>NC_092513.1:765000-1485000 GCF_047511675.1 Marmota flaviventris | reverse complement strand
AATTAGAAAAAAGCAAAATTAAAAAAAAAAAAACTAAAGCTAAACGAAGAAGCATTTAGTGATCCAGGAGGCTCTGGCTATTTTAAGTGGAGGCTGTGAATTTTGATGTTCAAAATTTTGACCGTAGCTTGGGCAAGTAACAACCTAAGCATTGCACTGAATATAACATACGGAATGTTATATTGAGAAAGGAAAGGGAAATGTTAGAGAAGGAAAAATGAAATCAATCCTACTCACTTATAGTAACCCTAAAAATATCGGCGACATTTGCAAACCTTCCAGTGGGTCCACGCTGGTCCAGTCATTTCTAGGACTCCATCCCTCCCAGGAGCCTCACTCACTCCAGGCTCTGCTTCCATTGTCACACTGACCTCTTCTTTCCAGTGCCCTTTCTGGCTCCAAATCTCCCTCTTCTGATGAGGACACCAGTCGTCACATGGGATCCCACCCTAAACCCTCCTTCCAAATAAGGCCACATCCCCAGGTTCTGGGGACAAATACAGGGATGTGTATTTTGGGAGATAGCAGTTCAACCCAAAACTATAGTAACATTCTGTCATCTGATACTTTGTGCAAAACAAAGGGACCCGGGTTCTTGCTCCTACGTTTCACCTCTTTGGAGTATCAATGTGTTTGAAAGCTCCAGAAACACCAAGAACTGCTGTTGGGTGGAGGGCAACAGTCACTTCAGCTCCCCACTCACTTCATGGGCAAAGAGCAAGAATCTGCTCTTATCCAGCGCGGGCCACGGCACCGAGGTGGTCACCTAACTGCAGATCCCGCTCCTTCCCTAGCCTCCTGGCAGGAAAACCTTCCTGCTGCATCCGTGGTCATGTTCTGGTACATGTGATCACGGCACAAATAAAGGTGGGGGGTTTGGCTTTCCACTTTCTCAGTGGACTCTGGGAGTGGCTGTCCATCACAGATAAAACAAAAGCAGGGGTGAAGGCAGAGCTGGGCAGGGTGGGAGCCCCCCGAGGGCTTACTGAGTAGAAGGCTCCTCCCGAGGGTGAGTGGTCTGGAAGCTGCTCTTGTGGATGGCCCGGGGCTGTCTGGTGTCGATGAATCCCTCCTGGCTTCCTGCTTGAGCACCTGCCAGGGCGGCTTAAGAATCAGTGCCTGGTGGCCGTATTCGTCAATTTGTGGGGCCGAGGACCCCAGAGGTAGCTGATGTCGGCTGCCCCCGTGCAGAAGCTGTGTTCCCCACATATGAATGCAGGACATTGAATCAGCCTTAAAGGTGTGGATAATAGAAAATGTAAAAACAAAATCAGGGAATATTGATGTCCAAGTATATATATTTGCTGTTTATGTCATTTAATGATGATTTCATACGATTTAATGTTTGATAAGGGCTGTCTTGAACAGCCAGCACCCAGAGCACCGAGGTTTAATGACACGCTTGACCGTTTTACAGAGTAAAACAGATCCAGTCTACATGGGCAGCAGCACTTCCCACTGCTGCTTGGAAAAGGCAACATCCATCTGCTACAGCTCCCAGCGGGACATCCACCCCAGGCTCCTCTTCTGCCTGGTGTCTCTGGGACGCTCTTGCACCTCAGGCGCAGCCAGGTGACAGGCCTTCCACGGGCTCCTCATCTGCCCACTGCCCGCTGCTCTCGTCCACGGCCCTTCAGTCCCCCGGCTTGCTTTCCGAGTTCTTTGGAGTCACCGTGAGGGCCCCTCTCATCCCCGTGGCCGCAGCCCCAGTTCTGCCATTCCCACTTCCATGGCACATGTTCCTAAGCTTCCAGGCAAATCTGACTGTGGAGTCCATTTTCTGTGGCTGTGACTGAAGACCACAGACTGGGTGATTTGTAAGAAGAGAGGTTTGTTCCGCTCACAGTTGGGGAGACTGGCAGGTCCAAGGTCAGGGCCTGATGGGGAGAGCACCTTCTGGCTGATGCAACTCTGCAGGTGCCTGAGGTGGTGCAGAGCGTCTCAGGACAAGTTGGGGGCATCTAGGCCACGCAGCCACACTGGCTCTCACAACAGGTTGGCTCTCCAGACTGCCCGTTAGCAGCTAATGCATTAATCTGAGAGTGGATTGACCCACTCATAAGGGCACGCCCTCATGAGCCAGTCCCCTCCTGAGCTCCCACCTGTTCCCAACTCTTGGCACAGCCAGTGGGATTAAGAGTCAGCAGGGGTCTAGAGGTGCTTCCTGACCCAGGCACTGAGTTGGACAGTGTGGGCCATACCCGTCTCTGCCCCAAAGCAGACCGCTTCCTCCCGTCTCCCAGAGAGGCTGGGCTGGCCACGTTCCACCCACCTGCAGACCCTCCAATACGCCTCCGCTTCCAGCCCTACATGCCGTGCTCCTGAGGGAGGCTCTTCCCCCTGGCTGCTTCGGGCTGCTCCCTCCTCGGTGCCCAGACTTCCCCCGTCCTCAGACACCCGCCTCCCCCATCCTCAGCTACCCACTTTCTCCTCCTGAGGGCCTTTGCAGATCTGCATTTTGTGCCAGTTCCTGTGCCAGCCTTTGAGATACTTTGGGGCTCTCAGTCCGTGATGCAATGAATGTTGTCCCTGTCCTTTCATGCAAGCCTCTCTCCTCCAGCTGGCTGTGTGCTGCCTTGGGCATGCTACTTCTGACCCTGCGTGGACAGACTATCCCCAGCCCCGGCTGACCATGCAGTCATTGTCACTACCAAAGTCAGCCTTATGGTCTTGAAGGAATACGGGAGCTCCCATGGCAAATGGGTTTAAAGCAGAACTGTGCCCTGGATTCCAGCTGCTTCTCTTCCCTACAGCTTTCCAACCTTTTTACCAGGCTCCGAGGAATCCTGAGGCTCCACATTGGGACCAAGTTTCTCTTTGACTACAGAACTGTCAACAGTCCTTGGCTATCAGGGTTCCAAGAAGCACAGTTTGGAAGACTGACTTATAGAACTTGGGGACCTGTTTGGATCTTAATGAGTATAGAGCTGTGGCTGGTGGGTGAACATGGAGCCACACTGAGTGTTCAAACCAGGTGCTTCCTCACCACCAGCTAAGTCGTTGATGCTAATGACTTGTGAATACGCTGAATTAATGATTAGTGGGATAGGTAGTTACAATTACTGGGATGCTGAGTCTTGAAAAGAGAAAATACTGTAGATGAAAACCAGGAGAATGCAATGGTGTCAGAGTTAAGGAATATTCACCTGCAAAGACACCCGGGAAGTTTAGGCTCAGCCTTGAAGAGAAGGCTAACACACACTGTCATGAGGACAGGAACGGTGAATATAAGAGCCTGAATCAGGTAGGCTTCCCATACATGCCACCGGCGGAGGGAGGGTCACACAAAGGCACCCATGAATGTATGTGTGCTAGTGACTGCGGGCTTTTGTATGCATGTGTCTATTTTGAAAAAATAGATGTTTCACTGTTTTTGAGAGGTCACAGCTCGGGAGTTCCCGTGGAGAAGAGCCTTTCCCAGGAAGGGTGCTCACGGCATCCTTGGGGCCTGGGGCCAGCCGAGTCCAGAGGCTTCAGGACAGCTGTCCAGCCAGATCAGCCTCTCTGCAGGTGCATGGTCCCCCATGCCTCGGGCCTCCCTGTGTGACTTCTGATGTGTCCGCCAGAAGTCTAATCTTTTCTGTCTAATCTGGAAAGTGCCACTTCACTATGTACCTGCACATCGACACACCAAGCAGTGCACCTTACACACAGAGCACAGTAAATTAACAAATAAGCAAGAGGGCATTTTTAAGAATTTTACATTTAAGGAGAGGAAGAGGAAAGGGGCTGTAATTCATTTTCTTCCCTGTCGTCATTGTTGTTTGAACACCCACACAAACAAAAATGAGCTGAAATTTGAATGAAAGATAATTTGGAAAGAAGTCAAACGTTACAATAAATAGGAAACATACTAAAAGTCAAGATTGTTTTCGACAAACTCATAGCAGTTGAAATTTGCACATTTTTAAAATGTTGTAATGCCCTGATTTGTATATCTGATTCCACATAAGCATCTCATTCTTTGCAAATGATTAATATAGAACAATTTTTTGGTAAATGAAGCAAGAGTTTCATAAACATTTTCTCATTTCTTTTGCTGTTTTTTTCCTGTTAGTTGCACTTTACATCTGGTTCTCTTCTTCTTCTACCATCAAGTTATTCATAATGATAACACAGAAAACGTGAAGCAAACCCTGCAGCCTTTTGCATAACAGGGCTGGGGAGGCTGAGCATGAGTCCCCCGTGCAGTCTTTGGGAAGCTACCACAGAGAGGACCCAGGTTTGTCCTTGGAAGCTCTGGCCCTGCCAGGTGTTTACTGTGAGGTGCTTGCTTGAACCACGGGGGCTCTCCCCTGGAGAAATCAGGAAAGAGCAGCCCAGCTGGCTCTGCTGACCGAAGCAGACACACACTCGGGCCCAGGCACACGCATGGCACACGCATGCTCACCCTCCCTGCAGCACAGAGCGACACATGGCAAGAGCATGCTCAGCTCAGAGTTGCTACATAGAATCCAAACCTGGTCATTAATCCACTCTCTGGGCTGTGGATTGGTGTATGGTCCAGGGTGGGGCAGGTCCAGGAGGAGCCTTGGGCTGTCCTAGGGCAGGTGTCTGAAGTGACCACTGGGTGGGTATCAGGGGGTTATTCTATTCAAAAACATTGGTGAAACAGTGCCTATGGACTTATTTTACCCTTTCCTCTGTGTGGAAGTTAATGTGTAGACATTCTGTGCCTCGAGCGTGTTATCCACCCATGACCCTGCCCTAGGAGCTCCTGATGGGAGCAGCTGTCCTGGCCACTAGGCCCCACCTCCCATGGTGCTCCTCCCAGAGACTCCCAGGTGGACCGAGCCCTGAGTGGTGCAAGACACCTCAGGCGTTAGGCAGCCTGTCCCTCCTGCACAAACCCCACCCCCGTGAAGCGGCACAGCCAATGCTGCTCTGGACATCGCTGTCTCTTGCTGGACATAGCTCAGTAGGAGGAAGCACATCCTCTCCTCTTGGACGTCCCTTCCACCCCCTCTCATTCCCAGCCTTCCCTGGGAAGCTCTTTCCATGGGAGGAAGACCCCAGGATCCCGCCGTGAGGGCTCAGTGGCCTCATACAGGAGGGTGACAGGAGGAGAAGAGAGCCAACCGTCCTTTCTCCGTGCAGGGCCTGCTCAGGGCCCATGTCTGTGGTCCTTCTGCACAGTCCCATTGTCCACAGCAGAAGGTGAGTACACTCCACTCCTCAGGACAGCTGACTCGGTGGTGGTCCGTCCTGTGTTGACCTTGGCCTCAGAGCCACTGGCCTACCGCTGGACATTCCTTCCACGCCTGCAGTCTCGACTTTACACAATGGACAGGTTGAACGTTTTGCAAATCTTTAAATTCTGGCTCCCTTTGGCTTCACAATTTCATCTTTGAGTCATCTCCCCCTTCTCGTACTTACTGTCAACCACCAGGAGGACTCAGCTGCTCCTTCGACCCTGCTGAGAAGGCTCCTCTGCTAGCCCATCGCAGGGGTTCTGCCTTCCACTGAAGCCAGGATGCAAACTCAGTCCAGCCTGTCTCTGCCCCTTCAGAAGAAGGTGGCCTCTCCTCCAGGTGCCAAGGCACACCCCCCATTGCCTGTGAGCCCTCACCGGAGCAGCCACTACCACCCTCTGCAGCTCCGCCACCCTCTGCTCATGGTAGGATTGAAACAGGGGCTGGGGACCACTCTAGCCCCGAGCTGCTGGATGCAGGAGGGGAGCAGCCATGTGCTGAAGGTCTCAGGTGTGCAACCGCCCGTTGCCCTAAGGAGAGGCGGGGATGGTGGGGGAGGTCAGGGACTCTGCCTCCGTCTGCTTCCCGCACACCAAGGCAGGGCTGTCGGCCTCTCCCCTGCGAGCCCACCCATCCTCCTGTCCCCCAGAGTCCACAATGAGAACATCAGCCTACTAGCTCGCAGGGCCAGGGTCACAGGAGTCAGCTGACTGTGTCACACTCAGCATTCATCCTCTCAGGGTCTCCGACTCTGAGCAGCAAAATGTGACCTGAGGGCTGAAACCGCAACCCAGAGCAGAACTGGCTTTAAAAAAAGAAGCACTAAGAGAACCCTAGGTAGAGAACCGAGGATAGGTAACCCAGGACTGGGAGAGCCCAGGAACAGAGAACCCAGGACTGGGAGAGCCCAGGAACAGAGAACCCAGGACTGGGAGAATCCAGCAAGACAAATCCACTGCTCCATGGGGAGCACAAGACACCCCAACATGGGGGTCACAGAATGCAATTCCTGGGGGTTTCAAACAGGTGTGGATTTGTTTATAGAAAGTGTTCTAAAGAGCGAACAGATGACAACACTCCCTTTACCAATCCTGGCATCTAATTCTGAACTTTTGCATTTATTGATCCCCTTTATTTTTAAAAAACCAAAATGGAGGCTTGAGGGGTTCGTGTTTCCATGACCCGGCTGGTTTCACCTGGGAAACAAACCAGGACTGAGCTCACTGCTCCTCCAGTGAGGGCGAGTCTCCCTGTTCCAGAGAGAGGGAGTCTGCCCTGTGGGCTGCCTTGGGGGAGGCTGGCTGCAGTGGCCAGGCAGCTCCAGATGGGGAGGCTCCTTGATGAATGGGCCGCCCTCCCAGGCATCCGGCCTTTGTTGTGTAAATAAACAGACTCCTCAGTCTCCACTGGTTGCCATTAAAAGGGCGGTCCTTAATTTAGGACCGTCTGTTCCTGAGGCCGGGCAGATTCATTTCGTCTATGTTGCTGTCTTCCTCTGCTCCTTTCTGCCGCACAAGTGCTAAATCAAAGACATCGAGAAACAGGGTAAACACCACTGATGTTTAGACAAGTAGACACGGACACACACACGGCCTCTCTCTTTCCCTCACTGCGGCCTGGCCTTCCACGGTGTGTCCGCAGGACACATGCGTGTCAAGGAGCAAATGACGATGCAAGGTCACGTTACATGCCAGGTGAGCGACTGCCCCAACAGGACCCAGCTGCGGAACCAGGAGAAGTCAGTAACCAAAGCCCTGCCTCATTGGAAACAGACCTCTCCCCTGAGCACCTGGTGGCAGGCGCTGCCGACCCACCCACAATAACCTGGGAAGCAGCCTCGCTGCAGCTGGAAAATTGAAAGCAGCTTGGAATCAAGACCCCTTGTTCCCATGATGGCGGATTAAAGAAGAAGCCCCCTGGACTCACCAGCCTCCCGTTTCAGTTCCCAGGAAACCTTGTGGGGTGGTCTTTTGTCCTGAGGTCCGTAAGATAACCGCTAAGAAGTCTTGCAGAACCGCCTGTAAGACCTGTTTTGAAGACACACCTCTGTCCCTTGCACTTCTGTTAGTGAGAATGCCTCACACAAGCTAGCTTTGGTGCCCTCGTCCTTCAGTGCTCGCCAAGCTTTACCCAAGTTTCAATCTGTGAAGAAAGGATTGGAAAGACATAAAAGAAGAGATGCCAGCAAGCGAATCCATGATGCCTGTGTGACCGCTAGTGTTGCTAGTGACTTCTGCTGGTGTTCTGAGTCACCCGTGAACACGGGGCCGTCTCTCCCTTGTGACTTCTGCTCTGCTTGGACAGAACCACCTGTCTTTTCTGCTGAGCCTTTTAAGGCCAACCCATGTCTGATTTCCTGGGACGATTTCTTGAGTGCCTTCCCCACATGAAGTCCAGCCCTTGAACTGGGAGGCCTACTGTCTGGCTCACTGCCCTCCGGCCCCTGGGCCCCATGGTCCTCGGGGAGGTGCTTCTTAGTTTGTTCACTGCCTTCGAATCCTGTTCTCAGTCCTCCACCCTATTTCCAAATCTCAAGGGTCACTTTGCAGGTAACTGTCCAGCGAGGACCCTGGGGCCTGGAGAGAGCCTCCGTGAGCTAATGCACAGCCCCTCTGTTCTCCAGGAGCCAGGTAGCAGAGATGCCCACAGGCACAGCGCAAGTTCTTGTTTTATTCCTCTCAAATTGCAGTGTCCAGACTGTCCACTGCGGGCCCCGCCTCAGCTCTGCCCCACTCCTCAGTAGGAAGCCCGGCCCTCTGCTGTAATGAAGGCTGGCCAGCAGGCAAGTGCGGCTTGGCTTTGTTCTTGACCCTGCTGTACTCCAACCTTGCAATCTGTACCCGCAGCACCCGATGGTGGAACTGCCATGGGCCCCTCTCTCTGCCCTTTCCACTGCCACCTTGGCTCTTTGATAATCCCACCTGTGTCCCAACAGCTCCCTCCACATTAAGGCAGGTGGGCCTCCACCAGAGCCCAAGGCTGGCCCTTCAGATTGACAGTGAGGCCGTCCACATGCACCATGTTGTGATTCTGGCACATGACCTGCAGGGGTTCAGTAGAGATCCTAGTTCACATTTGTGGTTAGGTACATGTACCTGTCTAGATAGATTTCTTGATAAAGATATGTAACAGGACATGATCTATATTACATATGTAGCATCAATAGATAAAAGTTAATGAGTAACAGAAAATGTGGCAGATAGCGTGAAATAGTGTGTATACAAGCCATGGACAGAGCGACGTGTGTGGCCTTGCATGGTGCTCTATTTAGAGTGTTCAGATATGCAGTTTGCCTGTATTTACTCAGGGTGAGTGACATAATTCCCAAGCCAATGTGCCTTGGCCACAGGAACAACTGGTGGCACGTGCAGCCCTCAGGCTGTGTTCTGAACCCAGGGCCCGCCCGTCCTGTCAGGTCCTCTGCGCTGGCCACAGCTAAGCAGGTGTCCTTCCAGCCTCACTGGAGAGTGGGATCTTCCGCCGGAGTCACAAGAAGACCTGGCTGAGCCTGTCCTTCTCCTCGTGCACCGGCAGCAGGCCTGGGCAGAGGGAGCGGAACCCTGGGTTGAGGCTGAGAGGTCTAGTGGACTCCTGCACATGCTGACCCCGAGTCAGAGACTGCCCAGTGTGCGGATGAAAACCTGAGAGCTCCCGGCCTCCCAGCTACTTAAAGGGGCGTCAGTGAACAAAACAGCAAAGGAATGTGCTGGGGCTCTCGGTGTTAGGCTCGGTGGCAGTTGGAGACAGGCGTCAGAGAGCCGGTGTCTCTCCCGTGCTCAGCCTGGGGTCATGGGGTCTGGAGGAGACCACAGATGGGAAGTCATATTTTGCAATACCATGTCCCGGGAATGAGCAGGCCACATGACAGAGCTTCAGCTGACCTTCACTGCCTGCCTGGGCCGGGGGGTGAAGTCACTGTTCTCTTGAATCTCTCCATACTGCTCTCTTTGGAAGGACTCACTGTGTGGAGTCCACAGGAAAGCCGTGGGCACCACATTCCACTTCCGGAGGACAGAGTATCTGCAGGAGGAATTAGGGCCTGCTCTGCTGGGCCGTCTCTCTCCTGCCCAGTCCTCCGTCCGTTTGCTCAGCTGTCCTCAGGTGGTTGGGCCTGCTGGGCATCTGCGGTGTAATGTGGGTTGCAGGCTGCGCTGCGCTGTGCACTCTGTTGCACCAGCGGTTCTAGCTCTGGAGTGGGAGCTCTCAGTCGCTTCCTGATCCTTCCACACCCTCCACACTTTTTTTTTTAGCACTTGTTTCTTGCGTATACTCTCAGCTCACCTTGGACATGTCCTGCCCCGTTGCTGGGTGCTGGGTTCTGCTATGTATGCCCAGGCCCTGGCACTGTGGCCGGAGGATGGTGTTATGTGCTCTCTGCTGCTGGCAGGCATGCAGCAGAACCTTCTGCTGGCACAGCAAGGACAACAGCGAGTGTGACCAGCTGTGCACACACACACCTGCAGTGTTGGGTCTCTCTTCAGGAAAATCTGAGTCTGTTCCGATCCTCTCACCCTGCCATGATGCTGCCTGCACGTCCCAGCCGCCACTCCCCAGGTGCCACTCACACAGCTGCCTGTCCTTGCCCTGCCCTCCCCTGAGCCCCAGTGTGCCCTTTATGGTCACCAATGAACTACATGCAGAACATGTAGGTGTGACCGTGCTGCAAGCTGTGGATGCAGAGCAGGCGTCTTCTTGGTCAGCCTGCTTCCTGGGCCCTGCGTAGGTCCTGCACATGGGAATCAAGGAGGACACCAGGTTGGAAGTGGAAAGCACCCAACTCTGGGAGTGGCCAAGAACGATTGCACCCGTCTTTGGACCTGCGACCTCGGTCTCATGGGAGGAGAGTGAGCAAGGCCGTTCGGGCTGCACCATTTGCACCCTGCCAGGGCTGGAAGAGGCTCCTCTTGGCAACCAAACTGCTCTAGGAGGGCACGGGTCAGGGCAGTCGAAGGGATCTGGGTCCCTGCTGTCCCAGCATCGGGCACATGGTGTGAGCACAGGTGACCAACACCTTCCTAGGAGAGAATTCTCGCATGAAGAACCCTTTCTCAGGCAAAATGGACTTGGCCAGCACCTCTCTTTAGAGCTCAGGGTCCATGAGGGACTGGGGTCTTCCCTGAGTGGGGAAGCCCAACCCTGAAGGGAACCGGCCCGAGACCCCTGGAGTCTCCCGCACACCTTCCTTCTCTGCTCACTCTTTCCTCCTCCTCTCATTCTCCTTCGCTTTCTGACTTTCACAGATGATCATTTCATCGCTCTCAGTGTCCACTCAGGACTGTAAATGTCATCATTTGCTTACTTCCTTGTAGAGGAAACAAAATCCACAAAATCTGATTTTTACAAATTTTGGGAGAGGTGATCTCCTGTATTTTTTTTTTCTCTCTGAAATTCAATCAGAAACTCAGCAAAAGAAATTATAGGAAAAGATTGGCAATGGTACTGCCTCAAAATGAATTACTTCCCGTTTTGTGTATAAACTCTGAGGTTCATTTAATTACCAAGCATTAATTTGTGGAATAAACTGAAGGAATTAAATACTGCCCAATATATTCTAGCTGCACCTGACTGAGATGATTAATGAAATTGTTTATGTTAAATTTCCTGTAAGATTATATAGATTTTTAAAAATCCCTGCCACCACCACTATATATTTTGTAGCATGAAAAATATGACCCTTAAGATCAATGGTGATTTGCAGTAAAATGAAGTCCCTGTGATAAACCGTTTTGGATTTCCAGCTGTGTCGGCTTTGCCCATGCAGTGACTTTGTCCTGAAGCTGCTCTGGAGCGCTGGAGCTTGCCTCCTCCAGGTGCACAGGGGCCCAGGACTTCCTTCCTGGAGGCCCCCAAGGTTCCCCTGTCTCATCGTCACGATGGTATGAAGGTCCCAGAGCCAGGAAGGAACTGGATACTGACCTTTTGCCAATGCAGCCCCTGAACCAGTGGTTGGTGAGGGTCCCCTGACTTAAAACTCATGACTGTGATGGCGGAGGGGACAAACAAAATCCCAACTTGAATTAGCTCAAGGAAATTAAAAGAAGCATGGATGTGGGCTCCTCCATATAGGATGGAGCGGTGTCTGCATGGGGCTGGGAGGACTTACAGCTGGCCTGCATGCTGCTCTGTCCACTAGCATGTTTGTGGGTGTGTCTATCTACATCCCCACATGCTTCTTCCTGGACGTTGGCCTCCTTCCTGGACGTTGGCAGACAGCCTTCCTCCAGGTGGGGAAGAGAAGTGCCTCCTGGCTGTGTCCACCTGAGGCAGCTCTTCCTCTCAGGACAGGATTCTGATGTCGACCCAAACCACAGAAAGGGATGAATATGGGCCCAGCATTTGACCCATGGCTTAAGATCTGTGCTGTCACCAGGGCTGCATATCCAAGAGGATGGTGGACCTGTGTGGGCCATGTACTGTTTCTTGTGTGCCAGGCTATGTTGCCCACAGATGTCCTGCCTAATTGCCAGTACAGCCCCTGAGCTGGTGGACCTCTGGCAGGTTTTCTGCCTAAGCTAGAGAACACTCAGGTATCAAGTCCTGGCCAGGATCACCCAGATGCAATGCCACCCACCCTGCAGCCACCAAGCTATGGGCATTGGCCTGGGGTGGTCAGGCTTTGGATTCTACTGTTTACAGTCTGGTAACCATTCATCAAATGCATGAGCCTCACTGAACTTCAGAGTCTTGTCTACAAAACAGTCCTGTGCTCAGTGTCAGAACACCTCCCTATGCGTGCAAAGCAGAAGGGGTGGGCTTGCCCACCAGGGGCTTGTCCAGCAGCAGCCAGCAGGAGCCCCAGAGAAAGCTGCTGCAGGGGCAGCAACCACAGTCCAGCTCTCCAGCTCTGGTGTCTCCCCTGAAGGCAGCAGTGGACAGACAGTGGGTGCCGCCGGACTTGGAGGGACACGGGTGTCCTGAAGACTGAGTCAGCCCCTGCCCTGCACCTCACAGCATCAGTCTCAATCCTCTTCATCCCCTGCAAGTATGTTTGTGGCAGGTGCTGGTCTGATCCACTTCCCTTTTCCTTCTTAGAAGGCCTCTGGATTTTGTTTATAGAAACATTGATCAGAGCAGGAGTAAAGAGGATGCAACACAGATGGGAACACCCAGGGGCCTACCAGAAGCAGTTGTGGAGGGCACTGATAAAGCCTTGACCTGGGCCTGCTTCTCTCTGCACCACCTGACTGACAGCAGGAAGCCCCTTGTCCTGAGCTCCCTCAGCCCTGCTCAGGTGGGCACTGGCCAGCAGCTCAAGCCTTTCAGGAGGACAAAGGCCCAAATAAAATCTTTGAAGTGTCCCCCAAATTGCTTGACTGAGATGTTCTCTTGAGTAGCTGCCCAGTGGTGGGGAGGGTTCTCTGGCAGCACGGAGGATCAACTGACATGTTTGCTGCTCATTTTTGACTGGGGAACTGTTTGGAAATCCATCATGGTTTCCATCAGGGAGTCTCAGAAGTGGTGGAATATGGTTGCATTTGGTCATATTTCCCTGGCTGGCCACTAAATGTTAAAGTGACTGCTACCACCAGAGCGGCCCAGGGTGAGCTCTCTAGCTGTGGCCACAGTGGCCTTATTGGATGTCCTCCCACCACAGAGATTTGGTCTCTGCTGCTCTAGCCCCTAGCAGGGCAGGACCTTGGGCTCCAAGGACCATGCAGGCCCCATCTGCTGAGCACATGTGTTCTCCTGAGCAGTTGGCAGGAGCTGTGTGTCTCCAAGTCAGCTTTCATGTTTGGGAAAGGGAGAGGAGAGGGCCAAATTTGCTCTACTTTTGATGTTATTAAGGTTGTCATCTGCATAGGTTTTTAAAACATATATAACATAATAACTGGATTAATACCAGTACGTTGAAAGATAAAGTAATAACCAAACATATCCGTTAAATGTTTTCAAGTATTTGTAGTGAAAACATAATTGTAATTGAAAACAAGTGCACTAAAGAGGGAAAAATGATTTTTATGCCTCAAGCAAAACACACACATACACACAAAAATAAAAGGCTTAAGGTCCCCCCCTCAAGAACATCTGGTTTACAGTACACTAAAAGCAAATTTGGATTAACCTAGAAATTAAATGTGTGTCATATACAAACCATTGATTAAACTATATTAAAATCTATAGACCTCATGGAAAGGTATAATATTCTTTGCTGCATACAGATTTTTATAAGAATAAAGGATGTGGACAAAACTGTTTCTGTGAATTCTATGTCAAAAAGCTAGCAGAAGTTCATATGACTTAAATATCCTTGATCTGCCTCCCTTCTACCTGCCCTGGTAGAGACGGGTCCTGAGGTGGTGAGGTGGATTCAGGGTTTCCTTGCAGTTCTGTTCTCTATTTTCACCCTTTGTGCAGGATCCTCATTCTACATCCAGTAGTGAACTATTCCGTGCAGCATCACTCAATCCTGGGATGAGAACCTCGTTGCTCCTCCTACCCACACAGTGCCCCCTGAACTCAGAACCACAGGTCAGCCTGGAGCTCCTGATTCTGCAGCCAATGAATCCAAGCCCCAGCCACTGTGGGCTGGAGCTGCCCCTCTCTGTCTTGCATGTTACACGCTCTCGCAGGAAGGCCAGGGAGCGTGGAGCCGACAGGAAGGAAGTGCTGTAGGGGAGGCCTCCTCTTAGCTCCTCGCCTGAGTGAGACCAGGGGAGAAGATGGCCCTTGGGAAAGCCAGGTAAGAGCAGGTTCTGGAGTGACACCCTCATGAGAGTGCAGTTCACATGCCTTGCTGTTCCCGCTGAGCTCAGAAGACCCAAATTAGCACCCTTTGGCCCCACCTGCTACAAACCTTGCTTCTCATAATGCTGACTTGCGTGTGGACTTGCAGGGACTGGGAAGTCCGAGTAGGCCAAGTACCATGTGGGGAGCCTGCACTAGGCCCTTTGCACCAGGACCTGGGTGAAGGAGCCCTGTGTCCGGAGCACACTGAGGGCCTGTCACTCATGCCACACGGCATTCCAGCTCTCCCTGACAAGGGCAGTGTGCTGGAAATGGATGGGGTGTAATTATTTTTTTTTAATTCCAGAAAATTTGCTTGATGTTCATAAATAATCTATTCGATCACTTTAGCAAAAGGGAAATGTTAAAATGATGGAAAATACTGTTCACCTAGACTTGTCCGCAGTCTTTAAATCATTCTCCACTCCATCCCTCTTGCTGACATTTGGAGATGATTTTAATTAAGGGCCCTTGACAAGGCACCATAGTCATTTAAAATTACTGGCTCAGGAAAATCTTTATAAAGATGGCTTTAAAGAGTTCAGAAATCCCAATAGTTCCCTGTATCAAGAGGGTGCACTATAAAATTGTAAATGAGCACACTCGCGCAAGAGGTGATAAAGTGCTGTTGTTTTTCTGGCTTGACATTTCATGGATTCCGAGTGGGCCCGGCTTAGTGGCACGACATAAATCACCAGGCAGACCTGGATATTGTAAAACTTGAACACAGGAGCGTCTCAGAGGCTGTGGAGTGAATCGTGATCGGTGAGTATGAACGGCTGCTCACGTGATTGCCAGAGCGTAAGAAGGTGGTCTTTGTTGTCGGTGAGCCCAGAAACTCACGGTCAGGATGGTGGGAATAGCCACGTGGAACTGGAGTCATTGTCAATAGTGACGGCTGTTCCTAAGGTGAGAAGCATCTCCGTTAGCCCTGTAAGTCCAAAAGCATAAGCAGCACTCCTCCACCATGAGGAGAAAATTCCTTCCTACCTGGAGCTACCCGCTGGTCCTAACCCATGTGCCTTCCGCCAGATGCCACCCTGTCCTCCTCTGCCCTGCACCTGGGGGGCTCACTGTGCCACCTGTACCCCCCATACCAGGAGACAGCACCCTGAAGGCAGAGCCTCCTTCCCAGAGGCACCGCATCTCCCCAGGTGCCCCGGAAGCCCAAAGTCATGACTTTGACAGCTTTTATGGAAGGACTGGATTGCTCTGCAGTGAACACGTCGGTCTCACTGGACACAGGACAAAATGGCAGCAAGGCACGGCCACAGCCGGATGCATTTTTACCTCAGACCTGTAAGAAACCTGTATAAGCAGTTAATTTATGAAATGCAGATGCACGAATCATTACCCAGCTCAAATTCCTTTTGCAAAACCATTAAATCTAAATTCGTATGACATAATTCACTGATTCAAAAATTAATTGTATACTAACTGATTTGAATGCAGAATCTCCCCTCTAAATGAACAGTTGATCCGAGGGCTGTGTGACCACCTTCTTGACACTGGGCCCTTCTCTCAAGCACCTTAGCTCATGTGCTTTCATTCCAACATCCAAAGCCCACTTGATGAGCACACAGGGACAAGCACAGTCTTAGACCCTGGGGGCAGTGAGACGAAAGACACAGGGACTTCAAGAAATGCAACTTATTTCCACTTTTCTAAACTAATCATTTAATAGTTACTTTTGTTGCATTCAGTTTTCAAATTATTAAGAATTTATTAATTTACTATTTTTGAGGAAATTAACTTTGTGTCTGTTAAATCAATCACAAGCTTGAAGACTCTTTCAGGAAACAGGAGATATTGTAAACTTTGGGGCCCCTGAGTTTGGTGAGGGCTAGAAATGACCTGGTAAAGGTGTGGGCTCCTCTGACCTACAAATCCCAGTGAGGCAGGCAGTGCTGGGTCCCCACCCCAATCTGTGCTTGAGAGTGTGGACAGCAAGAGGCTCTCTGCCCCGGAGAGATGGCGGGAGGTGCGGGGAGGCACAGCCCCTGCCGGCTCCACAGCCCCAAGCCTCCCCCTACTAGCTCTTGCTGACCACATGAGGACACCTGCAGGCCTAGGTCCCTCTAATGCCACACAAGAGGGCTTTGTTATGGCCGATATCATTAACGTAGTGCATCCAGGAATTCAAACCTTACAAGGAGCGCAACATGGATTGGCTTGTCTAGAAAGAGGGGAGGATTGGGTGGCAAGAGGCACTGGGGGACTTCTTCCAGAGAGCTATGCCGGCAGAGGCAGAGATGTTCTCCATGGATTGTAGACATCACCACAACATTGCCCTCGCCTCTGAGTTCCCCTTCAGTAGCTCTGAAAATGCCCCAGCGCTCAGGGCCTTGGGCAGCCTGTCCATCCAGTGAGCTGTCTTCATATTCCTCAAACTGCATGCCAATACATCCCCAGGGACCCGGAGGGAGGTGTGGATTCATTTCAAGGCCTGAGGCTCCCATTCTGTCTCTCTGGTTATATTTGTGTCCCAGGAAACATTTAATAGCTCAAGGAATCATAAAGCTTCAAGGCACTTGGGAAATTTAGGGCCTCGCTCCCAATCCCTCATTTCCCAAAGATCTCAGACACTGGCCCAAGTGCCACAGCCAGTGAGGGCCTGTGAGGACCAGGGCTGAGGTGCATCCCCTGGGGCAGCTTCTGCCGGATACTGCCCATAGACTGCACACAGCTCCACAGTCAGAATAGGAGCATCCTCTGCTTTTGCATTGTTAAAAGGTAGTGTAAAGAAGAGGCCTCCAGGACTCAGAAGCCATTAATGCCTCCGATAGACGCACATGCAGGACTATTAGACGTGTACTGGGACCGCACAGTGTCTGAAGCAGTTCCTGTGCTTGCCTTTGGGCAAACAAGCTGCTTAACGTCCCCGAATCTCCAACAGGCATCCTACATTGTCCCACAGGGAGCAATACGCTGATTTTCAGCTTTGCAATGAATTCCTCCAAATATGGCTTAGTGTCAAAGAAAATTCCTACTTTTTTTTTTTTTTTTTTTTTGAGAGAGAGAGAGAGACGTGATCCTGTAAGAATTCAGAAACAAAAGAATCCCTGCACATGGCCTGCCATTGGTCTGTTTGGCAGGGGAATTGTGGCATGATTCTTTCCTGAGCTTTTAACTGATGTAGACCTGGGGGGACTGGACTGGCTCCCTTGCAGGAGCCCAGCGTGCTCCCAATCATGCCTTGTCCTCCTCATCCACAGGAGGCCTGTGGGCACCACATGGGGCCTCAGAGGGTGTGACATTTTCCAAACACACACCTGCATGGAAACCCTGTTGCTGATTCATTGCTCGGCTGCACTCCTTCTATCATGGCTGGCTCATCTGGGGTGGGACACAGAGTGCTGTCTGGACAGCTGTGTGTTTGACCAATCAGTTATCACAATGGAAAAGGCGTCAGCTGGAGAGGGCAATGACACTCTGGAAGAGGGGCTATCTCAACACAAAAACACCCACCGAAGGCTGGGAAGCCTTCCTGGGCGACCGCTCAAGAGGTGCCGCTCTGCATCTCCGCATGGAACCCTCTGCCTCTGCCCACAGGGCATTTCCTCACGATCTCCAGAAACAGGGTCTGAACACACCGATGTGTTGCTAGTGACGTGGATTTTATACAGTAATTACAGATTCATGCAGAACAGGGTACACCCAATGAACAGACATGATGCTCTCACTTGAAAATGATGAATGGTTAATGTTTTAAAGGGACAAAATAATTTGCTCGTGGTGTGGTCCCTAGTGAAACTGAATACTATGTATTTGATAATGCCTTTT
The DNA here is from genome assembly GCF_047511675.1 of Marmota flaviventris. Taxonomy (NCBI): domain Eukaryota; kingdom Metazoa; phylum Chordata; class Mammalia; order Rodentia; family Sciuridae; genus Marmota; species Marmota flaviventris. The sequence continues at coordinate 1,467,301 of NC_092513.1, read as the reverse complement.
ACAATTTGCCTTGACTACAATAAGCGTGTTTTGACAGCTAAAGCTAACCTAGACTAGAAGCCAGTTCTTTGGGTGAATTATAGTCTTAGATTGGCTCATGACTCTCCACCATTGATTTCAAAAGTTTTCTTTTTTTCCAGAGTGGTCCAGGGCTCAATTTCCAGATTCCCTGTTGGCCACTGGTAAGAATCAGGCATGGTGCTCATGGCTGTGGGGAAGCCGACCTGGTGACACTAGGCGTTTGGTTATGCTTTACCCGGCTCCAGAGAATGCATGGAGTGAAGGGCTGCAGCGATAGCCTTCCACACCCAAGAAACAGACACACGGAGGAGGAAACTGCCCCCTGGCCAGGGCAGATAAACCCTAGGCAGTCTGACTTTCGCTTGGTGCCCACTCTCCCAGGCTGCTGGAACCATATCACAGTGCAGAAAGAGAGAAGTTTTTCCTTCAGCAGTGGGGTTTTTTAGAAAAATCCGAGTTCTACACTTGGAGCCAGATGTGATGGAGTGAATGTTTGAAAAATGTGCAGCCTGCTTAAGAGACTTCCTCAACGGCACCCTGACTTCATCCATCACATGGTTTGTTGGGCAACAATCGGTCCAGATACGTCAGGTGCTACAAATACTGTCATAAAATTAGTTAATTCAGGTGTCCTGGGCACCCACTTCTCGGCATCCTTTGCTGGGCGGTTTTGATGGCTTTTCTCCACGCTGTGATGATTTGCTGCTGCACTGTGATGTTTATGGGCTCCATAAAGGGAAGGTTCTAAAAAGATTATAGGCACTGAGAAAGGAAATATCACCTTTTCTTCAGGAGAAGGAACAAAACAGACCAAACATTTTTGGAATTTCTTGCCTGCCATGAAGAGGTGATGGTTCCCCGTTGACATCCTCAGTTGTTTTATATCCTCCACAAAAGCCTTCAAGAGGTGGAATAAAAATTTCCAGATATAAGACAGACTCTGCTCTGTCTCATCCAGGGCCTGCTGCAGCTTGTTGGGAAAGTTTCATGAAGAATCGCTTGTTCGTGGACACGGCGTGAGTGTGTGCCTGCTGGGAATTCACCACTCTCCCTGCAAATGTCCCTCCTGATGGCACCAGCAGCCTCTTCATTTTTAAGCTCTTCTTATAAATCCTGAAAAAATTGTCTAGGAATTACATAAAAGTGTTGCTTAAACTTGCATTTGACCTAGTTGTGCAGACTGTGGAGTCTGGGTGGGGATCTGAGGTTGTGGATCCCCACGTGGAAATCCCCACCCACCAGAGCACAACACTCACCTTTTACTTTGGAAAAGGACTTGAAAACTCCTATGTTAGAATCCACATAGGAAACAAAGGAACCAACAAGAAAATTCAGAAGGGGATCGGGGCCAGCCTCTGGCTTTGGGTGTTTTAAGGGAGTTTTGAGGTTGAACTTCACCCTCCTTTCCCCAGTTAGCTCACCTCCCGATACTGGGGTGCGACAAAGATCAGCAGGAAAGACCCTCCTCACATCTGGCCAAAGGGTCTCCAGGCTGCAGGGCTCTTCCGCACACCGTCTGCTCTGCTCCAGGACAGCACCCTAAAGCACACGGGGCTCTAGACACTGCCTCAGGTGCCTGGGGCAGGACGAGCGCTGTCCTGGAGCACGCACACACTTGTCCACTGGGGCTCATCACTGGAGCTGGCGCCACCCCGCGGCATGTGTCCATGGTGGGACTGTGTGCACATGTGGGGTGGAGACATGTAGGGAGGCTGTTCCATCCTCTCAATTTTGCTGTGAACCTAAAACCATTCTAAAAATGGTTGATGCTTTAAAAATACTGACTGGAGGAGAGAGGAGGGGAGGGAAGAGTTGCGATGGAGGACGCGGAGGTGAGGGAGCACAGGCTGGGCTGGCGCAGGGAGCAGAACGGAGAGAGCTGGCTCATTGTGGGGTCCCCGGCCATGCTGGTGCGAAGCCAGGAGTGGGAGCTGGCCTTGACCAGGGCCAGAGTCCATTCAGAAAGTGAGAAGATACTCCCTCGGGGGCACCTAGAGTGTCCATGTGGAGTGGCCCTGCAGGAGGGGTGTGGACGCCAGGAGACCCAGAAGCGAGAGCGTGCCCCCAGGCTGTCAGTCACACAGGACTCCTGGACTTTCTGCAGCCCCTTCTCAGGGCGCTGCAACAGCAAAACAACAGAAAATCATTCTCTCAATTCTGGAAAAGTCCAAAGTCGTGCTGTTTAAAATAAGGGCAGGACCAGGGCTGATCCATCCTGGGATTCTGTCTGCGCCTTTCCTCTAGTGTGCCCTGACCCAGGAGGCCTGTCACTCCCATGTACTTCTGCCTCCACCTGGCCTCGTGTCCTCTCCTCTTCCATAAGGACAGTCATTGCATGTCCTCCACCCCCACTCCCATATGACCTCATCTTATCTTGACAAATGACATCTGAAAAGACCAACCCAAACACGGCCAGAGGCTGCAGGAGGACCTGAATTTGCGGAGCCTGCTGTTCAGCCAGGACACTTTCATTCAGAGCAACCCTCACCACTGGTCTTGGCTTGTCCCTGAGCTGTTGAGGGCTTCACCTGTGAACCCTAAGACTGACCTCTGTCGGAACCTCGGGTGCTAGGCCTGGGCACAACTGGGCAGAGCTGGGCAGAGCTGGGCAGAGCTGGGCAGAGCGGGGCAGAGCTGGGCAGAGCGGAACAGAGGGGGGCAGAGCTGGGCAGAGTGGGGCAGAGCTGGGCAGAGCTGGGCAGAGCGGGGCAGAGGGGGGCAGAGCTGGGCAGAGCTGGGCAGAGCTGGGCAGAGAGGGACAGAGAGGGGCAGAGCGGGACAGAGGGGGGCAGAGCTGGGCAGAGCTGGGCAGAGCTGGGCAGAGGGGGGCAGAGGGGGGCAGAGCTGGGCAGAGCTGGGCAGAGCTGGGCAGAGAGGGACAGAGAGGGACAGAGTGGGGCAGAGCAGGACAGAGGGGGGCAGAGCTGGGCAGAGCTGGGCAGAGAGGGACAGAGGCGGGCAGAGCTGGGCAGAGGGGGGCAGAGCTGGGCAGAGCGGGATAGAGAGGGACAGAGCGGGGCAGATCTGGGCTGAGCGGGGCAGAACGGGACAGAGAGGGACAGAGTGGGGCAGAGCGGGGCAGAGGGGGGCAGAGAGGGACAGAGGGGGGCAGAGCAGGGCAGAGCTGGGTAGAGGGGGGCAGAGCGGGGCAGACACCTGGTTCTGGGACAACGCTAATCCCTGTCTTGAATGTTTGAAAACTCTGGAGGGCAGGATGCTGCAGACAAAATAAAATCCCTTCTCATGGTTAACTTCTGATCTAGGCAGTGGCCCCTCGTCTCCCACAGGCCCTCCCTGCGCCCTCCGCCCCTCCTGCCTCCTGGATTCCCTCCTGTCCCTCACACAAACACTCCAGCAGTGCTGGCCGTGGCCGGGTGAGGAGGAGGGGTCTCCTGGGTCCTTGGGAACTGCACGTCAGCTGGGAACACAGGGATATTGGTGGAGTGGGCTGGGAAACCCCACCCTGCAGCTGTCTGCTGTCAGCCCGTGCTCTGGGGCTGCACGGTCCAGCCCTGCCTTGCCTGTTCCAGTATCTCCCTAATCTTTGTCACGGCTTATTCCTCCTCCAAGTCAGGAGGGCAGCCGACTTCAGGGGAGAGAGGCTGATTCTAGAATTTAGGAGGGTGGTCAGAGGTGTCAGGATCAGACCATTGGATCTAACCTCGAAGATATTCCTGTAAGGAAGGACCAAGGGTGGCTTTAACGGGGATCTCCCAGGACAGGTGTCCTAGAGAAAGAGAACCACCTGTCCCAGGTGGCCTGGTGCCTGGGGTGGAGTGCAACTTCCGGTGGCGGCAATCCCAGCGCCCAGAGCTCCCAGAGGCCAAATGTGGGCGTGGTACCTGCCGCAGGGGTCAGGGGCTGCAGGTGTATGAAAGAGTGTGGGCGAGTCATCCCGCGGCCATCTAAGGGACGTGCCTCCATGTGATGTAGGGGTCCTCCCACACCCGAAGGTGAGGAGCGTCCAGGGGGTGTTTCTGAAGGAGCGGGGCTGGACTGGCTGTGGCAGGTGTGCAAAGAGCGCTCTACCAGTGGCTCTGCAGCGCGGGTGACCTGGCCTCTCGCCCATCCCCGCGCCCTGCCTCTGCTCCCTTCAGCCAGGTGATGCCTGCAGGAGCCCAGCCGGGCGCAGTGCACCCTCAGAGAGGAGGCAGCCTGCTCGCCTGGACGGGTCTTGACAACTATTCCCGGCTCAGGTTGCAGCTGCGCTGGGACTGGAGCCTGTCCAGGCATTGCTGACTCCCTCCTCAGGACCTGTGGGCGCCATCCAGCCTCACCCCGCCTCCAGGACCTCAGGGCCTCTACTGCCTCCCGCAGAGCCCGCACCTGCCTCAGACTGGGCAGAGCCACCTGTGGACGCCCCTGCCCAGGGCCCTTCCCAGTTGTTGCAGCATGTAATCTCCGAGAATGCCCTAATTTCTCTCCTTGCCTAAGCCTGTCATCAGGGCTGAGACAGGCTTATCCCTCTGCACAGAGGAGGTTAGCCGATCACGCTGGAGTCAGAGGGGATTATGATGCTTGTAATACACTGAGTCAAATTAAGTGCGTGTGTTTGTACATCAGAAGATCCTGTTGCTGGGCTTCAGTGTCTTCCGCTGGGTCTAATAAATTGCCAATAAAACACAAGTGAACGGAGAAAAACCCTCCAGCAGAGAATAAGAACAAAGTAAGGATTTTTTCCCTTGTCTGTTCAACCTAGTAAATGGAATTCTTAATTCCACGGGTGCCTCTCATTTTTAATATCAAGTGGGGACTAGAGCACAGGAGAGCTCTGTTCTGAATGGCTGGTTCTGGCTTCTGTCTAATGGACTCCAACTCCATCAGGTCTATATATAGCACTCACAGAGAGAGCCTGGGGATGTGGGAACTTCTGGGATCACAGAAATAGCATTTCATCCTAGGCTGCTTCCAACTTCCTCTCTGCTCACAGCCACCTCTGGCTCAGTGCTCTCCCCTGCAGAGGGTGGACAAGGGAAAATCAGTGCCTTTCTTTGAAGATTCTTTTGAGAATTCCCCAGGAAATGCCAACAGGCAAGAAAGAGAGTCTCCCGAGGTCTTTAGTGGACTCTGCTTGGCACGGATGGAAATAGACAAAATCTCTACTAGGGCACTTTCCAGTAAACCCCATGTCTGTGCTCTTTCACGTGTGAGTAGACAGGTGTGTGCACAGACGTGCTCCCTGGCATCCTGATGCTGTCTCCTTGTACAGCCTTCAGCGGTGCAGGACCCGTCGCTGCTCAGACAGCCAAAGGCCTCCTGCCTCCTCGCCCCAGGTGCTCAATCAATAGAGTCTGCAGGATGACGCAGGAAAGCAGAACAGGAGTTCACTGCTGCAGTTGTGGCCCTATTTCATGTGGAAGATGAGTTCTTACCAGGAGTGGCAGAAGTTTTCTCTGGCATCTGAAACTGCTTTGGAAATAAATAGAGGGGTTGGTTCAGGGGAAAATACGTGAAACAGAACACTTCATTATAACTCCTGGTTTCCATTTGACATGTAGAAAACTAGAAAGAGAATTATTCTTACCTCTCCAACACCATCGACCCAGGTGAAACACATGTAAATCCACAGGTTTTATGTAAGGCCATCAACCAATTCAAAATACAAGAAATGACAGGTATCTTCAGGAAATACAGACATCATCACTTGCTTGTGGGGCAGATGGCACCATACACCAGCCAAAGGAGTCAGCAACCCTGCCTGCTGAGCAGCTGCAGGCTCAGTCTGGCCGTGGGGACACAGGAGCCAGGGTTCCCGGCACATGGGAATCGGCATCTGCTCTTGGGCTCTCCTCCCCACACTTCACTGGGTGCTCACAAAACAGAGTGGGGCCAGCACGGTCCTGAGAAGAGTGGATCTGGGAACACAGCATCCTCTTTGGGAACACCCATCCCTGCTAAGAAACCAGGCCACCACACACAGGAGGACAGCCACCACCATTCCCTTGGGAACCAGCAAGAACCCACTGCAGACGGGGAGAGGAAACCCAGAAAGACCTGCCCCTGTCCAGACAAAACCAGCAGCCATCCAGTCCAGCAGATGCAGGAGTGGGACAGGGAGAGCAGCAGAGGCTGAGGGGGGCCACGGGCCTGCGTGTGGTGAGCCTGCGCCGTGGGCAGGCAGTGGTGTGCGGTTGGAGGGTGCACGTCATCAGTCAGAGATGCATACAGTAAGCACTAGAGAAAAGGACAATGCTGTGACGCCCAGCATCACCACCAACAGGACTTAACACGGTTTGGAACAGCCCAGCCGAGCCGCAGAACACCCGTCCTCCACGGTCAGGCAGACATTCAACAGGAGGACCTGCTCTGTTCTACAACACAAGTCCGAACAAATTTAAGAGGATTTAAAGCATATGAAGTATGTTCTTTGACCACAATGTAATTAAATTATCAGGCTGAAAAAAAAAAACACCAACATGTTTGAAAGTTAAATAAGGCACTTCTAAATAACCCATGGGCCAAAGAAAATAGACATAATATGAAAATAAAAACACTGAAAACCTGGGGGATGCTAATGGATTACTGAGGAAGGAATTGACACAACAGTCACTTGTGTTATAAAATTAGAAACGTCCTAGACCAGCAGTCCTAGAGTCTGCTTCAAGAAATTTAAAAAAGTGAGCAAACAAAATATGGAAATAATAAAGATCACCATGAAAAGAATAAAATGAAAAAAAAAAAAAAACAGTAAAGCCAATTGAGGAGACCAAATGTCGTTTCTTTGCAAAGATCACCAAAATTATTAAAGTTAGTTAAATCACTAACTTTACTGGAAAAGGGAAAGGCACAGTCACAATATCTGAAATAACCCAGGTGGCATTACCCCCGATTCCCTGTGTGCCAAATGGAAGACAGTCTGGGCCAGGACAGTGGACACCGTGACCAGAGGGGGCTTTCAAGATGCCACAGACTGCAGGGAAAAGGGGACTGGGTGGTCTCGGACATTCCTATAGCCATCCACATAACGGAAGGACAGTTTATGGCCACCTCACAAAGACATTCCAGATCCAAATGACCTCATTGATGAATTCTGTTGAATTAAGGAAAGGAGTGGGAAAATGCCAGTTTTAGACAAATTCACCCAGAAAATCAAAGAAGAAGGGATATATTTGTCTTCATTCTATGAATCCAGCACTACACTGATACTAAAATCAAACAAAACCAATACAAAAAAAGAATACAGTGGACCAATATTCCTCATTAATACAGATGTAAAAACTCCTAACAAAATCCTAGCAAATAGAATCCAGCAATATCTGATCATGGATACTCTAGGGCAGCCAACTGGGTTTTATTCCAAGAATGTAAGTTTGGTCTAACATTCTGAAATGAATCATAATTCACCACATTGACAGATTAAGAAGGAAAAACTACGAGGTCATCATTACCGAATTAGAAATATTATCTGACAGATTCAGACATGACCTACAATCCCCAGCCAAGTGGAAACGAAAGGGAACGTCCTCCACCTCATCCCTGGGGGGATAAGCCCATAGCAGGCCTTGGACATGACGGTGAGCCTGCCTGTGTGCATGTGCTGGCCCAGGCCTGGCCACAGCCTCGGTCCCCAGTAGACCCTGCCTCAGGTTCTGTGGTCTGTGGCCATCCCACTCCACAGCTGCATGTGTGTGGGGAAAGGCATGCAGCCAGCCAGCTTTTGCTGATAGATGACCAACACATGGGTGTTCCACACCTAGGAGGACAGACATCACGGGTTTGGTTTTTATACGGATTATAGGACCATTTGTGTGTCAAAACCATGTTTATAAGCAGAGAACCTGCCTTCAGAGAAGCAGAATGAACATGAGACTTACATGTCACCACCAAATGGAATTGAGCCCTTCTGACACGCTGGGTCCCTCACGAGTGGAGAGGCATCGGCTAGATCTCATGAGGACGGGAGTACCGGCTTCTGTGCTCACTCAAGTCTCAGGTTTCATATTTTTAAAGTGGGATAAAAGACACCAACAGGGCTCCTACTTAAGGAAACCCAAATATGTAGGTCTAAATTTTAAAGGCTAATAAATCAGCGTTTTGTATTATACAGCATTAAATTTGTATTATAGCTTTTTATAGCCATTCTGCACCATGGACAGCAGGAGGCAGGTGCTGTCCAGGGGCCTCCCCACCACGGACAGCAGGAGGGAGGTGCCAGAGCCAAGGTGGAGTCCCCAACCACCTCCCGCATGGCAGGGGCAGACAGCAAAGGTAATAAAATCTAGAAACCAAATCCTGCCCAGTCAGTTTGGGTCAGGGTCATTTTATGAAAGTGTTTAACACTCATGGCTCAGCTTCCAGAACGAGCCTGCCGGGTGTGATTCTCGTTCCCTACGCACCAGAAGCTGGTGAGGCTGGTGGTCGCTCGAAACTCAGCTCTAAGGGCTCTCGTCTGAAGACCCCTGATGTGGCTGCGAGTTCACACAAAGAGACATGGTGCTCTGCAGCAGGAGGGGGAGCACCAGGAAGCTCTCCCTGGCCAATGTGTCACAGCAGGAGAGTGCGAACCCCTGTTGTGGGTCTGACATTCTGTGACAAGCCCCAAACAGCTCCTTTACCTTCCAGCTCAGTCAGGTAGGAGCAGCCGTGGCCGGGGGTAGGAAGCCTGGTGGGCAGAGCACCTCACGCCTGTGTGCCATGGGAGGTCGCAACACAGAGTCAGCCCTTCACTAAGGACTTTCTGACCCATTGCTGACCTGACACAAACTGGAAAAGTTAGGGGAAGAGTCAGAGGTGGCCTTCATCTTGTACCTGCCCTGAGTTGGGCTGGGGAAGGGCCCTTTGAGGTGGAGTTCCAGGGGCATTTCATTTTAAGAAATGAATTGATGAGTTTTCGAAATGTGCTGGAGAAATAGGTTTTATATGACTTTGATGCTTACCGGTGTCCACTGAATGGCCCTGGATAGCACCCTCTGTTGCCAATACTAACAGTTTGAAAGATTTAGGTCATACTTACTCCTCATGTAAATTCAGCCAGACCACTAGTATCTTGGTGGGGTTTTTCCCTCGAATCCATTTTAAGAGATGGGAATGTGATAAAAAATATTAGAGTCTTAATATATGACCATCTAGGCATTGTCGACTTAAAATTTTCAATCAAAATATTGCAAATCTGTATACATTTATGTAGTGACAAATGAATTAACGAAAACATTTAAATAAATTGTAATTTATAATTCTATGGTAAAGCAAATAGCTCACACTTCCAGTGTGGATTTATAGAACATGGATTTTACCTTTACCCCAACCTGGACCTGGGAGACGCAAACAGAAGCAGTCAGTCTCCAGATACGTCTCACTTAACCTTTATTGCCAAGATGATGTTTGGGAGAAGAGGCCACTTCACCTCTCAGACTACCTGGGAAACACAGGAACGGGTAGCCAGAATCCAGATCCCCCAGGGCAGATGCTCCTCTCAGCTGGGGCTTGGCCCTGCGTAGCCCCGTGGAGCAGCACACAGGAGCACCCCATGGTGTGTGCACAGGACCTGGGGACCTGGCAACCTTCAGGTCAGAGTAGTCCATGCGAGTTTGAACATGGTGTCATGTCCGTGCCCGTAAGTGGTGTTTGTACATGTGTGTGCTGTTGATGTGTATGTAGTGTGTGTCTGTGTCCATGTGTTATGGTATGTCTGGTGAGCTATGGTATATGTATGGTATGTGCATATGGAATATGTGCTTAGTATGTGTGGTGTGTGAGTTCATGTGTGTATGTTTGTGAGAATGTAGTGTGTATGGTACACAGATGGTCCACACTGTATGTGCATTCATGTATGTGTGTGGTGTGTATGTATGTGTTCATGTGTTTATGGATGTGTAGTGTGTGCAGTGTATGTGTGATGTGTACAGTATTTGTGGCTTGTGTTCGTGTGTGTGTGTAGGAGAATTTGGTGTGGCTATGGTGTTTGTGTAGTGTGTAGAGATGTGTCTATATTTGAACATGTATGTGTGTTTACATGTGTGTTGTGTTTATGCAGTGTGTGTGGTGTATGTTTGGTATGGGATGGATTGTAGTGTGTGGTGTATGTGCATGTGTGGGTGCATATCTAGGTGTCTATGGTGTACAGAAGGTGTTTGTGTATGTATGGATGTGTGCAGCATGTGACACACGCATGATATTTGTGGTATGCGTGCACATGTGTCTGTTTATGCCTGTGGTGTGTAGGGCATGTGTGCATGTGTGTATGGGTGTGTGGCATGCATGGGGCCTATGTGGTATTTGGGGTGTGTGTGCACATGAATGTATGTGGAGTACATGATGTGTGTGGTATGTGTTCACATGTGGTGTGTGTTCATGTATGCATGAACACATGTTTATGTGTCCATAAACACATGAACACATACATACATGAGAGCATGGTGTGGCTATGGTGTTTATGTGGTGTGAATGGATATATCTGCATGTCTTTTGTATTATCATGTGTGTGTACATGTGTTTTTGTGTTTATGTGGTGCATGGTATACCTGTGATGGGGGGTTCATTTGGGATGGTGCTGTACATGTGTGTGTGTTTGTGTGTCTGTGATATGTGTGGAATGCTGGCATTTGTGTATGGTGTGTGTTGTGCATGGTGTTGTGTGTATGCTATGTGGGAGGTGCACATGTGTGTACATGTGATGTGCACGTGTGTACATGTTTGTGTGTGGTGTTATAGCATATGTTCATCATGTGTATGGGTGTGTGGCATGTGTGATGGGATTGTGGTATTATCATGTGTGTACCTGTGTATACGTGTGCGGTGTTACGTGTTCCTGTGTGTGTGGCAGGTGTGGTATTTGTGGCGTGTGTGGTCCATGTAAGGTGTGGACCTATGCAGGCGCAGGTCAGGTGCACTCCCGGGGTCGGGGGCCTGGGCTTCCCTGCAGGGGAACTCCTTCCCCCTGCTGGGCAGCACTAGGGAGAGGGACACTTCCAGACTAGGAGTGGGTGGGGGCCCAGCGACCCTGGGCCGCTCAGAGCTGCATCGGCAGGTGAGAAGGCCACCAGCCAGGGCTGACCCCAAGAGGGCCTGCGTGTGGGGTGTGGGGTGCGTGCCCCCAGGCCCCGTCGGTGGGAGGCCCAGGAACGGCAGGCTTGGCTCAGAGGGCAGCTCCGGACCCAGACGTTAAACCCGTCCAGTACCGGGAGCCCACAACACAGCTGTCCTGGCCAGGCCCAGGTGAGAGCGGGCCTTCTCTGGGCTCCTTCCATCTGCCCGTCTGCGGTGCGGGTTCAGAGATCTCTGGAAGAAGCTGGTTAGGACAGTCCCGTTCCTGGCTGGGAAAGGGAGGCCGTCAGTTCCTCAGAGCACAGACTCAGAGGCCTGCAAGAAGGGCGCAGCTGGAGCCCGGTCAGCGTGGGCCGTCAGCAAGCGCCTCCTGCGCCCACAGGACGGAGCGCACTGGGCATGCAGAGGGCTGAGGAAGGGGGGCGCGCTCCGGGTGTCACGGGAGCACAGCACAGCCACCCTCCTGCCTGATCCCAGTGGGAGCCTCAGAGAAAGGAAAAGGTCATACTCGCTCAAACGGGTGGAGGGCGAAAGCCATCCAATAAGCCGTCCTGGCCAGCACACTGCCCCTTTCATTTGGGGAGTGTTCAGACCCAGGCAGGGACTCCTCCGGGCCCAGGCCACCTGGCACCTTCTCTCAAGCTGAGACCACCCCCAGGCAGGCGCACAGGACGATGGCAAGTCGCAGAGGTGTGCTGTGCTCTGCAGAGCAGACTCCTCCTGTCCTGTGGACCACGCCCAGCACTCCCAGCCCGAGTCTGCGTTAAGAACTGGTGGTAGGTGAAGTGTCAGGATAAAATTATGTGACCTGGTACGTTCTCTAAAGGGCAGGACTTTTAAGCTAAGAAAAAACAAAACCTAGAAAAAAGCAGTTTCAAAATATTGTTTACTTTCAATTTTTTAAAAATTTCTGATTTGCAATCGAACAATGATATTTTCCTTCAGAAGAGGGACTCTCCACCAGCTCACCCCACTAATTTGGGTATCTCTCTGAAGACAAGGGCAGAAGGTGATGGCTGCACTGGAGCTGCAGTGTGAGCCCCGTGGTCACTCGTTCCAGGTACCTGGGGCACACTGGACTCAGAGTCCAGCTGGGCTGTCACGGGGCCACGGTATTCACAGTATCCAGGTGCTGAGCGCCCACCGGCCTTAGAGGGACTCCAAGGCATGAATTGACGTGTTCCCAGATTCATCTGTGCTCAGTCCCTGATGGTCAGGAGCATGAGGAGACGCAGAGGTGTGCGGTGCTCGGCAGAGCCGGCTCGGCCCAACTTCACTGCCAGAGGGTGCTCCTGTGCCTTGGCCACAGGAAGCTCAGAAGGTGACAGCAAGAAGAGCTCCCAGGACACAGGGCTGGGGCACTGTCCGCACTGACTGCAGGGAGGGTATGTGAAGGGCCAGGAACCCTTCCCGACGGTCCTGGGAGACCCGCTGTCCTCGCTGCCTCATTCCTCCTGTGGGGCAAGTTTGAAAAACCGCATTGCATGTGTGTTATGAATTTCCCTTCGAGTTCTGAGTGCCAGGCACGTTCTGTGTTCAGCCTCCTGAGGTCAGGTGCTGAGGAGAGAGGTGTGGCCTTTGAGCAACCAGCAAGTCAGGTGGAAAACCGAAGGTAGCAGTCACCGAGAGCTCTTTTAATGAACGTTGATACGCATCACCTCAATCCCACATAACTAACCGAAAAATGCACACAGTTAAATTTGATATGGGTCAGTCTTGATCTCTCCAGTTAATTCTGTGGGAAATATATCCTGTATACATTCCATACCCTGAGACATGATGGAAATTTTGTTATGAGCTAAATGCAGAAAAATTAGAGCCCTGTGAGCAGAATCACTTTCGGTTTCTCTCTGGGTCCTCAGTGCCGAATCTCTCTGCACATTATGAGGAGGACCATAAGGGTCCAGCCCCTCTGCACAGTCCTCCCAGTCCATAAACCCCCTCTTAGCTGGCTTGTTTGCATGCGCAGAGTGCACGGACTTTTAATAAAAACACTAGAAGCCAAGAATGCTTTTGTCTTTTGTTAAATGAAATGTCACAGAGGTAAACAACTGGAGCTGGGGAGCAAAGCCACCAGGTACAAACAGCTCTTCCCTGAGCCCCTCCCGTCAGCATCCAGACATGGAAAGTGTTGGTCCCTGCCACGCCGCTGCTCGAGCTGTCTGGGCCCGCCTGCTGGAACGCTCCATCTTGCGGATGACACCCTCCCTCTGCCACAGTGGGTATTTCAAATGTGCACAAACAACAGCGAAGATGCCCAACGTGGACCCCCAAGGACCCGCCCTCCCTCTGGCATGAGCATCAGAACTTGTGCTGTGCTCAGGGGATGGCGCAGGGCTCTGGAGCCGGGGATTCCTCTCACCTTCGGCCCCTTTATTCCTGTTGGTGAGAAACACTATCCCTAACAGAAGGGCCTGGGCTGCTTTATTAAGAGCACTGATAGCATGCGTTTGAAATGTTCCCTGGTCTCAGCAGCTTTCTTTTGGGTGCTGCACAATAGTCTATTTACTGTTGGCACAAATCATCCAGAAGTGTGCCCTGCTCCACGACAGACTAGCCAGCAGACTTCCTGGTCTTCTGAGTGGAGTGTGCGTGGCCGGCACAGGGAAGGCTTCCTGACACTGTGCCGACAGCCCCCCTCAGCATCTTGGAGTACACAGTGGTCCCCACCCAGCCTGACTCACATGCAGCATCACTAGAAGAATTCAGTCTCAGGATTTATTTCAGCTTAAATATGTATAATTTGTTTTTTAATTCATCTTCTCCATTCTCACAAATCCCACCAAATCACAGAATGATTTCTAAAAATAAGACTAGACAAAATCTCGTCTTGTGCAGAGAGGTTCATTATTGAAAAATCCAGGGTTGAAATTGTGTCTGTTTTGTGCAATAAGAAGCCTTTCTTCCTTTACACTCTTTTTCCTCTCTAGTTAAGTTTTCTGATTATTAGTCTGGCTTGGTTTTGTATTTGATTTTTGCCTCTTGTCTACATAGTAGTCTGAGCTTTCCCTCTAAAAAAGAAAACATGAGTGGGTTCTGCTAGAGGTTGGGTTATGTGCAATAATTTAACAGTAGGATGTGCCCTGTGACTCACAGTTCGGCTCTGCCGAGTTTTCACAGACACATTTGTAAGGTGATTAACTCAGGAATTCATGCTGCTCAGAATAAGTAAATGGTGAGTGTTTGACCGTTTTCATGTAGAAACCTAGGAAAGCGCCCGTCAGGATCAGGGACAGGGGTCTGCAGTCCCTGGCAGGCTTTGCGAGGGTAATAAAGATGCGGAGAGCTATCAGAGCGGGTGATTTACAGGACCGCCAGTGTTTGAGCACAGCTGGTATTTTAAAATCTGACATTATTTTCAGTATTTATTTTAAATCTCAATGCTTAAATTGATTTAAGAAGGTCAAAGAATGTGCTCTTTCCCCCTTCACACGCACAGAATTAGGTTGACCCCCCAAAATAAAGGAAGGCAGAATTGCCGGTTGACTTTGAAGAGGGCAGGAAAGTTACCTCCATGCTCCCTGAGGAACTCCCGGTGCCCTGACTCGGAGCACCAAAAAGCACAGACGAGAAACGCAAGCAGAGCCTTCCTGCGTCCTCCTTTGTTCCTCGGGGTCTGTCCCAGAGCCGGGTGCCCTGCCGCGCCCGTCAGCCTGGCGGGCTGTGCTGCCAGGGCTGAGCCGTGCGGATCCCCCGCTGCACCGTATGTGAACTGGGTGTGCATTTGCACCGCTTGTCAAAACAATCCTGAAATCCCATTTTCCTTTAATAAAGTATAGTTTTGTCCTCCAGATGTATGCTTGAATAAGATGTCATACTCTGTTTTTGTTCCGGATTGCTCCCTGCTGATGTTCCTAGGCAGCAAGAAAATTACCTTATTGAAACATATTGCTGGTGGTGACTACGGTGCCAAATTTTGCATCGGTATTACACACATGACATATTCAGAGACCTTTGAGTAAGACTATGAATATCAAGTGATTGAGAAGATTATACAGGCTCGGGCCTTTTTCATGGGGTAAGAAAGGTTGTGGTTCCAGATGAGTGTCTTTCAGATCAATATAATTATGTCATAAAAACATGTCACAAAATAGTTGACTTCACAGCCTGCGCGCCCTGCCTGCCGTCGCCCCACTCTGTATTCCGCGTGGAATTACCTCTGGTGGCTATCGGCAACCTGGGCGCCGGCTTTTGTGAGTCTCCATTCTCTTGCATATGGGGGCACCTGGATTTCAGGGGCCATCTGGCCAGATGTGCAGACTCACGGCCTGGTAGGGATCAGAGCGTTCTAGATCCTACATACAGTGCTCAGCCGGATACCACCCAGGCACCCAAAAGGAAGGTGTGGACACATGACTAATGGCAGTGGGAGGGACCGGGAGGTCTAGTGACTGCGGGCGAGGTGCTGGCGTTGGCTGGGGAGGGTGCCCGCACCTGGTGCGTCTCCCAACTAGCGGGTGCTGGTGGGAATCCACAATGCTGGGCTTCCCCTCCGAGGACCAGTCAAGAAGCCCCTGCCACAGCCCCAGGGCCCAGGGTGGAGTGTGAGTGACTTCTGAGACATGAACACTGGCAAGGAGAGGGCTGGACGATGCGTGCAGGACAGCTCTGTCATCCCTGGCTGAAGACACTCTCCCGGGGAGCGCGTGTCAACATGAGCATGTCTGCCCGAGGTCACCCAGTGCTGTGGGCCACCTCTGTGTGGATGCACACCTCCTCCATTTAGGAATCTGGCTTCTGGGTAAATGCTTCTGCATTTCGCAGGGGGTCTGGGGAGCAACATCCTAACCCCACGATACAGTTACATTCTTTTAAAAGGATGCAAACACCAACTACTGGACAAAAATTCCCGATTTATTGGCTCATGTGAGTAGCATCCATCAGCTGATCATTTAGAGGAAAAAATGAAAGTGCTTGGAGTGTGGGGGCCGTGAATGTGCCCTGCTCACAGCCTCCAGCAGGCTGCCCTCACTCGGAGGCCTCGCACCATTGACTTCTAATGCCCCTGGACGAAAAGCCAGGACAGCCAGAGAACCTTCCAGACTTATCTGTCACTTTAAAGGAGCCATTGGAACTTGAAGCAGCAGCTCTCAGATCTGGCCTATTTCTGAAGGAGTTTTTCACTTTCTCTATTGTGCCCCTCTCTTTCCTTTGCTGATTTCTGCCTCATTTCTTTCCTTTTCCATTATTATTTTTCAGTCACTGGATGTGAGCTGTCTGTGCTCCTGCAGCTGCCCCACAGGGACCAGGAGGCTGGGCCCTTGCACCGGGGAAGAGATCCTCCAAAACCCGACCCAAGCTGCTTGGGCGCGAGTCCTCGACTCCGCGCTGGGTGTGTCAGCGACAACTGAGGAAGATCACCAGATAACTGTCCTACGTTGCTTTTGGTCTGTGCCTGTCTCATCTGTGGGGCTAACTGGCTGCTAAGGACAGCCCCTCAAGAACACAGAGGGCTCCGGATGTCCGAGGTCCCCACTGAGCAGCTACATGCCCCTCTGGACTCGGCCAGAAGGCCACTCTTGCGCCTCGCACACTGGGTGGCCTGCACTCCCTGCTCTCCAGAGCTCCAGCAGGGTGCCCTGCTGCATTGCCACCTGGCAGCTCGGAGGCCTGCGGACCCAGGGCTCCTGGACCTGGAGTGTCCAGGCCTGCAGGCCGCGCAGTTCTCCACATGGACTGCTCTGGAAACATTCCCTTTCTCAGCACTGGACTTTCTACATCCTGGATGAGATTCTAGGGGAAGAGGCTGAGCCCAGCTGCCCAGCTCATCGCTGCACCAGGGTCCACATTTCCACAGTGCGGAAATCCCTCCTTGTAAAGGCCGGCTCCTCCCCAGTGTTTGCTCTCTTGTAGATGTCCACATTGTGAGGCATCATCTGCGCCTCCTGCGTGTTTATTATTCCATTCTATGCACTTTATAGAAATGAAAGTCCTCTCCCTCACTCCCTCGGCTTCTGAGGGATGAATGTACTGCCTGGTGGTTTTATTGCACCGCTGTTTGTCAAGGTAAATCATCCAGCATGTTCCCTCCCCCGGGGCCGTGTCTGCCCACCTCGCACGGTAGCCAGCCGGTCACACAGAGAAGACATCCTGTTGCTCACTTCCTCCTCTGGTGGGTGTCCGGAGCGTCCAGTGCCAGCGTAAACAGGGCAGGACCTCTGTTCTGGGTGAGCCCCCACCTAGAGGCCTGGGGCCTGGGGGGTTCCTGGGCACAAAGCACAGTGCCCTCTGCATCTCCTTCGCCTTTTCTGATGATTTTAGTCCAACCCGGCGTCTGTCGCTATGTTGTTAAACATGCTAGTGCAGATCGTACCTTCCCATTCCCAATCCCTGGGAGCTCCTCACCCATGGTCACATCAACAAATGCCCAGTGTCTCCACCGTCCAGCTGTGACCCACACCCTTCCCAGGTGCTCCTGCTTCCTGTCTCCCTGAGCTTGGGTCACAGACTGCAGGCTGAGGCCAGCCCTCTGTGCCTCTGAGCTGCACATCAGGATGACAAAGACCTTGGTGCTGGTCCTGCCTCTCCCTGCCTGACCCCAGAAAGGCAGCCTCAGGAGCAGGCGGTACACAGCAGACCCCTGAGGCCACCAGACTCTGCCTGGCTTGCAGGACTATCTGGGGAGGCTCCACGCTCGGGGACAGAGCCCGCTGCGGAGGCGGCACCTTCCCCAGTCCACCAAGGGTGAGCCTACTGGCTTGGCTGGGGGGAGGGCAGGAGTGCTGCAGGGAGGGACCAGGCGAGGAGGCCAGGGAGGGCTGCTGACCAGGCTGAGGCTCCTCACCACAGGAGGTCGGCTACACTGAAACCCGCTACCTCCCTCCGGGTGTAAAAATGATGTACAGGGAAGAGCGTTGGTGCCGCGCAGGGGAGGGTACGGCGGCTTTTCCCTGTAGAATGGTTCTTCAAAGCCACCAACCACCCTCCAGAACACAGCCGCTCTCCCAGGAATGGGAAGGCAAGTTCAAGCGCCAGGGCCGCACAGTGGGAGACCCGTCACATGGGCGGCATCATGAAATTTTACTGCAAAATATCCTTTTTTTTCTTATTTGAAAAGACAAATTATTAGCATTTTTAAACAATTTCAATATGTTTAATGGCTGAAAGTTAAGCTCAAACTGTTCCGCTTACTGAATAAAGTGCCAGGTCTGTAAACAGGAATCTTAAGTTACCCCAAGAGTACACTCATTTTAAATTTTACTTGAAAGCGGGATGTACGTTTATTACAATTTCAAACAAAATGCTAATGCCATTAAACAAATGAGGTTTAGGCAAATTAACTGCATTTTAATATTCTGAAGGCCTATGATATAGGACATTGTGTTACGAAACATTGGCTAGAAGTATCAGTTGCAAGTGGGATTTTCATTGCTGTGAATCTCAGGAGAATATTTGTAATTAGTATCATTTGCCTAATACTTCAGGTTAATTAGAATATTTAATTGAATAGCTGTAATCTTCAGAGATGACTATATTATGATCAAATTAGCACCATCCCGACGCACGCTGATCACAGGGCGGCAGCCTGCCTTCACTTCTGCTGCTGCTCAGCCCTCTGGAGCGTTCAGCAACATAAGAAAAAATCTGTTTCTTACACTTTTGAATTTTAATGATCCATTTGAACTCTGCCATCAACATTTAATTATTCTAGAAAAAAAAAAGTCCCGACCATGACTCCCATATGGCACGTTGGCAAATGCTCCTGCCCACAGAGGCGCCTGCACCTCTCCCCGCAGCTCGGAGGAGAGATTTAACGCAGCCTTCTCCCCTGAATGCAAGGCCTTTTTAAATAGTGTTTGCAAATACAGACCAGATGAAGCTTCGCGGAAGAGGTTACTAGGAAACTATTGAAACGCCATTAGGAACAGATGAATTGAGGTTTAGAATGTTACAATGGGTTTAATCCTGTAACGTCTCCGCTGGACTCTGCATTGTGTCCAGAAGGTCTGCAGAATCAGGTGCCCGCACGGCTAACCCCTGGTAGCCAGAAATGCGATTTGTTTTGAAGACGTGGGGGCAGGGCTGGGGGGTGTTTGTACTAAAACCTCCACACCCAGGAGGCGACAGGGCTGAAATCTGAGGAATGACCGCGCACGTGTTGGTGGCGCCTGCCCAGGGGCTCACACACCATCCTGCTGTCAGAGCTGGAGGGTGATGATCGCTGTAAGTCAAGGACCAGGAAACACGTTGAGGGTGACACCTTCATTGTGCCAAGGAATCGTTTCCGGATCCAGTAAAGGCTTCCCGCCTGGGGTGGCCCATGAGCACACGTGGGATCGCAGCATGGAGAGCCCCTCTCAGGCTGTGGTGGGTGCACGGTGCAGGTCCCAGGTGGGTTCCCGAAGGCCAGGGCTCAGAGATCACTGACACCTTAAGCCATAAAAAATATTCAAAGGCAAAGGGGATCCACAGACAGGGATCCTCCTGTCGTAAATCCTCAGCCTTTGCTCCTTCAGGGTGCTGATGCAGGAGCACTGGCCTTACTCCTGCAGAAGGAGTGGGAACAGAAGGCGGGAGCAGGCTGGAGTGACCTGCCACCTAGCAGTCTGTGAGCGAGACCGTCCTCAGGCTTTTACTAGACGGGCTTTTGCATCCTTCCTGCAAGGACTGTGTGCTGTTAGAGAATTCCAGGGAACACTCACACCAAGTGCAAGCCAGATTCGAGACACAGACACTGCATTGCACTTTGAAGCCAAGAGAGGACTGAAATAGAGAACTGATTCTAGCTGTGCCGGTAAACAGCAACAAGGAGGGGCTGTCGGCTCCATGGCTGTCATGTAGAGGTGTGTTTTGATTTGTTACTACGTGTTGATCAGCACAGTGATAACTCAGAGCTCAGGCAAAAGCAGAGCTCTGTCGGTGCAGGACGTCGGGCAACACAATGGGTCTGAGCAACATTTGTGAATACTGACCGGATGGTGCGTCAGCCACATCCTTAGAGACGAACTGCACTGGTAATTGGTATTATGAAATACTGCAGAACTAGTCACAAAATCTGGCATGTCTTTAACAAGAGAAGAGATCAGAACAGGGCGAGTGGAAGGGGATGCCCTGGAATGCAGATGGTTGGGGCTTGATTTGCAGCAGAATGCCCTTCCAGAGCAACAGAGATGGGCCGGAAGGCTGTGATAGGGGTCAGACTCCATTCTGGGCCTCTGCCTGGGGCCCTCTGCTAGTCCAGCCTGCTCAATCCAGAATGGAAATGGCACTGCCAATAACCCACTTGACTATCACTAATTTTATTTTCTGCTCTCTATCAAATAATGATTTAAAATCCATCCTTAAGCAGCAGTTTAGAAGCACCTTGAGAATTCATTTTAATGGCGAGCATACTGCAAAACTGAAGCTTTCCAGTATGACATCTTGAAAAATTGCTGAGTACAGAAATAGTGTATGTTGTGAGCAAATGGAACCTTTCGTTTTCCATAAATTTGGGCTTAAAATTGTTTTGTGCAAAACCAGATCTACTTTTCATGAGCTAGTGTTATATCTGTATAGATATATCAAAGTATTCATAGGTATCTTTTTTAAAAAACGTTCCCACTCTTGGATCTGTGAGCATCTGCCGGAACCCATTACAGGCTCTCGCTCCTCCGAGGAGCAGGGCTGTGATGTACTGTCTCTCGGTGGAGGTGCTCCCACACATGAAAAACCCTTCCAGAATTAAAAATCTGCTCCACTAATTGTGGAACAAATTTTCAACAACCCTCTTTGAGAATCCAGCCCTAAGTGTTCTCCCATCTATTAAACAGATGGCAGATAAGATTGTAAACATATTTGCTTCATATTGAATAGATAGTTTCTGGCATAATACTAATTAACAAATTAAATGACTGACTTTCTGCATCACATTAGAGTTAAAACCACTTTGTAAGTTTGTCTTGGGTAGTTATTTACTTTGACAATAGCATGCAGTGAGAAACTGTTAAATGTTTTCCCAGCAATATTATGCATAGAGTAGTTTTCTTTTTTAAAACTCCATATTTTATTATAATTCATTTGACTTTCATTACAGTCACTCATTACAAAATGTATGTGCATTTAATCCATTTCCGAGGGCCGCGTCTTCCACAGCCGTTTCCTGTTGTGGTGATTAGCTCTGGTCTGCCCGTGTGCGTGGGCCAGACACGCCTTTCCTGATGTCTCTTGTTTTCAGGTGGGACTGTTCAGGGAAGAGGACTTCTGATGACTCGTAGCTGTGGCAAGGCTGCCGGCAAGGTCTCTGCTCTCTGTCTTGGAGACGGCTTCTCACCGCGGAGCTGCCTGGTGGGTGTAGGTGGACTTTGCCCACGGGGGTGGAAGCCGTGCAGTTGTCCCCTGCAGGCAGGACCCCGGAAGGCTGGGCTGCCTGCTGTCCTCCTGGACCTGATGGATGTGCCCATGCAGGGGGAGGAGGGGCATCCCCTTCTTGTTGGAGGAGCTATTTTGGTTGTCAGATGGAGACCACGTGGAAGGGAGCCTCAGGGTCTGTGGGGATCCAGTGACCTCGGGTCACCGGGCCACTGTAGGGCTTCACTCCAGAGCAAAGGGGAGGAGACAGGATGAATTATCACTAGCAGTCTGCACCCCAGCCCCGTGCTCCGCGGCGCAGGAGAAGCGCGCCTGTCGACAGGCTCAGGGTATCTTCTCTTCCTCCCTCCTTCCTTCCTTCCTTTCTTCTTTTTCAACACTTTTATAATAAAAAAGAAGACCCTTCTCTACAGAAAATAATGTGAAAGCTTGTGTTGTAAGGGACTTTCCAGAGAGGAACACGAGGGAGAGACCTGGGTGCATTTCTGGTGACCTGGCAGAGTCAGGTGAGCCATCAGACCCCGAGGCAGCTGGTGAGCAGTGAGCTTTCTCAGGAAACAGACTGGGTGTCATACAGCAAAAGCCACCTGCCGTATGATGAGGAAAGGTAGCTCGGACAGTTGTCCTGGAAACCGCCACAGCTGCAGCCCCCCAGGAGAGACCTTCTGGGAGTCCAGGGGAGCAAGGCGGCAGCTGCCAGCTCAGTGGACAGCGTGGAGCCACGAGTAGCCACGCAGCTCAGGCGGAGTCCGGGCCTCCCTGCCCTCACTAGCCCTGACGTCTTGAAGCAGCACAGCTCTGCGGCACGAGATTCACCCGCACAACCTCACGCACGCCTAGAGCTCTAGTCCAGTGGCCAACGTGGGGTCATATTCTAATTTATTGAATTTATTTCCAAGTGCAATGTTAAGAATGAGCCATTTTAGACCTGGGAATACTCCCAGTATTTGCCAGTGGGGTATTTCCAGTGGCATTCTTCTCTTTGGCCTGCACGTCCCTCCGTTGTGGTAGGAGGGGGGGCTGTAGGGATGTAAGTGCTTACTGTAAGGACGTCAGGAGGCTGGGAAGAGTAAGTGACTGGCCCACACGCATCACCTGGACCAGTGGAGACTATGATTGAACTTCTAACGGGTGCTAATAATTCCGGATTGCAGACTGCCACATACTGGCACCAAATGTCCTGTTCTAGCTTCAGAATATCCTTTAGCAGGCAGGACACACTGCAGAGGGAGTGAGGCAGGTCTGGATAATAAGCCAGTGCCCTCGACCCTGAAGGTGACCCTGGCAGAGTGAGCAGGTGGACCCATCTGAAGGCCAGTCTTGCCCATGCACTCTGCACACTCTCAGCACCCTGCCTGGGTCTCTGTGGTGCCCACCACGTTGTGCTGGAGAGAGGTTTGCACCCTAGAGCTCAGCTTCGAGTCACAGCTGTCTGGCATCCACCTGGGAGATTGACTCAGGGAGCCTCACCCCATGGACCCACACAGGATAAGGAAGATGGTAACCACAGGGCCATGGGTCTCGTGAGCCTTTTGTATCCATTAGAAGTTCTCTAATAAGCTGCAGATTAAGATCTGCCTTAAAGCATGTGTCTGCTGAGGGGAACACAGTTGCTGAGTGCGTGAGCAGAGGGCAGCTGGTTCTGCTGCTCCCCGGAGGGGCCGAGGGTCGAGACTGTCGGTGGGTCAGTGTAAGCCCCCTCAGACCTGTGCACAGCGCCTTCCTCCCAGCCTCACGTCAGAGAGTGCACTCAGAGGTGAACTGTTCCTGTCAGACCAGATCCACCCTGAACCCTGAGCAGGGACTGTGTGACGGCTGGGGTCCTCTGCTGGGGAGGGAGGCATGGGGGTCCAGAGCAGGAGTTTGGGGCTCTGCCCCTGGCAAGCGTCAGACCTCTGGATCAGGAAGGCCCGCCAGAGGCCTCCCCTGGCCATTCTACACACACTCTCCCTTGAGCAGGTGGAATGGGGGGAGGCGGGGTGAAGGCCCCGTGTGTGCTCACAACGCGGCCCCTGACTGTGTCCTGGGCAGGTCAGGCAGGACGGTTGTGGGCGCTTCCATCTGCCTGCCCAGGAGCACACCCGCTGAATGTGGCAAGGGGGAGGCAGGGTTCCCCAGGAGAGCACGGTCCCCCCCTTCACTCTTCCGCTTTTCATACCCCCTGGGAAAGATCCCAGATTTCCACCAAGTTGCACATGGAAGAGATGCTAAAAGGTTAAACGCCCAAAGCAAAACGCCAATGTCCACAACTGCCGCAGTCTGGCTGGGCACACAATCACGAGCCACCACACAGCTTGTAGATTCAAACAGCAACTCTTTATTCCCGAACTCACACCAGCCATCTACAATCACGTTCTGGGGAAATCCACGTTCTCTGCCCAAATCCACCCCCACTGGGCTTCTGTCTCCCAAAAAATACTGTCTGAATCCCGTGAGAACTCAAGGGGAACTCAGGCAGCAGGATACGCCCTATTCCCAGCAGGAATAACCTTAAACCTGGATTGTCCTAAACCGGGAACGCCTTAAACCCGGATCCGCCCTGGTCCTTGAGCAACGTCACCTTAGATGCAATGTCACTGCAAAATGTCCTATTTCCACAAGTCCTTCCACTAAGCAACATGGGGTACGCTGGCAAGGAAACTGTCATACCTACTTGGCTAATGGCTCCCAGCACACAACAACAAAAACCATCCATGAGGAGGACCCCTTTGGCATCGTGACCTTGATTAACTCCTTGGAATATCCCACCCTTCCTGCCTGCCCACCCTTCCTCTCTGTGTTGAGTCCAAGTTCCAACAACCAGCACTGGGCACCTAGGCTGCCTCACATCACGGCTTCAGTTTGACTTTAAGTACAACATGAAATACCACGAAAGGCCTTGCACTTTGGAAAATGAAAAAAGAAGGAAAAGAAAAATGCAAGTTCTTAAATGTAGACTGCCAGAAACATGTGTGTGAGTATATGTGTGAGCATATTGTGCACACATGTGAACACATGTGTGAGTGTATGAGCATGTGTGTGCAAGTGGGAATGTGTGTGAGCATATCTGTGTGCAAGCATGTTGTGTGAACGTGTGTGCACAGACATGTGTATAAATTGTTTGTAGAGAAATCCTGAATGCTGTACAGATATTCTGAAACAGGATTCCAAGAAAAATAATATTTTCAAATGATTCTGTAATGATTTGTAAAAAAAAAAAACGTAGACTCACAAATTAACAGAAACTTCAGAATCGTTCTTTAAATAGTGCCACTCCTTGTGTGGACAAGGTTTCTGGTTATCCTGTGTGTCTATTTTTTTGTTTTTTAAGCTAAAACAATTTCCTCGGGGTATAACAATGTGCTTATGAGTTTAGTGGATTTTCAGAAAGTGATAAAAGGGGCGTGATTCTACCTTGGGTGAATGATCGAAGCTGACCAGGCCTGGAGTAGAGGAGCGCCATCAGGCATCAGTCCACCAGTACCCATCTGTCCATCCCTCGCTGTGGCCCTGGGTGATGTCAGAATGAAACGAGGGACGTCAGCCCCGAGCACGTCATTGGAGGCAGGGATCCAGAGGAGTGTCTGCTGCGGCCTGAGCCTGCAGATGTCCTTGCATGGTCGGCCCCTCTAAGTGAAAGAGTGCGAGGGAGCCGCGTGCAGGGGAGGGGTGGGAAGGCACATAACAGTCCACAAACATTCATCGCTTTAACGAGTGAATGGCTGATTCTGGATATAAAAGAGAACACTAAAACAATTATTTTATTAATCCCATCATAAAACTTTAAATAAGTTAAACAAAAATGCAAATAAAATAAGAGATAAAAATTTAATTAAATAAAACTTTAATTCAGTGATCTATAGCAATGAGATAATCAAGTAGGTTGGTTATTCAGAAGATGTATTTTTAGGTTGAAAATACTATTTTTTTCTAGATCAATTCACGTAGTAAAGTGGATTGATTTTGACTTCCCCAAAACTGACTGCTTCGAATGTTCTCGATTATCTCCTGCAAGTCACTCAGGACTTGAGCGTCTGTGCTGAGAGCGTCAGTGACAAGGAGTTTCAGAAGGGAGCAGCTGACGGTACCTCAGGAGTAAGGCAGTCCCACTCACGCCCGTGCGCTCAGATTTCGGGCACAATGTGCAGTTGTAAAATTGACACCCTGAGCAAGCCAGGCTGGGAATCCCTGCAGGACTCCTGTGGGGCTGATGGCTACAGTCGGTAGCACAGGCTACCAGTTGCAAGCCTACTGTTAAATTCAAACGGGAAATGGAAAAACAAGAACTTTTTGCTTGTAGACCAGGGAAGCAGCCCAGGGCACTCTGCAGCCCAGGGCACTGGGGCGGGGGCTCCAGGGTCTCCGGGATGCATCTCCACCCTTCACCCAGCACAGAAACCCTTCCCACTGCCACACCACTGCCACGGCCTGCTCAGCCCCTCAGGGCACTCCTCCCCACCTCCTACCCAGGGAACATCTTTGACAGCCAGCAGCTGGAAAGCTCTGGACCCCAGCCCTGGGCTTCCTTGTCTGTGAGATATGACAGGCATTGGTGGCTTTTGATGCTCCTTTCAGGGTCAAGGTGCTAACATGTTCTTTGTTTTACATTTTTTCTATGTATAATTTCTGGTGGGACTGAAAATTGGTGCAGCCAATATGGAAAGCAGTGTGGAGATTCCTTGGAAATCTGGGAATGGAAACACCATTGACCCAGCTATCCCTCTCCTTGGTCTACACCCAAAGGACTTGAAAACAGCACAGGACAGGGGCACAGCCACATCAGTGTTTATAGCAGCACAATTCACAATAGCTAAACTGTGGAGCCAACCTAGATGCCCTTCAGTGGATGAATGGATAAAAAAAAAATGTGGCATATACACACAATGGAATTTTACTCAGCAATAAAAGAGAATAAAATCATGGCATTTGCAGTTAAATGGATGGCATTGGAGAAGATAATGCTAAGTGAAGTTAGCCAATCCCCAATAAAAACAAATGCTGAATGTTTTCTCTGATATAAGGAGGCTGACTCATAGTGGGGTAAGGACGGGGAGCATGGAAGGAATAGACGAACTCTAGATAAGGCAGAGGGGTGAGAGGGAAAGGGAGGGGCAGGGAATTAGCAAGGATGGTGGAATGTGATGGACATCATTGTCCAAAGTACATGTTTGAAGACACGAACTGGGTGTCAACATACTTTATATACAAACAGAGATATGAAAGATTGTGGTACATATCTGTAATAAGAATTGTAATGCATTCTGCTGTCATTCTTTTAAATCAATAAAAAAAGTTTTAAAAATATCCTATGTATAAATAATAGAATAATAACTTAGCACAGCTGAGAGTTGACCCAGTGCCAATCACTGTTCTTCTGCATGGATCTATTTCACTTTGTCCCAGGAGCTTGGTATTGTCCCCACAGTGTGTGCAGCCTCCGAGGGTGTGACAGTGCAGGACTCAGACCCTGGCTGTGAGTGCCAGGTCTGCCCCAGGGCAGGTACCGTGGAGTGCTGCACAGTGGAGACCATGTGGGGTCCTTCGGCTCTCAGCTGTGTCTTTCCTGTGGTGTGGTGGTGGTGGTGGCAGTCAGAGCCAGGGCCTGGAGGGGAAGGTGGAGCTGTTGGGGGGAACATGGGACACCCTTGGAACCCCCACTCCTAGGCCTGGACCGGCCTTTCCTTCCCAGCTCATCCCGCTAACCCTCAAGGTTGGGCTCAGTTTCCCCTGACAGGCGTCCCTCACAGTGAAGTCAGAGGAGGGGACCCGCCTCTCCACACAAACGTAACTGAGCCCGCTCCAGAGCTCTGTGCTGGTCCTCGCTTTCCCGGGTGAAGACGCCAAGCACAGAAGGTAAGACTCTGTTCTGGGTGGGGGCAGCCGTGACCCACGGAGGAGGGGACAGGAGGAGACGTGAGGAGGCCAACTCAGGACCACGGTCGGTGGCACTCTAGTGCTCCTGTGCCTGTGCCGGTGGCCCAGGGTCACTCCTAAGGGTGAAGAGGGAAGGTGACACCCTCCCGAGAGCACAGCCCTCGTGCCAGTGCTGCAGCAGTGTCCCCAGGTGCCCTCGATTCAAACGACCCCGGCTGCCTCCAGAAACCGCGCGCGTCCTCACCTTGCGCCTCGCCTCATGGCCCACGAAACAATGCATTTGGGTGGTTTTTCCCTAAGTCCAATTAACAAGGAGGAGTCCCTTCCTTGGTGACTGAGTGTGCTTCGAGGTGCTGCCGGGGCCGCAGGTCTTTCCCGATCTGCGGATCAGAAGGAAACCTGCTCTGACATCTGCCTGGCTCTCTTCACATCCAGCTGGCTAGACGCAGCCTCTTGCTTCATGCTGAGATTCTGTCCGGGCATTTCTTTGAACCAGATCACTAATGGTGGCATTAACAAGGCAAGATGCAGGAGAGCGTGAACCTGGGTGGGTTGGGCCCGTACCCACTGGGTTCTGCCAGACCCCGCCAAGGCCTTCCTGGTACTAGAGTCTTCACAATCAGCAGAACTCCCCCTTCAATAAGTGCTCAGGACAAAAGGAAACACCAGTATAAAAACGGATCTTACCTTCTCCCCCAAACCCGTCCCAGACTCCACACAACTAGGTCCCTTCCAAAGCAGCATCGGGTGCTCCACGGTAAGTGGACCCAGTAGCCAGGGGCCACGACTTTCTCATTTGTCATGGTGCTGGGGACATGTCTGTCTCTCCTGGCGTGATCTTTGTGCCAGGCGTGGCTTGGCCTTCCAGATGCCAACACTGTGGAGCCACCTGCACGGAGCCAGGGGCAGTGGGACCCACGAGGGCCTGTCGTGAGGGGTCTGCATGCAGGACCAGCCTGGTGGCCAGTGGCTTGGTCCTGGAGGTCAGCTGTGAACCTGCAGCTCCTGGTGGTGCTGCCCTTAGTCGCGCAGGCTGCGCTGTTGGCAACAATACCGCAAGAAGCAAACATCTTTGAAGCACATATTTAATTTAAAAACTAGGTACCAGCTTTCCATTGTTCAAAAACTTTTATGACAAACATAATTTGCATAAAATATCTATCATCATTTACCATCTCCTTGGAAGCCACAGTGGTGCCGTTAATGTCACACACCTGAAGACAAATCCGCAGGGGAGATCCTAACATCCTTTCTGCAATCCACACAAGCTGGGAAGACTGCCACGCACGCGCCCATCATCTGCCCTGCGTCAGAGACCATGATGCACCACTCCAAGAACTTAGCTTTAACATAGGTTTTAGGTTTTAAATCTTGTTTCATTCTGGTCTCAAGACAGGGTCCCACTAAGTCACTCAGACTGGCTTCAAACCTGCAACCCTCCTGCCTCAGCTTCCCAGGGGGCCAGGATTACAGGTGTGTGCCACCAAGTGTAACCTTCCACGTATGTCACATGAGCATGACATCTAGCGTTTTTATTTCCTGTGTGGGTGCTGTGTGTGTGAACGTGAAAGTAGAGCAAAAGTTGTTGGCTTTGCAGAAAAAAAAAAAAAAACTTTTGAAAAATTAAATAATTCCATTTTTGTCAGTGCCATTAGTGGTTAACTGGCAAAGAAGCTGTTATTTTTAATAATGGCTCAATAGTTTATCCATTTATTTATTCAAAACTTTTCTTTTGGGGGGGATACCAGGGATTGAACTGAGGGGCACTCAACCACTGAGCCACATCCCAGCCCTGTTTTATATTTTATTTAAAGACAGGGTCTCACTGAGTTGCTTAGAACCTCACAGTTGCTGAGGCTGGCT
Organism: Marmota flaviventris; assembly: GCF_047511675.1. Classification (NCBI taxonomy): domain Eukaryota; kingdom Metazoa; phylum Chordata; class Mammalia; order Rodentia; family Sciuridae; genus Marmota; species Marmota flaviventris. The sequence goes on along the minus strand of NC_092513.1, from coordinate 1,438,291 downwards.
TCAAACTCATGATCCTCCTGCCTCAGCCTCCCCAGCTGCTGGGATTACAGGCATGCGCCACCACACCGGGCTCAAAACTTTCTTAAGTCTAACAAAAGTGAAATTTGTAAGGTTATTATGAATTCTATGTGTTTAGTAAAATTTTAACATTGATTGCAATTTTCTTGGTGGTGGTGATGACAAAAGGCAAATCTTATGGTACAAAGAGTGTACGTCCTAAATTGTGTAGCTCCTGCAGCATTAGTGAATCTGGGATGGGCTGCTCTGCCTGCAGAATTCCTGGCTGTGTGGACAGGGGTGGGACTCCACTGGGGGAGGCAGAGGTTGAACACTGTGCTCTGTCGCTCAGAGTAACTGAACGCGCTTCCCGTGAAGAACTGGGTGTTGGCTGGGGAAGCACCTCGGCTGGACGGGGAGCTCTGCCTGGCTTCACCTCACTTCAGCAACCGCTGGGCCATTAAGGGCTCTCCTGTGTATCAGCCAAAGCATCCTATAATAGAACTGAGCACCTCATAATCCATTCCCCTAAATTTTTGCTGTATTTTGCACAGTTATTAAGAGATATTTAATCAGACCATTTAATCAAATTTTTGCCCCAAATGTCAACTTCTGAAGTGTTATTGAACTGCATTATTGCCCAGTTCACAAGTTACCCTTCCTCCTGGGAAGAGGCTACACAGACAGACATCCCCCATAAAGCAAGACAAAACGAACCGAGCCAAGTGATTGCTGAGAGCTCAAATGGGGTACGATTTAATTTGGAAATTAAATGCATTTTGAATATCTGAGCTTGCAAGTGTATTTAGATGAATCTTATATTACAATTGGATTTGTTTACATTAACAGTGCAGATAGAATGAAATTTGAGATCTATAATTTTTATAATACATTTGACAAAATTCATGAAAAATCATAGTGGAACTTAATTTCAGAGCATTCATTGTGTTTTATTATATTGATGCTTTTTACTTGCCCTCCCAATAAAAGGGAAATATAGTACCTGGGAAAACATGGAGGCTGAACTCTGAGTGAAGGCAGAGATCAAGACCACATGCAGAGTTGCCCCTGATGCCCCTGGTGTCTCAGGATTCTGAGAGAGCTTCTTTTCTCCTAAAAAGAAAATACAGTCATGGAAAAGAGTCCATTCCAATGCCAGCAATTTTAAGTATATTAATCATAACACTCAACTTTTGAAGATGAACAAAAGAAACTTTATTAAAAGTTCAAAGTAATGAAAAACCTTAAACTATATTTTCAGAGTAGTGGGAAGACGTGAGTATGCGTCAGATAGGCCTCATGGAATGAATACTACTCATGCTCACTTAAGGGAAATAACTCATATAAACAGGTATTTTTACAGGTTGCTTTAGTGTACGCAGATATGTAGAGTTTATATTTTTCCAAAATAATTTGTTTTGAAATAGTTTTTGAGCAGAACTATGTTTTAGGTTATTATAAATATATCCACAAAGTCAAAACAAATTGCCATTCAAAAAAATAAACACTTTGGGCTGGGGCTGTAGCTCAGTGGCAGTGCGCTAGCCTAGCATGTGTGAGGCACTGGGTTCTGTCCTTAGCACCACATAAAAGAATAAAAAATTTTAAAAAACCACACACACCCACTCTGATCATGGAATTCAACTCACTTTATCACTTTCTTTTTTTTATTTATTTTTTATTGGTTGTTCAAAACATTACAAAGCTCATGATATATCATCTTTCATACATTTGACTCAATTGGGTTATGAACTCCCATTTTTACCCCAAATACAAATTGCAGAATCACATCGGTTACACACTCACATTTTTACATAATGGCATATTAGTGACTGTTGTATTCTGCTACCTTTCCTTTCCCCTACTATCCCCCCTCCCCTCCCCTCCCATCTTCCCTCTCTACCTCATCTGCTGAAAGATGCCACACTCAGATGACAAGCTTCATGGTCACATCCCTATGATGCAGCGCCAAGTCCACAGCTCTCTCAGTGGGGTCTTCATGGGACAAGAGACGCCCGACCCTGAGGACCAGGGCCGTCAGGATGAGCTGTAGAGCCATAGCTTCAACATCCTCAGAGAACCAAGGACAGGAAACTGTAAAGACAGACGCCATCAGTCCTTTCCCAGGGGGAGGGCCCAGGCCTTTCACTTCCTGATTGGGTTCACGGGGAAAACAGTGCCATTTTAAAGGACTTTGATTGACGGCATGTGGCTGGCATCAAAGTTCAGAATCCTGAACAAGCTGGAGCTTCCTGCTTGGTGTGTGGTGTGGAAAGATGGCAGCCCCCCAGGCCCAGAGACCTGACGTCCCACCTGGGGGACAGAGAGGTCACGCCTGATGCAAACAGATGGCCACCGCTGTGGCGCACAGAGCAGGGTTCACGGCTCTGCAGTGCTCAGACCTGGGGTCCCAGAAGGTGAATCCTGAGGCTTCCTCCAAAACATCCAAGGCTCGTGTTGGCCAAAATCCAACCAGGGATTCAACAAACAGAACCCCCAGTCCCCATGAAGAGCACCACAGGGCCAGCCTGGCCGGAGAGGGCGCGGCCCCCACTGAGTGAGTGGGGTGGAGTCTCGGGGACCTTTTACACACACCGTCTGGGGCACAGCAAGAAGATAAGGTCACGTGAAAAGGCCAGGAAACGTCCCCATGGTCAATAGAGAAGGCAGTCAACAGAAGACCGAGACGTCCAGGCTCAGCTCTCGCCCTCAAAATGATGAGGATACAGCAGAACAGTGCCTTGGCACACCTGGAAAGACGGGGAAACTCGCTCTCTGCTAAACCTGGAAAAGGGCTTGAAGAAGGAGAGACACAAGCTATGGGCGGAAACATAAGGAGAAGAGTAACAGGAAGAACACAGCCAGGACATGATGACCAGGGTGGGCACTGTGCAAAGACGTCCTGGGTGTCTGAGCCCCGGAGCAGAGGGAACAAGGATGACAGAAGGCATATTTCAAAGGATAACATCTAGTGTTTGAAGACTGATAAAAGAAACCAGTCTACGATTCAGAAAAAGCCAGGACATGCAACCAATAGAAATACAAACGTGAAAACCCCTGTGTCTGAGCATATCCTGTTCTCACTGCTGAAACCAAAGATAAACTGAATATGTAAAGAGGAAAACAACAATAATATAAAGGACGCTGACTTCCCACCTGAAAGACAGGAACAGAAGACAGCAGCCCAGTGAACCCAAACCGGAAAGATAAATGAACCCTAGGTGCAGCACAACACCCCTCAAAAGAATTTTGAGATGAAGAAGATGAAAGGCTCAGCATCTGCAGAACTGCCCGAGCTCTCCACTAACAGGTCCCCGAGGCCAACGGAGCCAGACCAGGTCTGTCAGGAACCGCGGGCATGAGGGTGGTCAGTGCTCAATTCTTCCTTCTGCTTTCTTGGTTTCTTTAAGGCACATGACTCTTCAAAGCAGAACTGTAATTCTGTGTTATGGGTTTGTTATATATCAAGAAAGGCCACCGCGCACTGCAAAGTTCATGTCTATCAGGAGGCAGTCAAGTAACGAGTCCAGGCAGGCAGCGAGAAGGGCAGCTGCACACTGTGCTCTCTGGAGGAAGAAGCAGAAAACAAGGTCAAGACACTCAGCTTTAAATTCAAAACAGAAGTTAGAATAGACTACCAAAAATTTCAGTCATCCCAAGACAGCAGGAAAAAATGAATGAACACAAAGATAGATGGCACCAATAGAAATCCATATCAATACGATAAGCCTGAACCAAACTGTATCCCATTAAACGTAGTGGACTGAGCACACCACTGTAAGGACAGACTGTGCTCCAGGTGAGCTGACCGACTCCAAGTCTGCTCCTGGGATGAGAACGCCTGCGTAGATGACTGAGCTGTCGGGGTTGGCTGTGCAGCTGGGGCTCCCCAGTTAATTCTGTATGGACCAACATGCTTACTGAAACATGGAGAGTGCAGTGTGCTCATCTGAAGCTTCATGCATATGTTATTAAAACTTAATAGTTAACTCTAGCAATTGTTCAAAATTCACACCTACCAGCATTTTTTTCCTAGAGGAAATTATATAAAATTGTAGACACATAGTGATAATTAAAAAAAAAAACAGATTAAAGGCAGCTTTGATATCAGTCCTAAATCCTCTGCAGGTAATGCACCCCTTGTTGGGTGCAGCCCTAATGTTCCCTGCCCTTGGGGAGCATGGGGACTTCCAGGTGGGGCCCTCTTTCCCCACTGTCTTACATCTGGGAGCTACCGGTGCAAACTCTTCAGGTCCCACCTTTGAAATCCTGTCTTGTGGGAAGTCGTTCTTTCTTAACCCCAAGATGTGGTTTGGTGACATCTGTCAAGTCCATCAGAAGCCCCTGTCACTCCTCATCATTGTTCCCACGGTGGATATTTTCAATTGTTTATCTAATTTCCTACTACTTACTGGGATTTGGTGGAGTTGGCTGAAATCAACATCTGTGAGGACAGGGTTCCCCCTCCCTCTCTCTCTCCTTTCGCAGTTGGTTATGTAATGTAGCCCCCAGCACATGAGACGAACACAGTAAATGTTACATGAGTGATTACAAATACACAGAGTAGAAAATATGACCATCACACGTCCCTGGGAAAATTGGTTAATATTTGAGGAAATCAGAAGTAAAACTTGCAGAATTCAAACTAAATTGAAAATAGGAATTAAATGTTAAAGTAAAGCATAAAAAAAGAAATAGAGGAAAATGCAGGTGTATGGTTAAGTGCCATTTATATGATGGTGGATTTCTTGTACTTTTTACTTTAGATTCTACACTTAGGTAGAGCTTATGTGTTTAAAATTCCCTGGCTTTACATGTAGCTCCTGTCATCCATCTCAAATCACGTGTTTATGAAATAAACACATGTATGTTCATGTGAACACCAGTTATCCAAGAGCCAACTCCAGAATCATTAAGGACACGTCTACCACATTTGGCCGGAGCCCTCCAGGCGGGTGGGCCAGCTGTTCTGTGGCCATCCTTGACACTGCCCACCTGCTGTTCTGGGTTTCTGCCTTGGTCAGTACTTCACTGCCTTAGCTACCAGGGGTTTCACTGATTTATGGAGCTTGGTGGAGATTCATTTTGTTCAACAGGACCTAGGCAATTCTACGTTGCTTCATTTGCCTATAAAATGAGGGTCAGTTTTATAATTTTCAAAAAATTATTGGAATATTGATTGGAATTGCACTTATTTTATTTACCAGTTTGTTTTAAAAAACTGACATCTTAAAAATGTTGTTTATTAAAATCCATGAACATGAAATATTATCCAATTCTCTCAATGATATTTTTAGGTGTTCAGCGTACATGGTTTTCACAGCTTTAGTTTGGTTTATTCTGGGTATTTCATTCTGAATACTCACATTATATATAAAGTTGTTTTTGAATCCTTTTGTTTGTTTGAATGTTGGTAACATATAAATTCTCAGCTTAATTGTGAGTATTGACCTGTGTTCAGAAGACTTTCCTTTTTGTCATTTCTGGGTCTGGTTTGGTTGCGGTCTTTGGATTTTCAAGTACATCATTATGATACTGGAGGAAATGCAGTTTCACTTCTCCCCTCCCCACTGTGGGTCTGCTGTCCTCTCTTTCCGGGCTGTGCAGTAGTGGTGGCTGCGGCCTGGGTGGGGTGGTGAGCAGCCCCTTCCCACCCCAGGAGCTGCAGTACAGTGCCCCCCCAGGCACCTAGAGAAGCGCATGCTGCTCCTCCTCCTCTCTGGAGCTCTGCTACATACAAGCGGCCGTCGGACTTTATCAAATGGTCCGGGGCATCTCCTGAGATGACCATGGAGGTTTCCTTCCTTATCCTTTCAATTCAATCATTTATATTGGCACAATTTAAAAGTCAACAAATGAAGGGCAAAGCGAGGGACTCACTCTAGCAGAATTCCTGACTTACTAGAAGGTGACACTGATCCAGGTGGTGTAGTCGTTGGTCTGACCATAGATAAACACGAGCCACGAAAGCCGGCCCCCTCCGGGGCCCCGGACTTCCCCACGGTCACCTGGTCATCTAAGGGTACCCACATCCCTCTCCATCACGCCTGGGATTCCTGCAGAGCACCTCTGCTTCCTGCCCTGAGGAGAAAGAAGCCATTCCGAGCCCAGGGAGCCCGCTCCTTTGCGCTGACCCGCATGCCTGTCTGCTGCTGGCCACCTTAGAGGTTTTTGTGCAAACCTGCACCTCTGGTTTGCTGGGCCCCAACAGTCCTCGCGAATGCCACCGGATGGAAGGGTGAGAGAGCACCTGCGCCCCCCCAGAGTAGACCTGCTCGACCCATCTCCCGCGGGGAGGCGTGGAGGAAGCCACAGGTCAGAAGGTCAGAGCAGTGACCTGTCCGGCCTCAGGCGCCCTCCCTGCTCCCAGGATGCCAGGACCTGGGTGCAAGGATGAGCAGCCGGCCTGGTCCTGCCAAAGTGTTTCTGCGCATTCATAGTGGGGCAGGTGGAGGAGGAGAAGCCAGCGCTTGGCAGCAGGAGGGCTGTGTAGTGGCGATTGGTGCCCTGCAGGGGTCCCTTCCCTGCCTCATCACCTCCTCTGCCCTTTGCACACCTGGCACCAAGGACCACGCGCTGAAAACCAGTCCTTACTGTCTCATATCAGAAATTCAAGTGTCCAAGAGGTGTGGGGCAGTCAGCATCCCCCAAACTCTACGCGGTTTCTTGGAACCCCACGCGGTTTCTTGGAACCCCACGCGGTTTCTTGGAACCCCGCCGTGGTCGCGGTGCCCAGATGACAGCGAGCTCCGGAAGGAAGCAGAACTGCGTGCCGGGTGCAGAGCGCACGAGAGGGAGGGTGCGCGCTTAATCAGTTCCCGCACATCTGTCTTTACACAGTTGGGCTCCTTCACAAAGTCACCCTAACTACCTTAACATATGTAGAGCCAAATTAAAATTACTTTATCAATCTTGCATTTTCAGCTTTCCCATCTTTGGGGTTATTTTCCATCCATGTGTTCATCGTTTCGGCAAAGCCATCTCGTCTCCCCAGAAGTCAGCCGGTGGGAGCCAAGGGAGGTTGAGGGGCTGGCAGGGGCAGGAGAGGGAGGGAAGGTGTAATTTACAAGCCTTCAGTCCTTGTCCATATTCTACACTTGATGATTTCAATATTTCAATAGCCAAACGTTTGTCTTTCTCTTTTATGGAACGATATATTTCCCTGAATTGTTTGTTTCCAAGAAATTACTTTTTGAGCTGAAGTGGGATTTGGGGGGTAATGTAAGAAAGATTACCCTTTTAAACATGCACCTCATCTTTGGAAAGCAGCAACACACCCTCAGCGTGATTTTTGCAAGCATTTCTGGGTGCACGCTCTTGCAACGGTTTCTTGAAGTAGGTCCACGTGGTCACAGCAGGAAGGAGCAGAGTAAAATGGAAGACAGCACAGGCTTGGAGGGATGCGATTCCTGGGGAAGCGGGGAATGCCAGCCAGCACCAGGGCACAGACGGCTTCTCCAGCTTCTCTACAGTTCACTTTGCTCCCTCCAGCAGCTTGTACATGTGGGAGAGAAGTTCACCGCTGTCTTCCCCGTCCTTCTTTAGTTTTCATGCCACATAAGGAAGGTCCATTTTATCTTCACTACCCCTTTCATCATATCCCACACTCTTTGGATGGCGAGAAAAGCATAAATAAGTCAGTTACCAGGACCCATCAATACATTGACCTGCGGTAGTCACAATGACACTGGGAACACATGGATTCTGTTTGTTTGATGCTGGAGTTTTCTTATCTTTCAGAGCATCTGTTAAGATGCTAAAAAAAAAAACAACGCTAGCTAGTTGTGTAAAATTAACCTCTTTTAGGGACTAGATAATAAGATGATTTTTTTTTTCAAATTAAAAGAAAAGGAAAGGTAAGTAGGCGTGTTTTCCTTTCAGACAAATGTTTTCTAATAAGCAGTAAACGAGTTCCCAATATTCTTGTAAAGTTGCCCCAACAATGTCAGAAAAGAAAGCACCTTGCTTCAAGTTTGCCCATGAAGTATACAGGAAAGGGAGTCCCTCACCTCCTTCCTGCCTGGGCAGTCCAAGGTTGGGGGCTGAGCTGGTTGCTTTGCGATCCCTGTGAAAACGCCTGCTTCCTCACCTACTCTTCTGTGGCCGGGGTGAGGCTTTTCCCACTGACACAGTTCAAGCGGCGCTGCCACACCCATTCCTGTGTCTGGCGTCCTGGACACACATTTCTGAGGATGCCCAGCCAGCAGGGGTGCTGCAGGGTCTGGGAACCTGGAAGTGGCTGCCCCAGTGCCTTGGCAGTGCAGCCCGGGTCTTCCCCAGGATCCATCCTTGCCAACAAGTACACTGTCAGACTTGGGGACTTTCGCCAATCTGGCGGGTGCAAATGGCATCTCATTATTGTTTTAATTTGCACTTCTCAGATTACTGATGAGGTTAAGCATCTGTTCATGTGTTTATTTGCCATATTTTTTCCTCTGCAGTGAACCTATTAGGTTGTTTTCCTTTTTATTACTGACTTGAAGAAGTTTTTCTTATATATATTCCAATGATTAATCCTTTGTTAGTTAAACGTGCTGCCAATCTGTACCCCCAGTTTATGGGTTGCCTTTTCCCTGTTTTCCTTGTGTATTTGAGACGTGGAAGTTCTTCATTTAAGGTGGCCAGATTTCTTGTTTTACTTTCTTGGGGTGGTTTCCTTTGAGGTCTGTGTTCTCTGTGTATTTAATAAATGGTTCCCACCTTACGTTTGTAAAGTCATACTGAATTTTCTTGTGAAAGATTGAAGTTTTGTGATGTTTGCAGTACACTTTAGTTGGTCAGTGTTTATTATCTGCAGGGTGGTCCTGCATGGTGTTTCATTTTCCCCTATGGATAGCTGAGTCTTCAGCACCAGTAGTAGTCAATTTCTACCTCATTCCACTGCATTCCCACTTCTCTCCTGCATCCCAGTACACTTTTCAAAAAGCTTCAGCAATCCTTACACAAATCTGTGGCAAATCTTTTTCAAAGATGCAGTAAATCTTCAGTGAGTACATCGGATACCAGACTAGTTCAAAGGAAGAAAAATGGATGCAGCTTGAGCCGGCTACACAGGAGTTCCGAAAGTAAGATGGCTACATCAGATACAGAACTGGCTGGCATCTTAGGGAACAATGAAACTTTACTCTCGGGGTCCTTCTCTACTGGGCAGAGAGCACTTCCTTCCAGACAGATGCGTTTGCATGATGTTAATTTTCTACAAGAACTTGCTGTACTTTATACAGTTTGTATCCTTATCAACAATAGCAAATCAAATAAGATTAGATTCCCCTAAGAGACTCACGTGAGGCTGATTGGTCAGATGACTCTGACCAGAGGCCCTCACACTTGAGCAAGTGTTGGCGTCACCAGGCGGCTGTGAGAGCAGGTGTGGACATTGCTGTGCCTTCTGGTACTCATATGAGGCTTAAGAATCTGCATCACCCACCTCTCCAGGTGCTGCGGCGGCTGCTGCTGTAGGAATCCAATATTGCCAATTTCTGGGCACCCATGACTATGATAAGAAGCACCATTATTCTTTAATCCTGTGTCCAAGGGGCAGGTGATCTTTCCTAACTGCTTCTCCACGTTCTGCTCGCCTGGGCCATCCATCCCTGGGCCCGACAGGATGCCTGGTTGCTCTGTGGCACGGAAGCCTTTGGGGGTATGGAGTGTGGGAAGCCTCTCACCTCTGTGCTTATTGGAAGAGTGACGGGGCTGTCCTGGCTCGTTTCTTTCACGCACATGTAGAGCTAGCTTGTTAATGCACATGAAAACCAACCATGCTGTGAGCAAGGAACCACACTGCCCCGTGAACTTGGAGGAACGTTTTCCCTCATGCAAGCCCTTGTGTATCAGCAAAGCGTGTCTTCATTTATTTTGCTCTTTGATAGTATCTTTCAATAAAGCTTTGCTATATTCTCCAAAAGTTTTACATTTCACTGAGTGTATTGCTAGTTATTTGTTAGGGTTATTTTGAAGAGTCTTCTATAGAATATTTATTGGAATATTTACTCCATTTCTATTTAAAGTGAGGACTAACCGTTGAAATTCACATCTAACTTTGTACATTTTTACTTCTTTTTTATTAATTGTTTTTATTTTTTAAATACATGACAGCGTGCATCACAATTCTTATTACATACATAGAACACGATTTTTCGTATCTCTGTTTGTATACAAGCATGTTCACACCAATCCATGTCTTCACACATGGGCTTTGGATAATGATGTCCCTCACGTTCTTATTTTTCATTTCTTTTTGTCACAATTTCATTGTTGCTTTCTTGATTTTCCTTTTTTTAGTAATTTAAAGTTATATACTTTCTTTCTTTTAAGAGTAATTCTAGGTGATTTACCATGCATATTCAACACTGAGAAACTGAAGTCATATTACTTTATTCTCCTTTCAAATATATGTAGAATCCTGGAACTTATTTGCTATTCTTTAGTTAGATTCTATTTCTATTAATTGTTATAAATACCTATTTTAGACATTTATCACTTTACATCACCACAATACATGACGTATGTCCCTGTGACTCTGTGGCCTTGGACTCCCTCTTCTTCCTCCAGACATGCATCTGGTGCTCATTGAGAATGTCCTGAGCTGGGCTCTGTGGCGCACACCTGTGTTCCCAGAGGCTCAGGAGGCTGAGGCAGGAGGATCACGAGTTCAAAGCTAGCTTCTGCAAAAGCGAGGCGCTAAGTAACTCAGTGAGACCCTACTCTAAATAAAATACAAAACAGGACTGGGGATGTGACTCAGTAGTTGAGTGCTCCTGAGTTCAATCCCCCTCCAAAATAAAAAGAATGTCCTGAGCTTTTGTGGGTAGCAAGCCTTCTGATGTTTATACTTTATTGAGAACATCTCTATTTTATCTCTTTTATACAACAATAGTTTCATTGGCCAGAAAATTCAGGGGGGGGGGGGTATTTATTTTTCTCAGTGCTTTAAAGATACCTGATTAAATTCAATGTTGTACATCTGTAGGTGTGTCCAGGAGTAGATTTCTTCCCATTTACCCCTCTACAGCTGAGTCCCAGGCTTTGCTCTTCAGCAGTTCTGAGATAACCCTATCTAGCATTGCTTGCTATGGTTTCACTCAACCAGATTACTGATTCCAAATGAGGGTCATCCCCTGCTGCTGTGTCAGTGACACTTCATCTCCTATCTGTCTGCCTCTGTGCTATACATTGGTTGGTTCTTTTAACTCTGTATTCCAATTTACTAATTCTCTTTCCAATTGGGTCTAACGCACCACTTAATCCATCCACCAGGTTTTTGATTTTAAGTATCGTATGATTTTTATTTAATGTAAATGTTTGCTAATTTGGAGGTTCTCATATCCTTGCCACATCATTTGATAATACCTTTAGTATGTTCTAGTCAATTGGCTTTATTTTGTAGAGCAGTTTTAGATTTGCTGAAATACAGAAAGAACACCCAGAGTTCCCCTGGACCCCTTCCCCTACACCTTGTTTCCCCTCACCAGACCCACTGCCCTCCTGGCAGGGCAGTCCGTTTGCCCAGCTGGTGGACCAGTACTGACACTCTGCTATTAACCACTGTCCATAGTTTTCATAGGGTTCGGTCTTCATGGCGTACAGTCTGTGGGTTTTAGCAAACATAATGGCAAGTATCATCACCAGAGCATCACACAGAATTCATTCTCCACAAATTCCTCCATGCCTGCTGTCCACCCTCCCCAGGCTCCTTCGCCCTGACACTGGTCTTTCACTGTCCTCAGTGTGGTCTTTTCCAGAGGGTCATGTGGTCACAACCCTGCAGCGTGCCGCCTTCTCAGGTTGGTTTCTGTCACTGAGTATGTGCCCTTGAGCTTCCTCCGTGTATTTTTATAGCTTATGGCTCACTTTCTATCACTGACCAAGTCCGCCTTCAGGGGACCCAGCTTGTTTTTCCAGCCACTTACAGAAGGACATTCTGCTTGCTTCTGGGTTTGACCATTGGGAATAAGGCTGCTATGAACACCCTGGGAAGACCTTTGTGTGCACGTGACTCACCGGCGGTTAGGAAGGGTGCCAGGGATCGCTGGGCCTGTGGCGAGCGCGTCTTGGCTGTGTGAGACCCGCCGGCCTCTTGCCACAGCAGCGAGTGAGCCCTCCCGCCATGCCCCCTCCTCCCCGACCCTTGCTGTTGCTGGTGTTCTGCATTTTGGCCGCTCTGGCAGGCGAGCGGAGGTATTTCAACTTGGATTTCCCCGAGTACACGGGATGTGGAACCGCTTGTCCGGGGCTTATTTGCTGTCTGTCTTCCTTGTTGAGGCATCTGTCCAGGTCTTTTGCCCAACTTGTAACTGGGTTGCTTGTTTCCTTGTGGATAAGTTGGAAGTGTTCTGTGTGTATTTTGAATTCCATTCTTTTATCATATATGAGTTTTGCAAAAATTTTCTTCCGGCTGTGGCTTGTATTTCCATTCTCTTCAGAGAGTCTTTCACAGTGTAAGTTTTGATTTTAATGAAGTTAACCTATGCATCTTACATTTCATGGACTTGATTTTGGACGGTGATTTTGGTTATCAATGAATCCAAAGCCAGCTAGGTTTGCACCTCTGTGATCTTCTAGTCTTACAGTTTTGTGTTGAGAGCCACAACCAAGTCAAGATGGCACCTAGCATTTTGCCAGAAGCAGTGGTTGAGAAGTAATGCCAGCGAGCCAGTAAGATGATGATAATTAAGTTAAGCTGTGTATAATTATTAAGATAATGACTGATTGCTGTAACTGGATGATGCTAAATTGAAACAAGCTGTGTATTCAGTTGTGTATATAAACCTCTGCTGTCCAGCAATAAGGCGACTCCTGCTACCTCGGGTGCCCGCTACTTTTGAGTTCTCGCGGAGTTCCGGTTGAGTTCCCGTTGGGTTCGGGCAATACAGTAGTTCCTGTTTGAACCTACAAGTGGCTCGTGACCAGCTGGTTATTTGTGCCCAGCCAGACTACAGCAGTTTTGCATTTTACAATTAGGCCTATGATCCTAAATATCTATGATCCCCCGCTGAGTTACTTTTTGTGAGGAGTTTAAGGTCTGTGCCTAGGTATTTTCAGGGGGATGCTCAGTTAACACAGCCATCTCTGCTCCACTCTGTGCCTCTGCTCCTTTGTGACCGTACTTGTGTGGGTCTGTTCTGTTGCCTGAGTCCTCTGCTCTGTCAAGTGCAAATCTGTCAAGATCACAGTAATTGTCAAGGTCAGGGCATGTCAGTCCTCCAACTTTGTTCTTGGCCTAGTAATTCGCAAAATGTAGGAATTAGGTATGTATTTAAATATTATGTGCAAGAATCCCGGTCTGATTCTGTGATTTTTGCTGCTCCTAAACCCTGCTGTTTTCTTCTCTTTTACTATTTTGTTTTAGTTGTAGGTGGACATAATACCTCTATTTTATTTTTATGTGGTACTGAGGATCGAACCCAGGGCCCCACACATGCTTTTCGAACTCTCTACCACTGAGCCACAACTCCAGTTCCCCTGCTGGATTTTTAATTGTTGGAAATACTGAGCTCACATTTTCTGCAGAAATTCTTTGAGGCCTAATGTGAAGGTTCTTTCCCTCATAGAAGACCTTTGCTTGGTTCTCAGTTGCACTGCAGGACTCCCTATAGCAGGTTTCAGCCTAGGTCACTGGAACACTCCTGCTTGATGCACAGGTGGAAGTGGAGAAACTTCAGAGGTGTTTTTGGGTTCTTCTCACATAGATGAGGAACAGACACATTTCTTTATCATCACGTTTTGTGGGTCAGGTGGGACTGTCAGATAAAACACAGCATGTCCATTCCAGTTTCAGACAGACTAAGTAGAGCCTTACTATCCACAGCCACAGACTGACTTAGACAACAAGACTCATGTTTGCCTGAAATCACACCCAGCTGGGTCCACGGGGGCTTGTCACAGTCTGGCAAGCTGAGCCAGAGTGCTTTGAGAACAGTTCCGCTCTCCCTTGGGGTCAACGTGGGGTGCTCTGGTTTGAAAGTTGGTGGGTGTTAGAGGAGGCCATGGCTGTCTCCTTAGAGAGACCAGGTGCTGCTGACGGCAGGGCCCAGCCGTGTCCATTTGGGCATCCATGATGCTGTCCATTTATTCTTTGCTAGCTCAGGGTTGCACCGGGATTTTAAAACACCTCCTCCCCAGCACTCAGGAGCATGTTGCTGACATCTCATACAAAGCACCAGCTGGCTTGCTTGTGCGTTCCTTGTCCAGAGAACGAGCTCTCCTCAGAGAAGGCACTGGGGAGAGGGTGGTGCATGCTGGAAGCCCAGGAGGTCTGTGCGCTGTGTGCCCAGGGCCTCCGAGAAGCTGGACCAGGGTCTCCATCTGGCTGGTGTCTCCATAGCCTCAGCAGGTGCCCAGGCAGAGGATCCAGGTAGCATAGAGACAGTGTCAGTGTCTATGAACCCAGAGGGCCAGAAGTGAAGATTAGCCTGGCCATGTGCAGCCTCACTGAGTGGCTGGGCAGTGAAGGCTGCAGACAGCAGGTAGACAGAGAAGTGTGGCCCGGGTAGGAGACCTCTCTAACGGAGCAGGCAGACACCTGAGGGGAGAGCTTGCACTTGGGGGTGCCTGGGCTTGGGTCTGAGTTTAGCCAAACCTCCACAGATTTGAACTTGAGCATATAGCTTGGCCACCGGAAACTCCATTTTCCTTACTTTAAATAATGGTGTCTGTGCAAAGGACCAGGCAGGGAGGCACGGTGTCCACCCGGCTTGGGAGCGCAGAACAGCTCCTGGAGTGACACATCTGCACTTGCCCAGGGACAGGCTCCTGCCCGGGGAGGCAGCCATACCAGGTGAGCAGAGCAGAGCAGGGGAGCTCGCCCACCCAGGAGCACGGGCACAGAGGCTCCCAGAGCCAAGCTCAAGTCCAGCTATGTACACAGGGGGACAACGGGAATAAACAGTCACATCAACAAAGTGAGGAAGATAGAAAATACAAGAGAGGGTCAGTGAGGATGAAAGAAGGTGGATCAAACACCGTAACAAGAACCTGTCATAAAAAGTAGATTGTTAAGATTGGGCTGATACGCTTGAAATGCCATGTGGCTATCAAGATACAGTGAAAAAAATAAAGACCATAAAACATAGCATCAAATAAATGTGAGTGAGTAGAACAGTAGGAAGCGGTCGGGATTCACAGCCAGGTGCAGCACCTTGAGGCTGGTGCCAGGTCGGCATCCTGCGGTGACAGCTGAGTGCAGGGCTGGGTGAGGGCCTGGTGCTGTCTTCTGGGCCACATGAGCAAACAAGTCTGCAGCACCCTGCAGTCCCATTACCCTAGACACACATGCCCAGGCTCTCTGTGTGGTCCCCTTCTCCATCCCCAGGCTCTCTGTGTGGACCCCTTCTCCATCCCCAGGCTCTCTCTGTGTGACCCCCTTCTCCATCCCCAGGCACTCTGCGTGACCCCCCTTCCCATCACCAAGTTCACTGTGTGATCCCCTTCTCCATCCCCAGGCTCTCTGCGTGACCCAAATTCTCCATCCCCAATCTCTCTGTGTGGTCCCCTTCTCCATCCCCAGGCTCTCTGTGTGATCCCCTTCTCCATCCCCAGGCTCTCTGTGTGATCCCCTTCTCCAACCCCAGGCTCTCTGTGTGATCCCCTTCTCTATCCCAAAGCTCTCTGTGTGATCCCCTTCTCCATCCCCATGCTCTCTGTGTGATCCCCTTCTCCATCCCCAGGCTCTCTGTGTGATCCCCTTCTCCCTGCCCAGGCTCTCTGTGTGATCCCCTTCTCCATCCCCATGCTCTCTGTGTGATCCCCTTCCCCATCCCCAGGCTCTCTGTGTGATCCCCTTCTCCCTGCCCAGGCTCTCTGTGTGATCCCCTTCTCCCTGCCCAGGCTCTCTGTGTGATCCCCTTCTCCCTGCCCAGGCTCTCTGTGTGGTCCCCTTCTCCCTGCCCAGGCTCTCTCTCTGTGATCCCCCTTCTCCGTGAGCACTCCCCTGGGCAGTGCTCTTGCCTCTGCTAGTTCTGGAGCTGGCTGGATCCTGGAGTCCCCTTCAGGGGCAGTGGGAGTCTCACTGGGTATCCCGTTGATCCTCCCTGTCCTCCAGTGTCACTCTAAGGAAGGTCTGCCTGACTACAGACCATAGGGCTCTGGGTGCTCCTGCAGTTCCATTTCAGCAGGTGTCTCCACACTCCAAAATTCTTCTGGGTCCACTGAGCACCCTACCTCCTTGCTGTCTGACTCTCCATGGGATCCTGAAGTTTCCCTGACACCCCGTTTGATCTTCAGTAAGACCTTGGAGGTAGCTCTCTTCTCTAACCCCTAGGCTTCCTCTCTCCTCCTGGCCACCAACTGGCGTCTCACTTGTGGTTCACCTAAGCGTGACCTGCAGTGTTTGCCTGGGGCCTGGCTTCTCTTGCTCAGCCAAGGTGCTTTAGGCTCCTCCACGCTGTGACCTGTGGAGGTGGTGTGTTCCTTTCTAAGGCCCCACACTCTTCCATCATAGCACAATTTGCCTTCCCAATCCTCCATCCAGGGGACACTGGGTCCTTCTGCATCCTGGCTGCTGTGAACACAGGTGCGCAAGTATCTCTTGTAAACTAGTCCTTTAGCTGTGTTCCAGGATCAGTGTGGCTGCACGCATGGCCATCCTACTCTTAACTTCTACATGAGCCCCCGTGCTGCGCTCCACTCTGGCTTCACCTCTGGGCGTCCCCACCAACAGGACCCAGGCTCCTCTTGTCCTCGCCTGCGTCACTTCCCACATTGCTGCTTGCTGTCCTCCAAACACTGGGAGGTGACACTGCTACTCTACCTTTTGGCCTCTCCGTGTCTTCCTGGGACAAGGTCTACTCAAGTCCTTTGCCCAGTGTTTAAGTGGTCATTTTTCGTTTCCTTGTTGTTTTGTCTTGCTGTGGCTGGTTTGTTGCAGTCCTCCGTCCATTCTGCATATCAACTCATTGACAGCTGTGCTGTTGGCCAGGCCCCTCCCGTGGGCTTCCTGCTCAGCGTGCGGACTGTGTCCTGGGGTGTGCGCAGGGTGTGGTGCTCTCCCTGTGGTCCAGCTGGTTTCACTTTCCCCTTTGCTCTTGGTGTCTTAGATGAGAAGTGGCTGCAATCCGGCCTCATAGAGGCTTCGCTGTGTCCTCCTGAGAAGGCTTAGGCTTGATCTTGAGCCTGAGTCTTGGACCCTTTTGAGCGACCTTCTGTGCATGTGAGACATTTGCTGAAGACTGTCCT
The DNA here is from genome assembly GCF_047511675.1 of Marmota flaviventris. NCBI lineage: Eukaryota > Metazoa > Chordata > Mammalia > Rodentia > Sciuridae > Marmota > Marmota flaviventris. The sequence continues at coordinate 1,421,119 of NC_092513.1, read as the reverse complement.
TTCAGAAGTCGCTGGCCACATGTCCGAGGGCTGAGTCCGTCCACTTGCCTGGTGTGCCCATCGGCCTCACGCCGGCCTCGCAGCCCTCTGCTCCCTGTGCCTTCACAGGGAGCCCTCAATCAGGGGTGCGCCCCTCACCTTGCTCTCCTCAAGGTTGTCTTGGTCGTTCAAGGTCGCTTCAGTTTCCATATGACGTCTCGGATGGATCTCTGTGTTTACACATTAGAAAATGCTAGTGGGATTTTTTTTTTAATTTATTTTTTAGTTCTAGGGATTGAACCCTGGAGTGCTTGACCACTAAGCCACATCCCCAGCCCTTTTTAATATTTTATTTCGACACAGGGTCTTGCTAAGTTGCTCAGAGCCTGGCTAAGTGGCTGAGGCTGGCTTTGAACACATGATCCTCCTGATTCAGCCTCCAGAGCCACTGGGATCACAGGTGTGTGCCACCACACCTGGCTTACTAATGGGATTTAATAGAGGTTTCATAAAATCTTTGAATTGCTTTGGTGGCACTGACATTTGTAGTAAGTTTCTTGATGCAGGATGTCCTCCATTTATCTGTATCTTTAATTTCTTTCAATGATATTTTATGACTTTTGAGTAACAATTTTTTAAATCTTTAAGTTTTTTCCTAAGAATTTTATTATTTTTAATGGCATTATAAATGAAAATTTTTTCTTAATTTTCTTTTTGGATTGTACACTTGTAATATAAAGAAATAAAACTTATTTTATTGATGATTTTTTTTCTTGCAACTTTGCTGTATTTGTTTATTCTAACTTTTTTTTTTTTTTTTTTGCATAGATCTTTGGGGCTTTCTACATAAAAGATTTTGTAACAAACAGACAGTTTGACTTAAAACCATACCAGTTTTTTCAATGTTAAAGAATTTATTGGTCATATAAAGTAACAATGGTATAGTTATAAAAAGAGAACTTGGGAATATAATGGCTGTGAAGCTTTCTCAGGGCACAGCAAGGCCCGGAATGCAGAGGGAAAGCAGGTAGTGTGGGGAGGGCCCTGGTACAGCGGGCCAAGAGGGGTGTCAGGAACCCCACAGCAGCCTGCTGAGGTGCTCAGCACCAACAAAATTCATGGGGATCACTCTAGACGTTTCTCAAGTCTAACAGGTATTTACTTATTTGGTTGTAGTTTCTGGTTTTAAGAAAGCAGGTGAGTGATCTTTTTCCACCTTCCCTAAGTCCTGCTTCTGGTAGCCCACACCTGCTGAACCAGTGCTCTCCCCTGGAACAGCTCCCTGCATCCCCTTTCTTTCCAGAGACACAAAGCAAAAGCGCTCAAGACTCCTGAAGCTGCAAACCACCTTCCAAGCCTTGGGTAGAATCTCTTTTGTGAACACCAGGGCATCACAAATGCTCTGAGGTGTGGCTTCAAGGGAGAAGAAGCAGAACTAAGGACCTGTAGATTAGTTTTGAGAAACTAGAAGAAGAAAGACAAAACAATAAAAATGGACCATGAAATAAGGCAAATAAAGGTTAAAAACTGGAAGCCAGGCCTGTGGCACCACCTAGAATCCCAGTGCCTCAGGAGGCTGAGGCAGGAGGATCACAAGTTCAAGGCCAGTCTCAGCAACTCAGCAAAACTTGTCTCAAAGGAAAAAATGAAAAGGGTTGAAGATGTAGCTCAGTGGTAGAGCACTCCTAGGTCCATTCCTCAGCTCTTTATAAAATGTATGCATGAAGACATGTAAAAAATATTATATAAAATGTACAAATATATGAGAATTTATATATAGTGTATATATATGTATGTATGTATGTGTGTGTTTATGCATACAAAAAATGTCCATAAAACAAATACAATAGAGAAAAGATAAGGTTTATTAAAGTGTTCCTTTGACAATACTGATAATATAACTAGGATGCACATGAGTCTTATTCAGACTCAGATTGGCGATCTCCTACTGGTGGCAGGGAGTGGTGCTGGGGGCAAACCCAGGGCCTAGCGGATGCTGGGCAAGCGCTCCCCCTCTGAGCTCCACCTGCAGCCCACAAATGGCAACCCTAAGAGCATAGAGGCAATCAAACATACAAGAGTTAACATAACTAGAATCAAATATCAAGCATAACTCTGGCGGGGAAAGAGGAAAATGGAGGCAATTATCTGGTAAAACAATCATTATAAAAATGACCCAAGAAGAACTGGAAAATTTGACAAGATCAATTATGAAAAATAGATTGAAAAATGATTATGGATTGACCTTTAGAAAAGACAGTAGTAGTAACTGATTATTAGTCCTAGCAGAAGTTAATACCCCGTAAGGAAGATTAATTTGAACAGTCACATCACACATTTTTTAAAGTGCTGATAATTTACAGTCCTCGGAGTTCACTGCAGGATTAGAGCGCTGCCTGAGATATCACTCACAGTCAGACACAGAGGCAGAGACCTCGAGACCAGTGGAGTGCTGGTCACTGGAGAAAGTGTGAAATGAGCTGAGCAGTGTGTCCTGGGGTCCTGGGCAGACCCAGGAGGAGAGACGCAGAGCGACCCAGCTGCTGGGGAGCTCTGTGTAGGGTGAAGGAAGGCCACAGAGGGAGACCCAGGGGTACAGGGCATCCTGCCCAACTTGTGCACGCATGTTCTTACTCGAGCAGACACAGCACCAAGATGCTAGGCAGGTGCAGTGGTTTATGCTGACAAGCACAAGGCTTGGAAGGAGCAGGCCTCTACACAACCAAGTCAGGCCACACAGGAGCCACCTTTACACACACTGTGTGCGTGTCTGTGTGCGCCTGTGTGAGGCCGACGAAGGCAAAGCCAGCATCAGCTGCTGATGGGGATGCCAGTAGGAAGACAGCACTTCTGACTCTTTCTTGTGTGTCTGGGAGGTGTTTGTAGAACACTTCTGTTCTACAACTCTGACTCTACAGTGACCAGTTGAGAGAGGGCTGCCAGCACTATCCATGCCCAGGATCCCCACTGAGCTGTCCTCCCTTCCTCCCTATCTTCCCTATGCATCTCATGATAGCAGTGGCCTGTTACACTGACCAAAACAGCTCTCTCATCGATTAACCAGGTTTTCCACTTCAGAAGTCCTCCAGCAGGACAGTGTCGTGGATCAGGACCAGGTGTCCAGAGGATCCCCACTTCAGAGGACCTCCAGCAGGACAGTGCCATGGATCAGGATCAGGTGTCCACAGGATCCCCTCTTCAGAGGTCCTCCAGCAGGACAGTGTCATGGATCAGGACCAGGTGTCCACAGGATCCCCTCTTCAGAGGTGCTCCAGCAGGACAGTGTCATGGATCAGGACCAGGTGTCCACAGGATCCCCACTTCAGAGGTGCTCCAGCAGGACAGTGCCATGGATCAGGACCAGGTGTCCACAGGATCCCCTCTTCAGAGGTCCTCCAGCAGGACAGTGCCATGGATCAGGATCAGGTGTCCACAGGATCCCCACTTCAGAGGTCCTCCAGCAGGACAGTGCCATGGATCAGGATCAGGTGTCCACAGGATCCCCTCTTCAGAGGTCCTCCAGCAGGACAGTGCCATGGATCAGGACCAGGTGTCCACAGGATCCCCTCTTCAGAGGTCCTCCAGCAGGACAGTGCCATGGATCAAGACCAGGTGTCCACAGGATCCCCTCTTCAGAGGTCCTCCAGCAGGACAGTGTCATGGATCAGGGTCAGGTGTCCACTCGATCCCCACTTCAGAGGTCCTCCTGTAGGACAGTGCCATGGATCAGGACCAGGTGTCCACAGAATCCCCACTTCAGAGGTCCTCCAGCAGGACAGTGTCATGGATCAGGATCAGGTGTCCAAAGGATCCCCACTTCAGAGGTCCTCCAGCAGGACAGTGTCATGGATCAGGACCAGATGTCCACAGGATCCCCACTTCAGTCGTCCTCCAGCAGGACAGTGCCATGAATCAGGACCAGGTGTCCACAGGATCCCCACTTCAGAGGTCCTCCAGCAGGACAGTGCCATGGATCAGGACCAGGTGTCCACAGGATTCCCACTTCAGAGGTCCTCCAGCAGGACAGTGTCGTGGATCAGGACCAGGTGTCCACAGGATCCCAACTCCAGAGGCCCTCCAGCAGGATAGTGCCATGGATCAGGATCAGGTGTCCACAGGATCCCCACTTCAGAGGTCCTCCTGTAGGACAGTAGCATGGATCAGGACCTGGTGTTCACAGGATCCCCACTTCAGACGTCCTCCAGCAGGACAGGGCCGTGGATCAGGACCAGGTGTCCACAGGATCCCCACTTCAGAGGTCCTCCTGTAGGACAGTGCCATGGATCAGGACCAGGTGTCCACAGGATCCCCACTTCAGAGGTCCTCCTGCAGGACAGTGTCGTGGATCAGGACCAGGTGTCCACAGGATCCCCTCTTCAGAGGTCCTCCTGTAGGACAGTAGCATGGATCAGGACCTGGTGTTCACAGGATCCCCACTTCAGACGTCCTCCAGCAGGACAGGGCCGTGGGTCAGGGTCAGGTTCTTGGGAAAGGCCCTCAATGGCTGCTGCTTTGGTTTCTCACAAGGAGACTGGGGTTAGGGATTTGGAGAGGACCACCCAGATGCAAGGTGCGATTCTGCTCATAGTGATCTCGCTGCAGACATTGGAGGGGAGGTCCCTGCTCATGTTGGCCCTGATCACCTGCCTGTGATGTCTGTCACACATCTCCAGTGAATGTGACTCTTGTTCCCCCTTGAGTCCTGGCCTCCCAGGCAGGAAGGGAGCAGGGTCCCTCTCCCCTCCTGGAGGGCAAAGCATCCAGCTCAGCTCTTTGGCATTGGAGTGGGGGCTTTCTCCCCATTTGCCCACCCTTCCAGGCATTCTCACACCAATATGGGGTTAGGACTGTTTGTGTAGACCCTTGGCTATAATCCAAGGTAACTTTGTCACTCAGTTGTGGCTTTGGCCATCGGAGCGTTTCCAGTTGTCTCCTGTGTTTTGCTGTTCTCCAAGCACTGCCTGGCGTCCAGTTCTGCAGCCCTTTTCCAAGAACCCCCGTTCCTTTGATGTGATGTGCTGGTAGGAACCCAGGGCTGGCTCTGGGCTCCTCCTTGCTGGGCATTGTTACTTCTAGGTCTGTCACGCTCTAACCCCAAGAGCACACACATCGCCACGTTTTCCACATTCATCATCTGGTCAGAATGAAGCAGAACTGGCATTCATGCCGACCTCTCCTCCACTCCTCCCACTGGGTCCTCCTGGACTTGGCTTCCTGCACTTCCTCCTTCACAGTGAGGAACCTGCTGCACATCCACCTCCCAGTGTCCATTTCCAGTGTGCAGAGCCAAGGGTCAGGGTGGCACACAGCCACCACAGGAGCAACCGGGGAGCGGTCATGTGGTTTCCTTCCGTGCGGCGGACAGTGCTAAGGTCCAGCGTCATGTGGGCCAGGGCCTCTAGCTCCCCCTGGAGGCTGGGCAGCCCTGTGGCTCTGCAGTGCAGCTAACTGGTTTTGTCGCATCGCGCAGCACCAACACCCGCTCTCTGTGCTGTGAAGTTGTCTGGAGTTAGAGATGCGTAGTGCCGTGTTGTCTGCATCATGGGTCCCGAGAACAGCCCCAGTGCCCTGGCTTTGCCTGCACGCCCCAGCCCCCACAGCCACCGGTCTTCATCACAGCTGCACAAGTGCTCGATGGAGCAGCGTGCTCTCATGTTGCCACCTCGGCCTCCCCACCTGCCATACTCGCAATTCACCCACGACTTCTGGTGACTTGGCAGTTCACTTGTCTTCACTGCTGGGTGACTTTCCACTGTCTGGAGGGATCACGGATACTTTCATTTTTATTCATTCACCTATTGAAGGGCATCCTGCTTGATCCCAGTGGGGGATCATGAAGGAAGTGTCCACAGACATTTGCATACAGAACTTCATGGCAGACATTAGATTTCAGCTACTGAGTAAACAGCACCTCTGTGCACAGTCAGCGAGAAGCTGGCTCGAGCTCGGCAGCACTCGCACCTGCTGTGGAAGAGCTGTGCCCTTTGCCTTCCCAGGAGCAGTGACAGAGTTCCTGTGGCCTTGCCTCTTCACGGGCGATGTCTACTCTCCAGGACGCCTCCTCCTTCAACCGTGACTGTGTGCAGTGGTGCTCCATTGCTATTTCAATCTGTGGTTTCCTAATGTCAAGTGTTAGGGTCTGTAAACAAGTCAGGATGGCGCCTGGCATTTTGCCAGAGGGAGTGGTTTGTGAGGTGGCACCAGCGAGCCATTAAGTGTGGAGATTCCTTATTGGTCGACTGCTGTATCTAGTTTATGCTAATTAGATAAGCTGTGTGGAATGTATATATACCCCTCCTGTCCTACAATAAACAGCTCCCACTCCTGCTATATCGATCTACACAAGTTGCTCATCACCCCCCGGTTATTTTGCTGCAGCCGGACTGCGGCAGTCAAGGGGTCTTCTTTCCAGGGACTCCTTGCCACCTGGACACCTTCCTTCTGAGGGGTCTCTGTTCAGATCTTTCGCCCCATGTACATTGCGCTGAGTTTTCATCGTCAAATTCTAAGTTGCGATATGCAGTTCCGATGCAAGTTCTTGGTCAGAGTGAAAACACTTTGTCTCCTCCTGTGTTTCTGTTTTGATTCTCTTAGTGGTGGATTTCACAGAGAAGTTTTCATTTCAAAAATTTCAGCATATCTCTTGAATTAAGTTTTGTGGAAAATGCCATTTCTTTCTACAAATGACGAGAAGGAGGATGAGGGTTACCTGAGAATGTCTGACTTTTCAGAACCACTTGTTGAAAAGAATGTCTTAACTGCAACTGTTTGCTTTGTCCTCTGGCCATCGCCTGGGGTGGACGTAGAAGAGGACACCATTGTGGAAACATTGGATCACTCTCTGCAGTGTGGCAACTTTCTCTATTTGAAGCATTTATTCTTTGATTTCTTTTCCCCATCATTTTCTGTTTTCTATATTAATTAAGCCACATAAATTTATTTCCTCTCGAAATAATGAAATATGTATTCTTTTATTAATGCTTTTTGGGATTCCTGTAGCATGTGCGACCTTCTTTTTAAATTCACCTAAGTACCCAGGCACGTGTCCTGCCTGCTCTAAGTTCCTTCCTTCCTGCCCTTAGGAAGCTGCTCTCCTCTCACCTTTCCGGGTGCTACAGTCAGCAGCAACACAGTGACCTCTGTATCCCATAAAAGTCAGAGTAGCCAAGCTTCTTCCTCCTGCAGAGTTGCTTTCTGACCTGTGGAATCCACTTCCGCCTGAAGAGCTGCAGATGCTTGCCGGGAAGCCCTCTTGGTGATGGATGTCTCAGTTTTTATCTGAGAATTTTCTTTCACATTTGAAAGTTAAGTTTTCTGGATTTCGCAGTCTAAGCTGGTCTTACCGTGGTTGTCATTAATCTTGTAACTATTTCACCCCTCCCCCCCCTCTGGCTTGCGAGGTTCTGACACACCGCAGGTTCTCATCCTAGCTCTGCAGGGGTTGCTTTGCCTCCTGTCTTTCCTCAAGTTGCATTTTTGCAGTGGAGTGCTCACGGCCAGGCGTGAAGGTTGTCCTGCCAGGTGTCTGCTGGGGGTCGGACGTGCACTTTGGGAGCCCCGGCTGCTCGGCTGTGCTCTCCCCTTCCTTTCTGGTAGCACAGTTGTGCATGCTACATCTGTTGACAATGTTTCAGTTTTCTTTTTTTCCTTCAAGTTTTTCCTCTTTGAATTTCAGCGTAGGAGACCCTCTGGGCGCTTCTTCCGGCCTCAGGTTCTCCCTGGCCTGGTGCAGCCCACTGCTGAGCCCTAGGGCGGGGGGTGTCTTCCTCTCCTGGTGGCTCTAGCCCCAGCACCTCCTTTGGATCTTCCTTGAGCCTGTGTCTCTGCCTGAGTGGCCCCTTTCTGGTGTGCCCTGCACTCTCTCCTGGCACACTAGCCAGGCCAGTGACAGTCACCTTAGGTTTTCTGTCTGATAATCCCAGACTCTGAGTCAAAACTGAATCTGGTTCTGACACTTGCTTTGTCCCTTCAAACACTCGTTTTCTTGCCTTTTACAGTGACTTGGAACTTTTTTGTTGAGAGCCAGAAATGATGTGTCCTGTGTAGAGACTGAGCCAATAGTCCTTTCCTGGGGTAGTCGTGCCCGTCTGGCCAGGAGCCAGGGTGAGCCTGGCGTTCGCTGCCTGTCCTCAGTGTCCTTGTTGTGCTCTGGGCCTGACCGACCACCCGGGAGAGCTCTGCCCTCCGGCGGCTCTTTGGGGTGGCATCCATGTTCTTGGGCAGGAGTCGGTGGGAGGCGAGGGTGGCACAGTGCGGTGATGGTCCCTGTGCCTCCTCCCTGGGAGGTGACACAGGCCAGAAAGGCCACGGTCCTTCATCTGCAATGAACTCCTCCTGGAAGCCCAGCTGCGTTGCCCAGCGACCTCTGCCTCACCTTGCAGGGACACCAGGTGTCTAACCTAGAGGCAGAGCCACCACAGAGTGGCCCCAGGCACTAGGGCTGCGGCTCCCTCCCAGGAGGGTACTCCCAGCCTCAGCTGCACCTCAGCATCCATGTGCACTCCTGCTGCCCCCCTGCCCACCAGGTGGGCAGATCCGGGCGGCAACTCCGCATTTGCCCCTCACATTTCCACAGGCACTTTCCCTGTGACTGAAGTTCTCTGATTTTTATTAAAAAAAAAAAAAAAAAAAAAGTTTTGTTTTGCTTCTTCTTTTCCTCCCGTGTTTTCCTGTTACAGGACAGTGATGACCCCCGATTTTAAACATGAGAGCCGAAACTGAAAACCTGTTAATCTTCACATAAAGAGGAAATATGCATTGTGAAAACTGAAGATGAAATATCAAACAAAAAAGACAATAAAACCAAGAGACCAAGGTCTTAGAAACAGCTGGAAAGAAGAAACCTGTGGTGGTCGGCAGGTGCCATTTGGACAAGAGGATGAATCCTTCCTCACCAAGGAGGCACAGAGGAAGGGGGCACAAGGACCACGGGGGCTCAGGGGGTGGAGTGGATATTCCCAAGAAGGTAGGAAATCACATAGTTTGAATCAAAGTGAATTTGGCGATTTGGGCAGAGTGGAAATTATTTGTAATAGAAGAATATAGCGAAAAGCCAATTAGTATTACTAGTCTGTTTTTTTCAATTATCAGAGAGAGACCCCTGCCCTGGGGGGACTGCCTCCATGCTGAGGTTGGGGTCTCGCCCTGGTTTTCTCAGCAGGAACAGACAGCAGGGGTTGCAGAGAAGTCAGCCTCTGTGTGTCTAGGACCTGGGGTCTCTTCTTAGCAGATGCAAATCCTGGGGATCAGGGACAGCTTACAACTGCATTTAGCCTTAATTGCCCAGTTAAAGGGCCTGCTTCCAAATGCAGTGACATGGGGGTGGGAGGGGTTCCAACATAAGAATCTGGAGGACAAAACTCAGTCCCTACGTGAGAACCCTGGAAGGCATGTCCCCGACGGGTGGAGGGAGGAGGCCCAGGCGGGGGCCCAGTGGTAAGGGGAGTGATACCCTGAAGCAACCAGGACAGGGGTGGGCACTTGTTCCCAGGCAGCAAAAGCCACAGGACTCAACCTTCAGACGCCTTCATGGCAGGAGGTGTTGGTGCAGGGAGTGGGGAGCCTGCTTCCCTGGCTTGACAATTGGACCACTGACAGCGCTTGTTTCAGAAATAAAGAACGTTACTGGTGGTGCAGCTGCTGGTGTAGAAGATCCACCTTTTCTGAAAATGAATTTGGAAAAGTTCCCAGATTATACATCCGGTTCTGTAATTTACAACTTCAAAGATCAGAACGGTGGGTAAACTTTGGTCCCGTCCTGCCTGCTCCAAAGCACCAGTGGACATTCCAGCTCAGCTCTCTGCTGCCTGGTGATCCCTGCTCTTCATCACACCCCCACCCTGACGTGACTTCTCACACTCAGCCTGGGCTTGGCCAGTGACAGAACCTACCAGGTGAGCCAACCAGGTGAGCCCATCAGTGAAATACCTCTGTCCTGAAAGTCCTGGCTGTTGCCGAGAGACCTGCAGTGTTCTACCTGCTCTACCTATTTGTGACCATTGGAAGTTACCACCCACATGCATCAAAGCATTATTTCTGTGGATGCAACCTTCTGGGCAGGTATGGTGAGAATTTTTCTGAACCAATCCTAACACACAGGGAAGCCCCCAGCCAGGGTGGACCTGAGCCCGGAGCCCTTGGGCAAATCCAAATTGTGGAATTGTGGGTCACTAGGAAAATGGTTTCTTTGTGGAACCTAAGAAAAAGAATCTTTTGTGGAGATTATTAGGGTAATTGCAAAGCAAAGATTCCACCTACTTAACAGAGCAAACTATTTTTGTCATTTAGTGATCACATTCCCATACAGACGATTCATATGCTAATTAAACTTTTACCTATTCCTTACACAGGCCCTTAATAGATTTGGCATTTAACCTCATTTTAGGTTAATATTTGAACTTAAAAATGCTAAAATGACACTAGTTTTAAAAATATTTAGACTCTTTCCTAATGACAATTGAAAACATACCACTATACAACCTGTGCTGTTTGCACGTAGATGCTCCGTCTTGAGAGAATCACAAACCCCTTTGCACCTCCTCCTCTGTGGCTTCTGCACTGTCTATGTAACTAGATAACTGTAGGGCGGTGGCAGCCACATTCAGTTGACTCAGCACCTTCTCGCCAGCACCCTGAAGTGAGGCCGGGCATTTATAGGTTTTCCTACATGACTTTTCAAGCCCTTGGCATCCCAGATTTAAGGGCAGGGCACAGGGTTGCTGCTGTCCGGGGGGGTGACCCCAGGAACCTGTGGTCCCTTAGTCAGCCCCAGGTAACTTGGGATGGACGTTGGATGCAGTGTTGGGACCCAGTGTGCAGAGAGGAAGTCACTCTCTGCAGGAGGCGGGTGGGAGTGCTGCGGTGGGGTGTCTGGGGTGATGGATCCATCCTGTTGCAAACCTCAGCACCATCATGAGGAGGACAGAAGAGGACTCCCTCATTGTCATGGTAAAGGACAGTTTTGACCCCAGTCTGTCACTAACTAGTATCTCTGTAAAACAGAATAAAAATCAATCCCTAGGAAAATAAAATTAAAAAGACATGCAAATAGAGCCCGATTTTCCCCTATTATTAGGTTTTGAACTTAAGCTCATTCTGTTAAGAATCTCTCAGGGCTCCAAACCCATGTCCAGTGTCTGCGCCTTTCCAGGAGCCTGTGTGACACCAGGGCACCCTTTCCACTGGTTCCGGCTCTGCTTCTTTCCAGGGCTGCCAGTGTATTGAGATCATGAGTGAACAAGTGCATTCTAACTTTTCAGACTTGCTAAAGTGTCGCACACAGCTGTTACCAGGAAAGCGTCTTCAAGACCTTGATGAGCACTAAGGCGAAGGGCAGACAGTGCACCTCCTTCCTGGGTGCACCTCAAGGCAGAGCCTGTGTTTGTGAAGGGGAAGCAGGTCAAGGAGAGTGCTCATCCTGGGGGCTGCAGTGCAGGACAGAGACAGGGGGCCACACTGGCCACTGTATACCCTTAGAGTACTTTAGTCTGCCCTTGACACCTGGGAGGGAGCCCTGGGCATAAAGGCTTTAATTGGCATTTCCTGGCAGCTGGGATTCCTGGGAGCCGGAACTACTGCCCGCAGCTAACCTGGCCTCACAGGCCCAGCTCTGACTTGGCTCCAAGGCCGCTTGGTGCATTTTTACTTGAGCAGCACAGCTCTCGCCTGCTGGCATGCAGACACAGGGCATCGCCCCAGCCAGTGGGACTCCTCCCCAGGGATGATCTGCCTGACTCTCAAAACCAGCATGAGAAAGAGCCCGGCCTCAGCCCACGCTTCCAGTCCCCTCCCTCTCCTCACCCCCAGTGCTTTTGATCATGATGGGGACAGAGACAGACCAGGGATGCTCTGGCCAGGCAGCCTGCAGCTCCGCCCGGCAAGGACACTCACCAGTGACAAAGGACAGGAAATGACCAACAGTGACCACACGTGGCATGGTCATCGGGGAGGTATTGAGGGTCTGGAAGCACCAGAAGGAAGTCCACCAGCTCGGGCCCAGGCAGTGCTGGAATACAGTTGGCGTTTAGTGAATGTGTCTGAATTCAAGCATGAGCGTGTATGTGTGAACACGTGTTCACACGCTTGATGTGTGAATCTTGGGATTCTTGGGAGCACTGCACACACTTCTGTGCTTATGCCTGGTTTCCAGCCCTCAGAGCTTGGGAGCTAGGACTGCCCCGTCTGCTTCCTGATGCCAACAGTGCCACCGTCGAGTGAGCAGAAGTCACACAAGTAACTGGAGGGAAAGAGTGCGTGAGATGCACACACACACGCATGCACATGTGCTAGGAACCCTGGGCACGCCTCCTAAACAAAGGCCACAGGAAGAGTCTGATCGGGCGCCCTCTGCTTCAGGGCCATGTCCACTGCCTGCCTCTCTTCTGGGAGGTCTGTAAGGGCTGCATTGCCCTCAGCCTGGCTGCCCATGTCTGCAGGCCATGCTGGGCCTTCCAGAGACGGTGGGAAGGACACAGGACTACAGACTCTTCCTCTGCATCTGGCCATGTACCTTCACCCCCCTCCTCCTCTTCTTTTCCAAACACTTGTTACTGTGGCAAGGTGTGCAATGTAGCTTCCCCACATGAAGTGTGTCTTCTGTGACATGGAGCCCATTTACACTGTTCTACACCATCCTACTATTCATTTCCAGAACCTTCCACCTTCCCAAATTGAAACCTGTCCCCACTCCACACTGGCCCCCACCCCCTCCCCAGCCCCTGGCAGCACCTTTCACTTTCCATCTCTGTGAATTTGATTTTTCTAGGTGCCGTATATGAGTGAAATAGTGCAGAGTGCACCTTGTGCAGCAGGCTCATGTCGCTCAGCACCACCTTCCAGCAGGTCACTCAGGTGCAGGTCACCTGCAGCAGGTGGCCAGGATCATGCCTTTCAGGGATGAGCATTTTCCACGCAGGGTGCTTTGTTTCACTAATGCATTCCTCAGCTGCTGGACATTGAGGTCATGTCCGCCCTTTGGCTCTGGCGAATGATTCTGCTGTGAACATGGGGGACAATGTCTGCCTTAAGCTTAGTTCTCTGGGCACAGCCCAGAGAGGAATAGCGGGTCTGCAGTGGCCCTGCCTGGCAGTCCCAGGACTCGGCTGCTTTCCTCAGCAGCTCCACCCACCTTCCCACCAGCAAGTGCAGGGTCCCGTTGCTTTGCACCCTGTTCTCTGGATGTTCTCTCCTTTTTCATAGTAGTCAGTGTAAAATGCTGTCTCATTGTGGTTTGATTTTCATTTCCCTTATTGTTACTGATGTGGAGCATCGTTTTCATGTTTGTTGACCATTTGTGTGCCTTTCGTGTCCTTGGCAATTTTTAAGTTGGATTTGTTCTCAGTTGGGGAGCGGCCTGAGTTCATAGGGTCTGGATATGAACCCCTGGCCGGGCTTGGGACCTGCTGGCAGCTTACTCACTTCCAAAGCTGTGGTGGGGAAAACTCTCTCCTGGTAGGGAAACTCTGTGCATAAGAGTTTTTAATTTTGACCAAGCTCCATGTATCTGCTTTTTCTTCTGTTGTTTTGTGTTTTTGGTGTCACACCCAAGAAATCATTGTCAAGCCGGCATTGTCACGCAGGCCCCGTGCGGAGCTTCTCCTGAGCGTTGTATGGCTTCAGATCTTGCAGTAGTGACTGATCTGGGCTCCTGTTGACCAGCTCCTGTTGAGGCTGCATTTACCCTCCCAGCTTCTCATCGGAGGTACTTTGCTTTATGCAATCTGTCTCAGCTCTAGATAAGCAGCCACAGAACAGGGCTGGCCAGATCTCAGGCTGTCCGACCACACAGGCTTTATGAAAACTACAAATAATGCCACCCAGAAAAACCCTACGACTTGCTCGGTTTATGTACAGAGCAAGGAAAGCACTGAGGGCAACGGTGAGCTTTTTCTTTTTCTTTTTCCAAGCTCAGTTGAAACGCAAAACTGATTACTCTTCTGAACCTCTCGGAAAAAGCTGATGAAGTCAGAAAACAGTGTCACTGTGGAAAAATTCCCAGCCACGGTGTGCAGGAGCTCACTGCTGCCTTCTGGTTTTACGCTGTTGGACCCACACTGGGTATTTTAAAGAGCTTTTGGTGTATCAGAAAGAGGACTGGTGGGTACAGTGGGGCTATTTCTTAACAACCAGGGACAGTGCCATACGTCTGCCCTGCTGGAGCCGTTTGTCTTAAATGTCCTTGTTCCCTCCCCATGCACAGGAGGCTTGCGCTCACTGTTCTTTGGGAAGGAAAACTACATTACAGTGTGTGTGTGTGTGTGTGTGTGTTTAATGCTTAATGTGGGAAAAACTGCATTACAGACCAGGCCTTTGGCAGTGTGAGGGCTGTTTGGTTTTGAGTTGTGAGCTTTCCTGCACAATCCAGAGTGATGCTGAGATCTCGTTGAACGTATCTGTTTGATGATATTAGAATTTCGCTTCTCGTGACAGAAGGTGCTGTATTTGTGTAGTCCTATTAGGCTGGCACTGAATCACCGATAGTTCAGTGCACTGCAGTCTCTACTGTACGCTGTTCCCTAAAGCAGTGCTGGATCAGGTAAGCTTTGTTTAGAGGAAAAAGCAGAAACTGTAAAAATGAGCTTCCTTGTGGAACAGAAAGATCCGTCTCCCAGACAGAGGATGCTTCTTGTCAGACAAGGCACGTCTGGAATTAGGGGAGTGAATTAGAAAGGTGTTCTGAATGTCTTTGTTTAAAGGTATGTAGGTACCTCACAAAATACGCGCTGAGACAGGAGAGGTGGCCCTAAGAAGTCCTAGGGTCTTTGTCTTATCCGGGTTGGCCTCTCTCTTTTGTCTGTAGCTGACCAAGTGGTGCCTCGAGTCCTCAAGGTGGGGTGCTCCTTCCAGGCAGCCTGCTCCCAGCCCCCCTTCCCCCACAGGGAACCCAGATGGCGCCTGTGCCCAGTACAGTCTGAGCAGCCCTGTCCTGAGCCACCAGCGGAATCAGAGCCATGCGTCTACCAAATTGGTAATGTCTATCATCTCCTCTGGGCCATCAAACGCTCGTGCATCTGTGTCTTGTCCTTGCTCAAAAATATGGACAGCCTCGTGCACTGTGGAGGCGGAGGAGGGGAGCCCAGCCAGCACTGTCTCGGGCACCAAGCAGGACACTTGACCTTACTGTCATTTCAGATCCTGGCAAGCAGGCAGGATGCTTCTCCACCCCGGTGCCAGGAGTGTGAGCGTAGACGAAGGAAGACCCAGCCCCTGGCTGAGCCCCGGTGGCTGGCAGGCAGGGAGCAGTTGTTTTCCGAAGCTTCCCTGATTAGCATGCATCAGACAAGCCCAGGGACCTGAGTGACACCTGGCTCTCCACTGCCGCTGTCAACTTCCTGCCCTTCGATAAATGATCCAAAGCTGCTGCTGCTGCTCTGCGTGGGGATGGAAATGTGTCTCGGCACTAAAACCACTGCTTGCATGACATCATTCCATATCAGATTACACTGTAATGTCAGGAATGTAATCATTAGCATTTAAACATGCATAAAATTTAATTAACCTACTTACCAGTTTGCTTAGAACTTTTGAAGGGCTACCTAGAGTCCTCTCTAAGCGTTTTATTACAGAGTTTTGGAAAGCTCACAAAAGAGAGAAGTTCACTGGGATTTTTCTCCCTAAAGCTGATGGGCCGTGACAGATGAGCAGATGACCCGAGTTAATTATTATTGAATTCGTTATTACTGCTTTGTTGTCACCCAGCTCAGCCAGGGTAAAATGATGACAGTAGGTATCTCATTAAAACAGCTGTTTCAATTATGTAGCGGCAAATATTTAAAAAGCGAGCCTTCCAAGTTTAAAGCCGTTAACAAAGTTTGTTTGTGCTGCTTGTGCCAAGATGATCTGTCCGGAAAGGAGGGGAGGGGGCTGGGAAACACTGAGCCGCCGCCTTCCCTGGAATTCTAGGGAGCCAAGCTGCCTTCCTGGTCTGGCCTCCGGGGAGGCAGGGGAGGCAGCGGAGGCAGGGAGAAGGGAAGAAAGACCCCATCTCCCTCCTGCTCCTCTCAGCCGGGGCACCTCTGCCCACACTGACACGGTAGCCAAAGCTGTCTGCAGAGATTTCCCTCCTACTGAGAACGGGTCTCACCAGGCTGTGCCAGGACTTTGAATGGGCTCTCCCTTTGGATTTCAGATATAAAGGGGAGTTTCCCTGGTGTCCCTGTTCAGGGGGATTCTCCTTCACTTGGGGTTCTGGTGACGTCCTGGATGCTGGCTGCCTTCACACCCACCAGCAGAGCGTCCACATAGAGATTAGGGCCTAATCACCCATCAGCTAACCTAATTTTTTTTTTCCTGCTGTGAATCTGTTGTTAACTTAGAACTGATGAAATTCAGTATAGCTTTCAAAAGTGGAGCTTGTTTCCTCATTAGATTTCGGGGCTCTGCTCTGCCGCGAGCGGCATTTCCTTCCAGTTTTGTGCCGGGTGTCTTGCAGAGACATAAGCCCTGCAGTCTCCTTGCCTCACCTGGTTGTAACCACCCTCGGGGGACATGTCTCCTCTCACTGGCCGCACAGCTCTGTGGCTGGAGACCACGTTCCAGATGCAGCTGGAGCGAGTTCCTGGATCTCCAGTTCCTGCACAGCCAGGCACTTCTGGGCTGGGGAAATTGGGGTACACAAAGCATCTGGATGTGGGCTTCACCTCAAATGAAGTCCCTAAACAGAGGCTCATCATGTCAGGAGAGAGGAAGCCGAGGTGTGCAGACAGCTTGCTGGGCCCCGCCACAACACACAGTGCTCCTGAGAGACCCTGAGTGCCGCAGACCCGGGGAGCAGGGCCTCGCTTCCCACGCAGATGAGGGATCTGGGTCAGCAACATCCCCAGCTGAGGAGGAAGAGAGAGCTATTAAGGAAAAAACCTTCAGGGTAATTATAATGCAATTTGCATTTGAATTTGTCTGAGAAAAGACTGCCCAACCTATGTCCCTCCGTAAGAATCAGACATGGTGTCTGCCGCGCATTTGCTTGGGAGCACACCTACTCCTTGGGCACGGTGCCTAAGAATATTGCCTACGGGCATTATATTATTATATGATTATGTATATAAAACATAGAATTGCATATTATATAATATTACATTATTATATTATTATGATTAAAGATAAAAAATAAAGAGATTGACGAGCATCTCAGGACAACGTGTTTATCAATCAATATGCCTAATTTAAAAATAGACTCTTGGGCACCACCATGACGACCCATCCCCTATAGCGCAAAAGCGTTTTCTGTGTTTGTGCAAGAAGGATGTATTATTATGGAATCTTCTTACTAAAAGAATAAAGCCACTTGTATAGTTCCTAAGTCAAAGTTCAGCCTTCCGAGTCTCAAGTCTCTGGGACATAGGCATGGCTCACTCCCCACCCAACAGAGAACTTTCAATTAAAAGGGAACATGTAGAAATTCCCAGACTTGCCGTGTGTCATGCAGGGGAAATATGGGAGTTTACTCCACATTATCTGAAACTGTAGAGACGGCCGCACCACCCTCCCACTCCTGTGGTGGCTACAGGTTTCTGTGGGCCCGATTGTCATGTATGATGAAGGGAAGATCAAGTTGAAGGGGAGGTCTGAAGGGAAGAGTTCAGTAAAGGACCCACAAACATGGACAAGTGCAGTGAAACTGAATGATTTGGGGAAACAAAAGTCAGTCCATAAGGCTAGGGAGGGAGCTCAGGGTGCATGTTTAGGACCCACACCAACCAGAAGAGAAGGGAGCTTTCTGAGTACCTTTACCTGTAAGCCTCATGACACAGGCCCTGCGGGGACAACCGTGTGAGGCCTCTCGGGGACGCCCTCCATTCCTCCGCTGTGTGCAGGCTGAGATGGGAGTCACAGGCCCGTCATTCTGTGATCTTATTTTCCTGGTCTGTTTTGGTCTTGATAAGATCCCCTCCGTTCACCCATTTAAGGATTAAATGCACAGGAAGTGGGAGAAGCAGCAGGGATCTCATCTAACTGTGGTTTCAACAGGACTCACATGACAAATACGTGCAGTGTCAGAAATCTGTGGTACCAACATCCTAAAGCTTTCCGTCTCTTTGACCGTGAGGGCCCTGCACTGTCCATGTCAGGAGAATGTCCCTGGGCACGTCAGGATCATCACCCACTGCAGTTCCTCTGGCAGCACTCCCAAGTATTTACTCAAGCTGCGTCCCTGGAGGAGACCTGAGCCGGCCTCCCCGTGTCCGCGTTTCACACGGGCCCAGCTAGAGAGGCACCAGGGGAAGCAGCAGAGGGAGGGGGCAGGGGAGGCGAGGTCCGGAGGCCCCAGCTTCACCTCTGCTGCCCGGCAGGGCCTGAGGTTCCTGGCAGAGAGGACCCGCAGACACCCTGGACTGTGCACGGAGAGGGCTCTTCAGAGACCTCGTGGTGGAAGGCACCTTGGACCAACGGCACCCACTGAATCTACCCTCGTGACCAGTTGGGGTGGTCATTGAGGTCTGTTTCCTTGTTCAGCATCAACAAGGGGCCAGAGTGGTTGGTGGCTATGGCCCTAGAGTCTGTTGCTTCACCTGTAGGAACAGCCCTAGTCCTGCTCACGGCTGCTCCCCGGGGCCGTCCTGGGGTGCTCTTAGTGGACAGCCCGCTCCCCACCTGGACTCACAGAACAACTGGGGCCAGCCCTGGCCCCAGCTCTCCTCAGGAGGAACTTGGGCGCCCGTGGAGGCTGTTCTTCTGAGGACCTGGCCCCAGCAGCTCTCCTCCTCTCTGATCTTTACTTCAACGTCTGCCTTGGACTGCACGCGGGGAGTGTGAGACCACATATGACCCAGAGGGAGCGACTGCAGACACGTGTGGTGGGGGCTGGTCTCAGGGGGAAGGGGCAGGAGGAGGGATGGAGAGAGACTGAGCACGTGGTGAGGGAGCGGAGCAGCCTGCGCACTCCTGCTGAAAGGCCGTAACTCACGGGACTGTGTGCCGTTGGCGCACCCTTGACCTCTGAGGACCAAGAAATGCAGGAGATTGATTTTACTGAAAATCAGGAGCCTCCCAGGAGGGAAGGTGTACAAGACACCTGTGGGACTGTCAGTGTACAAGACTCCTGGACAGATCCCCTTGGTCTGTAGCCATCTTTGAAGTCCATCTCATTCCTTAAGTTGTCAAACAATGAAAATGACCTTGGTGAACTGGCAGAGAACACAGAACCAGTTTCTCCTTGGGTTTGCCTAGGCCATTAAGTTTGCCCCCCAGGGAAGCAAAGGGGAAATCACAGGGGTATGAGCCCGTGGAGGGGACAGGGGTGTGTGCCGCTCTGTCCTCACTGTGGTCAGCACCCTGCATTCCTGCCTGGCCTCCGCTTGAGTACAGAGCTCTCGTAGCTGTGCCTCAGCCTCAGTGGCAAAGGAGATCGTACAAGAGCATCACAGGGATGATGACCTTCAAAGGCATCAAAGACCAGACATTCAGCAAAGAGAATTCGCACTGGAAAGCTTTGGGCAGAAACCAGGATGACTGCAGGGTCTCTTCAAAGCTCATGGTGCTGATTGGACAAGAGGCAATACCGAAACTGACTGTCCACAAAGATTTACCCCAGGGGTTTGCCATCAATAAAGGGGCATGGACCAGAGGCTATACAGGGTGCCAAAGTCTTGTGGGAAGGGGGAGCCTGGGCCTGGGGAACTCGGGGGCATGGGGCGGGAGCAGACATCCTCAGCTCCTGCGCTGCAGGGACTGACCTCCCTGTCGCATATCCACCTTGGTCCACCGGAGGACCATTTTCTCAGCTAACCATGACTGATGGTAGAAAATCTTTACAAGTTTTGAGTTGATCAATGTTTTTAGGTTCCAAGGCAGAAAGACTTATTGAAATAAACCCTTAGCATGTCCCAAGGCCAGCTCAGGGACAGGTCCCCAACACCAGGAGCCACTCCCCACTGGAGACAGAGTGGGGTAGGGCCTCTGTAGTTCCATAGAGTCTTGACACTGGCATCGGTGAAGACAGCCAGACCCTCACTTGGGGGCCCTTCCTCTGGTGGCACCAGGTTCTTCATGGCGGTGAACTGGAACCCACCAGTGGGTTCAGAAAACCAACGTAGCATGGTGGCTGAGGGGGCCCTCAGGTCCTCACCTCAGTGAGCTGCAGTAGCAGAGGCACTCGGCTCCCTAGCCCTGCTCGCCCACGTGGGTTTTGTCAAAGTCATGGAGCGCCTTGGGAAGTTCTTTAAATTCAAGGACCGAATTCCCTCATCATGGACATCGTGTCCCCACTCAGCATGTACTCACATACTTCATTTTTGTGTATACAGCAAACTTAAGACTCGTCATTTTTTTCCTCTAGCAGAAATGCAGATTCTGAGGGCAGAAGGGCCAGGGTCAGGGTAACTTTGGCAGACAGGAGGATGGTCCCACAGCAGCCTGTCCTGTGGAGGAATGGTCTTCTGGAAGCTTGTGAGCAGGCTACATCCTGGGGCCCCAGTCCTTACCGCCACACACCCTCTCGGACCTGCAAGGATATCACTGAAACTTAGTTCATGGATTTCAATCACAAAGAAGCGAACTGAGACACAGGGCAAGATCCCCAGTCAGACTAGGACGTTGTGATAATGACTGTGTGTACCTTGAGATATCTGGATTGTGGCGGTTTATGCAGGTATATATTCAAGCTAGAATAAAGGCAAGGTTTGAAGATTTTTAAATGCAGTATTTCACATTTCTGCTCAATTAGCATGTGTTTCTTGAACTTTCAGTCTTTTTCTGTGCCCTGGTCACGTATAGCCTTTTTGAAGGAAACGTAGAGGTCACTTTTGCTATAGCCCTTGAGTTACACAGGTGCCCTCCCTTTACCACCTGCAGGTTCTCACCCATGATCTTCAAAGGTCCCGTGGAGTAAATCCTGCCTGCAAAGAGTCAGCAAGTGGCTGGAACTCCGGGGACCCACATCCCAAAACTTCCCGCAAGTGTCCATTTACCTGCGAGAATGACCTTCCCTACTGCAGACTCCCTCTGCTGACAAGACTCGTACAGGAGCACTCATCCAGACCCATCCCAGAAGAACTTGGGTCCAGCATTTTGATAAGGATGGTTTAGCATTTCCCCATTCAAGAGAAAAATCTACAGTGAAAATCTAGGCAGGACTTAAAATATGCGATGTGTCAGTGATTCTGGGCCTGGTACCTGGTGAACAAGAAAGGGCACATCCTCCTTTGGTCAGCAGAACTCCAACCCATGATGCTCTTGTCATGGTTTCATTCAAGTAGTGGCAGTTGGTGGGGGAACTCTGTCTGCAGCATCCAGTTGGGGTCTGCTGTTTTTCCATAAAGAAGCATTGCTCAACAAGCGGTCTCCTTAGAGACCATTGCTTTTTGTCTATTCGTTTTGCCAGAAGTAGGAAAAAATAAGTGGTATTAGAAAAAAAAAATCCAGATCACTGGTGGCAAAAGCACTGCCCACTGCAGAAGGGTCCACCTTCTGGTGGGGGTCCAGATGTAGGCCTAGGGTCCTGCAGGCTTGCCGGCCCTGGTTCCGTCTTCCTCCTGGAGGGCCTCCTTCCTCCGGAGGCCCAGCAGCAGGAGGCCTGCAGGCCCTGCCCTCCACCGGTGGAGGCTGGACCATCATGTTAATGTAGTCCAGTTTCCACAGGGAACTGCGGCTCTCAGCTCAGAAGTTGTATACAGCACTTGCACCATAGGAAAGAAACGGAGCAGCACGTCTGACCTTTTGTGAACCACAGAACTCCTCCGTGCTGTCCCTGGGGACAGGAACACGCAGCTACTCCAGCTGGCCTGCCGTCGGCGCCCTGCCTCTTCCTCTGCTCTCCCCACCACTCTCTGTTTACTGCGCCACTCCTCACTTGGGACCCTTAGAAAATGGCACACACTGATTTCATATTTCCTAAAAGAAAAAGAATGATTAGGAAATTTAGGGAGTCTCTAACAAATAGTATGAAGAGAGAATATTGAGATCTGCCAAATCCAAATATCATTGGAGTTTACGTATGCAAAGAGCTGCGATCTGAGAAGCCCCCAGTGTAACCGTGTCCTGCAGAATCGTGAATTTAGTCGGCAGACTGTGTGCCAACTCAGGGGGCACTCTGCAGGGCTGGGAAGACCCCAGGCCAAGGTCCTCGTTGGTCCTCGCCCACACTTCCCACCCAGCAGCAGGTGGTCCTGAAGGCAGAGAATTTGGCTGCTCTTACCTCTCGAACTTGCCTTGCCAGGCTTGGGGTCTGGGTCCCATCTCTAACCCTAGCTGCCCTCCTGGCTTTCACCTTTACCTGGTGGCCACACAGGAAATGCCAGGCTCTCTTTCTACAGAGCCTGATGACAAGGTCACCTCACACTGCCCACATGAACGCTGCCGCCTGGCCTTGGAGCTGTGCCACTTTTCCGATAGTTCTCCTGCCCTCGACACACATGCACAGAACCTGTCTTATGTGCACCACGGACCTTGGTTTCAAATTGCAGATTTTATCATGTGCACATTAGGTCCAGTCTCTGTGCTCATGCTGAACTCACCAGTGAGAAGACACTGTGCTTTGAAGGGTCAGGAGAGGGGCCACTCAAGTTAATGACAACAAGACAACGAGTGCTGAGACTTGTTATGGAAAAATATGGCTGCTTTAGTGACAGTGGGGGAACAGAGTTAGATCAGAAGGAGCCAGTGAGTCTTGCATGCACTCATTAGGAACGTAGAAGGCCCAGGTCCTGGGATGGGTCCTGTACAGGACCCAGAGAGGACAAAGGACAGAGAGCTGCTTTGGGGCACTCTTGTTTCAACCAAAAGGAAGCAGACATTTCTATTTCTAAAGATGCGCCCGAAGCAACATCACGTCACTCTGGGACCACCCCAAGGCCAGAGTGCAGGTTGGTGGTGCTCTGCAGCCTCCGAGGCCCCCACGCACGCCCGAGGGGCCTGGCTGTGGTGGCAGGCCTGGGCTGTGCCTCCCCACCCGGGTGGAGTGATGAGCTAGGCTGCCTCTTAAACACTCCTGGTCTGGCCTCCTCTGGCCGATGGCGAGCACGCACACCATGGCGGCTGATTAGAGAGGCAGCCTGTGAAACTAACTGGCCCATCCAGGGCTCCAACCACGGCTGGCTTTATCACCACCCTCCAGCGAGCTCACAGCCTCTCCAGCCGACTGCCTCCTTCCCGGCAACACTCAGGCTGGGAGCTGGTCCCTTTGTGTCTGGCTCCCATTTCTGGGCCAGGACCTGCTCCACAGTGCTCTCCACTGATGCTCCAGGACGGGCCTTTAGGACGCAGAGACTTGGCTGGGCCTCCTCGGTGATTCTAGACTCGAGGTCCACAGAGCTGCAGGTGAACATTAGGGTCCCCAGAGAAGTCACAGGCAAGCACGGGCCTGAGGAGTGGAGCGTGGTGCAGATTCGCCGTGCACTTTGAATTACCTTTGCACCCTCTGAGGGATCCGGCAGCAGAAGGGAGGAGGGAGGCGGTGGTGCCTCGGCCCCTGAAGAGCCGGAGACACGCTGCACTGCATTGCAGCTCTCCATTAATAATTAAACTATCTGTCACTTACCAACAACATACATTCCAAATTAAATTTAAGCAAAAGGGAAAAAGAGATCATTTGGGACTGAATTAGTGGGCTTCAGAGAGAAATAAATAATAATCAAACATCTGTGTTCCAAATAGTACGTGCTTTATCAGACAAACAACCGCCACCGTCTCGTTGGAGGATTGCTGGGGAGAGCAGCTACCTGCACCCCAGAGCCTCCGTCGGCAGGGGGAGGTGAGAAGGAGTTCATCAGCAAGTTGGAGAGTGCTGAGACCGTCCCATGAGCTTCCTCCCCACCCAGCCCTGCTGGAGACTGAGTCTCCTTACCCTGAGTGCCCCGGCCAGTGACCGTCCAGGGGTCCCAGGGGAGGTCGTGGACCATCCTGAGAAAGCCAGAGATCACAAACGTCATGCCCGGCTGTCACTGCTGAGTGCCTGGAAGGCTGTTGGTGAAGGTTACGGGGAGGAATCTTTTTCAGGAAAGGAGAGAGAGAAGACTAGAATTCATAAACAAATGGGTGAAGAGGGAGAGATTAATATGAGCTCAGCCCGCCAGGCTGCAGGGGAGGAAGTGACATTCGCAGGGCGCACACTGCGGAAGTGGACAGAATGGAATGGCAGAGGCGGCCACCACGGTGGCCGGCCGACCTCCTGCAATATCTCTTAAGGGAGGAGTTTTCTTTTGTTTGTTTTTTTTCCTGTCTTGTCCCAATGACATTTAACTCTCTGTGGCTCATGAATCTGGCTGCTGGTCGTCAGGATGAAAGCAGCCATTAGCTCTTCTGATTGTACCGCTGTCCTGGCCCCATGCTCCCCACAAACACTGGGTGTTTTCTGATCTGCGCTGCGGGCCTCGTGGAGAGAAAGACACAGTGGATAATTGGGAGCTCCCTGCACACTCCAGGGTGGGACCTGGGGAGGTGGGAGGCTCCTTGCACACCCTTGCTCTCGATTACGCTGTCCTGGGCTGCCCTCCACCCGCTGGCTGGGAGTGCCCCGGGCGGCACGGCACTCAGATGGCTCTCGAGCAGGGGGCTGTCTGTCTGTCTGCTCCTTAGGTGACGGTGTTAAAATACCCTATTCCAGCTGCAACGCTTGTTTTACAAGAGCCCTGGTTTTGTCTGACACAATATGGAACAACATTTGTCATCCGTTATCAGGGGTGATATATCTGTTACCCGCAGAGAAACATCTGCTGTGCGTTAATCTCCAGTGTGCAGGCCAATATTCATAGGATCCAGCTGCACACGATCACGGCGAGAGACGGGCTGTCCAGTCTGACATGAAGGCTCGCTGGCAGGCAGACAGAAGCAGCTTTTATTATCTCCCGTTTACATATTTATTCACGTCCAATATTTCTGAGAATCCATACATCCCTCTCCTTCCCTGCCCTGCGTGCAGTGGTGACAAGCCATCGGCATCCAAATGAGAAATTTATGTTACATATTAAATATGGACATCTGAATGATTATCAAATCTATAGAAGCCAAGCCTGGCCAATCACCCCTAAATAATGGATGAGAAGGAGATGTGACTCAATTTGTTCCGTGTGAAACCCGGCGACCCCGCCTCGTGCTTCATCACCTCGGCCCTGTCATTATTTGCTTGTATTCATCTCACTGGCATCACTCGATAGAATCCGCACACGATAAAGAGAATGACCTTGGTCCAGAGTGAGAACAGAGGAGAAGAGTGCTCCTGCCTTCCCAGGTAGGGACCCACTGGCCCTTGCCTGGTGTGCTCATCAATACATCAGGGTGATGGCGGCTTCCGCAGTGCGTCAGGAACACCAGGCAGCAGTCGGACAGGCCTGCACGGGCCCCTGGCCGTGGGGCTTCAGGGCACTGGGCGTTGCGTTGTCTGGCTGGTTAAAATCAGGTGCGAGTATTCCCCGTGTGTGCGTGGGTGCAGGGGACATCTATGTGGTGACACAAAGCAGAGTGACATCAACAACACCAGAAGCCTTTTGTCATCCTTGTCTTCTAGAACAGTGGCCACCAGCGATGCAAAGCGTATTTGGTTAAAATCGTGCTTTTTGAAGGACGAATCTTTCAATGTCAATTCACGTGGGCTCGGACACTCCAGCTTCCTCCTCCCACACCCAGTCCTCC
Source organism: Marmota flaviventris (assembly GCF_047511675.1). Classification (NCBI taxonomy): domain Eukaryota; kingdom Metazoa; phylum Chordata; class Mammalia; order Rodentia; family Sciuridae; genus Marmota; species Marmota flaviventris. The sequence continues at coordinate 1,395,580 of NC_092513.1, read as the reverse complement.
TGTCACGAGGTGCTTATTTCACTGTCTCAGCAAGTAGCAGGGCTGGCCTGGGGCCCTGAGCAGGGTCCCCACTTCCCAAGTGCCTGTAGGTGTGGGATGAGGGATAGCTGGAGGCCTCTGGGAGCAGAAGGGAAGAGTGAGCGGGTGCTTGTGGAGGGCGGGGCCTCCCGGAGCCCCAGGGCACAGCAGCCCTAGGGAAGCCAGCGTCCGCAGGGACAGGGGCACGTTCTTCATCAGGGAGCCAGGAGCCAACCTTGCCTAAGTGAGGTCAGGGCAGAGCAGAGATGCTGAGCAGGGGTTACTGAGCTATCTTAAACAGCATGTCCACACCTGCAGGTGGGTCCAGGAGGAGGAGCCGGAAAACAGCCTGGAAGAGGATCTGCGCCTTCCCGGGTCAGTGGAGCAGAGCTGGCGTGGGCATTCCCAGGGCACTCGGCACCGTTCAGCACCCACGTGTCTACTGACAGTCTGCAGGGCAGCAGCCCGCACCACTGTCCCTGCCTACCACATCTGCAAAGCTGGTTCTCCTCTGTTCTAGGGAAGAGGCTTCCTGCTTCTTCAGGCTTCCAGAAGATGCCCTCTTTCCTCGGCTGGCAGACCCCTCTCTTCAGCTCCAGCAGTGGCTGGCCAACCTCTTCCTCATGGCCTCTCCAGACACCCTTTCCTGACCGCCTATCCCGGGGAGGACCCTCGCCATTACCATAGACCACACAGGTGATCCAAGCCGAGTCCCCGAGCGAGACCTGCCGAGTGCCAACCTTATGCCACCTGCAGCCTGAATCCCTCTGCATGTCACATGCCCTTATCACAGGCTCCTGGGACAGGACTTGGGCTGTCTGGAGACTCTCTCTGCCAACCACAAGAGCGTATAGGGAAAAACCGATTCCAAAACAACACAGAGGAAAGCGTGTGTTTTTCCTGGAAGAGAAAATTCCATAAGTCCAAGAAAGAAACGAGACTTCAGTCACAGCAGAGCAATGGTGCAAGCTGAGCAGAGAGGACGTCAGAGGTGGGGATCGGGAATGGCTTGTGCTCACGGAAGTCACGGCGCGACGTCGGGTGAACTGAGCCCTCGCGTGCACCGGTCACATGCAGGTGAGACACACACTCTCGCTTGCTTTCACTGAATTCCTACAGACAGATATAGGTCACTCTGGCCTCAAGGGTGGCATGAAGTTCTGGCCTTGGAAGTGACACGGGGAAGCTCCTTCCCCAGAACTCCCGAGGATCTTCTTTGGATCTGAAGTTTACTTGAAGGTCACAAGTAAGTTCAGTCTTACCCGCCTGTCCCTTCAGCTGGTGTCTGTGGGTGGCGCCCTAGACACCACTCATTATCTCGTGATAAGCATTCAGGTGAGTCTAGTATCTCCGTAAGGCTTTAAGCAAATTCCACGACAGTATTCTACACTGTCTTACCACCCACTTCCCCCTGTTTGAGATACCCTCAGGGATGGGGGCTCCCACCATCTTTGCTTCCTTCCTACTGGGGGAGGACCCTGGGGAGTCTCCATCAGGAAAGCGCGAGGGCTTGGCGCCAGGGACGGCTGCCTCTGGCTTGGTTCTTTTCCACTCATGCTTTATGGCTGAGGCTTAAGTGGGTACAAAGAGCACAAGGACTCGTGCTTACTGAGCTACCAGCCCTGCACGTTTCTGAGAAGAAGGCATTCTCCTGAAACCTTGATGCCCCCACCCTGTGGTGACCACAGACACCTCCAGAAGTCGGAACAGGCAGAGAAGACGTTGGCCCGGGTCTGCCTGCACTGTTCCTGTTCCTCCTGACGGCAGAACAGCGGGTAGCTAGGAGCTCTGGAACTTCAGGGCAGCCCACAGGATCCTCCTGGGATGCCCCCAGGGCAGCAGTGGGCGGGACAAGGCCTAGAGAGCTGGGAATTCACAGCGCTCCCTTAGCTGCCTTCCAGGACTGGTGCCCTGCCCACATCGGTGGGAAGATGTTGGAGATCATGGTGGCCACTTTGCTCAGGATCTCAAATCTCTCCACAAGCGTCCAGGAAGGAATCTGGGGCAGCCTGCGGCCCCCACAAACAGAGGCTGTACCCAGGAGTGAGGACAGCGTGGACAGCGCTTGCAGCTGCCAGGTCTGAGCTACTGAGTGGGGCTGCGCACAGCTGGACACGGAAGTGCCACCTTGCGAGGGTTCCCTGGCGCTGTGTGGGCCACTGGCAGGTGAGCCATGGCAGGCTGCGATGTCGGTCTCTGGGCAGCAGCCACTGAGGCGAGCTAAGCAGGCGCCCATGTGCCCCGTGAGGCCGGCCAGGCCGCACCTGAGCTGGGAGACCGGCCCTTCCCCCTGGGAACCAGTTCCCTGTGTCAGGGGAATCGTGAATTCGGAAAATCTTGGCTTATGTCTCACAAAATATCAATTTATTACTTTACAAAAGAAATGACGGTGCCCTCAGATGGAATCTAGGCTGTCCCGTAAGCAAATGCACGTCAGAAACAGTGAGAAACCTCAGGAAGCAGCAACAGAAACCTCAGGAAGAGGTCTCCACTTGTCCCAGGTTAAAATCAAATTTGACGTTTCAAATCCTTCTCCTGAAGAATTTAATGCTCCCCACATCGCTTGTGGAAAATACCGTGTTTCCACGGCAAGGGGGTGGGAGGGTGGGCTCTAGAAGGCCCCTCACGACTGCCTCTGGACGCCTCCTGCTTACAGGACTCTCCGGCAGGCACAGGGCAGAAGCGCCACCGCGCCCCATCCCATGTAGGCCACGGGTTCCTGGGCAAGCTCTGCCGCGCTGTCCTCCAGGAGACTGGGACGTGGTCAGGGCTTTGTGTCCACCATATTTACCAAGTCGCCAAGTTCGGGCGCTGGGCTTCTCTTTCTTCTGTGATCTGACGGGGACTGAGCAGGCGCAGCGGCGAGGCTGGTCTCAGGAGACGCAGGCGGCCCTGTGCCTCAGCAGTGCGGCAAGTCAGACGCAGGGGACCTTCTCTGCTCACGTTATTATTTTGCAGGAAATAATGTGTTAAGAGAACTTGTAAGATATTTTCTACCGATATGAGTTCTTCTGATAACAGCTTTGCAGGAAGCCGCGTCCTGCTGAGCTCGCGGCTTAAGCACCGCACTTGGGGCCCTTGGTGTCGGGCTGTGAAGGATCCAATTTTTTTAATGAACATTTAATTAATATTAATGTTATGCTAACAAAATACATTGATTAAATAACTCCTGTAATTCATTAACTATCTTGAAAATAGCTAATCTACATACTGTGAAAATCTCCTTAGAAGTTTTAAAAGTATATAATGACTGGAAATTCAGAAAACATTGCCTTCAGAACGTCGGTGGCGCTAGTTTCCGTGAGCACCGTGTGTGTGCTTACAGACGCATGCAGCTCTTAGCCATTCTGAAAGATTGGTTTCAGCGTCAGTCATCTTTCCTTCTGGGGGATACGACCGACGTCTAGTAAGCACACCGTTCTGTGGAGCACTGGGTTCCGGCTGAAGTCGGCTGACCTGCAGTTCCAGGTCTGGACAGCAGAGCAGTGCCAAGGAGGCGCTGGACAGGCAGGTGGCCTCCGCAGCTTGGCCTCTACCTTGGTGTCTCTTCCCGCCTCTGGAGAGGGGGTGATACAGCAACTCTAGTTGAGTACATGGGCAATGATTTTCAAACAGCAGGGAGCACTTGGATGCCTCTGCTCCGGAGGTCTCTGGACAGCCTCTCCAGGGGCAGCGGGCAGGTCCCGCAGCCACCCGCACGCGCCAGCTCCTCCTGTTCACAGTTAACACTGAGAAGGTCCACAGCCTCCACCACCCGGTATCAGGGGCCTTGCAGGAGCTTCAGGATTTGGCAAATTATTTGCCTTTGTTGCATTCATTTTTGTTTATAAAATACTAATTACCTCTTTTATTGTTTGAAGAGATTAAAAGTTAATAGGAGAAACTAAATAAACAGAATGCCATTCTGCACAAACTATATAAGCTGGTAATTAATTTCTGGCCTCCTCTGAGCTAATTAACTCATATAAAGAAATGAAGTTAATGAACCATAATTCTAGTCATACAAGTGTAGATACAAGCAGTTTGACTTAATGAATTAATAAGATATTTCCTTTCTTAGAGGTTTTTCCATTGTGTTCCTAATCTGAAGGCCCCTTTAAGGTTCCTTTCTGGTTGAAATGTCTAATAAATGCAGGGCAACCTGTCCAAGGCGGGGCGGTGGCCGCTCGGGAGACAGCTGGGGTTCCTGTCCTAATCAGCCCGACTGTCATCACCCTGGCAGGGCGTGGCCAGGATCCACGCCTGAGGAGCCATCATGGCCTGTGCCTGCTTCCTGTGACCACGCCTGGTCACCCTGGGTGGCCCTGTGTGCAGGCCACACCCACTCACAAGGTGGAACTTCCAGTGTGCCGGTTCCTGTGTCCTCCACCACACCTGAGGAGCTCGGGCTGCTGGCAGGCCAGGAAAGTCACAGGGGAGCGCACAGGCGCTCTCCATCTTGCCCCTGCTGGAAGCCCCTCCCCGGTTCTAACACAGGGCTCTGAGGACGGCTTGAGACACCTGTTTGATATCTGGGGGATGAAAATGGTTCCCAGAGTGGCTTGTGAAGGGCTCATATTGCTTCCTAAACAGAGGCACCACCCGGTATATGTCTCTCTGTGCTCTTTGTTTAAGATAATTACTGAAGAACATTATTTATCGTAAACTCTATATTTTTATTAGTTTGCTTTTCTAGAACTTGTGCTGTTTTCAGAATCAACAGTTAAGTCCCATATTGACACAAATATAAGCTACTCGCTGCCCAGGGGCACATACTTAGGTATGACTCTGAACTGTCCAAGGTCAGAGACAGGAACCAGGGCTGGACGTGAAGCAAAGTCAGCTTTAGAGGCAAGTGAGGTCCCTGCCATGAGGAAGCTGATGAATTCAGGGCTAGGAAGTCTGAGGCCACTCGAGGGGCAGTGGGAGGAGACCGTGAGCTCAGGTCACTTCTCACCAATGCCCATCCATGTGCCCCCCCATTCGCCATCTTTCCTCTGTGCAGGGCTGGCAGCATTTGGGGTCACTTGCCTTGCTGGCCCATCCCGGGTCAGCATAGAGCAAGCCTCTTCCGTGGGGTTGGTGGAGGCTCTGACCTCTGACCTTTCCCTGAGCTAGGAAGTGTTGTGATCCTGGAAGTAACAGTAATAAAAATGACTCTGGTGATGAAGCCACGTTCTCATCTCTCAGTGATGGCACACAAGCACCGCGGGCACAGCCAAACACACGGGGCGCCTTCAGATTGGAAGGACGTGGCTCTGGGCTCCACCTTCGCAGACACAGGCCTGAGGTCCCTGAGCTGCTGGGTGCACCTTTAGGATTGAAGGCAGGCCACGCAGCGGAGGGGAGACATCCCTTCCTGTGCTGCACTGCAGGAAACCCGTGGGCCCTGTGGCTGACCGCACGGCCTCTCCAGAACACTCCCCTGATGTCCCTTCTGCTCAGGTCTGATCAGTCTAGTTTTCCTCTCTGCCACACAACTCCATCCTGCCCAGGGCCCAGCAATACCCTTCCCCAGCCTAGGTGAGAGTCCAGGCCTGCCCAAGGGCATCCTCACCTGCACTGAGCCAAGCCCTGCCTGAGCACCAGCGTGGTTCTGTTATGGACCGTCCCCAGGAAATTGAGCAGGAGTCACTCAGATCTGAGCAGTACTCTGTGGTCTGGGTGAGAAATCCAGCTGAGACAATGAAGAGGGGCCTGGACAGAAGCTCTGAACACTCCAGAAGGACAAACTGACTTCAGAAGAAAAGCTCCAATCCCTCCTCCCTTCCAGTGGGAGAGCCGCGCCCTGTGCCGGAGGATGAGCAAGAGCCCTGGGCTGGAGGGTGCGCCCACAGTGGTGCCACGCACTCAGTGCCCGGCTGGCACCTGATGCGCCAGGAGATGCAGAACCACACTGACAACTCAGTCTGCTGTGGGCAGAGTGGCTGGCAGGATGGTACCCTTGTGTGGTCATCCTAAAGCCCCAAGGCAGGAGTAGGAGAAGGAGCAGCCCCCGGCCTCCCATCACGCTGGCCATGTGTGACTGGCACTGACCACCATTGGTGCTCTGCTCTGGCCTCTGTCAGGGTATCCATGATCTCACCGCTGTCCCATGGCTCTATGTGGACTCTGCTCATCCGCCACCATTCTCCCGTGTCAGCATGTGGCATCCCAGGACACGCGGCTCCTGCTCAGAGTCTGGCCGGCCACATGTCCCTGCCTCCCTGCCTCTGAACCGCCTTCTTCACCTGGTCTTCAGCTCTGAAGCAGCAGGGACTGGACTTGCTCAGGAGGAGAGCAACTTCTCAGCCAGAAGCCTTGCAAAAATGTGTCCCCAGTGACGCTCGAGATGTCTTCCTTTGGTGCTGAGTGCACGGCTTGGTGCGGTAGCCCACTCAGCCCCAAGGCCTTCCTCAGCCCCGTTCATGCCGCCCTGAGGGGCTGCCCAGGTGCATGGACTTGCCTGCCATGGGCAACTCTGGGTTTGTCCCTCTGAGTACAGCCAGCTCTTCTGCCACCTGCACTGGCTAATGAGGACCAGGGTCTGACCTGCCATCGTCCAGCTACCAGGTGGACTCATTCTCACTGAGCACAGAGCTGTCCCCTTCCCTGAGTCCGTGGAACCCAAACAAGCGTGTGTGCTGGCTTTCCCAGGACGACAGCTCGGAGGACTCCCAGCCTGTGCCTGTCTTACTTCCCTGTCACCACCAAGGCCTCTGCCAGGCAAGCAGACGGAGACACACACAGGGTCCGCAGAGCGGAGCACCAGCCTCCACGGCTGTACTTGTGCCGTCACAGGAGTGGCACTGGGCAGGAGGCCCACAGCAGCCCCTGAGCCCTTCCCCTCCACTGATGCACCCTTGGCCAGTGTTTCAAGGTCACCGAGAACTTGAGGTCCCCTTGTGCTTCCCGCTGTCTCAGGAGTGCCTGGCGAGATGCCAAGCACAGTGTGGCTGCCACGTAACAGTGGGGTCACCAGAGACTCCCTCTTCCTTTGGTCAGTTTGGCCTGCTTGCTCCTCCCACTCAGGGAAGGCGGGATGATGTGGCAATGCACTGGCCAAGGTGACAGGCCACCTCCTTGGTTTCTAGGGCTGCCAAAATCCTCTGGTTCCACCGCTGAAGCCCCTAAGAGGAGCTGACAGGCCACCATGGGCCCCAGAGCACTGCCAGGGTGTGGATGGGGAGCCTTGTCCTCCCTGGGGTGGGCTCTGGGGGGTGCTGAGGCATGACAGGAGAGGTGGCATCTCATGGTGGGAGCAATTGAGGATCAGGGAACAGGCACCTCTCAGGCCAGCACCATGCTGTGCTCTGCAAAGTCTCAGAAGGTGGAAGTGCTGGTGGGTCAGGGCAGCACGTAACCTGCCAGGTGACACGTGATCTGCAGCTGCGCTGGGCGAGCCCTGTCATTTAAGTCTGCAGCAGAAGGTGTGGACGTCGGGACACAGACAGCACATGAGTCTCACCTTTGTCCAAAGGATAAGTACTAGATTGATGGGTAAGGGCAGGCTGGCAATATTTGATTATGCAAAATGTCGTTTAAGTTATGCAAAACTTGTGTAGTTAGAGTCTAGAGTTCAAAGGGCTCTAGCTAAAGTGTCGGTCCCTGGGGAGGTGCCAGTCCTCAGGAGGGGGGACTGGTGGGGATCATTAGGTCATTGAGGAAGCATCCTTGAGGAATGGAGGGATCTGGTCTCTTGCTCTCTCTTCCTTTCACTGCCCAGCTGTGAGGTGAATGACGTCTGCAGCCCCACATGTTTCCACCATGATGTGCCACTCAGGCCAGAGAATGGGCAGCTGACCATGGCCTGAAACCTGAACAGAACCCCAGCACCCCTTCCCTGTTTGACTGAGGACCTCAGTACGCGGTCCAGTGACAGAAAGCCGGCTAGCACCAGCAGGACTGCACATGCTCCTTCTGCACTCGGACACACTCTGAGCCCATCTGACTCAGCCAGGGCGGGACAAGCTGCCAGCCCAGCGCGTCACGGCCTCAGTTCCCCATCTGCCAAGAGGGGCTGGTGCTAGTGTGCGCCTAGCACTGGGGTCAGGAACAACTAGTGTGCGTGAAGTGTCCCCAGCCACACTAGTCTCCATAGACATCAGCCCTCACTATCCCCAGAAACCCACACCAAGGCACACCAGTGGGTTTTGAAGTCCTGTTCACCCTGACTTTTCCGTTCCTTGCCACCAAATGACGTTTAACTATCAGGAAAACTGAAATGCAGAATCCCTGGAGCCAGGCCCCCTGGTCCTCAGGCTCCCTGCAGACGCAGCAGATCCACAGTGGTCCCTTGAGGATGTGAGGCACCAAGACCCCCAGCCCTCCTGGGAGACACGCGTGCGTGCGTGCGTGCGTGCGTGCATGCGGGGAACATGTCTGGAAGACACAGTGTGGCCTGAGCCAAAGAATTTTCACCTTAGGGCCACCAGGACAGTCACTGAGGTTTCTGGGTACATCCCAAGGAGACCCTGAACCTCAGTTCTCCCCAGGTGAAGCACATGGCCAGGAGAGAAGGTCACCCACAAAGTTAGAGTGACGAGCTGGAGCTGCTGTGCTCTCCTCCCGTCGTCTCCATGCTCAGCGGCCTCCAGTGCAGCTGGGATCCTGCATGGAAACCAGGGGATCAATTCTATTTCAATCCTCCAATTGAGAGCAGCCTGACAAAGACTCAGAGATGTATTTCATCTTGATTTACCAAATTTCATTTGCCCATCTCCATTATTTACTCAGATGCTAAGATACATCTTTTCTTGGCCATTTGTCCCTAATTGATGAGGTGGCCATGCGTGCAGATTGGGGCTCTCGGGTGGACTGTCTCTGACTTTTGATCGACTGCATGAAGACGGCTCTTAGGACTTCCAACAGGCTCTTCTATGGCCACGCAGCACTTGTTACTAATGAAAAGCAGGACTGTCAGGCACTGGAGAGCCATCTAATTAAACCGCAAGATTTCCATAAAATGAGTTTGAAATCAATCAGTCAATACTGAAAGCACTTAGGAGAATGTAGGACGGGAAACTGACCTGGGCCACGAGGGGCGTGGGCACGCCGTGCTTTGTCCTTGGCTTTGTGGGTCCCCTGCGTTTCTCCAGCTTTCCTGACCTTTGTTACTGGAAGTGACATCTGTTCCCAGCATTCAGAGGACTCGGCAGATACGTCAGGCAAGTCCAAAGCCACCACTGCCCCAGGCACAAGGCATCTTCTGTCAGAATCTGATGTGAAAAGTGTCAACCCACCTCTGTTCCTGTGGGGGACAGAGCCCAGGATCCTACTAGCAAGAAAGAGCAATCCCTGCCTGAGTCATCTGAATTTCCTATCCACACCTGTCTGTGGAAACCACGTTTCCTAACAGGATAGTGTGGATGGGCTGAGATAAATGTCTTCAATATCCCCATTACGTCCAACATCACCTCACGAAATCGACGACTCTTGATGGAGAAAGTCGTAAGGAACCCAGCCAGCCCCAAATCCCCTGTGTGGTGAGAAGCGCACCCACCCGGGCGGACATGAGTATCTTCCGAATCTCACTTGCTCCTCGTTCTGAGCTGACAGTCCACCGCCAGGGTCTCTTGAGCCACCCTCAGCTGCAGTAAAGAGCAACTGACTTGGAAAACTTGGTTTTGTATAAAACCTGAAATGCTGCCTGCATTCATACAGCTCCAGTGAAACGCAGTGGGCCCAGCGGTGAGGAAGGCCCTGCGCTGTGGGGTCTGCCTGGACGTGAGAACAACTCTGCGTTCCACGTCCAAGTCAACCCCCTCTGCTGTGCCATCTCTGTGGGGTTTGTCCCACACTGGCCTTTGTGGGCCTGTCCTGCACGGGATTAAGATGGCAGGTCTGACATGAGCAGCAGGGTCAGCGCCCAGTCCTGGGCCAGCCTGGGCCTCTGGAGCCCAGCCACCCCCGTCTGCATTCCGCTCCTCTCACTTCCGTGGCAGGTCTTCCAGGTGTCCACGTGTGGCGCAGGGAGCGACTGTCATTCCAGGGCCCCTGTGAGGGGGGTATCAGTGTCTGCCGGCTCTGCCCCCTGCCAGAGTGGCCTGCAGTGACTTGGAACTTCCCTGGATGTATGTACGTGTTGTTAAGTGACAAGAGATCTACCCGGCGGTGCTTTGATCCTGTGGACCCCATAGCTGGCCCCTTTGGAGCTCACAAACCCTCTCTGGATCCAGGTATTTTGTATAATCACAATCCCACGAACACCCCCTGCACCTCCCTAGTCTTCAGTACAGCATTTGCCAAGTGGGGAGGTGAACGAGCATCGACTCTGCGAGTTGGCGTAAGGGAAGCACTTTGATCGGTCCTGGGAACACAGGGAGGGAAGAAAAGAGCCAGCCCCTCTGGCTGCCGTCACCCTGCGCTGGGACACTGCCGTGGCAGCAGTGCCCTGTGAACTCGAGGCTGTCATGGTGCCTGGTCAGAGGAGTGACTCTGACGGGAAGGTGACAAGGAGGAGCACCAGGCTCTGTCTCCTGCGGCTGCTCAACCCTCAGAGGTACGGCGTCCAAGCTGAGCCCTGGCAGGGAGCAGAGGGGCTGGCAGCCAGGTGGGCCTCAGAGCCACAGCGGGACCACATGGAGGGGCCTGCAGGAGGCAGGGACAGAGGCACTGAGCAGCTCCCGTTGAACACTGGAGCCCCCTCCATAGTTTGGGCTTGGGATACTCTGAGGAAACACCCCACGTGTGAGTCAGACACTGACACAGGTGTGTCAGACACAGGTGCACACAAGGTGGGTGGCCAGGTGAGCCCCGTCCAGGCAGCACAACCTCCTGTGTGGGGGATGAACGCAGGCCTGGGGTCCGACACAGGCCCCTCTTGGGAGTGCCCTGCGCCTGTGTCTGGAGAGCCACGCTCTGTGTTCCTCCTTGGTCCTGCCCCAAACCCGCCTCCTCCCACCCCGTCTCCCTGGTAGATCTGCTGAGTGCTCCCACAACCCCTGTCTTCGGAGGGGTCCTGGCCACCCCCAGGCTCCTGGTCTGCTCTAACTACAGCTGAACATCTTGCAGATGCCCGAGCCCCACAGGGCAGCTCCTCCTTCGGGTCTGCGTGGCCCATGGACACGCACTCTGCCTCATTTCCTGTCTGCAGCACTCACAAGCACTGTCGTCCATAGCTGTGAGAGCAGGGCTCAGCTGTGAGCTCTGGGACTGTGCAGAGAGGAGATGGATGCGTCTTCAACCCTGAGGCGTGCACTTTTAAGCCTCCTGGGCCGGGCCCTGGGAAGTAGCTCTTCCTGCTGCTCCTGGTGGTCAGCGGCCTCCCACCTGCACATCAGTGATGGCATCTGGCCCACGCAGGAGTGCACTCTCCCGCCACAGGATGCACTTCCCAGGTGGCTTCCTATTTAGACAAGGGAGCACTCAGGCGGGCCTTATGGGTGTGTGTCCCGTCTGCTGTCCTCTCCCCCATGGCTGTCCTTGTTGAGCCCACACGTCGCTCCGGAGTCAGGCCACCTCGGCCTCTCCACGAGGGCGTGGGCAGTCGGTCAGTGGAGCTTGCTCTGGGTGCCCTTGCTGCTGTCTGCAGGGCGTCCGGCTGGGAGCCGAGGCTGCGGACCTGTCTCTGCACTGACTGGTAAACCGAGTCCGGCCTGCCGTGTGGACGCTGCTTGTGCTGCAGACGACAGAAAGGTGACGAGACAGCTCCTGGCCTGTTTCCAGGGTGCTCTGTCACTCACGCCCGTCTGTCTTAAGAGCAAGGGCCTCGTCGGGCCTGACGATAGGGCAGAGTTTTAGGGAAACAGAGAACGCCCACTGACACAGACACAGCAACGTCGAGATACAGATGGAGGGTCCTCCGGCACCGCCTCTGTCTTCCTCTCAGGACCACTGTGATTTCTGTGAGCAGGCACAACAGGACTCTGCCCACGAGACCGGCCGGAAGAAAGTCAGAACCAGGCCATCTCTGCAGGAAGCCCATCGGGGGCTGGCTTCAGTGCAGGCACCAAACAGCGCATTGGCCACAGGAATACTAACATGTGTGTATGCATCTCCTTCTAGACAAGACAAACCGGCTCAAATTGAGTAATGACGAATCAAATTAGAGGAAAAATGAATTCTTAAGCAGATAAGAAGCAGCTTAGATGCGCCATGATGAAACCATATGTCTGGCCGCCATCTCTTAAGTACCCTAAGTCTCTGCAGATGCACAGGTCATGTGGGCGCCCTTCCTGCCCAGGACAGCCAGGCTGTCCTGAGCCCCTCACAGGGAAGAGGGTTCCTGCCACGAATACTAAACACTTTAACCAGTAACTTACGATGCTCTCTTCAGCTTCCTGGGATTTGTCCATCACTTGAGATGTCCCCATCCCTCTATGTGACTACACAGTCACAGGCATGCTGTACTGTGCCCACCTACTCCAAGAGATGAGGAAGGAAGAGCGACTTCTGTCAGAGACTGATACTTAGAGAAGGATGCTCAATTATTGCTCTAACTCACCTGAAAGTTAGAAGACACGTCTTCCCTCTTCTGTGTTTTGTCCCAGGAAGTTAAGAACACGGCAGGCTGCTTTACCACACGTCACACTGCAGACTGTGACAGAGGAGTGCACGTGAGCGTGGTGGACACTGCGCTCATAGGTTGGGTTTCTTGCATAATCAAATCTCTTGGGATACATTTAAACCAAATTATATATATCAGAACCAGTTTAGACGTTCGAAATACAGTGAGGCTGGTGGTGAAATTAGTGGCAACTTAGAAGGCTCCATCACTTAGTCGAGCATCAGAGATCAGATGTCAAAGGGGAACGTGGTGAAGAGAAATGCGAACCTTTTATGACTATCGAGAGACGTGATTTACTAAGCCAGTCTTGGGGCAAGAGGCTGTTCGCCATGAGGAGTGCGAGTTCTGCACATGTGCTATGGCCCTGACGGTGATTCCTGAGCACGCAGAGCTGCCCGATCAACAACAAGCCCAAGTGGCCATGTGTGTGCTGACGGCAGCTGTCTCTGCGCGTCCTTGTGCGAGTTTTCATATCACATTCCTGTGCACACAAACATGCAGACACACGTGTGAATGAAGCAAGGGAACTGGACCCATCCGATTTTTCTGGATGCCTGAAATGTCCGCTGAGTGCCTTCCACATTCTGGAAACTCAGAAATATGTCTAGGTGACTCAATCGGTATGCACTGTGTTTAACCTTGGCATTGTTGAGCTAAGTTGCTTAGTATGCACCGCGTCCTTCCACCATGGGGCTGGCACCAATTTGTTGTTTACTGATTGACGCTAATTCAGACAGTTTATAATATGTCAGAATTTTTCCAGGGGTTATAGAAGAGATGTTCTGGGGAGGAGTGCACAGCCACTGATAATTAGCACATTAGCCCTGGGGTGTTTCTGCTTTTATTTCTGCAAAGGGGAGAGGGAGGGGTAAAAAAAAAAAAAACACCTGGATATGGTTAAAAAAGAAAAAAAACCTGGCTCTTTACACAAAAAGCAAACACACATGCTGAAGCACACTGGCACACACGCTGCATGCTCATGTGTGCACACACTAGTGCCGTGCTAACACATGCACTGTGCACTCATATCCACATAGGGAGGCACATATACAGCTGCACAGGGATACGTGCACACACTCATCACACCTTCATGCACACTCAGAGTGCACAGGTTTGAACAAACCAGTGAGCTTCTGATTTTTACACAGAACTTAAATAATCTATGCAGCTTTCAAGGAACAAGGTGAACCAATGTTGTAACATGGCACCAATACTCAATAAAATCCTCTCCCTCACCAACACCAACCAGTAAGCAGGGGGCTTCCACGTTCCACCTCCCTGACCACTCCTTCTCTTCTCAGTGACAGCTTTGCTGATGGTTTTGACTATGAGACATGGATACAAGACTATCCTTTGGCTCAGCCCACTGCTGATTTGCTCAGCTCCCGTGATAATGAATGAAACCATGCAACCCTTGCTAGGTCCAGCTGGGTGTGACGGTGCAGGGGAAGCACTTCCTAAACAGATAAGACCATTTGTGATGCAGAATTGTGACACTGAAATGTCCCATTTATTATTTTTTGTCTAGAGGTTAACTTTGTGTATGAAGGAAGACTAGTTTGTGACAAGCTCTTCTTTTGAGATCTGTCCCAGTGTGCCAGTGTCTTCCCTAGAAGTTCCTTCACCCCTTTCACAGCCACACCTGGTAAACTGTTGTCCCTCTGTGCACGCCCACGTTGGTGCTTGTCACTTTTATGAAAGCCTTGATGGCTGACCTTGCAGGGAGCTATTTCTCTCCATTATGAAAGGCAAGGACTAAAAATGAGAGGTGTGTATCATCCTGCTACCCAAAATTTGGCTTATGAAGGAATTCAGAAGTGAACAAAACTCACAAAAGCAAAGCTTATTTCTTCAGTGTCCAAAATCCTTTCAAAATATATCCAGTGATCCTTTAAATGCAGTTTTTTGAAAGTTAATTTTCCTGATAGATGGGGCCAATGTGGAGTCTTTTGGAAAATCATGTGACATGTCCATGTCAATAATGCTTCTTAAAGTGTTATCACCTGGTGTTCATTTGTCACAGGGAAGTTTGAAGAGGTTCTTGTTGACTTTTACAAGTTATCTAGCGTTGAATGTACAGATAAATGTAAATTATACCACTAACATATAGTGTTTCCTAGGAGGGTAGAATATTCACATTTTGCATTTTTTAGAGAAAGAATCCCATCTGCCGGCTTCTCCTTGGCGGAGCCCGCCTGGTGGTGACCTGAAACTCTCCTCTGGATGCACTTCACAGGTTCTCTGGCCACTTGCTGGGACTGAATCCTGTCACCGCCTCACATAAAAGGGCAAAATGGGAAATCAAGAACTTCTTCCACTTATTAAAGGACATAAGTCATGCTGTGAATGCATTTCTTTAATTTGTGGGCTACTTTGAATAATTAGGAATTGTTAGTACACAAAACCCAGAGAGACTGTGCTGGACCTGATCAGGCAGCACCTCAGTACCAGTTTGGTAAGACTTAATGGTGCACGAATTTGTGAAGCAGAAAGACATGTCAGCTCCTTGTTAGATCAGAGAGAAGGAATAGGCGAGGGGGCATGTAGGAAGGGAGGGAGGGAGGGGAGGGCAAGTGCACAGGGTGACCGCGGCCCTGCGTGGCTGGCCTCCCTCCCTGGCAGGGCGTGCACCTCCGTGTCACGGCAGATCACAGCAATCAGTGTAGAGCTGCCCGACACTTAGGTCTGCCTGTCCCGGCTATTGGCTCCTTCACTAATAATCGGGATTTATTACTGGTCCCATCTGCTGTCTCTGTGAGGTCAAAAGGTAAACCACAGGCAGGGCCCATGTCACCATCAAGGTAGCTGGCTGCAAATGGACCCTGACAAGTTGCTTCTGCAGAATATTGCAGAAGAGTGCTCTGAGCATGGGCACTGCGGCAGGGAAAACAGACCCGGAACAGCGCGACGCAGGTGTTAACCCCTTCGTCCACACGCAGAGTCATCTGGTGGTGCCGCAACTCGGCAGCAGCCAGGGACAAGGGTCCCTGCACTCCCCACAGGCGGCCAGATCCATCTGTGTGCTGTGCACCAGAGAGCACGCTGAGCTCCAGACACACTCCCCAGAACACACGTGTGCACACGTGGACGGTAGGCACCACCCGCTCCGACCCCCCACAGCCCCAATAGCTGTGGAGGCAGGCGTCCCCAAGTGCACGGCCACTGTGCCCCTGGTGGTCTGTGGTGAGCCCCAGTTCCACATGCTCACCCGACTTCCACACGTTCAGAAGTGCTGTAAGCACACACCTAGGCAGACGCAGCCTCTGACTTTATTTCATGTTCTTTATCAGTTTCTGGCCAAAATGCTTCCTCTTCCTTTTCATTCCCACTGAACAGGAAAGCAACAAGGGCACAGAGCCCGAAGCCTCACACAGCTCTGTGCGAAAGTCGTCTTCACCTTACCCCTTGGAAACAAACTAGAAATCATTGTGAAGTCGTGGCTTTGTCTCGGGTGATGGTTTACGGAGGCTTTCGACCTCCAAGCACCTCCAGCAGAGTGGAGCAGCAGGTGGCTCAGACCCTCAGATCTTCCTCTTCTCCAAGTCAGTCATTGCTGGCACAATTTCCTTTGGGTTTTCCAACCCTCTGCCAGGAACTCTGCAGAGATAGGTACCAGCCACACACATGCAGCCCGAGTCCCAAGGACCCCAGTGAGATGGAAAGGTTCCCTGCCCAGCCAAGCCTTCCCACCTGAGTCCACCCTGAGCAGTGTCCTTAGCACCTGGCCTGTGGGTGCACTTTGGCTGTGGTCGGGGTTACGAGTCCACCTTGTAGAACAACAATGAGCAGCAAGCTCTGTTCCTAGAAGAGAGAAAGACCAGGGGACTGACCGCAAGGTGCTGGTGAAGATGGAGCTATTTCTCGTAGCACATGCCCAGCTGGGAGGCGCGGACCAGACATCTGAGACTGCCAGGCTCTTCCGTGTCCACGTTCACCCGAGCAGTGATGGCTGCACCTTGCCCTGCTCTTGAGAGTGGAGGATGTCGGCTTCGTCTTCCTCTTTCCCACCTGACCTCCACCTGCCCAGCTGCGTCTCCCTGGACTCAGGCAGAGGCTGCTGCACAGCGACAGAGCCGAGGGCCAGCCCAGCTGCGGAGACGGAGACGCCTCACGGCCCTTGACAGTGGCTTCCCTCCAGGCTTCCCCGCACTGTCTACCTGCCCCAGACACACGGCGCTGCCCACAACCTGCCCCGGCTGCAGCTCAAGGCCCAGTGGGAGTGATGAGCCACAGAACCCAGGAGCTGTCGCTTCAGGCAGAGGTGGGTAAGCCCTCCTGGGGGGTCTTCTCACCAGAGGTCGGGGACATAGGGCTGTCACCCCTGCAGCTGTGAGTGGGGAAGGTGACCAGTGTTCTTAGCGACCAGCGCAAGTCCCACAGTACTACCCCGGGAGTGTGCTCCTCTCCAACTGCCCTTCTGCCACCTCGTCTTTTCTCCCAGGGCGGGGGCTCAGGGTCAGAGGCACAGAAAGGCACCCTCGGCATTTACAGAGACAGGGCCATCGGGTCCTGCAGGGGGTGGGAAGGCTTGCAAAGGCCTCTCTGCTGAGAGTGGCTCCATGTCTGTCCTAGAACGGTCATTGCCACATAGAATGTTTAGAGAGGACTTTATTTCCGTCCATACTGATGTCAAGTGACATCATATGCCCCTTGAGCCCTTCCCCACGACCTTCACAAGGCACCGAGCCCAAAACTACCCCAGTGGCTCCACTTCCAAAAGCCGTGGCACCCTTCCTGCCACGTTGGCAAGCCCAGGCCCCCTCGGTGCACAGGCACGTTTGCTGGGAGCGCAGTCCCCTTTCCTGAACAGCACTCTTCATGTCCACGACTGCCACCGGGGGCCTGCACCAGCTGGGTGACTCCTCGAGTTGTTCGGTCCATGCAGAAAAGGTCGAGATGCAGCATGAGACAGGAGGGGCCGCCCAGGGCGGCCATGCAGCAGTGTGTTAAGACAGGTAAGGAGACCTGGGTGTTCCCTTCTGAGGCACGGATTCTGGCCTCTTTGAAGCACCAGTGTGTCCAGAGCTAGGCTACTGAGACTGCATCCCTCATACAGACATTTACCCAAAAAGTTCATGACAGACTGAGTCCCGTGAGCCGGCTGTCTATCAGCCTCTTCAAGACCAAGCAAGTGTGCGATTAAAGGGTTCAAACCTAAAGGGGAAAAGCCACAGAATGGAGACGCCCACACACACACTGGGCTGTGTGGCAGGAGCCCTGCACCCAGGGCAGAGCCGGGCAGAGCCGGGCTCCCTCCAGGCGCTCCAGGCGGCTGTTAGCCAAGCACAACTGTTTGTGGCTCAGAGGCTCCGGGGCTCAGGCTGGGGCCTGGCTCTTCCCTTTTATGTTTGGTGGAGGACTTTGCATTTGGCGTCTGAGAGTGCGCCTGTGCCGACTCCGGATTCTAACGGCAGAACCTCGCAGGTCTAGTTCGCTCTCCTTCCAACGTGGCGAATATCAATTTAGCTAATGAGGCACAGGTGCAATTGTCGGCATTCCTTCAAGAATTCTTCAGCTATGAATCTGCCTCAAATTATGCAGCATGGCTCCGTAATTGTAGCTCGCTGGGAAAATTCACGGCTGCGAGGGTCCTGCTGCACACACGCCCGCGGCCGCCGTGAGCCCGCCTGAGCGCCTGCAGGGGTGCGCTGGGTCCCCCGGGAGCGCGGAGCCTCCCCCTGCAGGGTTCACCGCTGTTCTGTTGAAAGGAATTGGCACGATTGACCCATTTCTTCTCCCTATGGATCACTTCGGAGAGAAGGGACTGTCCCCCCAGCCTTCCACCCACTGTGGTCCTGGTGCTGAACGCTGATGACATGGTTTGGGGTGCGTTCCAAACTATCACTTCTCCGTAGCTTCCTCACAAACCCAGCAGCGAAGTGCAGCCCTGTGATCCTGGGAAGAAGGCAGGTTCATCTGACCCTCACTGAGGCCAGCAGTGCTGGGAAGCTGAGTGAATCCCAATCAACACTGCTTTGCAACTAATTTGAGGACCCTGGTGACACAGAGGTACTTGTCTTTGGCTGGGCCACACTCCCAGGTGTCTGGATGCCTTCACAGCTGAGCTAGGGTTACAGTTCTTCCAGAGTAGCACACTGTACGATGATTAACTCGTTGGTGAACAGGGGAGGGCGAAAGACCACCTCTGGACCAGTGGAAAAGCTTCATAGCTAAGTTGTTCCAAGTTATGTTATTATTTTTAAAAATTGAATTTGTACATATTTAATTTGCATTGAATAAATTATGGTCAAAGAAAAACAAATTTGAAGCAAACATATATTGCTGAGTTTAGTGATATTTACTTGAGAATAGTATTAAATAAATCTGATAAAATTAGTACTAATATATCACCTCTTCTTTCCAGGTTTAGTGACGTATAGACTGGCAAATTTTGTCAAGCATCGCAGATCCTCAGGTGTCCCAGACGTGTTTTGGTAGGTGCACATGGTGAGATGGCCACTGAGGGCCAGCCGTCACCGCCCTCGCCTCCCGTAGTCCGGGTCTTCTCCTTCGTGGTGAGGACTGGGGAAGTCGGCTGGTGTGGAACGCCCAGCGTCCAGCTCAGTCTCACCAGCTTCACTTGCGTGAGGTTCCTCGGATCCAGTCGGAGACCTCAAAGTGCGTATCCTCCACAAGTGTCTCCGTGTCCCCACCTGAGACCCTACATTTTGATGTGAGAGTAGGGCCTTGATCCCTCAATGAAGCGTCATTCAGTTAATTCAGTGTGCGAGCTGCTACATGGCCCCCATTTCTCCCTCCCTCTGAGCCACTGGTCCAGGAGGAAGCCTGATGGCAAACTGGCCTGCGTGGCCTCAGGAGGGCACTCCCAGGAACCAGGAGGAGCCTCGGCAGCCTGTGGAGAGAGGGCAGCCGCCTGGAGCTCCCACCCTCCCCAGTCCCAGCTTCTTTGTAGGCTGAAGCCATCCTTGACCACCCCCTGGGCAGAGTGACATGGTCACCGCTTCATGACACTTCAGGTCTTTATTTGAATGTCACATATGCTGAAATGCTTGTCACAGAGTGTTGGTGTGATCCTTTATTACCTTGATGGTGGTAAACGCTGTGCCTGGGATTCAACACGCTCGTTTTAATGTGACTCATACATTCAGGAAATGATTATGCCTGGAAGATGAGGGGCTTTGGAAGCAGTGAGCCCGGGAGTGCCCCTGTGTCCCTGGAGGGGACACCTCCTCTGCGGGGTCACCACACTCTGCAGCACTTGGCTCCCCAGGAACTGAACTCCCTATACGGCTTCTTTTGGGGGGCAGTATGGGGGATTGAAGTCAGGGGCACTTGACCACTGAGCCACATCTCCAGCCCCATTTTGCATTTTATTTGAGACAGAATCTCACTGATTTGTTTAGAACTTTGCTAAATTGCTGAGGCTGGCTTTGAACTCACGATCCTCCTGCCTCTGCCTCCAGAGCCGCTGGAATCACAGGCGTGGATCCACCCCAGCCTCCGCTGGCCACCCTCTCGAGGCTGCTGGAGTGGACCAGCTCCCCTGCAGCAGCTGCACACTGACTGAGGATGGCAGCCTCAGGTGCTGGATCACACAGCGGAGACGGAGAAGTCACAGAGCGCGCCTACAGACAGGCAAGAAGATTTTCTGATGAAGGAGTGCAGAGATGGGAGGGAGGAGGGGCTGGAAAACACAGGACAGGCCCCAGTGTTAAGGGGCTCTCCAGGTCGACAAGTGGCCCACAAGTCCTTATCCACGTAGGCTGGTTCTGTGCAGGAACACAAGACTCCCAGGCTAGTCAGAGCAGCTGCTCTGGGTGCAGGGGAGCAGAGATTGGAGGGTGAGCAGGTTTGGGTGCTGGAGCTTTGTTCTAACCTGGCTTAGACCAGGTGTCCACTGGGAAAGGCCATGGCTTAAAAGTGAAGATCCTGAGTCTAGAGAAGGGCTATTTCATTCCACTCTAAATAGTCTCATGTCTCACTAGAATAAAAAACCATCTGACAAGGGCCAAAAAAGATTCTGAGTTTGGAAGTTGAGAGCTAACAAATAGGCAGGGCTCAGGGACCTTAGGCTTCCTGCAGGTCTGCCCAAACACACAGTAAATCCAAGTCTGCACAAGTGCCTAGTGCATGGCCTGTAATTGATTTGAATGCTTAAGAGCAACACTCTTCAGAGAAATATAACAGAATCTAGAGTCTCTACAACAAGCAGCATTTAATTTCTCTTGTAAAATCAAGACTTACAAGACATGATTGAATGAACTAGGAATGATTTTTTCCTCAAGAAAAAAAAACAGTCCACAGAAAGCAACCCTTGGATGGCTGAGGTCTGTGCATGGCCATCCCACCTCAATTTCTGCTGCAAGATCAACTGTCAGTGTTTTGGGCCCTTAAAGGTAATGGAGTCTTTTGCTGCATTTACTTTGAAGGGTTCTCTCTAGTCTTTGGTTTTCAGTAATTTGTCCATGTTGTTTTCATATCTGCTTTTATCTGATGATTGGCCCTGCTATTAATGCCCTATGAGTTAGTATCTTTGACCAATCTTCAATTTCTTAGACACTGTCACTTGTGATATACTCCCTCTCCTTCTGGGACTTCAGTTATATATGTGCTGGGTTGATCTACCAAGTTCTGTATGTGTCCTAGGCTCCTTTTGTTCTTTTTGTATTCTCTTAAAAGTGCTTGTGCTTCTGTTGGTGGCTTTTCTCATGATCTCCTTTCTATGCATAGCACTAGTTCTGTTTTGTCCTATTTCATCTTCTAAGAAATTAATTCAAAGAACCCTCGTTTTCTGTGCATTTTTTAAATTTTTAGACTATTTAATTCTCTTTTCATGTTTCATTTTTTTGTATTTTTTGTTAAGATTATTAATTTTTCTTTAATTTTGCCCATCCTTCTGCCAATTACATTGGTAAAGTCACTGTATGCTAATGAAATCAGTAAATGCAGAGCCTGGAGCTCCAGCCCGACCAAGATGACTGATTTCTTTTGGTTTTGTTCTGTGGTTTACCAGTAACATCCTTGAACTTTCATCTAGGTGGTCATTTCTAACGCACCTGGGGCATTGTCGGTCAGCATGCGCAGAAACTGAAGGTGGTCCAGGGAGAATTTCACTTCCTCCAGGGGCAGCAAAGGTAAAGGCCTATCTACTTAAACTCAGTAAGAAATTGACAGGCTGTGCCTTGCAAAGAAAATACAAGTGATACGAGAAGAAAGAGATGTGCATAGAGAGAAAATTACTGACCGGAAAAATCTAAAAAAAAAAAAAAAAAACATATCCTCTCATAATCACCCAGGTTTTAGTATGCCAGATGTGATTTGATCTTCCTGGTGTGTGAGAGTAGAAGGCATAGCTGGTTACAAACCCACTAAACAGGAGGAATTCCCAGTGCAGAAGGGCAGGGTAGAGGAAATGGAGAAACTCCGCTGAGCATCAGTTTATTAATTTACTGACAAAAATGCACTTGAATCACATATGATGACACATTCTAGTTTAAAATATCACTTTTCCTCTTAATACAAAATAATTCTATCCAGAATTTTAAGAGGCAGTTTCTTAATCAGTACTAAAACAACTCTTTGATTTGTCCTAATGCTTTGGCAGAACAGGTCGCTTTGTCTCATCCATTTAAAATACTTTACTCCTTGAACCTTTGTATTATTTAGTCCTGGAAACCTTAACCCCAGCCATAAGTGCTAGTCAATGGCTGTGGGACTTTCAGAGTCTGCAGCTGTGCATCCCATGGTAATGCTGGGCGGTCCTCTGGCTGTGCCCTCTGCAGGACTGTCATCCAGTCTAGTCACCAGGGGACTGAGGGGAGGGAGCTGTGTCTGCTCTAGGGGACAGCAGTGCTGAGCCCACCAGAATCCTAGTAGGACAGAAGTCTAGGCCCCAGATTGTCTGAAAAAGGAATTACAGCCCTGTTGACACTGCTGGGTATTTTTTAAATTATTAATGGAATTTTGGAAAACGATTTAAAACACTGGCATTTTTTTAAACTAGATAAACGGAACTTCTTCTCTCACAGAGCAGAAGCCTTTAATTTTAATGCAGCTTGGTTTAACAATCTTTCTTTCGTGCCTCCTGGGTCCTATTTAGAAACTCGTCGCCAAACCAAAGTCACATAGAGTATCTCCTATGTTATTTCTTGAAGAAGTTTTACATTTAATACCTTGATCTATGATCCATTTTGAGATAGTGTTTTTGCAAGGTGTAAAGTCGATGTGTGGGTTCAGTACGTTGTATATTTCTATGGATTGGATAGAAGTTTTCCCCCAAAGCGCCTGTGTGAACAGTCCAGGGATGTTCAGAGGTGAAATGGTTAAATAATGAGAGCTGTGATCCAACAGCGGGTGAATTCCCCTGGCGAATTAATGATTGGGATGGATAGCTGTGGGACCACTGGAGGGAAGTGGGTGTGGTTTGAGGAAGTGATAACTGGGGTGTAGCTGTGGGGATCCTGTTCTCTCTCCTGGCTCCTGCCCGCCTCGCCCCTGTCTCTCAGCTTTCTTGGCTGTCGTGAACTGAGCAGCATCCCTCGACCACACCCTCCCTCCATGATCTTCTGTTTCACCTGGGGCCCGGAGCAATGGAGTCAGCCAACCATGGAATGAGCCTCTGAAACTGTGAGCCAAAATACACTTCTCCTTTTCTATGTTGTCCTTGTTGGCTATTTTGGTCACAGAAACAAAAAGCTACCAAACAAACTTATGGATTATGTTTGAATCCCATTAAATCCATTGACCAAGTTGGGAATGATTGACCTTTTACATTGTTGAGTCTTCTATTCAATGAGTACAGACTCTATCTCCACGTGTTTAGGTCTTTGTCGATTTTTAAACCCAATGTTTTGTAGTTTTTTCTCATGTAAGTCAGTATAGAGGATGTCAAACTTGTACATAAACATTCCTCTTTTAGATGCTGTCATAAATGGTATCACTTTTTTATAATTTCATTTGCAGCTACAATTGGAATGGTTCTTACTTGGCTTCTTAATCCCTGCCAGTAATCACTTATTGCAAAATGATTATGATTTACAAACTCACAATATTTTTTTGGGGGGGACATGACAGGTTTTATTGATGTGTCACTGTGTCTTCCTGGAGCTTACCAAAAAAACTTCATTATCATGGAACATTTAAGTACAGTGATACAATCAGTATATGTTGTAAGAATGCAAGAAGAAAAAAAAAAAAACAAAGCAGAAGAAACATTTAAAGTAAGAAAAGCTTATAATTTTCCAAAATCAGTGACAAACACAAAAACCACAGACCCAAGTAGCTCAGAGGTGACCAATCAACATTAAATCTTGTCATATTAAAATTATGAGAAAAGAGACAAATGGTAAATCTTAAAGAAAAATAAATTACCTGGAAAAGAACAAGGAGGAGAATCACAGCCAACATCTTATAAGAAACTATGCAAGCAAGGAGAAGGTGGAATGAAATATTTGAAGTGATGAAAGTTCAGGGATGTTGGCCTTACCTGTTAGAAACGTGGTTTGTCAAGACAACTTTTGGAAAGATATTGATAGTGCTGAATCATTAATAGCCCAAATAGTATAATTTTGACCATTGCAATCCACACTATATACCACACATTATATCCACAGTATAATTCTGGTAAATAATGATCTTTGTGCTCTAGCAGAAACTAGATTGAAGATCATGAACTATAGCTTATGATGCACTCTAAACCATGTAATATGATGACTAGCACTTTCTGATTTTATTCATTTGCCTTAACCTTGGATATTAAGATAATTGTCAATAAGAATAAATATGAGAAAAATTATTTGAAATATACTTTCTTATGAATCTTTGATAAACAAAAATTTCTAATTATTTTGTTTTATTTGAATGAAGTACACAAGAACAAAGACTGCATGAATTTTTATTCTATTCTCAACCCCTGACAATACGTTGCAGCTAGTAGGTATATTTTTAACAAATAAGTTTTTAAATAAGTCGAACAGGATTCACTTTCAAAGCAAATCTGACTTGTATAAAATCAGCATTTTATGCTTCAGTGTAAGAGGATCCTACTGCACTCAGGCTCCGAATCAGAGCAGCAGCAATGTTAGTCCAAGATGATTTTAAATACACACAAGGCTTTCAAGGAAAAACATGTCCCACAAGTCACTGCCTGGTCGTAGGCTTTTCCAGGAGGTCATGTCCAGGCCTGGCACCACTCCTGTCCCCGGCCGGGGGTGGGACCTCCCAGCAGCAGCCTGGGCCCCTAGGAGGCCTAGCATTCTGCCATAAGGGCTCCCTGTGGCCCTTTCCTCTTCTCCAGCACCCACCGGGTCTTTACCAGGAAGTCGGAGCCTCACTTCAGCCTCAGCTGACTGTGCCACGGGCCTCAGCAGTCAACCCAGATGTGCTAATGGCTCAGAATGAAGAGACTAGCATGGGCTCCCAACTCATGGGGGCATGGCGAGAGTCAGGTGGGTATGGGGGCCCTGACCCCTTCCACGGAAAGGGAGGATGGCACCCAGTGTGCCTTGTGCTCTCTGATCATGACATCCTGCTGTCTGGAACTCCTCAGACCCCGCTATCCTTGGGTGCAATCACGGGCATTTTAGTATCTTCTCCTCACTGGGCTTGCCTGTTGTGTGTTGGCTGGGTGCTCACAGTTGCCTGGAGCCCTGGGAAGCAGCACAGAGGCATGGCAGTGACTAGGTGGCTGTGGGGACATGCCTCTCCTCTTAGATCCCAGTCACAGGAATTCAGGGAGAGGGGCACTTCCTCGCCCACCCCACTGTGCACCTGCTGAGGTTCTGGCAGGCCACTGTATGACCCCACCTGGGTCCTTCCTCCCACAGTGCTGAGCCTCTTTCTTTTGTGGGACCCACTCCCTGGGGCTAAGAGACAGCATCTCAGGATTCCAAACACTTTAATGAAGACTGCGGCAGCACTGGAAAAGCCTGGTGGGGGTGGTCGCCTTGGGTGGTCCTCAGAACATTTCAACTGAAAGTGCCGAATTTGGATGCACGACTTTGGAAAGAAGGCACCACCAGGGTGCCCAGAGACACAACCTAGGCTCCGCTCACTGCTCACCGCGATTTGTCTGTATCAGGGATGGCTTCTGCTTCTCTTCTGCAGTAACTACCCTGTCCCGCATGCTAGCCCTTCCTCCTCACCCTCTTCAAGCAGTTTCCATTAGCTAATGGCAGCAGGAAGGGGAACATCTTCAGAAAGGCAAACAACTATGATTACAGTACTTATTTCCTTTTAATGTGTCAATAAAAAGGTAATTACATTTCATTTGTTTTTAGACTTATAATAGAATTGAATCAAAAGCTCACTTGCTGGAACCAAATAGTGTTTGGCAGCTGTTGATCTCCAAGCAGGTACTGAGTCACACATTTCTCACTCTGCGCCTATTGATGTCTGCCGGTTTATCTATTATTCCTGAGAACAGGAAGGGGAAGAATGGTAGCAACATCAACCCCATGGAAACGTAACTTTCATGGCAAAGTTCATGCCACTTTCACAATCAACTTAAAATGCTTCCAAGCACTCTAACGACTCATGTATTACTTTTCTTTGAAGAGTAGACCTCTAAACACAGTTATTATTTCAAAGTTGACATAAGTGATATATTTCTTGTTAATTTAAGGTTGTACAGGGGCTCCCTCTCTGAGACAATGAATAGAGTGGGTTAAAAAGCTTCACAGAGGAGCTCCTCTTCTTCAGTGATTCAAACATACATGACAGGTGCTGAGAGCTAAGTCCCCACCATGCTGCAAAACACTAGCACTTCATGCTCGTGGCCCAGCCTCCCTGTGCCACGCCCTCCCTCCCAGCATGGGCAACTGCTAGCCCACATCAGGTCCACCCTTCTTCCAACACCCAAGGAGAACACATCGGAGGAATGTGTCTTTCTGCTGCTGACTTTCAGCATTCTCCAGTTCCAACCACTTTTATGGAAATGACAGAATTTCATTCTTTTCATAGCTGACTAGTATTCTGTGTGCATGCATACCATGGATTCTGTAGTCATCTGTTTTGGGGCTTTTAATTTAAAATGTTTAAGGTAATGGAAATGTTTACTATTCTGATCATTACACCTATATGTGTGTGTGTGTGTGTGTATAAAATCATCACACTTTCCCCCCAACATTTTAATTTTAAAATAAAATATAAAATAAGAAATGAAACAATCAATGACTATACTGAATGAGAAGGAATGAAAATATATTTGATATTTATTTCTTTTTATACTCAAGAAATGTTTTAATTCCCTGCAAAATCTATTTTCCTCTCCCTAGTGTAAATTTATGCCCAGTGAAAGGAGAGCAGAGTGCCTGACTCTCTGTCATCTTTGAGGTGCCTTTGTTATGCGTATTCTGGCCTGGATTTTCATGGCAGTCTGTTTTATCACCATTTCTCCTCATCCACACCCCAAAGGATGTATCATCTGTTTCTCACATTTCTTATTTGTTTTTTACACATATGGTTTTATTGTGTTCACAGTAATAAGCTATTTTAAAAACCTGAAAACATTTTACTAATTACTGAACGAGGGAAATAAATACAGTACCAAGAAAATGTCATTTAAAATATTACATCTGCTTTCTATTTTTAAACCTTCCTCACTTCCAATCCAACCCTCTAATCACAACTTGCACTGCATATTGATTGTTGAGCCAGATTCATCAGAAGCTGCCTTTTATGTAACATCATCCACAGACAATCCCAGAGAAGGCCACGGAGCAGGCTCTGAAGCACCCTCTCGCAGCAGATGCCTGGTGAGGATGCCAGGGCTGCTCTTGCCAGACTCCTCTCCAGTCCATGGCACGGGTGCTCACCTCCTGGTGTCTGTGTCGGCCACTCCGGGCTGAGCACACGATCGGCCCTGCAGGCACACACAGCATTTGCACTTACAACAACAACAGCCCCACACACTTACTTCAATGTTGGAAGAGTGAAGTTTCAACACATAGAGAAACGGCATTTTGTGTTTCTTCATCCTTTAAAATTATTCATGCATAGCTTAGAAGAAAAATTATACATGATCCCACACGGAGAGAGCAGGGGTTGGTCGTTGTCATGGAAGTGGGGATATAAGCCAGGACTGGGGGCTTCACAGATCAGATCAGAAGCCTTGTGCAGAGAAAGAGAGGTAAACGTAGACTGCGTTGATGGGTTCTGGACATTGCTGGGTCAGGATCCCTCACAAGAATACGGTCACCGTGGGCGTTGAATGTGTGATTGTTCCACTGTGGTGACATTACCATTCTCCCTCTGGATAGGGCTGCTGTCATCCAGTCCTGCATCACCCCGCCCCCCCAGGAATGCAACACATGCTCTACCCCACGGTCCTCTGTGGGGGGACTTCTGACACGCTCATCCCACCTGCCTGCTGCTTGTTTCTCTGTCTTCTTATGAAAGACCTGTGTCCAGCAATGCTCCACCTGTCCTGGACACAGTAGCAGCAAGCCAGACTTGCTCTGCCACCCTAAACAGCTGAAATCCCGAGAGGAATATACAAAACAGTTTTCAGACCATGAAAATCAGTGCATGGCAATGCTCCTCGGACCCCCAGACAGGAGGCAGAAGTTCAGGGAGCCCCCGTAGTGACCCTAGCATTTGGCCTGAAGAGCATCCCCAGGCCAGGTCAGGGAGGGCCTGGACAAATCCCAGTTGTTTCAGTCAGCTCTTTCATCACTGTGACCAAAAGACCTGACAAGAACTATTTTAGAGAAAGAAAAGCTTACTCGGGGCTCGATTTCAGAGGCCTCAGTCCATAGATGACCAGCTCCAATGCTCTGGGCCCAAGTTGAGGCAGAACATCATGGAGGAGGAAAGAGCTCAGAATGTGGCCATCCAGAAGTAGAGAGAGAGCTCTTCCCCCAGGAGCAAGATATCAATCCCAATGTCGCACCCCCAGTGACCCACCTCCTCCAGTTACGTCCTACATGCCTCTAGTTACCACCCAGGTAACGAGTGGGTCAAGTGGGTTAATGCACTGGTTAGGTAGAGCTCTCATAACCCAGTCCTCTCACCTCGGAACTTCCTTGCACTGGCTCACGCATGAGCTTTGCTGGGACTCCTCTTACCTAAAAAGAGCCCAGGAACAGGCAGAGTGGCTGAAAGTCACATAGTCATGGGCAACAGAGGACACAGAAGTCCTCAGATCGGCCGAGGACAGCAACCAGGGGCTTCTGCTGAGCACTGACCAGTGTGCCAGGAAGGAGATGCCTGGGGCAGCAGCGCCTGTCCTGGGCCATCGCAGGAGCCCAGGAAAACTGCAGACCTCCTATGTTCTACTTGGGCAGATCCTTCCCTCCACGTGCTGGGAGGAGCCAGGACTGGAGGAAACCTCAGGCCCTCCCTCGCCCAGGTGGGCCCCCGAGCCACCCCTCAGGGCTCTGCAGTACTCATTCCTACCAGAGCCCTTTGCATACAAAGATTAACAGAACTTACTGAATTGAGTGGGATGTTCAAGGAAAGGGTCCTTTGCTTCTATTATGTTTGACAAATATTCCAAGATGCTGATAGCAATAATCATAGCTGCACACCTCAGACCTTCCTACTTTGCAGCTGAGTCTGGAAGTGTAGATGAGTGAGCAGCTGCTTAGTTTCCCCAGCTGTTGGTCACTTTTCAGAGTTGAGAAAACTGAGCTGCAGAATCAGTTTCCATCCAACACCCACCTGAGCTGCTCTCCAGGCAGCATCTACCAAGATTTCCAACAAGTTTTGCCAAAGCAACCTACACAGAATTTCATAGAAACTTCCAGCAAATGACTTTTCGTCCTCCCAGATATGAGGAAATCATTATTAATTTTTTATACTTACTGACATCCTCTTTTCGTCTATTATTCTCAGCTATTTGGGCCTGCAAAGATAATTTGGAAAACAGAAACTGGTGCTTGTGGTATCAGCCAGCTCCACCCAAGTCTGATGGGCTCACCTTTGCTGACTTCTAAATAAATTCACATATATTTTCACTAAGACAGGACTAAGGATAGTCACAAGGACAAAATGCTGCATTAACCAGAAGTCATCAATGAACACACTTAGGGTAAGGTGGTCTAACCAGCAAGGACCCACCTTAAAAGCAAGGAGTAAGGCAGGACCAGAATCCCAGGGCTTTGTGCCACCACGAAGACAGGGCCCCTGTCCATCAGCCCATTCTCCATTGCCACAAATACAGACCTCATTGAGCAATAAAAGGAAAAGAAAGTGGAACTTAATCCACTTATTATTGAAAGCAAAGAGCACATAATTGAATTAAAACAAGATAATTAAAACATTTGCTTCACTGGAGACTTGTAAACCAATTTCATTCAGCTCTGTTTTATATTTTTGATGAATGTCATCCATAGTTGCTTTGAATTTTAAGAATTTAGGAAAATATAAATAAAAATGTTTTTTTTTAAATAAAATGACACAGAACATACTAGCCTCCTATTTCCTTGAGCTTTTAATGTAATTGTGCTACTCTAGGTTGAAACTTCACAGTGATCACAAAACCAGCTTCTTCCTCCCTGGGCCCTTCCCGGATCATGCCAGCTGCCTCCCACTCCTCAAGGTCCTACTGTTTTATGAGCACATCCAGCAAACGGACTTGGGCCAGAGACCTGAGACCCGAGAGAGAGCTGGAACCCAGGCGAGAGGTGCAGGCACGGAGGACCCCAGGCACAGGTGCGGGAGGTGGCCCTGCAGAGGCACCCAGGCCAGGTTTCTGCTGCATGGGTATTGAGTTCCAAAGCTTGAGCCCAGGGATCTGGGGGAGCAGAGAAGGCCTGAGGTGCCCGGGGACCCTGTGCTAGCTCCAAGCTCATCCGACGTCTCCCACCTCCACATCACGGCTCCATGTGCTCGTGATAGGAGAGAATGGGTTCACAGAACACTGGACATGATCAACTGAAGTCATCTCCCAGATCCCAGGGCTCTCCAGACTGCTGAGCCTCCCTGGGAAAGACCTCAAATGGAGCACACTGTGGCAGGTCACAAAGTGTCCCAGTCCTTCCAGATGACCCTGGAAACTTCCAGTCAGGAAGGACCAGGTGACAGGAGGCATCAGTTTCCCCAAGGGAGTGTTGGTCACTAGAGGAACACAGTGGTCCTTCCAGATCCCCAGGGACATCCTTTGACATTTCTAAGACCTATAAGACACCAGAGAAGACATTGCAAAGAACAGGAGGGTTCTTGCCAGAGCAAGGCAAGGGGAATTTCCAGCAAGAGACCAGGAAAGCTAAGAGGGAGGTGGCAGTCTCAGGCAGGGCTGCTCCACAGACAAGCCTGGTTCAAGGCTGAGGGCTTCTGGGAGAATTTTATTGATTGATTGATTGATTATTGATTGATTTGTTGATCGATTGCCAGGGATTGAACCCAGGGGTGCTTAACAACTGAACCACACACCCCCAGTCCTTTTTTATATTTTATTTAGAGATAGGGTCTCATTAAGTTGCTTAGACTTGGACTTGCTAAGTCTCTGAGGCTGGTTTTGAACTTGAAAATTCTCCTGCCTCAGCTTCCCAAGCTGCTGGGATAACAGGTGAGCTCCATCATGCCCAGCTGGGAGGATTTTTAAAAGCCTTAAAGTCACTTCTGTATAATCATCCATTTAACCATTTTGAGAAGAGTTCAGGTCCTACCCAAAATGTTAAGGCCAAATCCTTGACAATAGGAAGTTCAGGTAACAGAAAGACAATTATTAATTGCAAGAAAAAAGAAATTGGTACAGATAAGCATTTGTGCTTCAAAGGTCAACAGTGAACGAACTGATACAGCCACGTCGTAGTGTTTACATTGATTTTGATTTAACAGAAATGTCATTGAACACACTTGGAAGAGGAACAGGAAGAATATTTTCTTTTGTGCCCATGGGGATGGTCAGCAGAGCTGGGTGTTCCTCCTTAGTGTGAAGAGCATTGGTAATGCCTGAAGTAAGTCTAAGAACGTGATTTAACTCGAAGACGGTAAATAACAGTGGAGCCGCCGCTCAGATTCCCATGCAGCAGAGGCTGCCACACCTTCTGTAACGGGGGGGGGGGGGGGAGCATGTCAGGGGTGTGGCCCGCCCACGTGACCTCCATCGAGTATCAGATCTGGCCAGGTAGCATGAGGGCCAAGCAAGAAACAGGAAGGTCAAGCTGTGTTCCCAAGGAGCTCTACCATAGAGACATGTGGCACTCTGTGCCGTCTGTGTTCGCCCATGGGACAGTGCCAACTACCTCCCCAAAGCCAGGAGAGACCTGGTGGGTTCAGGAGACTCTGAGCACCATGTCCCTATATTCCGTGGAGAAACAATTAAATCTAAGTTTTAAACATAGATATGTCGGGGCTTATTTTTTTTTTTTCTGAACTGGAGAAGCCTGTTCTGGATTAAGGAGCATACCTCCTCCAAGGGAATGCGACAGGACCCTGCGGCAGGCAGTGCTCCTCAGAATGCCAGGAGGATGAAGAAAAGCAAAGCCCTCGGAGAGGATGAAAAATTGTTTCAGAATTTATTGAACATTCAGGCCATCCGAGCCTATATTGCTTTTATATGTTTTCTGTGTTAACATGTATTGTGTTAATAAATCAATATATGCTATGTGTTATTCTGGTGGATATTTATATGTCTGGTAGATGTTATCTAAACAAATATCTGAGCAGAGGACAGACAGCCACCAGAAAGAACTGGAAGTCCTGTGCCTTTCTCCCCTGTTGTAGCTGGGCATTCTGAATTTGAGACCCCCTCTGCAAAAACAAAGTGTATAAAGCCACACACCTCCAGAGTAGGCTTGCTAAACCCGGCTCTCCTGCCTAGATCTGGTTTCAAGCCGGGGTGTTTAAATCCTGCCTTTCGATTTGCTCACGTCACAAAACAGGCTCACACCAGCCCCAGCCTGGAGGAACAAGGCAGGTATGCAAGCTCCTGTGTCCACCTAGGACCAGGTTCCCTGAGCTCATGGGCAGGCAGACGCAGCCCCAGCTGTGGACAGCCTCTGCCTGCCAGCCCTCCTGGGTCCGGTGTCTATGGTAGGTACTGCCTGCTCAGCCCCGGAGCGCTGCCCTCCAGGAGCACCTGCTGCATCCGTACACCTGTGGGTCTCCATCTGCATCTCAGCTTTGGCACCAAACCTGGCGTTTGGGACTCAGCACTGTGTTTGGACACCTGTCCTGGATTAGTGGAGCCCATGCTCAGACGTCAGACAACACTTCCAGAGCTGAGAGCCCCGGGTCCCCACTGCTGCCCCAGGGCTGGCCAGCTCCACCCTAGGCACAACTGGCCCCACAGCCCTGGGCTGCGGTGTGTGCACAGATCCACTGTACTGGACAGAGCCAGAAAAGGTTGTGCAGGTGGAGATTATGCCCATGAGGACGCCCACCTGGACCCTGCAGCTGCAGACCATAGCTCTAGGCAGTCTGCATGGAGAGCCACAAGGAGGGGCAGTTCTGAAAGGACGTTCTGATTCACATTCAGGGTCCTGCAGGGCAGACCCGTGTCCTCTGGGTGCTGTGGGGCTCGACGTGCCTCAGTACTCGATGTGAGGTCCAGTCCTCCCTGGCCTTTCTGTTACAGTTACCTGCAGGGTAAGGACTTGACCTCTTCTGCAGACCCTCTGGTCCTCAGGGTCTTGCAGAGTGAGAGATAGGGTCCAAGGTCAAGAGAAAATCGTTGATGGCAGAACAACTAGAGGAGGGATGGGAAGTCTCAGTAACTCCCACGGAACCTCTGCAGGAGGGTGGTGGAAATCCAGCTGCTGGGCCTTGACTCTGGAGGTGAGAGGCAGGGAGGGAGGACAGCTGGCCTAACAAGCCCGAGTGCCTGTCCTCACAGAGCCTGATCTTCAGATTACTGACCTCTTAATCAGGCCTTCACCTTGGGCTCCTTGTGTGGCTGGCCAGCCCACTCAAATGGGGCAGGCATTTTTGATGGCCGTGCCCCAAATCTTACGGCTGTTACCAGGGCTTGTGGAGGGAGGGCGTTGGCCTCATCTGAAAGGTCGTTCAGAAGAGCACCCTCCCCTACCACCCGATCTTCTGCATCAGACCCACGTTCTCGCAGCGCGTCTTGGGGTTGGTGAGGGTGTTAATGTTGGGAAACGTCACTGTGAAGGCCAGGGTGAGGCCATGCCTCCGTTGAAGGGCCGTGTCTGATCTGCTTTTTCTCATCTGTGTGTGTCTTGCTTTCTGTGGCCCCTTCTGCACCTGCTTTGGAAAGAATGATTTGTGCACCAGGAACGTTATGAAGTGAGTCCACGCCGGGTCTGTGTCTCTTCCTGCCCTCCACTATTCCGGCATGGCAATAGGGATGCCAGACCTCAGCTGCAGGAGGGCAGAGCGTGCTCCCCTGGCCCTGGGGTGCTCTGAGGTGCAGACAGGGCTGGCTCTCCCCATCTACCTTCTCTGGTTCGCCGTGGCTGATGCAGCACAGATGGACTGCAGACTGCGTGGTGTAAGATGGCATCTGCTCCTCACAGTGTGAAGCCACTGTAAAGTCAGTCCACGCTTCCCCTGAGGACTCAGGAAGGGTCCCTCCCGCCCCTTCCAGCACCTGGTGGCCCTAGGTGTTCTATGTGCCATCAAGCCTCGGCCTCCCTTTCATACGGCTGTCTCCTCCCTCAGTGTCCATGTGAGCCTTCTCTGCTCCTCAGGAGGACACCTGTCGTTAGAGCAGGGCCCACCTCTGTCCAGTATGACCTTCTTGACTTACCTTGCTATGCCTTCAGAGACCTTATTTCTATACAAGGCTCTGGTGGACATGGATTCTGGGGACAACACAGCCCATGATACTCTGCTGTATGAAGCCACAGTCACAGCCCTGTCCACAGCGTGGAGAGGTCTGGGCAATGGGATCGAGCGCTTTCAAACCTGATATAAAGAAAAAGTGCTCAGCAAACGTTAGCAACAGTTATTTTTGTTCATATGTTTGAGTCCTTACCACTAGGTCTAGCCTATTGTCCACAGATATGGTAACTTACTTATGATATATTGATTGACATATTGATAGACTTATAACTTACATGAAAAAAAACCAAGTAGTTGCTTCAATGACTAGTTGCCTTTTGTGGCCCCATTACAGGTAGAGATTGTGTATTGAGATCATTATTACCATTGTATCAAAAGTATAAATCCAGGAAAAACAATGTCCCGGGACCATCTGTTTTATCTGTGTTCCTAGACTTGACAGTGATGGACTTGGGCCTTTGCCCTTCTGCCTTGGCCTCAGGAACCGTCTGCAGTTTCTCTGAGGATTCAGACATTGAGAGTAAGGCAAACATATTTTACAAAGGAGACAACCAGACAACATGAACTAATATACAAACTCAATTCCAGTTCTTGGCCAGAAATCAGTTTTTGTCTTATGAAAACTTCTCATTCTGGAAGAATTCCAATGCAAGTAGTTTGATGTTGTTTGCTGTTTAGCTTTCGTAGGATCAGCAGTTCAGGTCAAGCGCCCCATCTCAGGAGGCACCACGGAGAGCCCCGAGCAGCATCTGGGGAGGGAGGCCAGGTGCTGCTGGGCTGGTTCCGATGGCCGAGGAGCCCTGAGTTCGGGCACGAGACGGTGTTTTTTTGACAGAGTTGCACCCGGTGAATGGAGTCAGCCAAGTGGGAGTAAAAACTCCATTTTCTGGCAGGGGAGGAGCAGAGTCATCAGGCACCGATGACGACAGATCCGCAGCTGGGCAAGAACCTGACAGGGTGGAACACAAGGGCCTCCGAGGCTGATCTTTCCATTTCAGCTGTCCAGAAACATAACTTCACGGCAATTACTGCCGCCGGCACTCGAGGCTGGAGCCCAAGTCCCTGCTCATCACTGGGCTCACACAGGAAGCCCAGTGAACCTGGACTCCTCACCGAGCCAC
Organism: Marmota flaviventris; assembly: GCF_047511675.1. NCBI lineage: Eukaryota > Metazoa > Chordata > Mammalia > Rodentia > Sciuridae > Marmota > Marmota flaviventris. The sequence continues at coordinate 1,360,324 of NC_092513.1, read as the reverse complement.
AGGGGTCCTCCTGGCCCTCTGCAGGACAGAGGGCCAAGGCGGAGGGGACTCTGGGCACCCTGCGGGCACAGGATGCTCAGACCCTGATCCTGGTGTATCCTGGCCTCCTGAGGAACATGACCCCCTGCTGGGCCCTGCGGCTGAGCACTGTCATCGCAGACAGCAGCCATCAAAGGGCCCAGCCTGCAACTCAAGTACCAGGGCCGGGGACGCTCCGACGCGCCATCTTGCTGTGTGCTGTTCCCATGGTAAGTGCACTCTGTGGACCCGAGTGACGAGGGTCCCATTTCCAGCCCAGCATGGAGTAGGTGATCTCCTCAACTGTAAAATGAAGCCGTAAGAGCACAGCATGAAAATGTATTAGCAACAGTTAGACAAGGGGGCCTCAGCAAGGCGTACGCACTTTCAATTGGTAAAATAATGTCTGCACAAATTGTTTTTGGTACATTAAGTACCTTTCACAGCCAAAATTAAAAAAAAAAAAAAAACCAAGAAAGGAGAAGAAGGAGAAGAAGGAAAACAGAACCCACACAGACACGGATGGGTACACACAGCCACGCGGCCAGTTTCTTCTCGGGAAAGTAATTTCATGCAGAAATTTTTTATTGAAATTGTTTCTCTAGCTGACAGATCTGGTGTACAATGATAAATGACAATGTGCCGGGCAGCTTGTCAGCTTGTGCTGGGGGAAATCTCACCAAAACTCCTCAATAATAATAGTAAGTGTGCGTTTCTCTCCGCAGAAGGCATTTTAAGATCGTAAGCACCGTGGCCAAGCAGAGTGGTATTAAATAGCAGGGAGATGAAGCTGAGCAAGGATTTATAAATGTGTAGGAGGCTAACAGCTCTTTACGGTGACATGCTGACAGGGAAACGAGGTTATGAAACACGATCCGGCTGCACAGCGCGACCCACGGGTTCCCAAGTCGGAGCAGTCTGGCCTTCCCTGCAAATCAGGGGTGCCGTGGAAGGCTGTGGTGTGGCGCCCAGGTCAGCACGCACAGTGTCCCGAGGATGCCCGACAGCACCTGGGGCAGCAGGCTTTCCAACCTGGCCCACTTCAGGGAAGGCAAGCCCCATGGACTCCCGTGAGCTGGGGGAACCCAAGCTGCAGCTGTGGGCAGGAGGCGCCCAGGAGCAGGGCCACTGCCCAGCCCCGGGAGGGCCTTGCTCCCCTGGCTCTCGCTGCAGAGCCTCCTGCCCGGTGACCCCAGGAACGGTCACCAGGTGTGCCTCTGTGGTCCCTCTCACCCAGGCCAGCAGCATTCCTACTAAAGGCTCACTCAGGTGGACCTGACTTTCCGTCCACACGGGTGGCAGAAACTCCCAAACAAACGCCCGTGGTCACATCAGATCAAAGTGTGACTTTGCCACAACTTCAAGGCAAAACAAGATCCCCCCACCTGTTCCCGAGGTGAGGAAGCACGAGGAGCCAAGGAGGTCGGGGTCTCTGCAGCCGCGGGGCACCCCGGGGAAGTCAACGCAGGTCTGTGGCAGAGCCTGCTGCAGGCCCAGAACCTGGACTCTGCGGTCGGCTCTGATCCGATAGGAGACGGAGGCCCAGGCGGTCTCGGTTTCCTCACCAGTGAAAAGAGGCTGATCCACCCTTGCTGAGGCCAGTGCCCACCTCAGGCCTGGGGACAGAATCGATGTCTTTCACAGGCAGATTTTTGTCAGAGGTGCCTCTTTCCTCCACTCCACAACTCTTGGGGGTAGTCACAATCTCAGGTATCAAAAGGAAGCGACTCTGAAGCTGCCGGTGGGCGCCCAGCTGCTGAGGGCAGGACCTGAGGGTCTCTTCTGTCCGGAGACCAGTGCTCAACAGTGAGCACACACCTGTGCATCCCTCCAGGGGACACTGCAGGCCCTCGGCCATCCTGCCCTCAGCACAGACCTCCCAGGGAGAGTGATGATGTGGCTTCTCCCAGGACGCCCTTGCAGAGTGACACTGGCCACCTGGCTAGACACGGTCATGCATGACGCCTCACCCTGGACATGGCACAAGGACAACAATCCAGACCCAGGGCACATCTCAAGAGAGCCTGGCCACAGCACAGTGCCCTTCAGAGGAGGAGAGGGAGGTCCAGGAGGCTTAGAAATAGGTAAGGCATCACCACCAAGGCACAGGCAGCACAGGACTCTGGAGCCCTGTGCCCAGAGCATGGGACAGCCCCTCATCCAGTCAGTGTGAGTACCTGACCCACCTGGCCTGCTCACACAGATGGACACATACCTGTTCAAAGATGGGTTTTCTCAAGAGTGTGGTTTTGAGGGTCAAATCCGTGCAAACATGTCAGACAACACATACTGGCCCATAATTCAGCAATTAACTTAGGCCCAGAATTAACTAAGTAAAATGCTGAGTATGGCCCCTAACATGTTCTTATAAATTCTGTGTTGTACATCTACCAAAATCTTGATATGAAATATCTGAATCTGTAAAAATGCCCTTATTAGTGAACAACATCAGTGAAATTATTGCAGAAGCCCTTGAGTGAAACATGGAGAGGGAAGGGGCAGCATTGGAGCAGGTCCCAGCGGCCACCTCCTCCGGTGTCAGCCTCCCTGTGCTGAGGCTGTGGATCCGCCTTCTGTTCCCGAGATGTTATTTTTAGCGGATGAGCCCTGCGGAGCCCACTGCTGCCCGGTCTTTGCTGCAGAGGAGTCTGAGATCTTCCTCGAGGCAGAGCCTTTTCTGAAGTGCTGACACTTTCCTGCTATTAGTTTTAACTGTAATTACTAATTTTCTGATCTGACCTTGAAAGGAATCGGGAAACCATGGAAGGAAGGGAGGCTGCTGTGAGCCGGAGCCCAAGTCCCTCTGGAGCAGGGAGGTTATTTTCCGAGCTCCGTGGCGAGGGCCCTGTCCGTCTCCAGGGAGGGCTTTCTTGCTGCGGCTGCTTGCTGAGGGCAGGGGCCGTGCCCAGGACGGGGCTTCCCTCAGCACTTGGCACGCTGCCTAGAAGCACACGTGCAGGAAGGCAGCTGTGGTGCGGAAGGTGGGCGTTTCTGTGCCTTTCTGTTTGCTCTTGGCCTCCAGCACTCATACCCGGCACCCGCGAAAGTGGGTGAGCCCTGGAAGTTCCCAGAGCAATGCTGAGAGAACACCCTGTCGGCTGGCCAGAATCGGGCAGACTGACAAGGAGCACCTTTAACCCAAATAAAACACAGCCACGCCCATGTCCACAACTGGTTTTATGTGAGTGGACGTTGTTCGTTCCCAGAACCCGTACTGGCCACCCCGGGAGCACCTCAGTTTCTTTGCCTGTGAGGCTTCTTCTTTTTCAGTTGCCTTTGTGGTTGATGGGACACTTTCACTTGACACACACTGGACAGTGTGGGATATAAACTGATGCTAATAGAAGCCAGGGAAAAAGAAAAGCAGACTCCATCCCAGCCACGTTGTTCCAGACGGGAGCGGCTGCTGGCCCAGGAGCTGCAGCGTGGGGCCGAGGCCTCCTCTCAGCTCCGTGACTCCATGCATGCACTTCTGAGACCAGCGTGGGCACAGCCGGACAGGAGGGCAGGGGCCAGGTGGCCAGCGTGGCCACCTTGGAGGGTGGTCATCGTGTGTGCCCTGGGCGGCCGCAGCGGTGTGTGTCAGAGTCCAGAAAAACTCAGAGCTACATCAAAGAGAAGAACATGCCATGAGTGGTCAGCTCACAATGAGCCGGGGTCAGGGCCTCGAAAGGCAAGCAAGGTCTGGAGACTCGGAGCTAGGTCCTCAGAGCCACACCCATGACTCCAAGTCGCCAGCCACACAGACTTCGAGGATTGCTACCAGAACCCGGGACTGCAACACCATGTTTTGTTGAAATAGAATAATCTATTTTTAAATGGTCTCTGAGTTTTAAATAAGTGCAATAATTTCGATTTTATTTTTATTTTCAAGAGCAATATTTAAAAACCCATATAAAGTGTCCCCCTCTATTCAAGCCTACAAAGGCACTCAGCATTCATGGAGTGGTGCCTCTCTCCAATCCTATGCGCTCTGTGTGCGTGTGCGTGTCTTAGACTACAACAGGCTGAAAGCCAGCACTGACTTTGGGCACTGATGATGTCTCTGCACCACAGCTACCTTGAAGTCTCAGCGACATCTACATGAGACCAACATCTGGCCTTGATTCAAATGAACCAGCAAATCCATCAGCTGCCCAGATGTTCAGAGTCCTTTTGACAGTCAGCGTGCGGCTGAGACGCGCTGCAGAAGCGTGTTTTTCTCTTCCTTCCAGAGCCCTACGAGCAGCCCCACCCCTTGGCCTGCGATTCAAGGACAATACTCAGCTCAGCGTCCAGGACCCAGGGGAGCAGGAGCCACCTTGAGGAGCACAGGGGCCGCGGACACTACTGCTGATGACAGAAGTGACCACGAAAGCTGGCCTGAGACGCCAGTGACTCGGGAGCCGAGGCAGGAGGGGCACAAGGGCTGGGCCAGCCACAGCAACTTAGCAAGGCCCTGCCTCATAATAAAAATAAAAAGGGTGGGGGTCTAACTCAGTGGGGAGCACCTGGGTTCAATCCCCAGTACAGAAAAGAAAAAAAAAGAAAGAAGTCAGGTGGCCATCCTCATGGGCAGAGGGGGTCTGTCCACCTACTTCAGATGAACAGCTTGGGCTGAAGTAGGACTAGCCATGGGTCCAAGTGCCCACGTCTCTGCTCAGTGTTGGGCGTCAGAACGCGGAGCCCTAGAGCAGCTGCAGCGTCAGCACTAGGGGACATTAAGACTCACTTGTGCCGTCCAGTGTTTCCATGAAGTCACAACCCACAGCACAGGGTTCCTCCTCCCTGCCGGGGTCAAGGGCATGACAGCCTTGGGGTAGGCTGGGAGGGCTCCTCTCTGCTCTGACCCCAAGGTCAGTCCTCCCCTGTGCTCAACCTCAGAGGGGGTGGTGGAGTGACGCCACGGGGTCTGCCCATCACGCTCTGTCGGAGCCAAGAAGGAAGAAAACAGCCCCGGGACACCTGGGAGTTGAAATATGCAGCAGAAGTGAACCCCAGAGTCTGAGACCCTGTTTGGTGTTGTGCTTCCCGGCCAGACCAGCTTTCCAGGAGAAGGGCGAGCCCAGGAGCACCGGCAGCTCATCATGGCCACTATGGTCCCGCTTCCTGTGTGTGAATCTTTGCTCTGTGTCTGGAGGGCACAGAACAGACAGGCTGTGGTCACATCTTTGGAATCGGCTCTGTTTCGTAATCGAGTTATTTGACCTGTACCTCAACAGAATGTCCCATGGTGAAGCTGGACAAGGCAAGGCCAGTGTGTGGCAGTCACAAAACACACTCAGCAACGCTGGCCACTGATGCTGCCGAGCTGCATGTCCAGCAGGGGTCTGTCAGGCCTGGGCTGACGTGTGAGGTCCCGGCCTCCCTGTGTCTGCTGGACGTGTTTCCCCCCGATGGTACTGGTGTGTGCCAGCGCACTGCCCATTTTGCCAATAGGAACAAGACATTGGCAAGTGGGAAATCTAGTCCTCTCGACCTTGACACTCTCCTTTAACTGTGCCACACACCAGGCTTTGCCATACTCACTGACATCTCCACCTCTGGCCTGGTCATCCAGCCCTGCACCCCTGTCTCACGGGGTCCCTTCCCACGCTGCATGCTCTGCTCAGAGCCCCGAGCAGCTCTGCCACATCCACTGCAGAGGGGACGCTTTAAGATCTAGGAGAATGGCTTGGACCCAGGTCGCCCTTACGTGTATTGAATTATCTGAACAATGTTAGGATAGATGTGTAACTGGTAACAGGTAGTGCTGCACTCTACGCAGATGGATCCCGGTTCATTATAAACACGTACGTCCATTAATAAAAGGGCACTTTCCTTTAAAGAAAGGAAAGCCAGCCACCATGCATACGTGGCCCTCTGCAGAACTTGGGGGCGGATAGTGGAAGTGAGTAGGGACTTCCTGTGCTGGCTGCCGGGGAGCAGGGGGCTCTGCCCTCCTTCACTGGGAGCAGACTCAGTGCTTGACCTCAGACTGCGTTGCTGGCCTGCCCACTCAACGCCAGGTCACACCATCTGAGGCTGGCAGCAGGCAGGGCTGAAGGCTGGCAGCGGGGTGTTCCCTGGGATAGCAGGCTGTGGCCTCATCCTCACTCAGACCCTGAAACAGCCTCTTATTCCAGGGAAGACGTGGCCCTTCGAGTGGAAAGAACCGCCTCTGGGGCATTGCCGAGACTCGGACCCCCGCTGCTCTGTGGACTTGCTTTTCCATCTGTGAAACAGGGTGACCCTCTCCGGACTCCTGCAGGGGCCGTGGGTTCAGTGGCTGATGCTCTGGATCTCATCGCTGGTGCTAAAGCTGAGTCACTGAGGGCCAGGTCCCGGCCAGGGCTGGGCCCACACTCTGAGTTTCTGAGCTCCCGTGTACTGAGGCACCTTTAATGTCGCCTTATCAGAATGGAGAGGGGTTTTGTTTTTAAGCAGCTGATTTAATCCCCTTGGTAATGAGCTCCCGCTCTTACACAAGCTGAGTGTGCAGGCCTCGGGACAGGGCAGAAAGGTGAAGGGATTCTGATGGAGGCAAAAGCCCTCTGCTAAAGGCACAGATGGCCCCCCTGTGCTCCCCAGCCAGAGCATTGATTTCTGTTAAGCCTCCCTTCTCGTTTGCCCCACTTAGGGCTGGGAATGCCTCGCTGGAGTCTTCCCCGTGTTCCTTGAGATCTAGACTTCTTTAATGGACTCTACTCATGCCAATCAATGAACGGAAGGTCCCTTCCTGGGAGTGCACAAAACCCCAACAGTGGGACAAAGCTGCGGACAGCCGCACGGGAGCATGTTGGGGTACATGTAACTGAGAAGGGGAACCAGATAATTCACAGTATTAATTGCTACTGCAAATCCTTGCTTTTCTTTTCTGTAAATGCAAGATATAAACTAAAATTAATTTTAAAATATTTTAGATGCTGTTGTGAGTTGGTTATATTCGTGAAAGAGTATTTCAAATACTAGAGGCTTTAGAAAGCCAATTTGTGTGTTACTGGCACCACGCAAATCTATATATCTCTCTTGTGGATCTATATCACAGCCGATAGCGGATGACATTTCATCTGCATGCTATAATGAGAAGATCAGCCTCGCAAGCGTCAGGCCCTCCATCCCGGGAGCACTGTGAAAGGAAGAAAGGAAAAGCAGAGTGTAAATCTCTGGAGCTAGAATGGCATTTTCCTTGTACATTCCTTTATGTCTCACTTCCTATTTTTTAAAATAATGATTGGCGATTGCAATCCTAAAGGAGGTAGCATTCGGGGTGAGTACAAACAATGACAAAATTAAATTATTGCCTGGCTAACAACTACTGCATTTCTCATTCAGTTTTACCATTTTCTGTTCTTATGAAATGGTAGATGGAATATAATTTAATGTCTTCCCATTAAAAAAATAAATAAAACAGTACTGCACCTCTCAAAAAAATCATGCAATTACCAACGTCGTTGCAGGAAGGGTAGTCCCCAGCACAGGCTGGGCCCCCATCTGCAGAGGAGCCTAGGACAGTTTCATGTGTCCAAATGGAACAGCAGCGTGGGTGGAGGGCGAGGTCAGCAGATGCAGCGCTATCTGCCGGCCAGGCTCCCAAGTAGTAACTCCTTTCTGAGGATGTTTGTGAGAGTCTGCAGCCTTGCTCCTGCCCCAATCCCTCTGCTTCCTCTCCCTCTGCTGTGCCGCTGCTCACGGCTTTCAAGTGCCTCTCCATCTGGAGGGAAGCGCTCTGCTCCCTGCCGTCCTCCTGCCCCAGCACCCACGCCGCAGAGGCAGCCCTTCCCTGGGGACCCAGCCCACCGCTGCCGCATCCATGTCTAGGCTCTGGGTTCGGGTCAGCCAGAGCCCACGGGCAGGGTCTCCTGCTTGGCACCGGGATGCTGAAATAGCAGCATTTGACACATTTAAAACTTGCTGTTTGTGCAATCACTAAAAACTGCACCATTAGCTGGAATTTCAGATTGCATGAGTGCAGATCATTAAGTGTTATTACAGTATTAATTATTAGAAATGTCCTGTACTGCCCAAATTAAATTGGGATAGTCAACGACCTGCGAGTTCCCAATACCACGGATAATTTACCCGGAGATCTGCCGCGCTGGGTAAGGTGTCTCCACATGCCGCTCTCACTGTTGCACATTAAGTACCAATGGAGGATCTCGGGAGGAAATAAATCAATCAGATGGCAATATTTTCCTATGGCGACCTTCAGAAAAAGCAAAACGAGGCAGGGACGATGTTGATATGCAAGCAAGGACTTGCTCGAACACTGAAATCGGCCAATGATAACCAGCGTCTCAGCAGCCACAGGCCGCCTGGCTGTGGCAGCGATTCCCTGCCATCCATGGGTCTGATAATCTGTGTTCAGTTTCCAAAAGGAGAGTGAAATGAGCTCAGCTCTGCAAGGCCAATCGGATCAAAGCTGGAGGAATGTTCCCAGAATCACCTTGGACTAACTACTGCCCTGTCACCCCGACTGTTGCCAAAGCCACTAGGATCCCACCACACACTTCTTTATCCTAAGTGGTCCCACGTTGGAACGGTCGGCATTGCTCCCCACAGTTAAGACAGCAACAGTGCAAGCCCAGCAGTGGACACAGGATTCTTGGCCAGCCAGCACCTGGGCAGCCAGGAGGGAGTATTTCCACAGAAATCACGTGGCCACTTGGGTACATCAGTGGGTGCCCCCATTTCAACCAGAGCTGGACTTTGGCCATTTGTGTATTTTCTTGGTTGAAAGTGTAAGTCAAGAAAAACAGCATTTTAAACAATAAGGGAGTTGTTTTTCAAGAGATTTCTTTATCAATGTGTACAAATAATTAAATAATGCAATACAATCATGGATCCATGGTTTAAATGTGCTAATGTGCCATTGATTTCCACACTGGGGGAAATCACTAATACCCCTTTGCACACAGATGTCTTGATATGGGTGAGAGTCAGGTGCCAGCGTCCAGGCCAGCTTCGGCAGGCACTTAACCTGTGCTCCAGGTCTTCCTCGTCCAGGAGACATGCCCAGCGTGAAATGAGCAAGCACAAGCACCCAGAGTCACTCACTGTCTGAGGCGCGAGTCTGGCCCTTCCTCTCACACCCCTGCTTCCCCCAAACGTGAGATCCAGATCCAAGGTGGGTCCACGCAGCAGCATAGGACACAGTGCCCCTCCCTTGCTTCCTCTTTGTCCCAGCCACAGCCAGCCTCGTCCAACACCCACAAGGTTAGGCTTTCAAGCCTAATGTGGCATAAGTACAAGTTGCTCAGAACACTGATGATGATGCTAGTCACCTTTTCCTGAGACCAAAGTACCCAACAAGAAGGACTTAGAGGAGGAAAAGTCCCCTCTGGCTCATGAATTCAGAGATCCAGCACCTGCCTGCCGGCCGCACTGCTCTGGGTCTGCGGAGAGGCAGAACATCGTGGTGAAGGGCTGCGGTGGGGACGCCGTGCTCCATTAGGGGAGCCAGGACGCAGAGCAGGGAGGGTCCTCCAGTCCCTCCACCTGCCCACAGTCACCCCAGCCAGTCCATTCAAAAGCTTAGGCTGCTGCTCTCCCAGTCCAGCCATCCACCTCTGAACTTCCTGCATCAACAGGAGCTTTGGGAAACACCTCATATCCAAACCATTACGATTTATTAAGTCCAAATGGCTCCAAAACTTGGACCACAGAGATATCCAAAAACTGGACCGTGATAGAGCTATTAAATAGCAGTTAGTCTCAAAAAAGCAGTGTTTATAAAGACTATGTGATAATATAAAAGTAATTGAAAAAGTAAAATCAAATTTTATGTGTAAGCATGGTGTTAAGATTACAACTATGTAAGAAATTGCATAATAAGAAGGAAACACCAAAATCATAACTATTAGCAAAGGCATGTGCACATATGTATGAATATGCACATATATATTTAAATCATGTCCCAGCTAGACATGAGTGTTCACATCTGTTTTGAAATTTAGCAAAATTCAGGTCAAACCCCTACCCCTCTGAAGAGGGTACAAAGTCCTTACAAATAAGTAACGTGCCAGGCCCTGTGGTACACACCTGTGATCCCAGGGACTAGCAGGCTGAGGGCAGAGAATCACAAGTTCAAGGCCAGCCTAGGCAACTTATGGAGACCCTGTCTTAAAACTTAAAAAAACAATTGGGGTAGAGGCTGGGGATGTAGCTCAGAGACAGAACACCCCGGGTTCAAGCCGCAGTACAGCAAATAAATTAGCAAGTAGGCCATCAAGCAGCGGCACGCGGCCCTGGGCTCAAGAGGCCTTGTCTTCTCAGCTCAGTAGTCTGGGGGAGCTCAGAGGCAGGGGCAGCACAAACCTGGAGCAGCGGGCTGGGCTCTGTCCCCAGCTGTGCCTGCCCGAGGCTTCCAGAGTAAGCACAGCACGTTCCTTCCCACCCCTGGCCGGGTGCCATCTCCGTCCAGTGTGCAGTGACCTGCAGGCCGTCCCATGGTCCCACCAGAGTGCAGAGGGGGAGGCTGCAGTTACAGGCCTGCAGTCCACCTGCACAGTCTGCCCAGGGCAGCGATCATTGCCATTTCTCTGGCAGAGAAAGGGCCATGTGGGCCACCAACCTGCACTTCCAATGCGCGACCCAGGACAACCTGAGCCCGAGGAGTCAAAGCCAGCCTTCTGTGCCCTGGTTCATGGAGCGCCTGTTTGAAGTCTCCTGGAAAGGAGAGACCACAACGTTCCTGGCCACTGGGCTGTGGAAAGCGCTGGAGGAAGGTGTCTGCCTGAGGAAGGCTCCAGGCCGAGGCTTGTCCCAAGACGCTCAGTCCCAGGGACCAGCTCCAGGCACTCACCTCCAGTCCCCCAGGCTCAGAAACGTCTGCGCCACACGCCCCTGGCTCCCCGCCCTCCTGACTGCCCTCCGGTCAAGCACCCATCCTGGCACGTTGTCCAAGGGGGTGAGTGTCACCGTCACCTAACTGGCCCAGGGGCCTGCACACCGAAGCTGCAGGCCCACCCAGCCATCATCTCTGCCTCCCTGAAACCGCCTCATCTGGTGTGCAGAACCCTCCCGGAGTTCCAACCACACAGGGTCACAATGGACCCCAACACCTGATCTAACCAAAGGCTGTCACTACGTTTCGGAAATTAAACTCTATATTTGAAACCTATTTTTCATGGAAGGAAGAAATACTGTTCAATATCTGCACTCCAGAATCCAAACCACTGTCCCTTTCTGTCACATTCAAAGCCTCTTAGGAGACTTCAGGGGCAAATGGCTGAGGGGAGGCAGCAGGCAGAGGCCAGCAGAGGGTGGTTCCCAGCCTGGGCTGCCACTGCATGAGGGGACCCTGGCTGCCCACTGAAGCTTTTGTGCAAATGTTAGTGAGTGTTTTCTGTTTCTTTCTGCCACTTCAGAAAACACCGGAGAAATTACACACAAAATCTTGTTGAGGCAATGTTAGCATTACAAATTCAAGCACAAAAAGCCAGTAAATGCAAATGCCAATGTTCTAATTGTAACATTAACTTAAACACATTTCACATCCTGGTTGCATTGACTGTATGCTTAAAAGGTCTAATTAGAAACGTAAGCCATTATGTGCCATACAGGTGAATACTCTCATCACGAGTGTGTTTGCTTATTTACTAATACCTATAAGTAAATAAGTATTATTTACTTATGTGGGTACTGGGTATTGAACCCAGGGTGCTTTACAACTGAGCCGCATCCTCAACCCTTTTTTATTTTTATTTGAGCCAGGGTCTCACTAAGTTGCTGAGGACCTCACTAAATTTCCGAGGCTGGCCTTGATCTTGCCGTCCTCTTGCCTCAGCCTCCGGAGTTACCGGGTTACAGCCATATGCCACCGAACCCAGCCAAGGGGTGCGTTTATTCCTCATGGCGTCACACCTCGAAGGAGTCAGCATCCTGAAGGTAGGCTTCCTTTCATTCCTCCTGTCTAGTACCACCTCTTCAGTGCCACCTCTTCAGCGCTAACCCAACAAAACAGACAGCTTCAGGAAGGGGCCGTATCAGCAATGCAGGCTCCCTGTCCCAGGCCAGCAGGTGCTGACTCTGGCCACCAGGGTACCCTTCACTAATTCAGGAAGTCTTTCCTAAAACCATGTTGGTTCAACTTAATTCTTCTCTTTAGAGAGTTGTTTTTTAATTAGCTTTTCTTCTGGGAAAAATTTTAGAACACCAGAAAGGAATTAGAAAAATAATCCTTCAAGAGTACATCTGAGAAAATCACCTGTTTTGCTCTCTCCTTTTCCTTCCTGTCCTCACTGATGGAATGCATGATTTTGTATAAAGCATAAATACCCACCTAAGCCATATTTCAGTAACTGCATACACATGCAGGTCTTCAACATGTCGTTGTTTACCTAGCTATTTCCCTGCTGTTGGGTGTGTTTTAATATTTCAAATAGGGGCAGCAGGGCATTAAACAGTCCCTGATATCGCCATTTTGCAACTGAGTTTTCTTTAGGTCTTTTTTTTTTTCTTTTTAACATACTCTTGAAAGGCTTCGTGAGCTTGCAGAGTTTCTTCAGAATAAACCACACAAGAGCACATTTCTAGCACCATAAGTTTAGGATAGCCAAGCGGCCAGGGCTCTGACATGAAACAGATGTACAGCTGAGGCCACTCTTGACGATACACTTGCTGTGTCCTCTGTGTGCTTAGTGATTCGTGACGACTCACTTCTAAACGTGATAGTGAGCCGTCGATAGTTAGGAGACTGGGCATCTGTTCCTGGACACAGATCTGAAGGGCACTGTGAGCTTGCTACCCCATCAGTGCACATGGATGGGGCCAGCAGGGCAGGCGCAGGGCTGTCGGGAGAGAAGGAGGGGGCAGGCGCTGAGCCTGGCAGGAGGGGGTCGTGAGAGACAGGGAAAAGAGAGCGAATCCCCCAGGAGGGGGCAGAGCTGGGGATGCTGAGGCCTAGCGAGCTCACTGAACCAGGAAGTGGGAAGAGGAGGCTGGGGACACCCAGCTGAGGCCACAGGATGACCCTGCCCTGCCTTCTGAAAGACCTGTGTTGGTTGGATTTGCTCACATTTTATACAAACGATTGCCCAAATCTGTCTCTTCAGAGGAGGACAGATCCTGGTGGCCAGGGGGCCAAATTAGCCGTGCTCCAGGGCACAAGGCAGCCCCTGTCCCCATCTGGGCTAAGAGCTGAGTACACCTGATGGCCCAAGTTCTCCCCAGGCCCGTGGCCACATCCGTCTGCCCAGAAACCCACCCCATCTCCTGGGCCGGCATCGCTGTGGTCTCCATCTTCCTTACTGTCACAGCAGGACCTCTCTGTTGTGCATGTCCCCTTGGTCCTCTGAGATGAGGAAAACATGGCAAGATTGAAATCTCCCGAGACTCGGTTAGCGTTGGCCATGGGTGGCTCCTGCCATCTCACAACCCCCACCTAAGGCCGCTCAAATTAAAGGAAGACCTGACCTGGCATTCCACTGCCCTGGGCTCTGGCAGCCCTCCGTGCCCACTGGCCTGTGTTCCCCTCTGTGCACCCCATCTCCCTGAGGGGCCCCACGCTTCCCTCCTACACCCCTTGGCTGCCGGTACCTGCTCCACTTGACTCTCCAGGATGCCCTTACCCCTCATAAACTTTTGAAACCCCCCCCCCCCACTGCTCACCACGGCCAGCCCAGTCTCAGGAACCCCAGGGGAGGTGCTTCTTAGGACATAAGAGGGCAGGGGAAGTCCCTTGTGCATGGTGGAGGCAGAGCCCTGCTTCTGAGAGGCCCTGCGACCTTGGCGAGTCCTTGACTCCCCCTGGTCTCAGCTATGTCAATTGTACAATGGGCACAGAGGGACAGTAAAAGTCACTTTTTTACCAGCAGATGACAGATAAGTCACTCTGAGAGGAGACTCATAAACTCTTTGTGTTTACAGCAAACTGTGAAGATATTGCTAAGCTGCTTTGTACAGAAATAACTGATGGTTCTCAGGTGAGAAGAAAGACTGGAGGAGGTGAGAGCGGGTTAGAGGATGGAGCCCTGAGCCCGGGGCAGACACTGCTGGGAACAGGCGGCCAGCCTCACGCACACGCTCTCCCCGCACCCAGGAAAGAGCTGTGTCTTGTGTGCAGCCCACCAGGCCTGGCAGCGGGACCAAGAGCCGGAGGAGCCCGTCCATGCCACAGTGAGACCCAGTCCCCGGGGATCGCAAGGCCTGAAGGGGGACTGTGTAGGCCTGCAAACAGGCTGGCCCAGGTGAGCACAGCCGGGCCTGCTGTCCCCCTCCTGGGGATGTCAGAAGAACAGAACCAAAGCCCACAGCGGAGAACAGCGTTAGACGCACCCCCGCCCACTCACTTCACAGTGAAGGAGTCCAGACGCAGGGTGGCCTGGGCCCAGAGGCCCCGGGAGATGGCCACTCAGCCTTGCAGCCTTCAACAACAACAGCCTCAACAATCCTGTTTCTGCTGAACTGAGATGGGGAGGAGAGCAGGGCCATGGCTCAGGGTGGAGCGCTTCCCTACCTGCCCCGGCTGGTTCCACCCAGCACAACAAGAAAGGAGGTGAAATGAAAACAAAGAAGGAAAAACAGAGACAGAGGCGGTGCATGACCTTGGGCACCAGATTACCCTCAAAAGCTCCTATTGAAATTTAATTGTCACTCAAGGGAAGGGAGGTGGGGCTCTGAGAGGCGATGGGGTCATGAGGGCCCTCATCATGCCACTATCACCAGAGCAGGTTAGTTATCACGGGAGTGACTAGTGACCAGGGAGCTGGCTTCTCATCACTAGGGCTGGTTCCCCATCCCAGCAGTGGGTTAGTTATCATGGGATCTGGTTAGTTATCATGAGAACGGGTTTCTTATCATGGGAGTGGGTTGGTTATCTTGGGTATGGGTTAGTTATCATGAGAGCTGATTGGTTATCATGGGAGCAGGTTACTCTTCTTACGAGTGGGCTAAAGTTATCACAGGAGTGGGTTAGTTATTTGGGGAAGGGTTAGTTATGACAGGAGCAGTTTAGTTATCACAGGAGTGGGTTAGTTATTTGGGGAAAGGGTTAGTTATCACAGGAGCAGTTTAGTTATCACAGGAGTGGGTTAGTTATTTTGGGGAAGGGTTAGTTATCACAGGAGCAGTTTAGTTATCATAGGAGAGGGTCAGTTGTCACAGGAGTGAGTTAGTTATCATGGAATGGAACCAGCAGATCCAGAAGCAGTCCAGCATGGTGACCGGCCAGTGGCCCCGGGGGCAACGATTCCAAGGACAAGGCCTTATGGAGAGAGAAGCACACGCTCCTCTCTGCAGGTCACACAGGTACGGGAGTTCCCCATGGCACTCACACTGCCAAGGGGCTGCTGGAGCAGTGGACCCAGCTCTCACCCTGGACGGGCCACCGCGCCTGCATGCACAGAGGGCCGCCTCACCACCATGTGCCTCTGCTGGCCTTCCCACACCACAGCCGAGAGCAGTCGCTGGACGGTGCTCTTTCCTTTGAGGAGCTGTTCCATGCCAGCATTCTCATGAGGGAACAAGTTGGCACATGATCCATGTCAGACAGCGGGTGTGGCCTCACGACGCCCACCGTCGGGTGGTGAGAATGTCAGGGACAGTGACCTGCACACAGCAAGAAGCCCGGGGTGGAGGCTCAATGCCACAGCGAGTCCCGCTGCTGAGCGGCTCACGCCTGCCGTGGGAGAGCAAGAGCACCAGCAACGCCGCTCAGACCACGCAGCGCCACCTCCGCTGTGCCCACAGTCGTTGACGTGCACTGAAGTAACTGAGTCTTGAGGGACTGTCCTGACCACGAAGCCAGGAGATCACGAGCACAAGAGGGCTCTGTGTGCAAGGGATGGGGCATGGCCACCCGCAAGTTCCACCCAAGGACCACGCTCACACTCCCGTGCCGCGCAAATCGCCCTGGGCACCTGTCCCTGAGGGGGTGTGCGCCCTGCCTGGCCCTGGCGAGGGTCCTGAGGCCTGGCTTCTCCAATACCAAAATTTGCTGGCTAGTGGGTCAGTACCTCCTGGGTCAGTGTCTCCAAATGAAACAGGGGATGTGGGGAGAAGAGTGAACGAGGGATGCATTCGGCTCCCCAGGGAGAAACTAGCCTGCAGGGCCACCGGCATGGAGGCCCAGCAGCTCCACCCACTGCAGGGGGTCATCTCATTCTTCCTCCTCAGCCCCCAGCCGGAGAGACAGTGAAATGTGAGCACAGGTGGCAAAGTGCCCACTAGTGCATGTTCAGATCCGCATGGGCCCACATGGGCCAAGGGGACCGGAAGAGCTGTGGCGCTCAGTCACTAAGGAGGCACTTATGAAGGATCAATGAACCACGCAGTTATGCCCTGGCCAGGCTGACCACAGGATGGGGCGTCCAGCTAGGCGGATGAGGAGCAATTATATATTGTGTTTACTGTTGTTTCATTTCACAAAACTGCAAAAGTCCAGGCAACATTTTGTCAGTAAAAAACAATAAAGAATATGAAAAGCCCATCTTCACAGAACATTGGACATTGCAAAGCAACCTGCAGCTATTATGGGATATATCAAAACTGACAAGGAAACTTTGGCTGTTGATTGGACCATATCTCACATGGACAGCGCGGCTCTTCCACCTCCTCTCGCAAGAGCTGCTCGGCCACCAGACCTGGAGTGGGGAGTTTATGAGCCTAATTGAATTGGGGTATTTGGATGATAGAAAAAAAATGGTGACATTGCAAAACCGCCGTTAGAGTTTCAGGAGCAGAGGGATTCTCGTGCCACACAGCCAGGGAAGAGCACAGGTGGGAGGGGAAACCAGAAAGCGGGCACTGCACTACGGGTCCTCGTTAACGCAGCTGCCAGTCCTGTGTCTAATGTCCATCCTAAGGTCATCAAAAGGAAATGCTTTTTCTCGAAAAGAGGAAGAATATTCCCGTATCTCCGCTCTACCTGTGGGGTGTAACCATTCTAATATCACTTTGTGTCTTTCTAACATTGCACCAAAACCTTGTGTGTGTGTGGACTACAGCCAATTAGATCACAAGGAAAGAATTAGGAACATTGTTTTTTCCTGTACTGCTTAAAATAGGAGAAAAACAAATGCTCTAAAAGCCAAGTAGGGGTCAGAGCCTGAGCCCCAGCTGCACGGAGGAGCCCATTGTGTGCACCCCGGATTCCCACCAGCACCCCGGATTCCCACCGGCATACCTTCCTGCAGCAGCCTGGCTCTTTATTTGCATTATGCCGCGGCACATCTGTTTCCGGGTTTCCAAGACACTGTGTTTAGAACATAAAGGTTTGGTATTAAGGGAAATAATTAGCATGTTTCTTGGCACCTGGCCCGCAGGGACAGACATCGCTTCAAAATGACAAACTCTCTTTCCATCTCGTGTTTTCCTGGGCGATTCCTGGAGTAGCTCATGTCTGGAACAGTGCGCCTGCCCACAGGACAGCACATGGTGTGTGCAGGTGTGGACGGGAGGACGGGCGGAACCTCCCTCAAGGGCACCGAAGGTCAGCTTAACAGTCCGTCCTTACACTGATGACGGGAAATGGCACTGTCTCATCCGCAAGACGATGAGGACTCGGCTGTCTGGAAGCCAAAGATCTCTCGGTGTCAAAGCACCCAAGACACCTTGGAAACCTCCGTGAGAGCTTTCAGACCAGGCCCCTGAAATTCAGTCCAACCTTCCTGAGCGTCGCGCCAGGTCCTACTGGGGGAACGGTTTCTGGATTAATCGGGGATCACCCAGTCTCTCCCTTTCATTACACAGAGAAGCTCATCCTCTTAACAACCCGAGACTTCTTGAAACAGGGAGGGAGCAGGGGTGGCCAGGAGCAGGGGCTTCCCCTCCTCTTCCTTTCTCTTCCCCCTGGTGTGTCTCTCAAACAGGCGCGCAGTGCAGAGTGGGTCCATGAACCTGCCCCCTGCTTCCAGCATCAGATTTGAGGGTGGGTGTTTTCTCATTTTACTCGAGTTCTATGAAACAGTTCTGCTGTGTCTTGAGTCCAGGGGAAGCCCAAGCACACATTCGGCTGATCACTCATGCAACACGAGGCAGACTGCTACCTAGGTGTGACTGTGGGACGGTGGGACTCGAAACCCGCTTCAGGAAGCTGCGCGATGGCCACAGAGTGCCTGGAGAGCGTTAGTGGATGGGATGCCCCTCTGGTGCCCCGTGGATCTTTAATGGTGCAGACTGTCCTGTATGGAGGAGGTGCTCTTCCCCTCCTGGTGTGCATGGCGGGCTGTGCTGAAGCACTAGGTATTTCTACTACAATTAGCCCCTGTTCTCTCCATGCCGGGTGGGAGAGTGACAGGGAGCTGAGTCCTGCAGGAGAGCGACTGGGCGGCAGCGAGTGATTGAATGATCTCATTTCAGGCTTTTTGTTAGACAACAGCCAGCGCTCTATGAAGATTGATACAGAAGTGCCGGGCTCGGCTGGCTGGACCATCAAATGGATTGATATGATACTCCAGCGGTGGATGAAGACAAAGTAACTGTTATCATACTCAATACAGGGGCTTGTCAGGGGCGGAAAATCACCCCGTGTCCCTGATTATGGGAGCGTTTCATGACTGTCATGCGAATTTAGTAGCGCGATGTCATGGGCAGGCTGCTGGGCCCAAAACTCTTTATTTGTGGGAAAAGTAAGGGATGCTCGCCGTTCCAGGCCCGGAGCTCCAGAGCAGGCAGCGGCTGCACAGGCAACGGCCCCACAGAAAGCCAGGCCACCGAGGCGCAGCGGGTGGGAGGGCACTGGGCCTTGCTCCTCAGCAGAAGTCCAGCCGATGCCAGGGCTGGCCATGGGCCCGGCCTCCAAGGCGGTGAAGGACTAGTGCACGTCGAGGAGAGGTCGCCTTCACCCAGGCCTTGGAGACCTCTTGGCACACATGATGGGGAAGGCCTCGGTGTCATTCCTGGGCTGCCCTGGCTCACACAGAGGCCAGGCCACTTGGCCTCAGTGACACAGGCAACCTGGCTCCCGCAGGTGGAAGGAACGCCCTGGTCCTGGCCCCACTGCCCTCTCCTGCCCTGACGGAGCACTTTCTGCTACCTGCCTTACACCCTTTGAAATGCAACCTGAGTAGTCCCTAAAGAAAAGGGGACCGTAAAACCCCTGACTGTCCCCTTGCTGTTCCTCAAAACCTACCTGAGTGCAGGGCACGGGGAGCGCAGGCCTGGCAGGGGTGCTGGTGCGCCATCCTTGAAGGCTGGCTTTCCCTCAGGTGCCGGGCGCTGGGCAGGCCGGGATGTCAGGGAAGGCTGCTCTCTTGCACATGCACCAGGTCGCGGCTCCTTGGGAGGCCAGAAGCTAATGCTCATGACGTCACCGCTTCTGCAGACCAAGTCACACGCCCCTCTATAAGTGGGGATGGGTGTCCAACCAAGGACCCCGAGGAAGGGACACATGTTGCTCATCCAGCTGGCCCCACTGGACAAAGCACGGTGCGGACAGGTGTGCCTGCAGCAGGTTGCTTCTGGCAGCAGCCTGGTCTCTGCGGGCCTTCCTACAAAGCCACGTGTCTGCCAGGCTGTGTCCAGGCACTTTCTTGGGCTGTATACAACCTACCCCACCACTGCGGCATGACTGGCTGTGGACAAGACCCAAGCCCTGCGGGACGCGGGCCCTGGGCGAAGCACATCACGTCCTGGTGAAATGAGCAGACAGGATTTATTCTTATCAGAGCAGACATTATACAGCACCTGCGCTTTATGGGAGATAGAAAATCACAGTGACCAACATGAACCTGTTCCTCTGCTCCAGGGGGGCTGGTGGGCTGAGCAGCCTTCCTGGACCAGTAGAACACAAGCCCCCTGAACCCTTCCCTCCAGATGGAGGCCCCAGCTGGTGGGTGCCTAAACTCACTGAGGAGCAGTTCATTTCTGGGACAGAATCTAGAAAATGGCCCGTGTGAGTAGAAGGGGCAAGCCAAGGAGTGCAGACAGAGGGGCTTGGATGTCATCCTGGGAACACAGGAAGTGCAGAAATGCATGCAGTGGGTGATCCACACTCAAAACTGTAAATGTTAGGGCTGCTGTGTGCAGCACAGACCAAGATCCCCTCACACGGAGCCAGGCAGAGGAGAAGCTCATCTCCAGCCCTCGGAGGGATTGGTGGACAGGAGAAGATCAAGTCCAGAGAAATGCTAAGCTGGCCTGGGTGTGCCGAGGCGGATCTAGGCTCTTGAGGACCTTGGTAGGAGGAGAGACCTGACATGGGCCAGGGTCAGCCACCAAGAGCTCCCTGTGGGTTAGATTCAATTTGAGATGAGTACAAGCCCAGAAGAGAAGTAGCCAGCCTTGGACATCTGGGAGTTACTTCCAAAGGGACGGGAGGAACACTGGTGGCAGAGAGCAGGAGCCGTGGTGCTGTTTACAGGCACGCGCAGCTGCGACTCAGCACAGCACCCTACATGCGTCAGCCCCCTGCAGTGTGGAGGAGAGCTAGCCCGGGGAACAGAATCCACAGACTCGGCGGGCTGGACTGGACCTGCTCTGGACTTGTTGCCAAAATGGCTATGACTTGGTGATTGCCATCCCAAACTAGCAGGACTGAAGGAAGTGGGTAATTGACAGCTCTTTCTGACCACAGAGAGCCAGCAGCAGAGAGTGTTTATGAGCTGCCACCTCCGCAAGTCTTTGGACGGAGTTAACTGGGTCCCTGGGAGGAGTAGCACGTTCTCCCAGCTCACCTTTGGTCAGCTCTCTGTTCACCCTTTCTTCCACCGACTCCAGCCCGGTGCCTCACTCTCATGGGAGGGGGAGCAGAAGGCCCTGCAGCTCTGCTGCTGGCTGCCCTCTGACTTGCATCCAGGACATGTGGTCCCCTCACCAGGACCCTGGGAGCAGGCCCATCCTGCCTGCATCCTGCATGTGGCATGTAGGCCCCTGGGTCCCCAAAGGTGGTCTACAGAGCATCCCTGGGATGCCCCTCACCCTGCCGGAGCCCCAGTACCCACCATGAGACCCCAGGACTGCCCAGGGCTGACCTCCCCAAGCATTCTGCCACAGCCCCTCCCATCCTGACACATTCAGCTCCTCTGAGGGACTGGGATGCAGCATGACTGACGCCGGGAAGGCGGGGTCAAGGGAGAGTTTGATCAACCCCCTTCACAGCCCGAGTTGCGTCCGATTGCTCTGAAGAGGAAACACATGCACTTACCCGACACTGCAGACATCATGTTCTCATGCTCTTCTAGAAGGGGCTATTATTTGGCATCAGGTTCAATCAAAAGGCACAGTCCCTTACAGGAAGCTTATAGCACTGAGGGACCACACCGCACAGGATTCTGCTGGCCTTGCTCCGGGCTCTGCTGCAGGGGTCTTGCTAACAATGGAGATTGAGATGTGATTTAGAGGCCATGCTTGGCTGTTAGGACTGCCTGTGAAAGTCACACCCCAACATGTCAACTAGTGTCGACATTATTGAAAACTGAAGGAGAGAACACCTGAACAATCAATCACCTTGGTATCCTCAATCAATGTCACACACAAATCTGCAACCTGCGATGCCCTCAGGTACCCTCTGGACATTGTAGCACAGAGACCCCTCATCGGACCCCCTTTCAACAGCTCTATTTCATATTGCCGGTTTTTTTAATGGTGCCCACCTGAGCCATCAATGCATGCCTGGGCTAAGATCCCGGTCTCAGACAGGCCTGGCCAGCTCCACCCAGGAAGAGCCCACTCTTGACCAACCTCCTGCATATGGGAACCCAGGAAACCCCGAGCTCTGGGCAGCCAGAGACCGCTCCTCCTTGATCCAGCCGTCCTTCCTGGGCTGTGGGGGCTGCTGACTCCCCCGCAGGGCAGATCCAGCTCTGACGGGGCTTCTGTCCTGCTGCAGCCCTTCCCAGGATGGTGATCTCGGTGAAGACACAAGACCTTTGGGTTTAGCATGAGATTTTACTTCAGAAGGTATTTCTCCTATATGACCACTGAAAAGACGGAAAAGCCAGTGCTTCCCGGACTGTGGTGTGCACTCTGCTCTGTGGCCGGACCTTCCCGGTGCCCGTCCTGGCTGGCGTCCGTGTAGGCAGTGGACTTCCAGCAGCAACAGAACACCGTGATAAGTCTTCAAGCCGTCTCCAGAATTAGCTTGTGCTCAGTCTACAGTGTGTGACAACGACTCACCGACAGGAGTCAGCAAAGAACACGGGCTCTGCAATGGTCACGGTCTCGTTGGTGTGGGGTCCGGCTGAGGGGCCGGTACGACGCTCTGCACCCAGCCTGGAGGCCACTGCTCTGGGGCAGGCAGACATGATGGGGAAGGCCTCGGTGTCATTCCTGGGCTGCCCTGGCTCACACAGAGGCCAGGCCACTTGGCCTCAGTGACACAGGCAACCTGGCTCCCGCAGGTGGAAGGAACGCCCTGGTCCTGGCCCCACTGCCCTCTCCTGCCCTGACGGAGCACTTTCTGCTACCTGCCTTACACCCTTTGAAATGCAACCTGAGTAGTCCCTAAAGAAAAGGGGACCGTAAAACCCCTGACTGTCCCCTTGCTGTTCCTCAAAACCTACCTGAGTGCAGGGCACGGGGAGCGCAGGCCTGGCAGGGGTGCTGGTGCGCCATCCTTGAAGGCTGGCTTTCCCTCAGGTGCCGGGCGCTGGGCAGGCCGGGATGTCAGGGAAGGCTGCTCTCTTGCACATGCACCAGGTCGCGGCTCCTTGGGAGGCCAGAAGCTAATGCTCATGACGTCACCGCTTCTGCAGACCAAGTCACACGCCCCTCTATAAGTGGGGATGGGTGTCCAACCAAGGACCCCGAGGAAGGGACACATGTTGCTCATCCAGCTGGCCCCACTGGACAAAGCACGGTGCGGACAGGTGTGCCTGCAGCAGGTTGCTTCTGGCAGCAGCCTGGTCTCTGCGGGCCTTCCTACAAAGCCACGTGTCTGCCAGGCTGTGTCCAGGCACTTTCTTGGGCTGTATACAACCTACCCCACCACTGCGGCATGACTGGCTGTGGACAAGACCCAAGCCCTGCGGGACGCGGGCCCTGGGCGAAGCACATCACGTCCTGGTGAAATGAGCAGACAGGATTTATTCTTATCAGAGCAGACATTATACAGCACCTGCGCTTTATGGGAGATAGAAAATCACAGTGACCAACATGAACCTGTTCCTCTGCTCCAGGGGGGCTGGTGGGCTGAGCAGCCTTCCTGGACCAGTAGAACACAAGCCCCCTGAACCCTTCCCTCCAGATGGAGGCCCCAGCTGGTGGGTGCCTAAACTCACTGAGGAGCAGTTCATTTCTGGGACAGAATCTAGAAAATGGCCCGTGTGAGTAGAAGGGGCAAGCCAAGGAGTGCAGACAGAGGGGCTTGGATGTCATCCTGGGAACACAGGAAGTGCAGAAATGCATGCAGTGGGTGATCCACACTCAAAACTGTAAATGTTAGGGCTGCTGTGTGCAGCACAGACCAAGATCCCCTCACACGGAGCCAGGCAGAGGAGAAGCTCATCTCCAGCCCTCGGAGGGATTGGTGGACAGGAGAAGATCAAGTCCAGAGAAATGCTAAGCTGGCCTGGGTGTGCCGAGGCGGATCTAGGCTCTTGAGGACCTTGGTAGGAGGAGAGACCTGACATGGGCCAGGGTCAGCCACCAAGAGCTCCCTGTGGGTTAGATTCAATTTGAGATGAGTACAAGCCCAGAAGAGAAGTAGCCAGCCTTGGACATCTGGGAGTTACTTCCAAAGGGACGGGAGGAACACTGGTGGCAGAGAGCAGGAGCCGTGGTGCTGTTTACAGGCACGCGCAGCTGCGACTCAGCACAGCACCCTACATGCGTCAGCCCCCTGCAGTGTGGAGGAGAGCTAGCCCGGGGAACAGAATCCACAGACTCGGCGGGCTGGACTGGACCTGCTCTGGACTTGTTGCCAAAATGGCTATGACTTGGTGATTGCCATCCCAAACTAGCAGGACTGAAGGAAGTGGGTAATTGACAGCTCTTTCTGACCACAGAGAGCCAGCAGCAGAGAGTGTTTATGAGCTGCCACCTCCGCAAGTCTTTGGACGGAGTTAACTGGGTCCCTGGGAGGAGTAGCACGTTCTCCCAGCTCACCTTTGGTCAGCTCTCTGTTCACCCTTTCTTCCACCGACTCCAGCCCGGTGCCTCACTCTCATGGGAGGGGGAGCAGAAGGCCCTGCAGCTCTGCTGCTGGCTGCCCTCTGACTTGCATCCAGGACATGTGGTCCCCTCACCAGGACCCTGGGAGCAGGCCCATCCTGCCTGCATCCTGCATGTGGCATGTAGGCCCCTGGGTCCCCAAAGGTGGTCTACAGAGCATCCCTGGGATGCCCCTCACCCTGCCGGAGCCCCAGTACCCACCATGAGACCCCAGGACTGCCCAGGGCTGACCTCCCCAAGCATTCTGCCACAGCCCCTCCCATCCTGACACATTCAGCTCCTCTGAGGGACTGGGATGCAGCATGACTGACGCCGGGAAGGCGGGGTCAAGGGAGAGTTTGATCAACCCCCTTCACAGCCCGAGTTGCGTCCGATTGCTCTGAAGAGGAAACACATGCACTTACCCGACACTGCAGACATCATGTTCTCATGCTCTTCTAGAAGGGGCTATTATTTGGCATCAGGTTCAATCAAAAGGCACAGTCCCTTACAGGAAGCTTATAGCACTGAGGGACCACACCGCACAGGATTCTGCTGGCCTTGCTCCGGGCTCTGCTGCAGGGGTCTTGCTAACAATGGAGATTGAGATGTGATTTAGAGGCCATGCTTGGCTGTTAGGACTGCCTGTGAAAGTCACACCCCAACATGTCAACTAGTGTCGACATTATTGAAAACTGAAGGAGAGAACACCTGAACAATCAATCACCTTGGTATCCTCAATCAATGTCACACACAAATCTGCAACCTGCGATGCCCTCAGGTACCCTCTGGACATTGTAGCACAGAGACCCCTCATCGGACCCCCTTTCAACAGCTCTATTTCATATTGCCGGTTTTTTTAATGGTGCCCACCTGAGCCATCAATGCATGCCTGGGCTAAGATCCCGGTCTCAGACAGGCCTGGCCAGCTCCACCCAGGAAGAGCCCACTCTTGACCAACCTCCTGCATATGGGAACCCAGGAAACCCCGAGCTCTGGGCAGCCAGAGACCGCTCCTCCTTGATCCAGCCGTCCTTCCTGGGCTGTGGGGGCTGCTGACTCCCCCGCAGGGCAGATCCAGCTCTGACGGGGCTTCTGTCCTGCTGCAGCCCTTCCCAGGATGGTGATCTCGGTGAAGACACAAGACCTTTGGGTTTAGCATGAGATTTTACTTCAGAAGGTATTTCTCCTATATGACCACTGAAAAGACGGAAAAGCCAGTGCTTCCCGGACTGTGGTGTGCACTCTGCTCTGTGGCCGGACCTTCCCGGTGCCCGTCCTGGCTGGCGTCCGTGTAGGCAGTGGACTTCCAGCAGCAACAGAACACCGTGATAAGTCTTCAAGCCGTCTCCAGAATTAGCTTGTGCTCAGTCTACAGTGTGTGACAACGACTCACCGACAGGAGTCAGCAAAGAACACGGGCTCTGCAATGGTCACGGTCTCGTTGGTGTGGGGTCCGGCTGAGGGGCCGGTACGACGCTCTGCACCCAGCCTGGAGGCCACTGCTCTGGGGCAGGCAGACCCAGCAAGCCCTCTCGTTCCTGGGGAGCTGAGGCAGACTGCCCACTGTCACGGTGGAGGTAGGCAGCGCCTGCCTGTCAAGAAGCAGCCCCACACCTGTTCTCTCACTGGCCAAAGCTCCATCTTTGAGACAGACACGGCCCTGGCCAAACCCACAAACCTGGTCAGCTTCCCCTTTATAAAAGTGTCCAAAGAAATGCGCAGCCTGGGCAGAGACAGAGCCAGAGAAAGCAGAGGTGAGGGCTCTGGGCGCCTTGACGCCCACAGGCAAAGCCCACCCTGTGGCCACCGTCCGGCTCACCTGAGTGGGTCTGCTTCCTCAGAAGTCTGCATGGGCTATTCACACTCAGCACGTAACCCAGCAGAATGTTCTAAGATACACAGTGCTAAAGGAATAAGACGGCGCTTCTCAGGAGTGAGGTGCCAGGGCGTCCCACTGTGAGGGAGGACCCAGAGGCCCAGCCCACCACGCCCTCCCGCCACCACCCAGACACGGCTCCCTCCTGTGCCACCTCGTGCTGTGGGAGGAGCCAGGTCTTGATCTGAAACTCTCCTGTCATCACCCACCGACCCCAGGAAGCCAAGCGGCTGTCCCAGCACACGGGCTGTGTGTGAATCTCAAGGTAGGAAACAAAATTAAAACTAGGATAGCCCAGCCTCCGCAGCTGGCACAGGAGCGCTCAGCGTGGCCCAGCTGTGGGCTCTGTCTGCCGCTGTGCCGCCAGCTGGTGCCTGGCCTCTCTGAGCCTTGTCGTCCCAGGCCCGGCCGCTTCGAAGGGGACTGAAGCAGAGCAGCTGCCTCACAG
Organism: Marmota flaviventris; assembly: GCF_047511675.1. Lineage (NCBI taxonomy): Eukaryota > Metazoa > Chordata > Mammalia > Rodentia > Sciuridae > Marmota > Marmota flaviventris. The sequence goes on along the minus strand of NC_092513.1, from coordinate 1,333,991 downwards.
CCAGAGAGGACCCTTCCTGCTCTCTCCCGGGGGACTCTCAGAGGACCTCGGGTCAATGTTCCTAAGTCCCACCGGGAACCTCCACTTCTCAAAGGGAAATGCCTCTCTAAGACGTGAAATGAGCTCCAACAAGCCGACCAGTTGTCCCTGAACCTTGGAGGACTCACCCTGGGCACACTGACCCTCCAAGCCAGGCGGGAAGCGCCCAGGACGTCCAGCTCCCTCCTGCCACCACCCCAGAGGACTCACCCTGGGCACACTGACCCTCCAAGCCAGGCGGGAAGCACCCAGGACGTCCAGCTCCCTCCTGCCACCACCCCAGAGGACTCACCCTGGGCACACTGACCCTCCAAGCCAGGCGGGAAGCGCCCCAGGACGTCCAGCTCCCTCCTGCCACCACCCCAGAGGACTCACCCTGGGCACACTGACCCTCCAAGCCAGGCGGGAAGTGCCCCAGGACGTCTGACTCCCTCCTGCCACCACCCCAGAGGACTCACCCTGGGCTCACTGACCCTCCAAGCCAGGCGGGAAGCGCCCCAGGACGTCTGACTCCCTCCTGCCACCACCCCAGAGGACTCACCCTGGGCACATTGACCCTCCAAGCCAGGCGGGAAGCGCCCAGGACGTCTGACTCCCTCCTGCCACCACTCCAGCCGCTGTCTCCAGACCCACCCTGAAGCACAGCTGCCGGTGTTGGGCTGAAGGGAACCTTAAGGTGCCCCAGTGGGTGACAAGGGAATGGGCTTGGAAGCTACAGGACCCTTTGCGAACACCTGCCTTACATGTTGCGTGGGCCGTGAGGACCGCCGGACACCAGGGAAAGTGGGGTTTAGGCAGATGCAGCCATTGCTTTAGCCCAAACAAACCCAAGCGAGATCCTTTTGCAGTAGGGTCAGAGAGAAGAGTCCACGCAGTGACCAGGCCACCTGGCCAACCTGGATCTTCCTTCAGGAGCATGTGGGTCTCCTGTCAGGTGGGCGCTGCCCTGCAGCTCCTCCCAGGGGGCTTTCTCCAGCTCCTGGGGTGGTTCAGGGCGACCTGGGAACTGCCCGGGGACCTGAGGTCCCTCTGCTGGCCGGCTGCCCCAGCAGAGCACAGGTGTTCACAACTAGGCCATCTCTGATTCCAGAATGGGATGGGCTGGGATTCCTCAACCTCAGGGTGGCACGGAGCGGCTGGGCTCTCCGGCCCGAGGTGCAGAGTCCAGGCTTCTGCACCCACGTGGTTCGCGTCCCGTCAGACCAGGAGGGGTGGCAGTTGACCACGGGAGGAGGGAAATGTTTCCTGGCCTAAGAGAGTGGACTTGGTTGCCCCAGGTAGACCGAGCAGGGCACAGCTCCAGGGTGTCTCCACCGGCAGGCAGACCCGGCCAGCAGCCCAGCGGCCCAGACCCTCAAAATGAAATAGAGGAAAAGGAGCTGCTTTTAAAATTATGGAGCTCCCCGGGGAAAATATGCCTCATGGTCTGCGCTGTGGGCAGTATTTATTCCCCCTGCTAGTGAGAGGGTTTATCACGCCTCCTCCGCAGTTCCCCCAGAACTCAAGTCCAGACGAGGGAGAACCGCAGCTGCAAGGAGGCACCCCGACTCCTGCCTCAGACACACACACACACACACACACCCCTCTCCTTACACACACACCTCTCCTGCCTCCCCCTGCACACACACACACCCTCTCCTTACACAGACACACACACACACATACACACACACCTCTCCTTACACAGACACCTCTCCTGCCTCCCCCTGCACACACACACACACACATACACACACACCTCTCCTTACACACACACCTGTCCTGCCTCCCCCTGCACACACACACACCCCTCTCCTTACACACACACCTCTCCTGCCTCCCCCTGCACACACACACACCCTCTCCTTACACAGACACACACACACACATACACACACACCTCTCCTTACACAGACACCTCTCCTGCCTCCCCCTGCACACACACACACACACATACACACACACCTCTCCTTACACACACACCTCTCCTGCCTCCCCCTGCACACACACACACACATACACACACACCTCTCCTTACACACACACCTCTCCTGCCTCTCCCTGCACACACACACACACCCTCTCCTTACACAGACACACACACACACCCTCTCCTGCCTCTCCCTACACACACACACCCTCTCCTTACACAGACACACACACACACCTCTCCTTACACACACACCTCTCCTGCCTCCCCCTGCACACACACACACACACATACACACACACCTCTCCTTACACACACACCTCTCCTGCCTCTCCCTGCACACACACACACACACCCTCTCCTTACACACACACCTCTCCTGCCTCCCCCTGCACACACACACACACACATACACACACCCTCTCCTTACACACACACCTCTCCTGCCTCCCCCTGCACACACACACACCCTCTCCTTACACAGACACACACACACACATACACACACACCTCTCCTTACACAGACACCTCTCCTGCCTCTCCCTGCACACACACACAACCTCTCCTGCCTCTCCCTACACACACACACACACACACACACACGCATCCCAGACTTGCATGATCTCCTACATCCCTCACTTCTACCTTCTGTGCTCATGTAAAACTCAAATTGATCAAGGTGCAAATATCCACCTGGATTTGAAGTCATGGAGTTCACAACCCCTGTCCCCATGCCACCAGGGTATCTACTCTGTCTTCTGTGAAGGTTGCCCTGAACAACACAGACATCCATCCTGCTCCATGTCTTCAGTGGCCACAGGGTTAGAGGTCAGGGGCCTGCTACTCCCAGCCAGGGAGTGCAAGGAGTTTAATAAGTCGTAGCCCTGGAGTTGTGCAGTGCACAACCTGAGTGCCCTTCCAGAAAACAACTCTGGGAAGTCCAGAAGGGCTGGAAAATCAGCACGGTCACAGTCTCCACCCAGCTCCTCAGAGAAGGGTGTCTTCACCGTCACCAGCACACTCTCTCCCTACTGAGGCTCAGATTTCAGAATCCACATGCCAACAAAGTTTAGCCATCGCTGATGCAATGAGGGGAAAGTACACACACCTTCAGAAGCCAGGCACAGGGCACAGAGGACAGGGGCTGGGTCCCACAGCAGGAACAGGTCCCAGGGCTCAGCTCACAGAACAGGTAGCACCTGTACCCTGGTGACCAGGACATGCATGCCAGGCAAGCCAAGGGTCCCAGTGGAGGCAAGGCCACCACCTGGGTCTGGAGCCTGGGACAAGTTACTCCCTGCCACGGCAGGAACCATGCCCTGGTCACAAGGAAGTCAGCGAACAACCCCGGGAGGTACCCACGGCCCAGCCGGGTGCTCACAGCGGCCAACTTGGAGGTGCGGGGACAGTGTCCCTGACTCCTCGGCACTGCACGTCTGCAAAGCGCGTCAGACGTCGTGGGACGCGGCGAGAGACACGAGCATGGAATCCTATTGCAGACTCACACTGATTTTTTTTTAATGAAGATGATCCTGCGGGTTGTTCTCCATCGGGAGTCACTCCTGGTTGCAAACCAAATATACGATGTATCAGTTTTTGTCTTTTCTTTCTATTTATTTTCTTTTATCCGGAGCCGGTTGAGACTCTTTTCCTCTCTCCTCTCCCTTTCCCCCTTTCTCTCTCTCTACACACTCACAGTAATTTTTTAAGAAATCAGCAGTCATTAGCAACACGCATGCCGTCAGGAAATGGGAGACTGACAGTTCTCATTGTCACCCGAGGCTACTCCACCAGACCCACATTTGTCGATCTGCTTAACTTAACATATCAAATATTAGTGTCAAATGGAAATACGGGGCAGATAATTTTAGAGACTTGTTATTACATGACATTCAAAATCATATGCTATGTTCTGCAACACTCAAAGAAAGATAAAAATGAAAAATGAAGTTAATGAAAAGTTATTGCCTTACTGAAGACTGCAGAATCAGGCACTTTACATTAAAATAAAATCTTTTTAGAACACTAAAGCTTATGGAAAATAATAATTTAAGAGTGAATCGCTCTAATGGAATACTCTCAGTCTCATCCCTCCAATCGTCTTTCCAGCTGACTCAAAGGCTTTATTTTTATCATCACACGCGATTTATAAATAAGTTTGGGGAAGGCATCGGGCTGCCACAGAGAAGGTGGGCGCTGCTGCCTGCTGGACCCCAGGGTTCCTCCCGGGGCCACCACCGACCAGGTTAGCATGGAGGTGACCACGTGCACCAGTGGGGACTCACAGGCAGCGCAGCAGAGCCAGTGGGGCCAGGGTTCAAGGTGTGTGCACAGCTCTCAGGCCCCGCCTGCTGGCCGGGCCGGACCTTGGCCTGCTCCGTGGGGGTGGTCCTGCTGGTCACTGGAGGGTGAAGCTGGGAAAGCTCTGGGCCCAGGCTGCGTGGCCTCTGGCTCAGGGGGAGGTTTGCAGGACCCCTGCACAAGGTGCGGTCTGAGCACTGGTGATGCACAGCTCCGCTCCGCAGGCTCATTCCAGAACCTCCCGCCCTCCGCGTCCTGCAGACTTTTAATCAGTCTCTGTCAGTCTTGATATTGGTGTCCTGCTTCTGAAAATGAAGCCTTTAATCTAAACCCTGGGTTTCCAGAGACAGTGTCGCTCGCTTGCTGATCACATCCCATGGTCCCCACAGAACTGTCAGGTGCTGGACCAGCCCAGCCACTGCTCATGCACAGACAGCACAGCCTTCTGGAGCACTCTCCAGACCCCGACCTCCCTCTGTCTGTCTTCTGGTCTCCAGATGTGCACAGGCAGGCCCAGCTCTCACCGTCCTGAGACACTGGAACCAGGTCACATTCTAAGTGTGCCCATCTGGAGGGACCAGGCAAGTCCCTCCTGTGGGTCTGCCCCCATTTCCAGAGTTAACCCAGCCTCTTCCTCCTGGACCAGGGGTTGAGCTCACGTGCCTTCTGGTCTCAGTAATGCACTGTGCCCTCTGATGGCAGTGTCCCTGGTGCAAGCTGTCCCCTGCTGGTGTCTGACTTCAACTGTGACTTTCATAGGCCTCAGGAAGTAGCCACAGCTCTCCCCTGGCCACCCCATCAATGCAGAGGCTGCCAAGGCCCCAGGCCGATGGGATCCCCCGGGGCTGATCCGGCCCCGAGGAGGCAGCCCGCCCCAGACCCCGCCCCACAGGCAGCGGCCATCACCCTTTGCCCAGGCTCCGGCCTGACACCATCGAGCAGGACATGCTTCCCTCCCACTAGGGAAAGCTAGGGTGCCCCCGCCCGGGGAGAAGCAGGTCCCTGAGCCCAAGGCAACCCTTCTGAAGCCTCTTCTGCTGCAGGGAGCAACTGATTGACGAACCCCGCCCAGCACAAGTGAGGCTGAGCTCAGGTCCCAGGACTCTGGAACGTCCCTGAGGATGTGACCCAGCCAGTCTGGACCATCCAACTATGAAGGGCACTAGGGCACCTCTGCCCCCCCGGCCAGGCGGCCCTCAAGCCAGGCCCCCTCTCTCCCCATGGAGTCTCCGAGAAGACCCAGAGAAGCCTGGCCCACAGCCCCCTTCCTACCCGCGGTCCCGCCTGGTCCCTTCCGGGGGCCTCGAGGGTCCATCCCTCCCTCCCAGGGTTCCCCTCCCGAGGCCCTGGCAGTAGTGACTCAGTGATGAAGTGGGCTGGGGAACATGGCTGGGCACCCCACCCGCCCTTGACCCTGCCTCAGGTGGCACGCGTCCCCACCTCAGAGGAACACCGCAAGTGGAGCAGGTCGTGTGGCGCCAGCACCTGGTCACACTCCCTGCCCTGGGTCTTCATGGAAGAGGCCGGAAGTGCATCAGGAAAGGCAGGTCAGCAGCGGCCCAGACACCCCTCCACGAGCCTGTCCTCCACCGGACTCTCCGGGGTCTGCAGCTCTCTCTTCTCACTGGGCTCTCTCCTGGGGACCCCAGGTCCCCTCTCCCCATCCACTTAGTGAGGACTGGCGTTCACACTGACCGTGAGGGATCAGTTTCCACACTGGTGACCCCCCGCACCCATCCCCAGGCAGGACTCAGGTGGCCCGACGGCTCCCTGTCCCAGAGGCTGTGCTAGAGCCCAGACCGCAGGCCGCACCTCTGGGTTCCTCGCTCGCAGGCGGCTTCTGGGGCTCCTCTGCCTCGTGCCAGGCAGCATCTGGGATCAAAGGAGCCTCTGTCTGTCGTTTCTCTGGCTGACAGGCTTCACAGCTCCCACGGGCCGTCCTCAGCGCTCTTGAGTGGACTCCTGGCCACAGTACTCCTGGGCTCTCACGGTCAACACCGGGCATCCTTAGCAAGAGGCTGCGCCCGTCTTCCCACACGCCTGTGCTGCCCCTCCGCCTGGCTCCACCCTGCAGGCCGAGTCTCCACCTGCCATGTCCCCAGGATGCACTTGCCATTTGCACAGCGTGGCTGGGGGGTGAGTATCTGTGACAAATCCTCTGAAAGGGAAGCGAGGAAACCACCCATTCACAATGGCCTCAAAAAAAAATAAAATACTTGGGAGTCAACTTAACAAAAGAGGTGAAAGCCCTCTGCAACGAAAATTATAGAACACTAAAAAAGGAAATTAGAGAAGACCTTAGAAGATGGAAAGATCTACCTTGCTCTTGGACAGGCAGAATCAACACTGTCAAAATGACATTACTACCAAAAGCACTTCACAGATTCAGTGCAATCCCAATCAAAATCCCTATGACATTCCTCATAGAAATAAACCTCTTAATGTTTTTATTGGCTACTTTGATTTTTATTATTGATTTGTAAGAGTTCTTTATCTAATTCTGGATTAAAAATGGTCTTGGGGATACAGATTTTACAAACATTTTTTCCTAGATTTTGAATATCCTTTTCATTACCCTAACACTTTTTTAAAAAAAATTTTTTTAGTTATCAATGGACCTTTATTTTATTTACTTATATGCAGTGCTGAGAATTGAACCCTGTGCCTCACACATGCTAGGCAAGTGCTCTGCCACTGAGCCACAGCCCAGCCCCTTAATTTTGACAAAATCCAATTTATTTTTTTCCTTTTATGCTCTATGAATTGTGCTTCTTTTTATTTATTTATTTATTTAGTTAGTTAGTTAGTTAGTTAGTTATAGATGGACACAATACCTTTATTTTAATATGGTGCTGAGGATCGATCCCAGTGTCTCACATGTGCTAGGCAAGTGCTCTACCACTGAGCTACACCCTCAGCCCAGAAACATGCTTCTTAATGTAAGAAATCTTTGCCTAATCCAAGATCTCTAAGATTTCCTATTTTTTCCTAGATATTTACAATTGAACTTTGATATTGCATGTATGATTCATTTTGACTTTACTTTGGTGTACGATGAGTGGAGAATTGAATGTGTGTGTGTGTGTGTGCGTATGTGTGTATGCATGTGCTTGTAGGTATGTAGACGTGTGTGCATGTGTAGATGCACATATGCAAGTGTGTCTCCATATGTACATGTGTGGATGTGTTGTGCATACACATTTATTTGTGTATGTAAACCTGTGTGTATATGCATGTGTAGATATGTATCTGCATTATGTGTGTATGTGTGCATATTTGCAAGTGTATAGATGCAAATGTTTGTGCATGCCTATGCACATGTATATGTGTGTGCACATGCATGTGTATGTGTGTGGATATGCACCTGAGTATGTGCAGACGTGTGTGGGCATATATGTGTACACAGGTACCTAACTGGCCCAGTGCCCCACGCTGAGAAGAACGCCCTTTCTCATTGCATTGGCCTGGACACTAGGAAAAGGCCAAGTCCTGCCCAGGCTGGTTCTTTCTGGACCACCTGTGATGTGACCTGTACTTCTACCTTACACCTGCCTCACAGTGCCTTGATTATGCCAACCTAGCAATAAATCTTGAAAGCCCAGAGTGCATGTCCTCCAGCATAGTTCTGATGTTTTAAAATTGGCTGGATTCGCCCAGGTGCTCTGCTTTGTCACAGACAACTTAAGAATTTGTTTTCAAGTTTTCACCAAAAACAGCCTTACAATTTTGACTGAGAGTGCAGTCCATCTGTGGGTCAACTTTCAGGAACTGACTTCTTAATAACACCAAAGCATCCTGATGGCATTTTCTCCATTTCTCTGGCTTTCAGTGTATTAAGTCTTACATATCAGTTTCCCCCCAGAAAATCATACTTTCTGATGCAATTGTAAATGATACTTTTAAGTTCAATTTCTTGCCATTCATTACTAACACATAGAAGTACAACTTGCTTTTGTAGGGTGACTGGTCTCCCCCTGGGCTCTGCACTCTCATTTTCTGACCCCTCATGTTCAGTCCAGCATCAGCCCCAGTCTGCCGTCATCTAAAGCACACTCACAGCCGTCCACCTGCCCACTCTGCTGTCCACACGGGGAACCCAGGCCCACCTTTTCTCCCATGCTACTCCCAGGCCTCCTGGGATTTCCTGTGAGCTGGGCAGCTGCCGTGGCAGCCATGTTGTGGGGTCACACGTGAAGGGTCACCGCAGCACAGGCCTCCACAGACCTCACAGGCCACCGTGCCGAGGCCTGTGGTGTGCTCGTGACCCTCCTGCTGTGCCTCATCCCTTCCAGTTCTGGTGCTGAACAGGCCTTCTTCCACGCCCTCGGGACAAAGCCAGGCCCTGGCCCGCTTGGCTGCAGTCTGCACAGCTCCTCTGCGTCCCTCAGCTTGCTCTTAGTCACTGCCCCTTTGCTTTGATTTGCTGTCACCTCCTTGGTGTGTGGACAAGGACTGGAAGCTGTCACCTTCTGCTGTCCACATAGGAAAGAAGCCCTCAGACCCAGAGTGGCTCTGTGTGCTCACAGCCACTCCACTCAGGGCTTAGCCCGGCCTGGCACCTCTGCTTGCAGTGCCCGCCTGTCCTGCTGCAGGGTGGCGGTGACTTTGGTAGAGTGGCTTGAGGCCTTTGTACGCCAGAGGCCAGAAGGTGCATCTGCCTGTGCTCCTCGGAAGACCTCCGGGGCTGCGCCCGTGGCTTCAGTCCAGGCCCTGCGGGGCCATTTCCACTGCCCAGCAGCCAGTGAGGAGAGCCTGGTTCTGGCTCCAAGAGCCTCTCGAGGATTTCACATCCTCCGAACCCAGCCCGCGATGGAGGAGCTGCACCCACCTGTGCCACAGGGACGGGCGCCCAGCTCTGGTCAGGGTCAGAAGGCTCCGAGGAGGAGCCCACCCATTTAGCACTGGGCCCCTCCTGCTGCTCTGGCCTCATCACCTCCGAGTTCTGGTGCTGAACAGGCCTCTGGGCCTCCGGCACGTGGGTGAGGCATGAGCAGCCCACGGAAGTGGGAGGATCCACCTAGGGCAGCTCATAACTGGCCCACTCGGGGGACCCAATTCTTCTGTAAGAAAACTAGATCTGCATTGTGAGAGGACAAAAGGACCCTGTGGCCCTCCTGCAGAGTTTAGTATTCCAGTCTGAAAACACTCAAAGAAGAGACAAGGAAACCCACAACAGCGATACCTCCAGCGTCTCGGAGCCCGTGCATGCTGTCGGGACGGTTGGTGAACGTCCTGTGGTGGCCATCGGAAGGCAGTTGCAGGGAGGGAGCAGAGAACAGCCCCTCACAGTCTGGCTCACCTCCAAACGGGTGCGGCTCCGTCAACACCCTGAAGACCCTGCTTTCTGGGTTAATGCAGGGCTGAGGTGGGGCCCGTGGGGAGCGCTTCATGATAAGCTTCCTTTGGTGGGTGCTTAACTACCACTAATTTAGAACAGTGGCTTAGGGAACCATATTTGTGACATATCAAATGATTCCATTGTGATTGGTTTTACGGCTGTGACTGCGGGGAGGCGTTATTGATGGGAGGCCTGAAGACATGGCTGCACTCTGCATCACTCTGCTTAGCTGGGCCACTTGGAGAGAGCCAGGTCTCCCCTGGGCCCTGGAGCACAGGGAAGCTGCCTGAGCTGCCCAAGGAGCCCAGACCAGACAACGCTGGGAGCTAGAGCCCAAGTGGCCTCCGGGGCCACATCAGTGGGCTCAGCTCCACATCTTGGAATCATCTGCCCTGTCCTCGCCAAAAGCCCTCCCTCTGTTCCCTTGTCCCCTGACTCCAGAGACGCTGGAGCCCCCAGTGCCTCACGGGTGGCAGGCCACAGGGGGTCTGTGCTTCCCCTCTGGCTGCTGTGGGCAGGCAGGCTTCCTCAGCCGGGACACTCCCCAACTCTTGTGGACCCCGACCAAGTGCTGGGCTGCACCCGCTCCGCGTGCTCAAACATCCCCATCCTGCCTCTGTGCTCCTTCCTGGGTCCCTTCAGACACAGCACACGCCACAAACAGTGAGCGTTTCTGCCTGCTCGTTGCACACAGCCAAGAGCAGCACTGAGGAAGGCTGAGGTCTCGGGCCTGAAAGGCTGATGTCAAGGTGAAGAGAAAGCTCAGAAGGTGCTCCCTGTGCCAGGGAGCAAAGCCAGCTGCAGGTGGACTGGTTAACAGTGCACTTGCCGGGTTGAGCAGTCGAGGGCACATGGTGGGCAATAGGCTCCTCACTGCTGCAGGGAAAGGTTCCATGTGAGCTGGGCAGGACCTGAGTGGTCCTCGGGGTGAGCCAGCCACGTCAGTGTGAATTCCTGCACAGCCTAGTATGGGTACAGCTGGACGTGGGGATGCCATGGGCTCTCCTGGTGCCGGGCTGTCACCCACGCCTGTCTCCTTGGTGTCATCTGAGAGAGCCTGAGGCAAGGACACTCGACAGGAGCAAGGTCACCCACTGGTCTGTGTGGGTAAATGCTGACTCCAGAGCCAGGCAGGATGCAAGCCAGCCATCCTGCAGCAGTCAGCCTGGAGCAGCCAGCCTGGAGCACCCCGCCGGCAGTGGCCAGCCTGGAGTAGCCAGCCTAGAGTGGCCAGCCTGGAGCAGCCAGCCTGGAGCGGCCTGCCTGCAGTGGCCAGCCTAGAGTGGCCAGCCTGGAGCGGCCAGCCTGCAGTGGCCAGCCTGCAGCACCCCGCCAGCCTGGAGCGGCCATCCTGCCTTGTTCCACACATGAGAGCACACGTGCTGGCCAGGAGAAGAGGAAACTGCTTCCCACAGCAAAGCGAACATGGCGGAGGGACCCTGGAGCTGAGTGAGAGGGCCCCAGTGGCCAAAGCTGGGAAGATTGGGCACATGGTTAGATTCCAAGCCACAGTGCATCATCGCGAGTCCTCGTGGATACCAACAGGGATTGGGAGCCAGGCGCTCGGTGGCACAAGTGGTCCCTCTGCTGCAGAAGCAGCAGCAGGAGGATCCCAAGTTCCAGCCAGCCTTGGCAGCTCAGTGAGACCCTCTCCAAATAAAAACTAAGAAGTGCTGGGATGCTCAATCCTCAATACCATAAATCAAATAATCATTAATTACACAAAAATCAAATCTCCTATGCAGAGAATTCAAAATGCTGTAGAAACTGCTCTTCAAGGGCGTGTGGCAGAACTCCCCACCCACAAGCACCGGGGGCTGGCAGGCGTTCTTTGCAAGGGAGCAGCTTGGAGTGGGACCCTGATGTCGCCAGCCGTGTGGGCGGTCAAGGCAACAGCATCGGTGGAGTCCACTGGGAGCATGAGCCATGCAGGTGCCCAGAAGAGCCAAGCACTCTGCATCTTCCTCCCCCGTCCCATGAGCCTAGTCCACCCTGAGAAACAGCAGACGGATCCCCAAAGGGGCTACACTGTGCTCGGCAGGATCCCTCTGACCCACCATGTGTACAATTGTCAAGGTCACCGTAAGTGACAGAGTCTGAGAAGCTGCCGCAGCCGAGAGGAGCCCAGGGGACTCGAGGGCCAGAGTGGCAGCATCTGGATGGGTCCGGGGACCAAGGGACGAGCCTGTACAAAGCAGGAGCATGGGTCAGTGTGGTCTTGGTTAATAACACACCCACAGGGATCACTAGTTGTAACAGACACACACTGACGTGTCGGTGACAGGGAGGCTGGGTGTGGGGTGTTGAGAAACGTTACTGTCTTCCCAACGTTGCGTAGAACAAAAACTGTTCCAAGAGACGGGAGGTTTTTGTTTTAAAGTCAGCCACCAGAAACGTGGAGGGTCTCATCCCCGAGGTGAGGAGGGTTTTGGCTTAGCCTGGGCCAAGGTGAGCAGAATGGTCCCCCACAGCTAGGCACGGGGAGCAGGACCCTCTGCTGGGGCACTCGTCCGGCCAGGGCAGGGCCAGTCCAGGCAGGGTGGCAGCTGGCACAGCTAGAGTCCTGCACACCTGGAAAGACTGAGGTGCAAAGGGCACAGATGCACCCCGCTTAGGACAGTCACAAACTGAAACTTAATGCAGCACAGGAGTAGAACATGAATTCATCAAAGAACAAAGCTTCAAGGTGCATTCCTGGAAGGCCTGGGTGCAGACTTTCAGAGCTGAGGGAATTGTGGAAGCCGTTTCTCAAACACCACGTACTGTGGGCTCTAGGACTGGAGCAGCTCAGAGACCGGCAGCCGCAGCCCGTCCTGTCGGGAGGGAAGACTAAGCTGCAGCAGTTTGCTCAAGGTCCCAGAGCTGGTGGCGGGGTGCTGAGTGCGTGTTCTTTCCACCATCCCTCCCTCGTTCTATAAACCAACATCTGAAAAACCACTTGCTCTACTTACCCTCTTTCATAAATCACTTATAATTTTGAATGAGATTTTAACACTGATGTTAAAGAAAATTAAGAAATTGGCACTTTTTTTTCAGAATTCCTCCATGAATTAATTTTTGAAATTGAAAAATCTCTGCGATTGGTTTCAGAACAAAAATTCACCTTCCCTTTGCTGCAGAGGTCATTGACAGCAGCCAGGAGGACAGCTATGGGCACAGACTCGGGCTGACGATTAGAGAAGGTACAAGCTCGGGTGGCACCTGTGAGAGATGGGAAGCTAGGGTGGTGGGGCTGGTGATTTTGGAGGTTTCTACTGAATCCGTGGAAGACTTGCAGGTGTCTCTGCAGGCAGAGACTGCCAGTGCAAAACCCTCCGTCCACAAAGAACCCTCCCTCGTGTGCTTCAGGGCATGATCTGCAGCCAAATTTGGAGAGAAGAACCTGGAATCTGATTGCTAAATACACCGACACTTGGAAAAAAAAATGAACTTGGGTTTTAGTTTTATAGCCCAAATAATTTTTAGCTGAAGAAAATAATAGAAATGAACAACAGACATAAAACTTTAGCCTGTGTAAATTAAATGGTTCTGCTGCATTAACTTCATAAAACCATAATCCTGTCCTCCATAAACTATTACATGCACCGCAACATATCTGATTTATGGGGTGTGGAATCGATGGGAAAAAATTAATGCTTGAAAAACATATTAGAGACATTATTGAACAGATTTTAATTGAGATTTGATTTCAAAGCCCCTTATCCACATGATTAATGGGCCCTACCCCTCGACTCCAGCAGGCTGAAAGGAGTCTTTACTATGACAATTAAGTATCTGTCTTGGGGTTTTATGCAGCGCCCCCACTCCAGCCGCTCCATCAGTACAGTGTGGCTTTTGTGCAGATTAAATTGAGACTCAATTTTCTCTATTTTCCAGCACTTACTTATGTTTTATGACAAGCACTAAATCAATTTTATGCTATTATTGATTTTTTCTTAAATGGACACAAACCATTTCCCCTTTTGCCCTTCTCTCTACCTTCCTTCCGCTCCTTCCTCACTGTACGCCTGATATATGGCCAGCCGAGGAGATCTCTAACGTTTCCTGAGATTTCCACAGGTCGTGCCAATTCATTCCATTTTTACAACATCAGAATTGACAAACTTAACCTGGAATTCTATCAAAACTTCTCCTCTGTAGCTCTGAGAGAAGGGCTGTGAGCTGCTCGGATTTTTTTTTTTTTTTTTCTCTTTTCCTTCCAAAACAAAAAAGCCTCAAGGTTAATTCATTTCCCTGTAAGTTCTGGCCGTGATTTCTTTATAATATTGCCTAAATTTTTTGAGCAGAAGCTTAGCTGTAATTTTTCTGACATCCTTGAAGTCTAATTAATACAGCCATGGAGGGAGGATCTGTTTCATGGCTGCAGGGAAAGGGCATTATCTGCGAGGTGCAATAGCTCCTTCGAGGAGGCAGGCGACAGCCCGTTGTAGGCAATGCAATTAAGAAGCTCCGATCTTGGGGCTTCATCCTCTGTGACCTAGGGCAAAAACTAACTGCCGCCTTGGGCCAAAGAAGGAAGAATAGGGACATAATTTGTAATCAGATAGCATTTTTCCGAATGAAGGATTATCCATGGAGGAGAACAGCCAGCAACGCCGGCTGCTGTAATGGACTCTCATTTGTTTGGGGACTCAACTGCTTGTCTTTGAAAATATAATCATGTTTAAGTGTAAGTACCTGTTTTTTAAAAATGATTATAAGACATAAATAAGTACAGCTAGCACCCTCAGTTCCTCGTTAACACCTCATGCATTTCATTTCACCGTGAGAGCTGAGACATACAAACGTGGAGACAGCATGCTTTTGCTTTTGTATCTATGAGCACAGCCCAGACCTTTGCCTTTGATAAGGAGTAGTACAGTTACTTGCAACAAAGTTGGGAAAACAATACAATTTGCAGATCCAAATAACACAGAGATCAAGTGCTTGCTTTAGTATCTCTATGTAATGCAATATCACTCTATATTCAAACTTTAGAGGATGAAGAAAGATGGGCATAGCCATCAGGAAGCTGATTTTCTTGAATCATCTGGCTCTTCTTTTCTCCCAGCTCAATGCTGCCTCAAGAATGTAACTGGAAATAATGTAAAACATTTTCTAATTAATTTTAGGTTGTCTGGCAGGGTGAGGTTCATGGATACATAGGTTATAAAGCAAACACTTGTTAAGTGCTCTCTGTGGAAATAGACCCTACAATGATTGGTGCTGCAAATGTGGACACCCCCAAGTTACTCTCACGCTGGAAAACACTACGTCTGAGCTCCACGGCGGCTGCTGCCAAGATGCTATTAGCATGACCTGCCGTCACCACTGGGCACCACCTGGAGGGCAGGCTGCAGCCACACCCGGTGGAGGTGGGTGGCCAGAGGATGCCGGCAGAGATGCAGCTTCCCGGGCTCCTGGGCTCCCTGCTCTCACCAGTCTGGGCAGTTGCATGGGAGTCATCATCTCCCTGCAGTCGCCAGTGCGCCTGCGGAACAACAGGCTCCGGGAAGCAGGGGCTGCGCGTGCCTTCAGTGCCCTTTATGTAATGCAATATTACCTTGCAGTCAGACTTGAGAGGATGCGTTGGGGAGACGGTCGTGACTGAGAACACAGTGTGCGTAAGAAGACTCCAGACTCACCAGAGTTCTCCAACTAGGGTACGTGCATGTACAGATGTGTCGCCGAGATCCCACTATTATGTGTGATTACAACGCAACCAGTAAAAATATTTAGGAAATACACACACATTGGAAAGGCGAGAGGCAGGGACAAAATGGGCAACAGATCAGACAGAGAGCACACTCACAGGACAGGACAGACACAAAGGCGAAACGAATGGTTTTCAAGACTTGAGGATCTTCCCGGGGTTGCTGAAAGCAGCCTGACCAACTCCGATTCTTCCAAGAGTTCCCCTCGTGGTCTTTAGTCGGCCTCTCTCTTCACAAGCCCCCTCAGCCTTGGCGTGGTGGAAAATCTAGGGGCTTCCTGTATATGTAGGACGTGGAGCAGCATCCCTGACCCACAGAGGCCAAAAGCACGCAGCCTGATTAAGAAAACTCAAAATTCCTCCAGTAGCTGCCAAAGCCCCCAGGAGCAGGGTGGGGCCAAGTGGTCCCCGTGAGAGGCTGTCCACAGCAGAGTGGGGGTGCTCAGTCACCCAGCCCTGCAGCTTCCGGGAAGCCCAGAAGGGAGGCCTGCACTTACAAAGCCCGGCTCACATTCATGATTTAGCTCATGTTGTATAAACTTCAAATTAGCCATGATTGAGCAGTGCTCTATTCGCTTGCAATGAACTTTTATCTGCCCAATGTACATATCACAGAATTTACAGAGAAGATCCACTTGTTCCCAATGATCACGAAATTGTTCTAATGGAAGGAGGCAGTCCACACTTAACCCCAGTACACCTCAGCAACAGTCACCTCCATTAAAGACGTCCTCATCAGATCATCCAACTGTTAACCTCAAGCACTGACAGAGGTCCGGGACTCTGAGGGCCACTCAGCGTTAACGTGGACTGTGGCCGTGGCTCAGGGACCAGGCTGCATGAGCAGAGGCACGTGGGTGTGGGCACCTGCGGTCCACCCTGGTGAAGAACCAGGACTGGTCACCCTCCCCAGGATTTCCAAAAGTATTTGTTCAGCAGAAGTACAGTCAGAATATCAGGCGGAGAATGTTTAGCCAAGAATCTGACACCAGCCCAGTCTTCACAGCCTAGACCAAAGCCAAAGATTATGAGGCCCTTCAAGACTGACGCGCCCATGCACCAAGTACCTGGTCTACACTGCAGAGAGAGGCACAGACGGAAGTGCCCGACTCCACGCAGCCGACGTTCTGAGGAAATGAACGATGAGTAGGGAAAGTGTGACGTCATCAGCTGGCAATGACACCCAGAGGGAAGCTCCAGAGGGAGGCCCTCAGAGGTCATGGGGCTGGGCTTGTCACGTGAGGCTTTCATTAAAAGAATCAAATACTAGAAAAATCTAATTTAGAGAAATACAATCTGTGACAGAAATGCACACTATCAAAATGTAATTAAAACAAAGCTGTTTATAATGGCGTGTGACTGAGATGGGCTGAAGCATTGAGGTGGTGACCACATAACGCCACATGCCACGTTTGTTCTTTAATCAGCTCATTTTTGAAAATCTTCAGCCTCAAGGAAAGCAAAGTTGTTTTCCCTTTAACCAAAGTTCTCGTCTCCATCTCCTCCCAGCTTCCATTAAGGAGCTAAGGGAGGCAAGATGGTGTGTCGATGGATGGATCAGGTCACGCAGCTCTGTGGATGCAGCAAGACCAGACCGCGGAGCCACATTCCCCTGTGACATCCAGGAGGTCACAGCAGAGGTGAGCAAGGTGCCACAGGGACGGGGCTCAGCTGGGCTGGTGGCTGTGGCGTCAACACCGGCCCCACTCTGCCCCGGCCTCCTGGATTCCCCAGGCCTGCTGCCCACTCCATGCCCACCCTGGAGTGGCAATACCTCTGGGAGTGGTCTTCCCACCCGAGAGAAAACCACGGCCCGACCGGTCCCAGCAGCCCTCTGTGCCAAGGGAGGACCACACAGCCCGCCACCGGCAGCCACCAGAATGTTTCCTCGGGTGCCCACTATTGGGTTCCATCTGGGCAACAGCTCTGTGAGATGTTCCAAGGGCTTCCCAGCACCCGGGGCAGTCACAGGGCGCTGTGGCTGCGTGAGGCGCCGGCAGTGAGGCCGGCCAGCCGGGGGCAGGTGCCTCTCTTTCCACGCACAATCTGTCACTCCTTTGAGTGAGTCCTCTGGCCCGGTGGCAGGCCAGCCAGCTGATAGGCAGAGAGCCTCTGGTCCAGGAGCAGCAGCAGCCACAGGAACAGGGCGGCGGCCCCAGCAAAACACCTTAACTCAGCTTGGAGGGGGCGGGACCACCTTCCGTGTGCAGCTGGAGCTGGAAGCTGCCTGCCTGAGCCGTTAGAAAGATGTGCAGAAATTACCTATCGCTCCCTGTAGAGGCATCCAGCAACCAGCCCGGCCCAGCCTTCCAGCGCGGCGATAATATGCTCCTATCAGTTTTAATAGCCCCGTGCTGGATTCAGGAGGTATTATGGATTGTACAGCAAGCATATTGTCATTAAATTAAATTTTCAGAACATTCCCCAGCTCATCACAAATACCACAGAGAGTAATCATAATCGGTTCTCAACACATGTGTAATTGCCTTCAGCTGGCGTCTTTTACAGTTGACATTGTTCAGCAGTGATAAGGTGATGGGCGATTTGAATACACAGCTTGTTCCGTGGCTGCTGTAATTGAAATATGGTATGTGTGAATGGAAGATTACATTAAGACCCAGGATAATCACCTGACACGAGAGTAATTGAGTCTACAATCTGCCACTGGGTCTCTCAGGGAGGGCTGGAATGGAAGGCAGCCATTAGTGGATTTCACCACTGCTGCCGGCTCGCCGCAGTGCCAGTCTGGCATTCCAGCGCTGCGGGCGGCAGGCCGGCGCTGTCGAGGGCGCCATAAATGACGAGGAAGGGAGGCGAAACAAAACACTGCAGAAGGAAAGTTGGACCCGCTCCGCAGGGAGCGCACGGCCTGTTCTAGAACAAACGCTCCGTGCCCCAGGCGACTCGGCCACACTGGCCTCTGGTCCTGGTGTCCAGGAGCCCAGAAGGCTGAGGCCGAACCCAGCTCGGCTGCCCTCTGTGTGTCTGCCTCTCCTCTCTCCTCTCTCTCTGTCCCTCTTTCCTCCTCCATTTCTCCTCTCTCTCCTCTTCTCTGTCTCTGTTCTTCTCCTGCTATCTCTGCCTCTCTTCCTCCTCCTCCTCTCTGCTCCTCCTCACCCCTCCCTCTCTGCTCCTCTGCATATCTGTCTGGCTCCTGGCTCTCTCTCTCTCTCTCTCTCTCTCTCTCTCTTCCTCATCCTCCTCCTCCTCCTCCTCCTCCTCCTCCTCCTTCTGCACCCCTCGCCCCAAGGATCCTGCCTCTTCCTGCTGTCCACTTCCCTTGGGACGAATGCAAAGTTCCAACATAGGTTTGCTGGGGACAGAGGTCACTTCCAGAAGACCCACAGAAAGAACTGACAGACCTTCCTGCCCTGAGTCAGCAGGAACATCTCAGGCTGAGCCTGTGGGGGGGAGTCAGACCTCATGTGTCCTGACATGGCCAGGCGTGGGTTTTCCACGGGGGACACCTGGCCATTCAGGGCTCCATACCACAGCCTTATGGAGGACACCCTCTGCCAACCCAGTGTCCTCTTCTGAACAAAGACAGTGAAATATAGCTACTATGTCCACCATCGCCTACTATGTCCCCCATCCCCTAGGATACCCACTGTCCCCTACTATGTCCAACTTCCCCTACTATACCCACCATCCCCTACCTATATTTCCATGGCTGGATGCAAAGACCAAGTCAAAATGAACTATGTTGATTGAACTCCTGAAACAGTTAATTCTAAGTCACCCTGGACAGGGAGCCAGGCAGAGCCTCCCATTGGCAGAGCCTCCCTGGTCTCCACCTTAGTGGCTGCGGAAATGGAAGCTCCTCCCCGTGCCCATCCTCACAGTACACACTGCTTCCAGACTCTGTGGGTCAAATGTGAAACCAGTGCCAGTCACAGCATGCGGCAGGGCTAGTTCCCAAGGGCACGGCCCATGGTTGGCCGGGAAACCAGTGGGGACTTCTGCACTGACTACACAAAAGTCATTCTCCACTTTCAAGTGGACCAGAAGCCCACCTAGGACTTGGGCCTGGGCTCTGGCCACAGCTCTGCCAGCTGCTGGCTGTCCAGCCTGGGGCATCTGCAACCTTCCCCCTTGTGGGGCAAAGGGCAGACATGGCAGCTGTGGGAAACCCACAGGTGGAACAAAAGACTGTGAGCTGCAGGGATGCCACCTAGAGGCATGGCTTTGTCCACTTAAGGGTTTGCAGGGAACGGTCATCCGCCCAGTATGCTCACTGGCACACACTCATGTTTCGTGGAAGACCTCCTTGGATTGGCCACAGAGAAAGCTGCTCCGAAAGGACCCTGCGGCCATCACTGGATCTTTCCCTCTTAGGCTGCCTGAGTGGCAGGCAATCCTGAGGTGCTCTTGACCTTGGAGAGAAGCCTGAGAGTCCCAATCGACCCAAAATGACAGTATTGATGGGGAAAGTCCCAGGGGGACTTAAAAAGCTGTTTCTCCTCCTCGAATCACAAAACAACAGGGCTTCCCAGGGGCCTTCATGAAGGATAGTGATTCATCTGAGTGTCCAGGCAGGAAGGAGCACATGAACTCGGCCCTCACACCAGAGACGGCATTGCAGGAACACTCCAGGAGGTGCCCTGCCCTGACCCAGGGTCTCCAGCCTTGCACAAGGTCCCAGGTCACAGCATGGGGGGCAACCGCAGCCGTCCTGGCCCGGGAGAAGGCGCAGAAGCAAGGATGCAGGCTCTTTCCATCCCTCAGTCGGAAGGCCCAGTACTTCCAGGGAGCCGAGGGACACAACTTTAGCCATAAAGTAGCAAAGTTTTACGACATACAGAACTACAGTAGCACTGTACAGCACTGTCAATATCATTTATGGCACAATTTCACACCAAGGCGCGAGTGTCATAAAAGAGAAACACCTCCCATCAGCTGCCCGAAAATGACTCCTGTCATAAATAAGTCGGATTTCTAAAAGAGAACCCATAAAGTCCTAGCAAATACAATTTTTCCCACTAAATAATCACCCTGACCTCTTCCAGTAATAGTGACCCCTGGAAAAAAAAAATGACCCTGGTCTTGAAACAATGAAACGAGTCGTCCTTGATAGGCGACCTCAGGCCTCGCCCAGGAGGTGGGGAGGAACCCCGTGCACAGGCGCAGCCCCAGCAGACCCCAAGGAGGAGATCTCCTTTGAACCACCTGGGACTCCCTCGTCCTGTCCAGGCCAGGAGCTGCCCAGGGCGTTTCTAAGCCTTCCCCTCGGTTTGGCGTGGGGAAGCCCAAGCACCGCAGGCAGGGGAGTCACGGGCAAGTGCCCGGCCATCTGCTCCTGAACTTGCCTGGCCACCTTCCTGCTTGTCCCCACCCCAGGCAGAGGCAGCGCACGCATGCCCACGGGTGCACAGGCTACAGCCTCTGCCTTCCCACGCACTCCCTGTGCCGGTGACCCTCAGGGACATGGGCTGCTCAGGGTCTCCTGGGCAACTCGGAGTGACTTGTGCACAGAGCAGCACTCAGGTGCTCCGCCAGGCTCTGGAGAGTCCGTCCCGGCAGTACCTGTACCTCCACAGTGACAGCGCTGTCCCCGGGGTGCAGGCATGGGGCTGTGTGGCACGGCTGGGGACAGGTCTGTCAGTGTGCTCTCCATGGCGGCCAACAGGTGCTGGCTCCGGAGTCACCCCAGAGGGTCCAGTTCTCACAAGCTTACGGCTTTGTCCTGTGTTTTGTGTGGAGTATTTGAAAACTCCACGACTCCTGGAAAATTGTCTCCTTCTAAGAAAGGGTTTCCTTGTTATCTCCTTCCAAGACACAATAAAACCCCTGTTTCTTAATTTAAGATGTGAATTCACCAGTGAAGAGCAAAATATCCATCTTCTTGTTTTCCCCACTTTCTGCAAATTTGGGGAGCAGAGAGGATGGGAGACGCTCTTCCTCCCACGGGATCTGCTGCTCCATTTCCTTGCTCTCTTTCAACCCCGGCGGTGTGAGACCGTGCTCTGTCGCTGGCTTGCTGGGGAGCGGTGGCCCTGGTCAGCCTGCCGTCTGGGGCAGAGCCTGCTGGGCTCTTCACGCTCCCTGCCTGCCTGGCTTGGTCTTCTCTCCCCGCCTGCAGCAGTCTCACACATGACTTCCGTCCACAGGGGCAAGTGCCTGAAGGTGGACGGAGCTTTGCTCTGTGTCCAGAGGCCACTTTGCAGTCTCACTTCAGTTGAGATCTCTGCACCTTGAATGGGCAGCAACTTGGGATTTTCATTTCAGAAGCTGCTGCTTTTCCTAGTGATACTTAAAATTGCCCATCTTCCCTGTGGGTTCTTTCAAGTTATATTCAGGAGGAACGGCAGGGCAATTTAAATCATGTCAGAGGTCAATATTTTTTTCAAATGTTTCTTGTGAAATTATGAGGAATTCACCAACATAATCTCAAAATTATTCTATTTCAAATCTAAACATCAAGTTTAAGTCAGGTGCGGTGGCACATCCTCACAATCCCAGGTACACACCTGAGGCAGGAGGGTCCTTGCAAGTTCTACGTCAACCTGGGCAACGTAGAGAAACCCTATCTCAAAATAAAACACAAAAGGGGCTTGGGTATTGCTCAGTGACAGAGTGACCCTGGGTTAAACCTCCTGTACTGCTAAATCAATAAGTAAAAATAAAACTCAGTTTTAATTATAGTCCCCATGCTTTGTGTACATCTAAAATACTGGAACTGCCCTGCAAGGCAAGTGGCCTGGCCAAGCACAGCAGGACTTCCTGTCTGGGAGCTGGTACTGCCTGTCCGCTCCCCACCTCTGCTACCCGTAGAGGGCACACAGGAAACGTCACCAATAACACGCGAATGGGAATAAAATCTCCACCGTATTTTCTCCCATTTGAAATACCTCAGTTTCTAGTGTTGGGACAACTGACCACCTTCAACCTGAAAACCAGGACTGTCTTGGCCAATGATTCTGATAGTTGTCAATTCAAATCTCAACCTGCAGCTCCACTTGGAGTGGTGGCCCTCGTGAGGTGGGGAACCAGCCAGGGTGAGAGTCTTCACAGCCCTGGCCTGGCTCTGTGCCGCCCGCCGTGTCCCTACCCACGGCTCTGCACCTTGGAGCTAAGGCTGACATCCTGCTCTTGCCAACACCAAGGAACAGAGCACGAGGTGCCCTGGAAGAGGAGGCGCCCACACCCTGGACGAGAAGAGGAGGCGCCCCACGCCGTGAAGAGTGAAGAGGAGGTGTCCTGTGCTTTGGTGCCCAGCAACAGAGCTTCCCTGAATTCACATTTGTAAATACCTCGCTGCTTTTTAAAATTTAATTATTTTCTTGTTTAGGAAAAGCAAAGAAAGCCAGAACCATGCTCACTCTGGCCCAGGTGAATGTTAAATTCTGCACCATTTGAGCCCAGGTCAAGGCAGCAGTTCTGGCTGGACCTTGTCCGCTGTGGCAAGGGTGGAGAGGGTGGCGCTTCCTCCGCGGCTCTTCATGGTGCGCTGGGTGTCTTGTCCCAACTGAGGCCTTATTTGAAACATTCTCTGCGTGTTGGAGTCACATCATGCCCTCACACCTCTGCACCTCGATGCGTCAGGGCAGAGCTATGTGTGCTGGTGTGCGATGTGGGTGGTACTTGCTGTGGCTTCTCAGGACGTAGAGGCAGGTATGCATTTCACTCCCTGGAAGATGATCATCAACTTGGGGGACATTCATTGCCATAAAAAAGGAAGGAAATGCTGCTGGCTCCTGGTCCCAGTGATCTGAATGCCTTCTGCATAGGCCTTCATATCTCCGCTGGCCCTGGCGAGAGGATGTGCCTTGCAGTAGGTGGGTGTCACCAGCACATTCCCGGGTGGATGATCCCACCTGCACAGAAATAGGGAGCCTGCTGCAACCCTGCCCCGAGCAGCCACTCTGTGCCTGTGGGGAGGGAGGGGTGCTGGGCATGGCAAAATGGCCACGAGTGGACAGGAGGTGCTAGCCGGGGTCCTTATGAGCAATGAGCTGGAATTGAGGCCCCAAACAGGATTAGAGGTGAAGTCTGCCCAGCACTGGGAGATCCATGTTTGGGAATCTGTGACCACAGCCTCTGGCACACCCTGCTTTGGGGATCAAGCTTATACGTCATGCAGTGTATGATCTCCCCAAGGGAAAGAATTAATCCTGGCACCTGGCCAACCACATGACTGAGGACTTGGAGGGGCCGTTCTGAACCCACGCCTCCCTGATGACAGTTGCTGAACACGGGCTCCTGATCAGGACCGTGCAGCCAGGCTAGGAGGGTGGCCCCAGCAGACCCAGTGAGCAGAGGGTTAGACCGTCTTCCCTGGCAACACAGAACATGACAACCTATCAGGTGCAAGGAGAGGAGAGGAAGGTAAGAGCTGGGCAGAGGCCAGGTTCCCACACAGGAAACTGACCAGTCCTGGGTGGGCCTTAGGGAGGAGGGTGAGGTCATGATCTATGGAGCAGCCTGGGGGAAGGACCCAGCAAGCCTCTGCACACGTGAGGTTGGCCCTTATAGCTGGACCTGCTAGGGCACAGCAGCGCTAGCTCTAGGCAGACCCAAACGGGCCAGGTGCCCCCAGCCCTGGGGCGTCAATGAAGCAGGAGCTTGCAAATGGGACAGAGCAGGGCAGCTCCCAGCTCTCACGGCCTCCCCTGGACCCCATAGGAAGTCAGCTGGTCGTGCCCAAGGTAATTTTCAGTCCTCATATCACAGAGAGGCGTATGGGGTGGACTCAGGGCTGAGCTGCAATAGGTAGAGGGCAAGCACGCCCCAGAGAGACATCGGGGAACACGGGGATAAGAGAAGACCAAACCAACCAAAAATGGGGTTTCTAAAGAGCACCCTGGAAAGACTGCAGGAGGCAGGGCACCTCTGAGGTGATGGCAGGCGTACAGCCCTGCACCACAGCGGAACCAACAAAGGCCACCCCCACTTGGGTACGTTGACGCCGGGCAACACCAACGTCCAGGAGAAGCCCTCAGGTGGCAGGGGAGAAGAGCCAGTTTCTGCACAGGAACGCTGTTTGGTAGGTGGCTGACTTTGCCACAGCAACGGCACCCGTAGAAGGCAAGTGGCCGTGTTTCCAAAACGCCGAGAGGATCCACCACGCGCCTGGGGTGGGCGGCTAGCTAAGTGGGGTGAATAAAGGCACTCTAGGCCAGCATGCACGGTGCTCGTGGGCACAGGCCATTCCAGCGTGGACGCAGTCTCCCGATCCTCACACGAACCCTAGCAGGAAGGTATCACACTCACCCCATCAGCCAGGGACATGATCAGTCCTCAGCCTCAGATGACTTTCCCAGGTCCACGCATCCAGGAGGCCCAGGGCAAGCTGCTGCCAGCTCACTCTCAAGGAAGAAAACTACCAGGAGATGGATCAGAGAAGAAGCCGATTCCAGAGACCAAGAAGGCAAGTCCTGGAGATGACGCCTGCCAGCAGGCACTGACCTGTGAGACAGAAGGACACCACACAGAGACTGGCTCAGCGGCACTGGACAACGTCGAGACACAGCACTGTCCAGACAGGCCCCAGGGTGGTGCTGATGGGAGAGGCAGAGCCAGGGCGGCCTTTGGAGCTGAGTCAAGGATCCCTCCTGATATTTAAGGCGGGCAGGACAAATAAACGCACCACGTAACGTGAAACGCGACCGAGGGAAACCGTAATGTGAAAATGCCGAAGGGCATCGTCACCATGCAACTCTAGGCAGGAGCTTCCGCTGTCACCCAGCTGCTGTGCACAGACAACAGGCTCCGACCTGAAGGTCACAACTGCAAGAGACAAGGGCGGACTTCTCTGCGAAGACAAAAGGAACCGGCTTTCCCCAGCAGGGCCTTCTAATAAGTGAACAAGGTAACACTTGTAGGGGAAGGCAGAAACTCTGAGTCATGGCAGAATGGTCTGTCACTTTTGTTAATAACTGATAGACATAGCACACCAAAGAAAATGGTATCTCCAGAGAATCACGCAGTCAGCTGGCTTGATGGGGATGTCGCACCCCGGCACACAGAGAGGAGTGTGCCCGCAGAATGCTCCTCGGCACCGGCTGGAGATTCATTCCAGAGTTATAAAAACATTCGAGGAACGTAATGGAATTTGGACAGATTCAAGGAGATGACCGCTGCTGCTGTACCTGCTGCCCCCTGCCATCTCCACCCACCTGGACATTCTCTTTCTCTCACAGGAGCTTCAAGTGGCCTTTACCAGAGGGCCAGCGACTGATTCTGGGCCAAGATGCTTCCTGACAGAATGGCCTCGGCAGAGGCTCACCTAGGTGCACTGCATCCACCAGCACCAGGCCCCTGAGGCAGGGTGGCAGGCCGCCCTTTTTCCCGATTCTAGAAAGAGACTACATGCCCGCTGTTATAATAGAACCTGTCTGTGAATCTGATCTTGTAAAAGGAGCCAGGGTCTGTCCACCCCACTTCCCCATCAGCCCTATCTGCTGGGTGGGTTCCACCCTGGGGAGAGCCAAATGATTTCAAAAACCGGCATCTCGCCCCATGAGCCACCTGTGAGACGGGAAGCCAGATTACAGTATGCTGACCAAAAGAGTCCAGTGCAAAAATTGCTGACCTTATCAATAATAGAAATCCAGTAAAAGAAATAACAATGGTTTGTCAGCCAGGGAAACAAAATTTCTCTAAATATTTGCAAACCAAAGGGCATAATCCACGAGGCTTTGCGCCCTGGTGTCAGGATATCTGTAAGAAAAAAGGGAGAAGGTGGTGGTGCTGGGATGAACAGGGTTAAGGAGGCTGGCACCCCCTCACCAGGTCCCCACCAACACCTGCTGCTGGGGACACGGCCACGATCAGCTCTTTGTCCCCAGAGCAGGGCAGATTCCCACCAGCAGGCCCATGACAGAGGAAGCCGACTCCACCTGGCTGCATCAGATCCCTGCCACCCCTGCGCAGCCAGCAACGACAGCACCTGCCCACTAGGTGGCAGCAGCACAGGAAGCAGCTCCGTCCTCCGGGTCTGATTTCCTGTCTGTGGTCCTTGGGAAGCGCCTGCCCAGGCCCCCCTGCCCAGGACTGTCTGCCAGCCTACAGCAAGCATGGCAGGGCAGGCTGCAGCACTCACACACGGCTGGGTTCGTCCACCCTCGGAGCTGCCCCAGGAGCCCATGCTGCCCCCACGCCCACCCTGAAGGCAAGGGAGCGAGTGGGGGAGACAGGCTTCGAGCTCAAGTTCACCAGCCGGCCTGCTCCTCCAGCCCGTTCCGGCATCTAAACCCCAACTTAATCATCCACCTGGCACACAAGCCCTGCTTGTCAGCAGCATTCCCAACAGAAGGAACAGCACTCCTGGGAGGGAAGGCGGATTGTGAGGGCGGAGCAGGAATACAGAAATGGAGGAGCACCTAGGGCCAGGGAGTCAGACACACACCTGGATGAAGTGTGTCTGAGGGACACAGCAGTCCCCCAGAAGGAAGATTTTAGCAAAGCATTAAAGTATTGGTTTACAACTCAAAGAAATAGCAGGTATCTACAAATTCATACCAATAAAGGAATGATAAGGGAAATGACTGAGACCAGAAAATCTCCCATGTACAGGAATCCAAAACCTGTGTGTAGATGCTGTCTTCAGGAGAAGAAGCACGATTTCCCCGTCCTTCAGTGACTTCCTCCCAAATCACGCTGGGTGTGCAGAGGCCTGGCCCACTCCGGCCCCTCCATGGGTCAAGGTCAGCTTCAGCTGGGACCTGCCACATTAACACAGCAGCCCTGCGAGACGCGGAAAGGAGACTCTTTACCCCGCGGTCTTCTAAAACCCCTCACCCGTCTACTCTGAGAAAAACAGCAGACAGGCTCAAAAGGACGGGTCCTAGGTCACCTGCCCAGCGCTCCTCAAAATGCTTCAGGCCATCAAACACGCGCAGAACAGAAGGACCCACAGCCTCCAGGGTGCCCGGGAGGCCTGCAAAGGCAGCGCAGTGACCTAGACGCTACCCTAGGACAGAACAGGCCAGGAGGCAAACGAAGGCCCTCTGAATAACGCATGACCCTGGTTCATCAGAGCAGTTCACGTTCACCGATCACGGCACACGCAACACGCTAACACCACATGTTACCTCAGAGGGACTCCAGGATCGTCTTTGCAGTTTCCTGTGTCTAAAAATATTCTAAAGTTAAGTTCGTTTTTAAAATTTTCAAGACTTATCCTAAAACAATTGATGTCCCACAGTGACTCATCGTTATAATTGGTAATAGAGAAGGAGACAGATTGACCACTTCCTGCTGTTATCTAAAAAACATCTGCTTATACACTAAAGTGTGGTGAAAACCCTGCCCAAGGCACTCAACCAAACCATTAGCTCCCTCCGGCCTCCAGCACCAGCCCTCCATGCTGCCTTGGCCACAGGGTCTCACCTCGTGGTGGGATGAGAAGGCTGCCGTGGGCTGGGAGCAGCTCTGCTTCATGCCGAAGGGAAAGACGGCGCACGTCTGAGGGTCGGTCCTGCCACTGTCACCATCCGCCTCTTGGTTCTGGTCTTCGCTTGAGTTTGGCAGAGGCCAGTTGAGCTGCCCGTTCATCATGGAGGCTCAGAAGGAAGGCTTGAGAAGCCCCAGCCTCCCTAGGAATACTGCATGGGCTCTGCCACGCGCCAAGTGCCCTTAACCATGCTCATGGTCCCGCCATGAAGCACGCGTGGGTGCAGACTTAAGGGGAACACCGGCAGCCAGGGACATAGCATGGTCCCTATGCGTCCACTTACACTGAGTGGACTCAGGTGAGAACTACACAGGCAGACCAAGGCTTTGGAAATGTGGGCCTTCCATTTTAATTTGTATTTATTTATTTATTTGTCAAAAGGGAAAGAAAGGAAAATGGAACAACATAGCCCTTCTTCCCGTAACGGTAACATCTGAAAACAAAAATAAGGCCCTACGAGTTTGTTGCTCTCTCTTTTCATGATGCCTGTTTTACCTCTGTGATCACAGACTACCTCCTTGACTTTCCTCTCTCTCTCGTCTCTGTGAAACGCAGACGCGCCTGGCCCGGCCCCTCCCGGCCCTGCTCCGAGTTACAGTATATGCCGGATCCTGAGATGGGCCAGTCACCCAGCGTCGGGCTGAGTGAATCATCCACTGTTACAGGACTGGTGAGACGTAGCGCCCAGGCAGCCTTCCCTGAACCTGAGATGCGGGGTGGGGCAGGTTCTCAGCCCACTGCCCTGCTTCTGACCAGGTGGGCCCACCGGGGAATGGGATGTCACTGCTCTGCTCCCGTGAGCTCCTGTCTTACCAGTAAATAAGGTGCTCTTACTCCCACATAGCTTCATCACAGCCGCTAAATAAGAAGAGAGTAAAGATCCCAAATGCCCCAAAGTTATTCTCCAAAGACAATGTTGTTGATGACTTATCCCAGATCAATCACCACTGAAGGTCGCCTGTCCTCTTTGGCAATATTTGCTCAGTAACTAATAAAGATCAGCCTGCAGTTATTTATATTAGGTTATCATCTCTCCAGGGCGAGGCTTAATCCATTTTGCAATGTTTTTCCCAACAAGACAACATGAGTTTCTCTGTCTGAAAATGAATTAAGTGTGCGGCTTCTAAATATGGGGTCTGACGTGGCTCTTGTTACAAAAAGCAATTTATTCCCCAAAGGCTTACACCTCAAAGGTTATATGAAAAGGTTCAAATATCAATGCTATCCATTTTTCAATTACTGGGCTTCCTAACACCACTAGCTTTTGGACTGATAAGCAGTGGTATCAGCTTTCTTATTCACCATCTTATAGGTTTCCAATTCCACAGACAGAGAAAGCAAATTTATTGTAATACATTTAGCTGCGTTGGAAACAGAAGTATCCAGACTGTTTCCTCCAAGATATCGGAGGTATCAAATAGCATCGGAAGGGTGTTTATGAAGTGCCGGACACTAGCGATTGCAATTCCAGACAGAGCCGCCAGGTCCACCTGTGAGCAGCTCTCGTGAGAAAGGGCAAGAGACTGCAGGAAAACCGCCCTCCACATGTGGAAATTCAGGAGCCGCGGGAACAATTCACAGGCACGCGTGTCCGAGAGACAGAGAAAGAAAATCCCGTTCACTGTCTGAAGTGCCATGGAGAAAAAAGGAATGAGATTCACAAGTTCATTCTGACCATCAAAAGGACCTTTCCATTGTGGGTAAAGGATTATTTGGCAAAAGAAATAATGCGCTGATATTCAGGGGGAAAAGAACGCTTTGTGGTTGCCCACCCAAATGTGTCCTACAAGATGTGTCATGATTGTTTAGACAGGAGAATAGTCCACTATGTTTCTGTGCTGTTTCTCCTCAGTAACAGAACAAAACTCCTTTTAAAACAAATGTTTAAAGAGCAATTTCTCTTTAGGGGCTAATACTGATAATGTGGCATCTCAAGGGCAGAGGACTGGGTGAGTACCAGGTGTATTCATGACCACCCTCTAGGAGATGGCAATGATAATGTGGCAGAGGACTGGGTGGGTACCAGGTGTATTCATGACCACCCTCTAGGAGATGGCAATGATAATGTGGCGTCTTGAGGGCAGAGGACTGGGTGGGTACCAGGTGTGAATGACCACCCTCTAGGAGATGGCAATGATAATGTGGCATCATGAGGGCAGAGGACTGGGTGGGAGCTGGATGCGACTCAGCCCCTCTGCAGGTCAGTAGTCCAGCTCTGGGTGGACAGTGTGCCCTCAGTGTGCTTGAGGACTATCAGAGGGTCAAACCTCTGGGTTGTCCGTGGAGCCCAAGCCACCTCCCTGGGAGGAAGCACTGGCTCCCAGTGGGCACCTGCCTGGTCACGGCGGGCAGAGCCTCATGCCGGACCTCAAAGCTGCATGCTATTAATTTCACCCTACAGCTCACAGGTAGGGCCCGACTTGTACAAAGTTTCTGTATCAGAGACCAAGGGTTCATGGATTTGTGCAGCTGAGAGTGATGAGTCTCAGGCAGAGACAGGACCACAGGAGGCGAAGTGGTCATGGCTAGCAGCTGGTTGGAGCCAGTGGTTGAGTGGAGACTGGATCAGGGGCAGTGACGAGGGAACAGGGCTGAGGAAAGGGATCTAGGGCCTAGGCTGGGACAGCATAGGCTCTGAGACGTAATCGAGGGCCCAGAGCATAGTGGAACGGGGTCCCTCCAAGCCTGTGGTGGCCCAGCCCCAACCCAGCACCACACCCTCCTCAGGCAGCCCGTCCCGAGCCTGTGAGTCCACAGCCTGCCTGCCGTGAGACGTGGTGGGCAGGCCCAGGTGACCTCATGCGAGGGCCTGCCGCCTGTCCTTCAGTGTTTGAGGTGTGGTCCTGATGAGGAACAAGAGGCAGCAGGGCCTCCTGGGCTCTTTATGGAGTCACCGGCCCCTGACTGACCAGCAAGCACACTGGGAACACTCTGTGTCTGTGTCCACATTTCCCTGGTCCAATAACCCATCTTTCGACCAGAGCCAGCCCTAATGCAGTGCCACCTCATCTGGACCTGGTCACAGGCAAAGAAGACCTATCTCCAAGTCAGGGTGCAGTCTCAGTGGGAGGCCAGGACACCAGCGTAGGGATGTGACTCAGCAACGGGCCTGCAGATGGGCTTGCAGGATCCAAGTGCGGGGACATGCTTGAGTCTGCACAGTCCCCTGGGCTTGGTCCCCTGGGTCAGTAAGCAATGAGCTTCCTGAAGAAGCAACCTTTTCCCCTTGCAGAGCGCCCAGAACAAGTTCCCTTCTCCACAGGGCTGGCGTGCGCTGCCCACACAGGCAGCTATGGCCCTCCCAACAGTGCTGTCCTCTGGCACAGACCCCCACCCAAGTGGACCCAACTCCTGAGGAAGGCCTGGGAGGGGTGGTGGGCTAGGGAGGCTTCCCAGCGAAACAGGTGCTAGTGAAGTTCACCTTGAACTTGAACATGGACCTCCTGCTTATGTCCCCACACCCCTGCCCACCCACGCAAGTTCATCCAGAGGTCAGACCTGAACTCACTTCGCTCCCCCTCCCACCACACGGTCCTTAGATACCCCCTTCCACAGGGGGAACGGCCTCATTTTCCAAGAACCCTCTCCAAGGCCAAGCGTGGCTTTCAAGCAGTGACCCTGGCCACCCATGCTTTGGCTTGCTGCTTTGTCCCCACAGTCATGCCATGCCGGGTCCTGGGAGGCCAGCCGTGACCTCCCCGACTGGGTCTTCAGCCAAGATGTCAGTGAAGCACGTCTGGGAGCTTGACTAGCTGAGGGCCATGGATTTCTGAGCTGGTCTCCGCTTTCCCACTCCGATGGCTTGAACTGTGTTCACAAACACAAAGAAAGAAAGAAAGAAAGAAAGGAAAGAATGAAATGAGGAAAAGAAAGGAAAAATGGATACCCTGAAGTCCCGTCACCCAACCCTGGAAAGCAGCACCCACCGGGAGACAGGGCCACCGTCCATGGGATCAGTGAGGTAGTGAGCAGGAGAGGGTGTCCAGCCCAGCAGGCTGGCGTCCCCAGAGCAAGGTGGCTTCTGAAGGCAAAGGGGAGGCCGCCCCGTGGCTGGGTGACACGCCTTAGCCAGGCAGGAGTGGCTGGGGGTGCGCAGGCAGGAGCTGGGGCAAGGCGGAGAGCAGCCCCCCAGACACAGCAGAGTCTGAACCCTGGCACCATGAGCCGCGGGAGAGTGAAGTCCTGCTGTTGAAGCTCCTAGTCTGTGGTTCGTGGCAGCCGTGAGGCCGCACAGTGCCACCATTTCCACACAGGTCACCTCCCCCATCTTAGCTTCCTCCGCCTTCATCCATCATGCAGGACATGACCCCCTGAAGGGGGAGATGGCCCCATGTGGCCAGCCAGACCTGCAGCCAGAGGAGAGGCGGGTCCCTGCCCTGCAGTCAGCTCTCAGCCGAGGGGAGACACCCACAAAACACCCTTGGTCACACAGACTCACAGTTCTGCAGGGAGTGGACTGGACACAGTAGGAGTCCACGGCTGGAAGAGGTCAGGGCTGAAGAGCACTGCAGTGTCCACAAGCCAGTGACCCCGCTTGGTCAAGGGCAACAGGCAATGCTTCTTACTTGATGTCTGTCCCAGGACAGGTCTCAGGAGACCAGAATCTGTACCATGACAAAGGCTCGTCCCTGTGGACTCCTTCCAAGCACCCAACACTTCTGCCAGTTTCCGTGGGCGATGGATGGAGGCCTGAGGGAACAAGATCAGAGTCCCCGAGGAAACCCCAGGCTCCGAGCAGTGCCGTCTGGAAAGCCAGGCCAGAGCGTCCCCTGGGCGCTGAGGGAAGCCCCCTCCTCACGCCCCATGTCCTCTGCTCGCTCACCTGCAGGCCGTCCCTGCCAGCTCAGCAGACCTCTCCCTCCAGGGACTGCGCACAGTGATCCAGCACCCACACCCACGGCAGCAGCAAGGAACCCCGGAGTTCCGCAGCCACCCTCGTGTCTGCCGGGAGCACGCCCCGTCGTGAGGGCACCCTCCTGAGGGAGCAGTGTGCCGTGTGCCCCCTGAGTGCACAAAGAACTGCGGGCTCTGGGCGTTGACGGGACTCCAGGAGGTCAAGGATGGAACCCGTACTCTGCAGAGGGCAGCGGAAGGCCGACTCCCACAGGTGGACGGTGGACAGGCTCTTGTGTTAATCCTCAGGATGCTCCCAACCCTCAGGGTGCGAGACGGGGGGGCTCCGGTCCTCACTGTATATGCGAGAGAGAAGGCCGCGGAGACTCGCCTTTAACTGTGATTAGCTCGGCCGCTGGCCCGGAGGGAATTGTAGGATTTGCCGCGGAGCCCTGTGTGTGAGAGGTGTGTGCAGGACATCACACACGTTCTATCTGCGAGCTTGTGGTGGTGGGAGGGGCCTCCTTGGGAGGTGTTGGTGGGCAATTGGCAGGGTCCCTTACTGAGAAGCGCCTGCCCTCCGGGGACCAAGCCCACACCTCCGCGACAGACCCTCCCGTGTGGCCCTCCATGCGGAGCCCTAACATGAATAAGCAGCCCGCGAGCGCAGGTGCCTCTCCCACTCCTGCAGAGGGGCCACAGGGACGATGATGGGCGTTGCTTCCTTCTCAGACTGAAATCGAGCCGGTGCCTTCGCAGGAAAGTGCCCGTGCTGGCGTCACGTAGTTTCCTAACGTGGGCAAGCGGGCAAGCCAGCCGAGGTACTGTGAAGTACGACGCTACAGCACCAAAGCCAAAAAGCATCAATAACCTATGTAATTTCTGGTCTTCCGCTCGTGGTCAAGCAAGGTGGTGGCGCTGTCTGTGGTGGCCCTGCTTGGACCTGAGAGGCAGGGGCAGTGGACTCGCAGGCTGGCCGCGGTGTGCCACCAAGTCCTGGGAGAGTTGCCCACCCTGACCTCCGCTGCACTCAGCTCCCAGGAGGGGACTCCAACTACAGCTGCTGCATGCAGCTATGTCCTCCACACTCCTGTCACCACCCCTCCATGCAGACACTGTGGCCTCGTCACTGGTGCAGAATGACACAGCGTGCCTCTCCACTTCTCTTCCAGCCCTAGTGTAAGACCGTACCCTGTATTGTCATTCTAATGCTCATGTACAGTTTTAAAATATCTTGTTTTGCTCTGATGGTCAATATCCATACAGCAGTCAGCCAAAGAGCGTCCGGCACCTCACACCTCGCCTGCAGAGAGAGAAGACTACCTCTTTACCTCCTCCCCCTTGGCAATGAGACGGGACGGGAGGGACCTCGGTCCACTCTCCGAGGCTTAGAGGCAGCGTGGGCCATACCAGCAGCACACCAGACGCTGTCAACACCGGGTTCTTCCTCTCAGGCTGGGCACTTGTCCATGGGAGCTCCAGCTGAGTCAGGAGGCCCAGGGGACACTGAGGCTTGGGAGGCGGTGCCCTGCCCTCTCCCCGGGCCGCTCTCAGAGGCGATCCTCCGACACACCGCAGGACCCTCCTCACCATCGCTGAGCGACAGGAGTTCAGTCCCAGGCAGGCTTCCACCAACTCAGTCCTGGAAAAGTAGGTCACAGGTGCCGAGCAAGACCCCAGGCCCGCGTTCCGTGGCAGCACCGTGAGTGGCCTTCACCTTGCCCCCTCCCGACTCGCAGGTGAAGAGACTTCCTTGGTCTCTCTGGCCCTGCTTTCCCCCAAAACGTCCACGCTGGCCCCGCTTTGCCATCTGCATGACCCACCCCATCTCTGTGCTCTAAACAGGGCTTCCCTGAGCCCTCAGAAGGGCACCACGGACCAGCAGCAGAGTTTTGAGACACACTTGAGCGCCCAGCTCTGGGGAGCCACCACGGCCCTTCTGGGGTCCACGGCCTGCTTGTGGTCTACTTCTCATTCCTCTCATTCCGGCACCGACCTCTCTGCCAGGGATGTGATGTCAAGGCGGATGGCAGCTGGGATAGAGGGGTGGACACCAACCCGGGAGCTGTGCTCCTTCCCCAGTCCTGTTCCACTCCTGTCAAAACACAGGCAGCCACCAAGAGACCCCGTCCTCCGAGACCTCAGGCACCTGCAGAAGGCACCCTGGATGCTCCTGAGTCTTCCTTCCTCAGTCCATATCCCCTGCAGTTCCCAGGGGAGAGCAACGTCTACAGCAGATCCATCGGCATCACAGTGCTGGCCGGGGCGTTAAAACTGCCCCTCTGAACCTTGAGCACACTCATCTTTGCCAGAAATGTCCCCCCAAGGCCTGCAGCCCCACCCTCACGAGGCGTGGGACACTGCCTTTCTCTGGAGCTGTGCAGGTGAGCTGCCCCAGCCGTCAGAGGGTCCAGGCTGCCACATGTCCCAAGAGCCACTTAAGGAGAGGACCCCGAGGTGGCTGCCCCATCCGCCATGAGATCCTTGTCTGCTATGGATTGCCCCAGTGTAGGGCACGGTCTCTTCCTGTGTCCCCTCCTACTGATGGCAGCTACATCCTTCACATGCTCAGACAGACACTGTCCAATATCTGAGCTGATGAAAAGTTGATCACACTTCAGATTGCTGGAAATCACTGACCTTTAATTGCAAGGGTGTACCCGTGTGTGTAAACACAAGGAATTTAAAGAATGAGGATCAGGGAGAGTCTGAAGACCTTTCTAGCTGCACCCAGGTCACAAGGAACACCCGTGGGTCCAGGGAACAGGCCCCCTTCACAGTGCAGCCTTCCCTCACTGGACAGGCAATGCTGGGAGCATCTGAAGAGCTGTGTGCACCAAGGTCCTTTTCAGCATCTGGGGATGAGGCAAACAGGTGAGGATACAGAGGACCAAAGGAGCCCCAGGCTGTGGGGAGCCCTGTCCCCCACCCCCACGGAGGTGCTCACTTAGGTGCATGGGTCAGCGTCTCTTAGTCACACAACCACCTGCAGAGACAAGCTTGAAGGTGTCTTCACGCATGGCACCCTCTGACTCACAGGTGGTCTCCTACCACCCACTATCTAGGCTCTAGCCCACACTAGGCTGTGCAGAGGGCCTCTGGCACATGTGTGCTTTCAAAGCGGAGCCAGACCTGAGGACCTCCCTGTCCCAGGAGGCAGCTCACTGGACAGGGAGAGGATCAGAGGCATCCTCGGGGAAGCGCCACAGGAGCTGGTTTGTGTAATCAGATGTTCTCACACAGCCTGGCGGCTCTGTCCCCTGGTGCAGAGAGAGCAGACCCGCCCTTCCTGCACTTCTCCCCTGGTTCACACCCCCAGGGAGCCCACCTGCCCCTCCTGCACTTCCCCCGTGGTTCACACCCCATGCGCCTGGGAGAAGACTTTGAAAATGCCTAACCTACGGAGGTTAGATTATTCCCTAAACTGTACTGTTTGACTCAATCTTAGAACCTATTTGGAAAACTCTTTATTTTTGTATAAAACTCCCAAGTTCATTCATTTGAATTTAAATCTCCATGAACCACCATACGCACTGTCCCTCTGAAACCACTGCATGGCCCGTCCTTGGGAATGCCAAATGAGTTGATCATAATTAATGCTATAGACAAGCCCCACATACAATAATTAACCACATATTGTTAAGTGCTATCAAAAATGCACAGCACTTAATTAGCTTGAGACAACATTCTCTGTGTATTACCAAATGGGTAATGACATTCTTTAGACATCATTCTTCAGCAGGAAGTACTTGCATTAACAGTCTTCTAATGTATTTATTAGGACTTCAATAATATTGAAGTGGTGCGTGAGCAATTTAGCTTAAATATTCCATTTCAATTAAACATCTGACCTTTCTGAACTCTCTGGAATTTTCAAATTAGCGATTGGTTTGCAATTATGCCATTTGTGGGTACAGTATGATATAACTCCAGTTTCATTGTTTTGGTACCTAATGGAGACGTTCTCTGTAATGAGAGTCCAACTTACCAGTACCACGTCCCTGGAAGCTGGGGCCGGCCACGTGTCACTTGAGGTCCTGAAGGAGCAGAAGGCAGAGCTGGAGCTCAGGACTTGCCCTCCCTGGAGACAGAATGCACAGCATCTCCCCAGCGAGTCTTTTCTCTGAGCCTGTCCCTTCCTTCCGTGAAATGGAACAATACTGCATGATTCACTTTCCCCCCTTAAACTCCTATGAGACCACACTGGTGTAAAATTCATATGAAAGTGACTTTGTGTTGATTGATAACAGGACCACCCCAGTAAAATGTGGGATTATGACATAACTTTTATGGGAAGAACTAGCATGATTCTATGTGTATTCTAAAAAGGAAGTGAAACGTCATAAAGCCTGTCATGTTGGATTTGCATTTATACTGGTCTTTAAAAGTCATGGTAGCAACTACTACCTATAAATAAATGCCACAGCTGTGTGTGTGTGTGCATGTGGCTTTGAATAAGCAAGCACGTGGCAAAGTCGGTGAGTGTTTATTGAGTGGAAATGGCTGATTTGATCCAATGCCGTATTACCTTTTCTGAAATGTTAGCATTTCCCATCAGCATCCTCAGATGGGGGCGCGAGGCTCCAGGTAGGACCCTGAGACAGAATCCCTTTCCTTTGGCAGGCCTGGGAAGAAAGAAGAGCTTTCTGCTGTCACGGACGGGGCTGGGTGGGGTCAGGTGTGGGCTTCCAGGCCGCGTGGGTGAGGACGGAGACTGGAAGTGGCTCGACCACCTTCCCGCGGGGAGGCCTGAGGCCCCGGTCTGCAGCCCTCCGCCACGGAGTCTGTCCTCCTCCAGGAGAGAGCAGGGACTCCACCAGGGATCCTGTTGCTCTTCCAAGAGGGCAGTCCCTGCAGGACTCTCCCTCGTCTGTCCTGGGCCTCTGGGCGTAAGGAGGGGCCTGCCCGCACCCTTCCTGCTAGCACATCTCTGCTCTCCACTGTGGCCTGGGAGGCTGCTGTACCTGCTTCCACTTCCTTCTGGACCTTCACTGAGTGCGTCCTCCCTGTCACTCTCAGTTTGCAGGGGCCAAGCGGGAGGCTGAGCTGCCGGGCCTCAGGTGTGGTCCCCATCTGACCACTGCTGCCTGCAACTCCTCTCATGTTTGCATTGCTGACCAGAGACTGGTTCATGCTCATCCTCGGAGCCTTCTGCAGCTTTTGGGCCTCCTCTCTGCTGCCCGCTCCCCTGGCCCCAGCGCAGCACCTCCTGCACACATTCCCCTGCAGCCTCAACCAGGCTGGCCGCCCTTCTGTCTGCAGCTGGCGAATCCCCAGGTGCCCCTGCTGCCTGTCAGGACTGCAAAATCCTTGCAACTTCACTGACGCTCGGGTCCCTGGGGGTCTGCAGTGTGACCCAGGTCACTGCAGGTGCACAGTGAACACCCTCCGCAGAGGAGTCCAGTGTGCCCGCTGCAGCTCTGGACCTCACGGTCTCTGGCGCTGTGTAGGAGACAGCCGCACCATCCACCAGGCTGCTCTCCCTCCAGCAGGCCAGGGCATGGGGAGGGTCACCTCACCCGTCTAAGGGGATGAAGACCTAAGCAGGGCTGGCTGGGGCTCAGCGGGGGAGCGCTCGCCTAGCAAGGCCCTGGGTTTGATCCTCAGCGCCTCATAAAAATGGATCATAACATGACGGCATTGTGTCCAACTACAACTGAACAATAAATATGAAAAAATTAAATAAAAAATAGAGAAACCTCAGCAGCCTGGTGATTTAACATTAAACACAACATGTGTAATAAGTAAGCAGAAATGCCCAATCCACGGAGCAATGCTGGAAGCTGGCTTTCTCCTTGCCGGTCTCGCTGCCTCGGCCTTGCTACTGATCACCGTGTTTCTAATTTGGGCATTTTTTTCATGAAGTTTTGTATGATTCTGATTTTTACAAGTTCATTAAAATCTAATCTATTTTCTTAATTCACCTTTAGAGCCCCCTTAAACTCCACTCCTGAGACAGATGCCCCGTCCCCACCTGCCCTGTCCTGCCGTGCTGAGCTGTGACTCTTGACCACGGCTGGGCTCTCTGCGGCCCAGGGCACACTCTGCCCGCACTTTCTCACGTGTGTGGAGTTCTCCGTGGCTCCATCCCACCCCGACGTGGAGGTCTCCCTGGGATACGTGCAGCACGAGGCTGAAGACAGCAGGAGCCCTGCCTGCGCTCAGGTGACTCCAGATTCTCCACTCAACCTTCTGTTTTCAAACTCTGTTGTGACTTTTTGGCCAAGTCACATTATGATAGCATATTAGTCTGCGAGGGTTTTTTGTGACTCTAACACTCACTTCAGAGCAAGGGACCGTACAGAGGAAAGAGGTCAACTCAGCTCCCAGTGCAAGTGCTGGAAGCCCAAGGTCAGGGACTCTGGGGCCTTGGGTGCAACCCTGATGGTGGAGGACCTCGTGGCAGACATGCAGGCAGGAGCACAACCACGGTGCAGGACAGGAGGCCAGGGCCAGGGCAGGGCTAGCTTGCTCCCGCTAGAGCTCCCACTCCTGAGAGCTGGCCGAGGGCCCCACAGAAATGGTGCCGATCCCTTCTAAGGCCAGCGCCCCAGGACCCCAGTAGCTCTAGGACACCTCGCCTCCCAGCACCACCCTCCTGGTGACCACTTTCCAACACGAGCACCCTCAGAGGACAAACTGCCCCCCACACAGCATCCCACGCGGGCCCAGGCACTGTCCATCCCACAGTGCAGAATGCACCCCTCGCCCAGGAGCCCAAGGGCTGGACTCTCCCAGCACCACCCAGAAGCCCAAGCCCAGCTCTCCTCAGAGACTCAAGGCAAACTCTTCCTGGCTGTGACTAACACTGAAGGCACAAGTCACCTGGCCGATGGGAGGGCAGGGGTGGCTTCAACCTTGCCATTCCAAAAGGGAGTGATCCAGAGGCAGAAGGAGTATCGGGCCAGAGCAAGACCTGGCGAGGTGCACCTGTTAGCACCACAACGCCCAGGGCTGCGGCTTTGTTCCTGTGAACATTTTGGCAACTTTAGCTGACAGCATCGCCAATGCGTGTGATCGTCTGATCTTCCTGAAGACCCAGACACTGGTGCAGAAAGATGAGAAGCTTCTGGAGTTAGCCTTGGGGCTCACTGCCCGTGGTGTGGCACTCTGCGCTGCCCTGGACCTGGACCCGGTGGCCCGCAGGCTTCCCCTCTGCTGATGAGACCCGCGCAGGCTCTGCTTTGCAGTGGTGCAGCTGGGCTGCAGCACCCACCCGCTCACCCCTCTGATTTCCACCAAGGCTACCTCTTGGCTCTCCTGCACCCCAGGTCCCTCGGATCTGCTCCTCTGAATTGACATTGACCACATCTGTGAGAGCCAGGTTCAACCTCACAGCACTCAGGTGTCCTTTGCAAGCTGTGGCCGCTTGGAGCCTGCTGAGCCTCCAGGTGGGACACCCGTTGGTTCCCGCGGCACCACCCCTGCCAGAAAAGACATGGCAGCCGCAGCCTGAGCTGGCCTCTCTCTGTGGCTTGGCTGGAGGCAGCAGGAGCTGTCAGGCGAGGAAATGGAAGTACCATCATGTAAACACATCAAAGCCTGTGTCAGGGTGACTGGAGGGACACAGGGCCCCACGTCAACTGTGGGTACGCTGGGGTGGCAGGCCTTGTCTCTGTTCACTTCACTAAATGGTGAAATCCTCCCTCATTGGAACATCAGGCAATCCAAAAACAAAGTAAAATAAAACAACAGCCATCCCCCACACCAAAAAGATCCCGCCATCCTGGCTCCTGGTGGAGTAGTGGCCCGGGAAGGACTCCTCCTCCTCACATGGAGTCTTCCTGCTCACCCCAGGGGGTCATCGTCAGCCCCCACCCGAGCCCGCCGTCCCTGCTCCTTCTCCCTCCACCTTAGCCACCCCTCACAGCCTCAGCTCCTCAGCGCTCCCTCTGGCTGGAGCTCTCCTCCTCCGGAGGGAGCCGACTCCACAAACACAGAAGTGCCGGATCAAGAGGCCAGGTCACTAGGAGAGGAGAGGTCCCAGGCTGAGCCTCCCGCCAGCCCAGAGAGGGCGGGGCTCCGGCCAGGGCTCCTGGGCTCCAGGAACCTCAGGGACAGGGCCCCAGGGGCCTCCCGGGAGAAGAGGAAGGGGACACAGGGTCCTGCACGCACCTGAGCTGGATGCTGAGCACTCCAGTATTATGAATCCAACAACACCGTGCTGGCCATATGTGGATGTCCTTCACTGGGGAACAAAGGCCCTCACAAACCTCCCTGCTGTCCCCATCCTGTGGCTGGAGGGAAACCCAGCAGAGGTCTGCTACACACATGTCTCAGGTAGGTGTTGACATCGACCCCAAGCCCCAGAGCTGCATCCACAGCGATGCCCTCCTGGTCATTTTCTTAAGCTTCTCCCTGGTGTGGGGCTTGAAGACGATTCATCAGAGGTGATTTCTATTTGTATTTAGCAAAACTTGGACACAGCCAATCTCATCCCCTGCGTGCAGGTGCTGATTTCTATGTGGGGACCCACCCCAGGACCTCTGGAATGTTCCCGTGTGGGGACGGTCACTTGACATTCAGGACATGTTCTGTCCTCTCCTGCGGACCACTCCATGCTGACCTCGATGGCCTTAACGTCCCCCAGCCACGCAAAGGGAACTGAATTTCAGGAAGGCATCAGGGGTGAGGGATACACAGGCTCCGACCTGCCCCTGCGGCCTCTGCCGAGCAGCCTCTGGCTGTCACATTTGAGTGACAGGAAGAGAAGTTCTGATTTCAGGCTTCTCAAGTAGAGTCAGGACGGTCCTCCAGGAGACACCTGTGGAAGCCCCTCCTGAGGCTGCTTGGGCCTGGATGCCTGGGTACGCCCACCCTGTGATAAGGTCAGATTGGCATTTCAGAACCGCAAAGGGACGTGTTTTAACAAGGTACGTGAATAGTTGGAGATTTTGTGGAAATAAGAAAAATTCAATGTTACACAGGGAGATATCTGGAGGGAAGCGATGGGCACCTGGACACAGCCAGAGGGTGGCCTGGCCCCTTCCCTGGCCGGCCATGGAGCACTGGGGTGGACGGGACATCGGCCACCCAACAGCGAACACAGAGGCTCCTTTTCTAAGAGTTGCCGTCCCTCTACTGGCAGAGCCTCCAGTCCCACGTCTGAGCCGGCATCGTCCCACCCCCGAGTCCAGCAGGGACTCGGGGGTCCTGGGTGCATTCTGACTTTTCAAACAGCTCTAACCTGCCTTCAAGAAGGTGCGTGAAGATGGGATTCCAGCTTGCCCTTCCCTCGACCTCAGGGCCAGGGTGCGGTGCAGCTTCCATGGCACCATGTCCCCTCCTGGGGCACGAAGGCTGCTTCCCAGAGGGTGAGCGTGCCCTTGCCCACCACTTGCTCACCTGCTCCTCCTCACCCAGTCTGGTGGAGACTGGCCTGGAATGGCCCGGAAACTTAAACAGGAGCACTTCGGAAATACGTGACTTTATCTATGCCACGGGTCCCCTGCCGTTCTGAGCCCAGGGGAGCCCTCCTGGGAAGACCAGGGTGGATCTCGACCCAGCCCAGGACCTCCGCGAAGTGTGGGTGCTGCCCGGAAGCACTGCTTGTCCTCGAGAAGCCAGCGGGAGGCGTGGTGGCCCCCAAGCTGTGGCTCCTCCCAGACCCTCCAGTCTTCATCTGTGAAACAAACACCTCCATGAAAATGGCACGACCCCCGGAGGCTGCCCGGGAACTGTTTTGATCTTTCACTGATAAAATCCACCACGGGGCCAGACACATCCCTGAAAGACATCTGACAGGTGTTTTGAAGTGAACTGTCCAACAGGGCAGCCACAATGGCTGTTTAACCCTAAATGGACTGAAACAGATAACGCGGACGTCAGCTCCTCGCAGCCTAGCGACAGCTCGACGTTCCTGGTCTCCAGGGCGGCGGAGCCCTCAGGGCTGGCCAGCCTCAGAGCCACCCAGGCTCCTTGCAATGGCTCTACAGCCAGGTTTGGAATCAAAGTGACCTCAGGGAGTGCTGCCAGCATCTACAGGGCTGCTCTACACCCCACAAAGCCCAGGGAGGCCCCACCACAGACAACCTCAGGCTTGGCCTCCCGCCCTGCTCACCGCGTCTCCAACACTGAGTGGTCTCCCTGGAGAAATGACATAGCAGAGCACTGCCCTGGCCCTGGGTGTCTGCCACACACACTCCGGCTGGTGAGCGCTCATCCACGTCAGCGGGAAGGTGCAGACGCACTCCGTGGGCACCTGAGGACGGCCTCATCTCAGCCGACCGAGGCTGCCCCTCCTTTGTGCTCTTTTGGGCGTCCTTGTGCTATTTCTGCCTTCTCCGTTATCTACACTGTGACTTTTATCCTTTTTTCCCTCATATTATCCCACATTATTGATTTCTTTTTCTCTGAGATCCTGTACCACTTTGAACCCTCCCACTCAGGGGCCACTCAGGTGGAAGGAGCACACAGTCCCAACTTCACATCACCAACAGGGAAACCCAGGGGGCCACGGGCCCAGCCACGTGCTCAAGACCTCAAACCCAGCCTGGCCCCCTGGGCCTCTGTGGCTCGCTCCCCTGGGCACCAGCCAAGGCCTACACTGATTTGTCACGTGATGTCCAGGGACAATACTGACACTCAACCCACCTGAAGGTGATTTTACCGTTCCTATATGAAGATACGAGTAGGCGCCTTCAGCTTGAAGACGATGCCGTTTTCTGTGGAGTGCGCAGGCAGGAACAGTAGAGATGAGCACAGAGAAGTTCTGAAAGGTGGAGCAGTGTGCCCAGAGTCCAGTGCCCTGCCTAGGACCAGCTGCTCCACCTCTCTGCACCGCCCAACCCTGTTTCCAGAGCTGGGCATGGAGGGAAGGCAGCCTGGAGATGATCCCTCCCAGGTGGGGCCACCCAGCCCTGGTGCACACCGCCAGAACTCAGCAACAGAGACACAATCCTGCATCAGACTCCTCCTGCGACTTAAAGGTCTGCGTCCTTGTTTCTCTGCACATTCTTCTCCACCAGCGTATCCTGTATTTCTCCATGTTTGCGGTTTATCATTGGAAACACCCTCATGCCCAGTGAGCAGATCTCCTCACCAGCTGTTCATGTGACGATGAGGAAAAGGGGACACACGGGATACTTTATTGAACGCTGACAATAAGTGGCCCTTCTGTGGTTTTCACAGAGGACGAAGACCCTCCATTCATGTGTGAGGCCTGACCTCCTTACCACGTGGGAGAACAGTACCCAGGGCCAGGGGCAGGGGAGATGCACCATCCCCAGGGGTCATTTGGGGGATGACAGAGGCAGCTAGCGTTGCTCCAGCCAGGCACATGACAACGTGGAGGGGGCAGTGTCCTCCAGCCCAGACGCTAGGAGTGATCACCAGTGAGTGGCTGTACAGAGGCAAGTTTGTTCCTCAGGACTTTGCACGGCCTTCCGATGGAGAGAAGTCTCGTTCCACCTGCTTTCTCAGCGCAGTTGACTCCATGCGCCTGCAGCATCTTGCTCTGTGGAGCTGGACAGCGGAGCTGCTCAGTCCGAGCCCCAAAGGCAGGCCTCTGGCTAGGTCTTCATGCTTCTCTCACAACTTGCCACACACACCCCAGTGCATCTTCCCTGCGTCACAATCTGTGTCGCCCAGAGCCAACAGTGGGAAAGCTCCGCACGAGCATGCAGACCCCTTAGCAGAGCGGCAGTCTGGCCACGCATCTCTTCCCAGCCAATTCTGACTGATGTGAAATTTGATCGCACTGAAGTTCTCCCATGGAAACTTCCTTCTGTCGTGGTTTCCCAAGAGACGCGGGGATGGGCCACATCCACAGCCCTGAGGGCCAAGCCACTCAAATACTGCTGTGCTCACCAATCCCAGTGGCCACACCTTCAGCGGGACTCAGGGAGCTGCACACTGTTCCTAAAACCTCTTGTCAGGGGTGGATGAGGGCTGGGAGCTCTCCTTCCCTGGGGCTTGTGAAGCTGGCGTCCACCTCCCGCTGTGCTTCCTGGCCCCGCTCTTGCTCTTCCTCCCCCTCAATCTTGGCGTCCCCTATGTGCAGCCCCAGACCCTCTCCCCAGGCTCGTCCACACCAGAGTGCCCACACTCACCCTCAAGAACTGTGAACACTTCCAGTCTGAAGACCAACAAATCGGTGAACCCCTGTCCTTCCCTGTTCCAGACCATCCCAGAGATACAGGTCGGGTGCCCTCCACCCCTCGAGAAGGCATCGACCTTCCTCCCCACGGCCTGTGCAGCCAGCAAGCTGTGCCTCCTGATGCTGGCTCCCTGTCCCCTGGCCCTCACTGGACCAGGATGGCTGCACATTTCTGCTTCTCCTCGCTTCGCATCAGGCACCTCCCCAACCAAGTCTGAGGTCGCCCATGTTAGCTGTCCACCAGCCTCTTCCTAGGACACCTCAGCACCTTCCTACCTGGCACCCTCCAGAAACTTTCCCAGATACAGGAATAAAAACAGATATCGCTGGATCACAAAGAGTCACAGACTCTC
Organism: Marmota flaviventris; assembly: GCF_047511675.1. Lineage (NCBI taxonomy): Eukaryota > Metazoa > Chordata > Mammalia > Rodentia > Sciuridae > Marmota > Marmota flaviventris. Next base: position 1,289,035 of record NC_092513.1, on the reverse strand, counting down.
CTCCAAGGTATCCTAACATGGTTGCTTGAATTGCTCTCAGTATAAATTCCAAACTCTTGCAAGAGTAGTCAAGACTGTGTGACAGTAGCTCTGCTGACCCGAGTGACCCCAGCTCAACGGGGACAAGCTCTTAGTGTGTAGGCCCTGTCTCATCACGGCCTTGTCACAAAGGTGGTCTGCCAGAGGGCCCTGCTCAGTCACCTTCCCCTGGCAGCTCAGTTAACCTTCTGCCCTTGTATCAGGAAATCATAGAACTGAAAAATACAATAATAGAAAAACTCACCGGAAAGACTCTATAACAGGGAGTGCAGTCCGTGAACACAGGACAGACGGTCGGACTCTCCCGTCTGAACAGCAGACAGGAAAATGCTTCAGAAAGAGCCAGCAAGCCCCCGGGGTGTGAGACGGGAACAGCAGGTTCAGCGCGGTTCCCTGGAGCCGGAGGAGAGGAGAAGGCATGAGGCGGTTTTAATGAAATAAAATAATGGCTGGGAGCTCCCTGGGTTTGGCAAAAGACAGGAACCTATAGATTCCAAAACCCGAGTCAATCTGAGTAAACAAGAGAAACTGGCAAAACCCTCACCAAGACACACCCTAACCAGACGGGAAAACTCCAGCATAAAAGGAGACCCTCGAAGGCACCTAGGAAGCCCCTGCCGGGTAACGGCAGATTTCTCATCTGGACACCGGAAACTGTCCAGGGTTTCACATCCTGGAAGAGGAGATTGGCCAACCCAGAATCCTGTAGCGGGATCAGCCATTCAGAAATGAAGGAACCCCCTCAGGCCAAGGGAAAGCAACACATCATCAAAAAATACGAAATTCTCCCCACAGAAAGGAAAGGTAAGAGAACCCAGAGCTCCGTGGACAAAGCCTGCACTGGAGAGAGTTGAACAGGGGTCAGCATGAGACGGCTTTTCCCTGTGAGTCTCTGAACTGTGGGTGGGGACAGTGAAAGCAAAGATTTGAAAAGACCAGGGAACTTGGCCCTCCTCGGTGAGGTGACCAAACAAGAAGAGGCCAGCCTGGGGTGTGGCTCCGGGGGACGCACTCGTGTGGCACAGAGAGGCCCTGGGTCCCTCCTCAGCACCACATAAACATCGATAAGTAAAGGTATCGTGCCCACCTACAACTAAAACAAAAGAGGAGGCCCAAACTATCAGTGTCGCGAGTGAAACAAAGAACGTTGTTATAGAGTCCACAGACACTGAAAGAATGAGGAAGCATTATGAGAAAATGTAGAGTCAAGAATTCAACAAGTTAGAAGCAAGGAACGATTCTTTGAAAATTATAAGTTACCAGAATCAATCAAGACAAAATATTTTACCTTAATTATCTCACAATCATAATAAAATTAGATTTATAATTTATAATCTTCCAAAAAGGAAATCTCTAGGCACTAATGATTTTAGTGGAGAATATTGCCAAATATTTTAAGAAAAGAATCAGCAGCAAATTTATAAACTGACTTCCAAAGGTCAGAAGTGAGGGGAACACTTTCTAACAGGTTGTGAGTCAACAAGAGCTCTGATCCCCAACTCGGAAGAGAAGGAAGAAATGAGGGAAAGGGAGGAGGGAGGGAGGGGGAGGGGGAGAGAGAAAAGGGGGGAGCCTGAACCATATCACACATAAACTTAGATGCAAAAATCCTGAACAAAATATTAGCAAATCAGATCCAATGATGTACAAAAATAATTAGACACCAAAGCAGTATTTATTTCAGCTCTACAAATCTTGTCTGATATTTGAAAATCAATCAAAGCAATTCATCATATCAACAAACTAAAGAAGAAAATCCCTATGTTGCTTATATCAACTGGTGCAGAAAAGCAGCTGAAACATCGAACAGATATTCATGATTTAAAAAAAAACATAAAAATATAAGTAAGTTTGGAAAGGAGGGGAACTAACTAAATATGATAAAAAGCATCAAGGTTGGGGCTGTGGCTCAGTGTAGAGCACTTGCCTTGCATGTGTGAGGCGCTGGGTCCGATCCTCAGTACCACATGTTGATTGTTTCACTTGTGACACACTTGTAAAACTGTGGGACTCCGAGAAAAGCAGAGTTCATTGATGACACCAAAAGCCTGATTCATAAAAAGGAAGAACTGAGAAATTAGACCTCTTCAAAAGTTAAAAAAAAATGTACTCTTTCAGAGATTCATTAAAAGCATAAAAATACAAGCCATACAAACCATCAAACTTCTAGCAACTAGAACAGATAGAACTCTCACAACTCAGCATTAGAAAGCAGCCATCCAACTAGAAAATGGGCAAAAGCCATGAGCAGACACTTGACTGAAGAAGATACACAGATGCACTTCAGCACACGACGAGGTTTCTCACCTCATTATCCACTGAGGGAAACACAAATTAAAAACTACCATGAAAAGTCCCTATGCAGATATCGGGACATCTGCAACAGAAACAGGGACTCCACAAACGCTGGTGAGAGCCGGGTCCTTCACAGGCTGCTGGTGGGTGCAGAGTGCCTAGGCATGGTGGAGCGCCGTGGGCCGCCCACGAGATCAGCCAGACAACCCAGCAGCTGCCCTCTCACATACTCTCTGAGCAGAAGGGGAATGTTTGCTCACAGGAATACCTACCCTTGGATGTTTATAGAAACAATAGCCAAAACCTAGCATTAGTCCAGCTGTTCTTCAACCGGTGTGTGGTCATGCAGATGACTGTCCGTCCAGGGACAAAGCCCAACGCTGAAGAGGAAAGGGCCTCAATCTGGATGAATCTCCAGGAAACCGTGCTGAAGAAGGAAGCAAATCCAGATGTCATATAGTGTGCAATTTCTTTGGCACATTCTCCAAGTGACAAAAGCATAGAAGTGGGCTGCAGGTGGGTGGTAGCCATGAGACTTGGGCAGGTGGGGTCAGCAGAGACGGAGACAGGTGTGGCCATGAGGCAGCAGGCAGGATCCTGGAGGGGCCAAGACTCGATGGTCAGATTATTCTACGGATCCAGCACTTACCATTGAGCAAACTGGGGGATGGGCGCAAGGATCTCGTCATGATTTCTCACAACTGCATGTGAATCCACAATTATCTCAAAATAAAAAGGTTAATTAAATAATTCTAGAGAAAGACTAGACTTTGGGTCAATTCATCAAAGGTTAATTTACCCTAAATCAATTTAAGACTAGGAATCCATTGATAAGCTAATTCACAGATGCAAAGATATCTCTGAGTGCCAATCGGCAGAATAGGTGTGCAATGGTCCAACTCACGGCAAGATCAAGTGGCCATTGCTGTTCGGCACATATGAAAGCGTAGATTAGACTCACCGAAACTGCCAAATGAGACATTGCATTGTACACAAAGTCATAAATCTCTAGTGTGAGCTCTTCACACAACAGGAAGATGTTGTGAAATGCAGCTGTAAGGCGGGTCTGGTGCGTCTTTGAGGGCCTTCCAGGTGAGCTCTGCTGCTGTCCTCACTCCTCTTAGCTGGGGTCTGCTTTCTGAGGTGGGAAGCAGCAGGTCCAGGAGGGCCTGGGAGGGCAGCCTGAGAGGCAGCGCTCCCGTGTGTCTGCCCACTCCCACCCGGCCCCACCCTCTCTCTCCCCCTGTCTGAGGTGTCGGTTCCCCACCTGGGACCTGCAGCCTCGGGGCTCAGGGCAGGGTCCAAGGCTGACTGCTCCAGGCGCTTCCCACAGCAGCCAGAGAACACTGGGGGCATCTGTGGAAGAGCTTGGCCTGGCCAGGAGAGGGTAGGGTCCCCGCAGCACTAGGAGCTGAAAGGCTCCAGAGGGGCAGAGCAGCCTCCAAGGCCCCCACCCCAGCCGGACTGCTCTGGAGGAGCGGGCTCCGCGCTGTGAGGGAGACGGCAGGGTGAGCAGGCGCTCTCTGTGGCCTGCACCAGGGCCATCAGGCCAGCAGCCCTGGGAGTGTCCACAACACGCGCCAGGCAGGGAGTGGGAGGGGCTGATGCCCCCGACTGGCTCAGCCTCCCTGCCAGGGTCACGGTCCTGGGTCCTGGGTTCAGGATCCTGTGAACCCTGCTCACAGAGCCACACAGGACAGGCCCGCATGGAGGAGCTTCACTGGAGCCGGGGCCCAGAAACAGGAGGTGACATTGTCCAAGCACATGCAGGTCCCAGAGGGCCCAGGCAGCCTCCCACTGCAGCCTCCTGGAGCCCCACAGGTGTCCTGCATGCTTCAGGGAGGGCCACCTCTGAGTCCACCCGGGCTCTTGTCTCTGACAACTGCATCGGTGGCCCCAGGGTCACCTTCTGGTCTGGACAAGACAGGCCTGCCCTGGAGGTGGGGATGTCACAGGAGGGGGCCCCTGTCCCAGGGTGCAGCCTATGGTGGGCTCTACCCCCAGACGTGGCTTCCCTGAACCCAGGAGAAAATTGCAGAGCGCAGATCCTAAAGCAAGCTCCTCACCCTGCAGCCTGTGAGAGAGACCTGCACTTTTCTAGGAAAACCATAGCATGAAACGCCCTGGCTCCTCCCCGTGAGCTGCCTCCACAGTGAGGCGTGGGCAGGCCCACCCAGCCCTGGGACCAGCTTGGACCTTTTGCCTTTTCCTGCTCTCTCCTAGGGTGCCAGATTTCCATTGCACCCAGGGAGAAGTCACTTCCTGCTGTGAGGCCCGGGTTGCCTGGCAGACAGGAGCAGCCCCCCCTCCTGAGACTCAGCACAGCACCTCACGTCCAGACAGCAGGGGAAAACCAGCAAGAGGATGCACATGGCCCACGGAGGGCTGGTCCGAGTGCTTTCCACTTGGCGTTTGGCCTTTGGGGGTCTCAGCCAGTCCAGGCCAGAAGCCATAGCCACCAGCGTCCCTCATGTTGTCCTTGGGTTTGTGTTTGGAACTGTGGCCTGCAGTGCCCCAACAGCCCAGTTCTGGGCAGCAAGACGGGGCTGGGCTTTGAGCATCGGCCCTTCAGCACCACTGTGGCCCCTCCAGCACTGTGGCCCCGAACTGCAGCCTCTGTGGCCCTGACCTGCAGCCTCTGTGCCCTGACCTGCAGCCTCTGGGCCCCGACCTGCAGCATCTGTGGCCCTGACCTGCAGCCTCTGGGCCCCGACCTGCAGCCTCTGGGCCCCAACCTGCAGCCTCTGTGGCCCTCCAGCACTGTGGCCCTGACCTGCAGCCTCTGTGGCCCTGACCTGCAGCCTCTGTGCCCCGACCTGCAGCCTCTGTGGCCCTCCAGCACTGTGGCCCTGACCTGCAGCCTCTGTGGCCCTGACCTGCAGCCTCTGTGGCCCTGACCTGCAGCCTCTGGGCCCCGACCTGCAGCCTCTGGGCCCCAACCTGCAGCCTCTGTGGCCCTCCAGCACTGTGGCCCTGTCCTGCAGCCTCTGTGGCCCTGACCTGCAGCCTCTGTGCCCCAACCTGCAGCCTCTGTGGCCCTCCAGCACTGTGGCCCCGACCTGCAGTGTCTGTGGCCCTGACCTGCAGTCTCTGTGCCCCAACCTGCAGCCTCTGTGGCCTCGACCTGCAGCCTCTGGGCCCCGACCTGCAGCCTCTGCACCCTGACCCACAGCCTCTGTGCTCCACGCCTTAGGCCTCCTGAGAGTGTGGAGGGGCCCAGGCACCCTCTCCTTGTGGTCCCCTCCACACTCTTCAATGTCGTCTCATTGTTCTTTCTTCAAAGACATTCAACTTAATAGAATGCTTTACAATTGCTGAATGTATAATATTGTTTATAAAAAGAAATTAGAGAGAAATGATGTATACCAATAAAAATCACATATTAGAAAATTTTTTAATTCTCAAAGAAGAAATAATAACAGAATAATGTCCTTGTTACTGGAGAGAAAAAAGGAAGAGAAAGCAAAGTTAAAATTGAGAAATAAAAATCCTATAAGGAAAAAAATGTAATAAAATATGCGTGCCCCCCCTCTTGGAGAAGTGAGGTGATAGGGTTTCTGTCTATGAAACCAAATGTTTACAAATATTCAAGCTCATAAATTTGAAGAGAAACTGAATACAGAAAATTCTTGTTAATGCAGTACATTTTCTGGTAATTTTATAGTCCAATTTTCAGTGATTCCCCACAGAACGAATGCAGTTCAAAGGCAATTTTATAAAGTACTTTGCAGATAACTATTATCTGCTAATTATTAGAAATTGCATGTTGTTGTTAATTGCATAAATAAATTGTTTTATCTGAAAGCCATTAAAAAAAGGTTTGGTGTTTGAAGCATATATGGTCTTGATGTTCCTGTATAAAAATGCTTAACTGTTTAACTCTAAAATAATGACATGCTGCTTTTAAGAGAATTTCTTGGACTAATGGATTATTGGGGGGGGGGCTAAACATGAATTTATTTTATTTCTGTGACATACTTCAACTGCTTATAAATCTACATGGAAAGAAAGATTGTAAATATTTCACTCTGTATTAGAAACGTTCATATAATATGAAACCGTTCATATAATGCTATTTCTTTAAAATCCTTATAAAGATTCACATAAACATTTCCTTTTTTCAAAAATAGCACTCATTTTCAAAGAAAACGCCCTGTTCTCTCTCATTAATCTCTCAGTTATGGTCAGCCATAGAGAAATATGTGTGGGGAGGCTGCCTTTCGTTACCCAGAAACTAAGCCAGGAAAAGGGGTTCGACAGTGTGCGCCACGGCGTTGGAAAGCAGGGTGCAGGTCACTTCTGTAGCCTCGGGATGGCAGGCAGTGACGTCCCGGGACAGTGGGGCACAGGGCAGTGCAGGCAGCAGGGCCTGGGCGCCCGGAGGGGCAGCCCAGCCACACCGGGCGGCAGAGGAAGGTACGGCCCTCAGCAGCAGGGACGCACAGTGGGGACAACAGGCCTGTCCCCGGCTGTGGAAGCCTAGAGAAGCAGGGAGCGCAGGGCTGAGGACAGTGACCTCTCTAGAGCTCCAGGACCCAGGGCGTCTCCATGGATGTGTCCTGATGTCGCCCTTCCCACTGCCTCAGCCCTGGAGCCAACAGGCTCGGAGGAGCAGCAGGTGGCCCCTGGCTCCTGCTTCCCAGCTCACGTCCCTCCATCGCGGGTCTCGGAACCCACTGACCTTGTAGAGAAAATGGAGATGGAATGAAGATGCCCCTCAAGTGTTCACTCCAGGGCGGTGACACAGTTCCAAGGACGACGGGGTCTTCTCGCCAGTGGAGCGTCTGCCTGGTGTTAGTTCCCCATCATTAGAGGCCCCACGTGGGGATGGAGGTGCCCAGGGCCTCATTCTCCTCGGGCCTCCTCCTCCGGCCACGTCCTCTCAAGGTGGGCCCGTGTGTCTGTGACCTGATCTCTTCTTGCAAGGATGCCACTCAGAGCATGACCACCACCCCGATAACGGTTTTGCCCCAACTTCTTCTCTCCACCACCTCCTCAACACACAGGCAGGTTACGGGTGCCGGTGCTGGTGCTGGGCCGGACTCCAGGCAGGGATTGGGGCAAGTGTGGGCTATCGGGCTCACAACAGCATCCAGGAATACGCTGGTGACAATTGCTCTTCTCACCAAGGTATTACTCTGCCCGTGGACATATGTGCCTGCTGTGGATTCGGCTTCGGGATCTGGACATGTGGACAGGGAGTCCTGGGGACAGGGAGTCCTGGGAGCAGATGTCATGGCCCCAGGAATGTGTGGAGGGCGTGAGTGGGGTCCATGTGGCCCTGGGCTCCAGAGCCTGCACTGCATGGAGGGGGGAAGACCTGGGCTGCGAACAGGTGGAGGTCCAAACCTTCACCCAGGACGAGCCTCTGGGGAAGCCTAGGACCACCCAGAGGACAGGGTGTGCCAGTCCCTGACTGCTCAGGTTTCTTTGTGTGTCAAACTTTTTCATCAAAGGCAAGCACAGGGTCAGAGAGCCAGAGGCCTGCAGTTTTCAAGGGTTGATGCAAAAACAAAATGAGGAGAGAAGATCAAGAGGGTCAGATGAGGTGAGCAGGGTGTGAGGGGAGGCTTTGCCAGTGGCCAGGGAGAGCCCGAGGGGCCAGGCCCAGCGTGGAGTCCCTACCTCACTGGCTGACGGACGAGGCCTGGAGGAGAGCAGGAGCAGGAAGGCAGGGGGCACTTCTGTCCCCACCCGAGGAAGCCCGATGGCGAAGGAGGGTCCCAGGCGGCATGGAGCCAGGCCCAGGGCAGGAGTGCCCGCCGTGGTCCCAACTCACTCTGTCCATCCTGGTGCACCCTCGGGTCCTGGAGGCCCCTGGAAGAACCTGACCCCTCACCCACTCTCCTAAAGGGCTGGCACCTCCTTCCAGGCATTGGCCAGGCCTCGAGTTTCTTGCTTTATGAGATCTGTTGAGATCACATCTCAAGGGGGGCATGTTTGAAGGTGTCAGTCAAATTGATGAAAGAAAGGACAAATTCATTAATTAATTCACTCCTGAGCTGAGTTCTTGCAGGCCAACCTTAAGCCGAGAGTGGATTTTTATGGTTCAGTTATAAATCCCTCACCAGTGGGGCTTCCTATAGACAAGCTGTCAGAGGTTCAAATGCCACGGCGTCAGGGTGCGGGGGTGTCGTAAAAAGGGCGTGGACTCGTTGCCTCTTGGGCAAAGTTAGATTCAGGCCTTTGGCAGATATTCCAAATGATGATCGTTTTAATTACCCGACTCCACAATGCCACCTCCAGCCCCGTGTGGCCGCGCAGCATCGGCCGGCCTTAGTGCACCACCGCAGACCCGGCCAGTTCTGAGTCAGCGTGACGCCGCGTGCTCTGGATCCTACACAACGCTGCACACTGGGTAGGAAGAATGGGCGGCGCCCTGAAGAGAGGGAGTTCCCTGCTCACTGCTGCACACAGAGGAAGGGCCTCCCGCTCCCCAGCTCTCTGCCCAGACTCCCCGCCGCCCCGGCCCACGTGACCTGGAGCACGGCCAAGGCCCCATGCACGCTGGGGCGAAGGAAGAGTGGGGTGCACTGCTGCTGGGCCCCCTCACTGTGCCAGGCCAGGCCGTCGCTGCGACCAGCGTGATCAGCGTGCATGTGGCCAGCCACACCGCTCCCGACCCAGCGCCCTCCGCCTCCAGGAGCACGGCAGGCCCCGAGAGCAAGAGGCTCTGAGGGCTTCCCTGCTGGGGCAGGCTGGGCTGTGGAGCTGGGAGGGCTCCTGCACAGCCCCTGGCAAGCCCTCCCCTCTGCAGGGCCGGACGGACCCCGCCAGGGCTTCCTTGCCCCTCCAGGGTGCCCAGGGCCCAGAGAGCCGCCTGCTCCCCACCTTGAGCCATTCACTCCCACACCAGAGTGTCTTCCCTCCGTCCCACGTGCTGCCCACTGTCCCCTCCAGACAGCCCTCCTGGACTGGGGAGGTCCTGGATCACAGGCAGCTCACAGTGGGGCTCCTGGAGAGCAGCTGCGACAGAAGCCGCAGGTCTTGACAGGAAGGGCCTTCTGCCATGCACGGGCGGAGCATGCAGGAGCCCGTGGGCCTGGCCCCTGGCCTGCTTCAGTAAGGCTCCAAGATGCAGAGGGGACAATGGGCATCCACAGCAGGACTCCAGGCTCTGCCCCTCCCTGGCCCTGTGGCCACCTGGTTTGCATTCCCATCCTCGTTGGCCTCTGGGCTGCCCACAGCCCCCTGGTCTGTGATGACAGCCTCCTTCATGCCCACACACCTCGCCTCTGTCCACCATAGAGATTCCCGGGCAGCCCCCGTCGCAGGGCTGGGGGTCCCCCTGCCTCTATTCTGGAACACTCCTGTGTCAGCTCCAGTCGGGCCACTTTACACACTGCACTCAGGCGACTGCTACCCCAGCCGAGCAGCATCGACCTTGGAGGCCGGACGTGCGCACGTGGCTTTTCTGTCATCACACAGGCTGATCTGTACTCTCATTAAGAAAGGCCAAGAGTGTACCATGTCACCATGATCCCCACAACCGCTCCTAGCAGGTGAGTGGCTCTCTGTGGAGAGGCCCTGGGGACAGGCTGGGAGCGGAGAGGTGGACTGAGCACCCGCAGCCTGCAGCCCGCACAGGGCTCCTAAGCCAGCCCTTGTCCAGGGCGGGCCAGGCTTGAGTGGGAGCGGGCCCCACTGGCCCAGCAGAGGCCGCAGGGCAGAGCTCCTCTGGTCACACCAGAGCACCTCCGGGGGCTGTGGAGGTGGAAACAGCTCAGCCACAGGCGGATGAGCAGAGGTGGCGTTCCTGTGCCCTCCAAGGCCTGAAAACACTGCAGTGTGCACGTGGCTGCTGAAGGGCTGCGTGCCACTGTGCGGCCTCTGCGCCCACCCCCGCACTTCCCCGCCACGCCGGGCTTTGTCCCGCCTGCTCTGCCGCAGGAGAGGGCTCTGGAGTGCATTGGCACGTGGGGCCTTCCTGTGTGCTCTTTTTCTTTTTCATTTCTTTATTTTCCCAAATGAAATGCAATCCAAATCAAAACAAATCCCGGAAGCAGTGGCGGGACCCTCCCTCTCTCCCACCTCCCTAGCTCTGGGCTCGCCACTGGGCAGGCTGCTGTGAAGACGGCCTGTTCCCGTGTCCTGGCACAGCCCATGCGGGTTCTCAGCAGCCCTGCTCTGGACGGGATTCCCACTCCCTGGCAGCGGCCCCAGGGCCCTGGTGGCACCTGCTCTCCCCAGGCCTGGAACTGGGAGGCACCCTGTGGGCTAGACAGCCTGTGGCTGGGAGGCAGGGGCTGGAAGGGAGAGACCTGGGCTCCTGGGGAGCAGCCCACTTGCTTGGACACACGGAGCTGCCCCCACACCAGCTCCCAGCCCTCGAGGGCCTGGGTTTTGTCACATCCCAGCTCCCTTTCTTTCCCTTCAGCTCCATGTGACCCCCTAGCTCATAATACTCCCCACGCTGAGCATCAGCTGAGCGCAAACAAAGAGACCTTTCTACTCTGCCGAAATCGTTCAAGTCGCCAGCCTTGAATTTACAGCAGCGATCTCTTGAAATGCTTGCCATCTCCCCACGACTTCTCAGGCACACTTGGTGGGGAAAGTGCGTCATCTCTGTTTGAATTTATCGTGCAGAATAGCCATTTTCTCCCCTTTAATGTCATCCCCTCGGTAACCAGGAGGTTGGAGGCAACAACGCCAAAACAGAAAATTTGTCAGAGGAATGTGCAAAGCGGGTATCAATTTATCTTGTCCTAATCCCTGGCTCTGTCTCAGCCCATGATTTTTCATATGCAGATGAGAATTTTCCAAGAACGGGCTTCTCACACATTTCACGGAGCGCAGACAGAGCGGGACGGGCTGGTGGTCGGCCCCTGCGAGGCAGGCTTCCCCTGAGAGAGCTGCACAGTAGGTGCAGTCCTCACCTGGAAGTCCCCGTGCTGCCTCCGATAATCACCTCCGCCTCAGAGGGCAGAGCTGAGTGCTCTGAGAAAATACAAACTAGGTTTTTAAAAATCTGGCCAGCAAAATGTGCCCCTGCTGGGGCCTCCTGCCACCAGCTGGGGCCTGTGGATTCCTGGCTTCCTCCAGGCCCTCTGGTGCCGCTGGACTCCCTGTCCTGCCAGCCCCTGTCTCCCCTCTCTTCAGGGTTCCTGTCAGCAGCACAGGGTGGGCCAGGTCTCCCCACCCCCCGGCCTGCCCGGCTGCCGTGGGCGCTTGGGAGGGCCTGTGCCTGACACAGGAGCAGAGGCCTCGGGATGCTGCACTGAGGAGCGTGGGGCTGCCAGTGGGCGTTGGCCTTTCTTCCCACGGTGGCTCCTGGCTGGTGACAGCCTCATGGTGACCCAGGCCCCATTGCCGAGGAGGCCCAGAAGGCGAGACAGGGCTCCCGGGCACTGAGAGCCCAAAGCTCCAGGCATCTCCCTCCACTTTCTAGAGGAAGTCAGAGTCTGCACCGTACAGCGGCCTGCTGCCCACCACCTTCAAGAGGTTGCACCGGTGGGGGACAGGGGTGCCGTCCCCACGCGCTGGCCTCGCCAACCTCACCGTCCCTCCCAAGGCCCTCGGTCATCTCCCCACCTTGCAGCCACACACCTACCGCGGAGCCAGAGATACACGGTTTCCAATTGCGAAGCCTGCCAGAGGGGACAGAAGAGGAGCAGCGTCCTTGACCTGGGCGGGGCCCGAGGCCCTGAGCTGGCCCCTCCACCTGCGGGGTGAGGAGCTGGAGGTGGACAAGGAGGTTGGCTCGAGTGTGAGCAGCGGGTCCCTCCTCTGTGTGTGGAGCGTGGAATCCTCAGCAGCTGGCCACTTTACCCTTCCCGTACACCACTGATGCTTGGAAGCCATCCTTTGTGACAGCAAATGAGCAGATCAATTAGACCAAGAAGACCAGCTTGCCTCTGTGCGGCACTGGACCTGTAGAGGAAAACGTGAAGGGGAACTCCCTCTTGGGTCCCCTGGGGCTCAGAGAAGACAGGTCCACCACCAGGAGAGCTGCCTCCTCTGCAGGCCCCCACAGGATGCGCTGGGCGAGATGCGTTTCTGTCTTCTACCACAGACCAGAGTGCACTGGTGACAGGCTGCCCCCGGAGGAGTGGCCGTCTCTCAAGGGAGGGTGCTCCGTCCAGCTAGACCATAAGACTCTCCACATTTGACACACTGGGCAGTCCAGCTGGGGTCAGCAGCACCCGAGGGACGCGCACATCAGGAGACTGCCCTGGTGCAGTGAGGGCCGTGCTGCTGACCTGGGCCTCTCCTTGCTCCTCTCACTGAGTCTCTCCCGAGGATATCTACCTGGCTCTGGTTCTCAGAACCCAACCCAAGGCCACCAAGGAGAGCCATGTGACAGGTTCCAGGCTCAACTCCCAGAGGAATCGCTGCCCAGAGTGCCATCTTGACTCTCTGCAAAAATACTGTAAGAGTTCATCAAGGTCCATTGTCTGCCAGGGACACAGGAGACGGGACAGCATCGAGGAGCAGACTCACCATTCCACAACAGCACCTGGGCACTGCGCTTACTCAGGAGGAAACCCCACCTGTGGGCACCTCCCCCCGGGGGCACCTCCACCTGTGGGCACCTCTACCTGTGGCACGTCCACTGATGGGCACCTCTACCTGTGGGCACTCCACTCGTGGGCATGTCTAACTGTGGGAACTTCCACCTGTGGGCACCTCAATCTATGGACTCCTCCACCCATGGGCACCTCCACCTGTGGGCACCTCCACGCGTGGGTACCTCCACCTGTAGACTCCCATGGGAACATCTACCTGTGGGCACCTCTACCCATGGGCACTTCCACCTGTGGGCACCTCCACCCATGGACACCTCCTCCCATAGGCATGTCTACCTGTGGGCATGTCCACCTCCACCTGTGGGCACCTCTACCTGTGGGCACCTCTACCCATGGGCACTTCCACCTGTGGGCACTGTCCACCTGTGGGCACATCCACCTAAGGGCACCTCCTCCCATGGGCATGTCCATCTGAGGGCACTGCCTGCACTGCAGGGTCACAGGCAGATGTCCATACCCCAGCAGCAGCTTCTCACTTGCTGTGTGAGGTGGGCACAGGGCTCACCCTCCATGCCTTGGGGACAAGTCTGTAAGACCTCTGTGGGAAGAGCACCGATCTCGATGGCTGTTTTAAGAACAAAAGACAGTTAAAGTACTTGACATGCCACCAAGCAGATGCTAATGTCCCACTGTCATGAACGCCGTTATAGTCCTAGCACCTAGAGCAACATCCAGGACTGGTAGTCTTTCAACATGTAGGTGTGGAATTGATATAGATTTAAGTAAGTTTGGTGGTATCCTCCCTGGCCTTTGCCGTGCCGAGACCATAGTGGGTTGCTGGAATCTGTCACTAACCTTGGTGGGATATCGCTGTGTGTCCTTAACAATAAATTGAGAAAATTAATTGCTGTTATGTAACATAAAATTAATAGCTGTTGCATAACATGTAAAGCCCACCAACAAGACAGAGGAGCCATTAATCTGGAAGAAAGTTTAAAAACTCTCAGAATTACAACATGAGAATTAAGTTCAGCGTGAACAAGGAAAACAGAGACCATGGCATGTATTCTACCCACATCTGTTAGCTATGCCCTGTACAGATAGACAGCACAATAACATGACATGTTCATTTTCATTTAATAATGAAGTGCTTGCTGAATACCTTCTAAGATGCCAGCTGCTGCGATACGGTCTTTGTTGAGAACAACGGAGCTCAGCTCCCCATCAGGGCCCTGCAGTGTAGACGAGCAGCTGAGGCACAGTGCATGTCTGAGCCGTGGACAGCGGGTCCTGCTGGTCCAGTCCACACGGCAAGAGCTGGTTCGTAGGCAGAGGGAGCTTTGGGGGCACTCTGAAGACTGAGAGCCCGACACACAGAGCAGGAGACCAAGCGAGAGAGCAGCCTGGGGACAGGATGCCAATCCCTCGGCTGCGAAGGGGCCAGGAGGGAGCTGGCGGGAGTGAGAGGGCACAGAGCCCTGCCAGCTCGCACTCAAGTCCGCGGTGACAGTGGGAGCTCTGGTGCTCTGAGGAGCAGTGCTGTGGTGTCCATGTGCCCTCAGGAAGGCCACGGAAGGAGGAGGGGCCAGCAGGGTGGCCCAGGAAGAGGTCCATGGAGCCCTCACCCAGAGGGGTCTGAGGACCCACGCGGAGCCTGACAGGGGCCGTGGGAGCAGGAGGCTTGGGGGCCAGGCCTGATGCTGCATGAGGCCCAGGCGTGACTCTGGTGTGGGGACGCAGGTTGACAGACAGTGACAAGGGGCCCAGGTCAACAGACACTGGCGTGGGGGCCAGAGGTGACACTGGCATGGGGACCCAGGGGTGACACTGGCATGGGGGCCAGGTCCACCAGGGGGGCCCGCCTCACTGTCTGCAGCATGGCTTCCTCCGCCAGGCAGCCCCGTTCTCGCCTGCGCCCGGCCTGGGCCTGTGGGACCCGAAGGCGCCTGGCGTGTGAAAAGAAGGGGTGGAGCAGGTGACTGGAGGCCGCGGCACCGTCCGCCCAAGGGCAATGGACCCTCCATGGCACTCCGGGGGTGCTGCAGCAGGGGACCCACAGATGAGACAGGACCTGGGCCTGGGGACGCCAGAGCAGAGGCAGCACGTGCAGATGCCTGTGGACAAGGAGCAGGCCTGGACGGACCTGGTGAGGGAGCCCTCAGGGTGGTCCCGGAGAGCGGTCTGTGGCTTGGAAGGGGTGGTGGGCCCTGCAGGTGGGGAGACTCCATCCTAGAAAACACGCCTGCACACACAGAGCTGAGACGCTGGAAGCGTGCAGGGTCCAGCGGGGAGCCGGGCAGGAGTCCGCATGACACCAGCCAGGGACGTGGAAGCCTCAGAGTTTGGCTGAGGGTTGAGTGGGAGCTCTTCCTCATTAAGCATCACTCTCACCAGGTGCGGAGGGCACGCCTGCAGTCCCAGAGGCTTGGGAGGCTGAGGATGCAAGTTCAAGGCCAGCCTGGGCAATTCAGTGAGGCCCTGAATCAAAGTTTTAAAATGGCAGGGAGTGTAGCTCCATGGTGGAGCACCCACTTGGCCTGCGTGAGGCCCTGGCTCCAGCCCCAGTACCACGGGAGAAAGGGAAGGGAAGCCCCTGTCTGAAGGAGGCCATTTAAATGCCATACCATCCCCATACAGTGTCCATAAAACCCTGGATGGACAACAAGAGAGAGAGAGAGGCCGCCCAGGCCCGGTGACAACACGCCATAGCGTCAGAGTCACCACGACCCCATGTTAAAACAGACCACCGCGTCAGTGTCACAGCAGCTGAGTCGAACGGACAGGGGAATCGATGAAATAGAACAGGGAGTCCAGGGATAGATCCAAATATCTATATCAGGGATTTGCTACACAAAAAAGGTGCCTCTTTATATCATGAAGGAAAAGAAGGTCCAATAAATACTTCAAGGACACTGGTGACAATCTGGAAAAAGATTGATCTCTACTTTATCACTGATATCAAAATAAATCCCATACTGAGCAAAGCACCGAACACCCAACAACCCGGAGGAAGTCGAATCTCAGGGAAGAGGGTATTGGAGACGCTCCCGACCACCAACAGAAGAACATCTGCTTTCTGAACCAACAAAATTCAGAAGCCATAAAAGAATAGACTGATAAATTCAATTACATAAAAATAGAAGTTTTCCAACTGCAAAGCTCCATAAAGCAGGCAAAGAAAAATCCTCAGACAGGCAGCATATTTACAACACAGCTCACAGAGAGCCCTGCCCCCACTCCAAAGAGCTTCTGCAAATCAATACGAGAGAGATCAATAACGAGATAGAAATATGGGCAAATGTGTGCACCAACAGGAAACGCGGGGCACGGAGATGGCGCCCCACCCGTGGCGAGCGCGGGGCCACACCCTGCACCAGAAGTAAGTCGCCACCCCTGGGAAGTGGCTTGGCACCACCAGAGGGGCCAGGACCAGTTGTCACACACTCCTCTGCCAGGGCTGGCCATGAGGCACTCCCGTCCAGGGCTCAGTGTGTGGGACCAGGGCAAGCCCGCAGGTAAGTTAGTGACAGCTGTGGGACAGGAGCGCAGAGGCCTCCTCCTGCTCCGAGTGACAGGCAGCCCAGGGCACGCGTGGCTCGGGGCACCAACGCAGAGGCCACCGCTCTGCACGTGAGACACCAGACCAGGAAACAGCCTGGGAGGGCTGAGGGGAGGCAAACCAGGGGACGCGGGAAATGGAGCTGGTGTGAGGGCAGCCCCACAGGCCTGGTGGCCACAGGCGACGGGACGTGAGGACGGGCCTTGCTTCCTCCCACGCCCTTTCATGTCTTGATGTGTCATGCCACGCTGGGGCCCTAGTCTCCACAGGCGTGTGCGAGTTTTCAGCTTCCAGGTGTGCGGAAGACACGCCTCTTGAGAGGAGCCTGAGGCACCCTCAGGGGCTCGGGAGGCCGAGCTCTGCAGAACCCAGGGCCCTGGGGCGCAGGGCTGAGCAGCAGCAGCCCTGTGGGCCGAGGGGAGTTAGCCAGTGGGAGTGACCAGCCGGAGGATCTCAAGCTGCAGAAATGTTTGAATCCACAAGAGGCCCGTGTTTCCTCTCAGAGGTGAAACCAGAGCCTGCTCTTGACTAACACAGGGGAATGCTAAGCACCGCGGGCAGCGCTCCTCTCAGTGGCCGCAGGTCCAGGGGCCGCGAGCCAGGGCCCCAGGAGACACGGAGCACAGAACAGGTGCTGGCCCCCACACTGCCCAGCACGTCTGATCCTGTGAGCACAAGGGGCTTCCTGGGAACCTACTTCATAAACCAAAACCACATGCTGACCTCAGAAGGCCCATTGTGGACGGAGCAGTCAGACGCACAGCAGGACCGCCCACTGCGATGAAGAGCTGGAAGGACAGGAAGGGTACGGCCCTACCAAACAGACAGTAAGATTCAGACAAGGCCAGCCCCTAGTGGGCACCTAAGGAGCCCCGAGGGCACAGTGTGACACCTTGACCTGCACGGGGCACGGGACAAGGACTCAGGGAAAACCAGCGCAGGCAGGCAGGGCACTGGGCGTGGGCATGTGGGTTCTGAGCCATGTCACATTGTCCGGTGGATCTAACACCGCTCTAACAAGGCCCTCTGCTCTCTGTGCTCCCCAACAGGGGAGCAACTAGTGGACATGCCACCTCTACTGGTGACAGAGTATGCATCACCCCTGTGTGATGTCCTCCTACCTGTGGCCTCAAACATGGTCTCCAGCATCCCCAGACTCCTGACACCTGTCTTGCCCTCCCCCAGGCCCCCTGTTACCCCCAAGGGACTTCACAGATGGGCTGGGCCCGCCCCTGCTGCCCTGACTCACCCCATGCACACACACACACACACACACACACACACACACACAACACACGCACGCACCCTGGCCTTCCCAGCCTCTGCCTGCTGGGTGTCTTCCTTCGCTTGTCTTTCGCCCACATCCCACGCCCAGTTCTCCAGGGGCCCCTGGCTGCACCTTCCCAGCTGCCTCTGTCCCGCTGGTCTCTGCTCCTCTGTGACCCAGCGTCCACCTCATTCTAAATGCATAGACCAGATCGTCACACACGCCTGCTGGGAAATCCCCATGGTACCCAGAGTGCGTGCAGCCAGGTGTGCACCTTTGGGAGGCCTCAAGGCACCCAGGACACCCACGGCCACTGCCTTGTCTCCAGCCTCATCTGCAGTCAGAGGCCGACTTCTCTGGACAGTGACAGTAGTCCTGTGTTCCTGAGTCTGTGCCAGCAGCAGACTCCCTCCCTGCGATGGCCGTGGCACCCCTGAGGGAAGCAATCTCAGTCTCCTGCCCTTGTCTCAGGACATACACCAGGCACTGCTCCAACCACCGTGGATTCTTTCTAGGAGAAAGCAGGGTTCCTTGGTGCACAAGATGCTGGTATAGAAAAGAATGGCCCCTGGCCACCAGCAAGACTGGCTGCAAGAGCAGAGACCAGGGTCCAACCTGTGTGCCAGGGGGAGCTGGAGCAGGGAGGAGCAGAAGTGGGGAGGAGCTGGAGTGGGGAGGAGCTGGAGCATGAGGAGGAGCTGGGGCATGGGGAGGAGCTGGAGGATGAGGAGGAGCTGGAGGATGAGGAGGAGCTGGGGCATGAGGAGGAGCTGGAGGATGAGGAGGAGCTGGAGGATGAGGAGGAGCTGGAGCATGAGGAGGAGCTGGAGTGGGGAGGAGATGGAGGATGAGGAGGAGCTGGGGCATGAGGAGGAGCTGGAGGATGAGGAGGAGCTGGAGGATGAGGAGGAGCTGGAGGATGAGGAGGAGCTGGGGCATGAGGAGGAGCTGGAGCATGCGGAGGAGCTGGAGGATGAGGAGGAGCTGGGGCATGAGGAGGAGCTGGAGGATGAGGAGGAGCTGGGGCATGAGGAGGAGCTGGAGGATGAGGAGGAGCTGGAGCATGAGGAGGAGCTGGGGCATGAGGAGGAGCTGGAGGATGAAGAGGAGCTGGAGGATGAGGAGGAGCTGGGGCATGAGGAGGAGCTGGAGGATGAGGAGGAGCTGGGGCATGGGGAGGAGCTGGAGTGGGGAGGAGCTGGAGGATGAGGAGGAGCTGGAGCATGAGGAGGATCTGGAGCATGAGGAGGAGCTGGAGGATGAGGAGGAGCTGGGGCATGAGGAGGAGCTGGAGCATGAGGAGGAGCTGGAGGATGAGGAGGAGCTGGAGGATGAGGAGGTGCTGAGGCATGGGGAGGAGCTGGAGGATGAGGAGGTGCTGAGGCATGGGGAGGAGCTGGAGGATGAGGAGGTGCTGAGGCATGGGGAGGAGCTGGAGGATGAGGAGGTGCTGAGGCATGGGGAGGAGCTGGAGGATGAGGAGGAGCTGGAGGATGAGGAGGAGCTGGAGGATGAGGAGGAGCTGGGGCATGAGGAGGAGCTGGGGCATGAGGAGGAGCTGGAGCATGAGGAGGAGCTGGAGGATGAGGAGGAGCTGGAGTGGGGAGGAGCTTGGGCATGGGGAGGAGCTGGAGTGGGGAGGAGCAAAACGGGGAAGAGCTGGGCTCCACGCGTCCTGGGCCTAGCCTTGCTGTGTCTGGACCTGTCCCCTCTGTGCCGTGGCAAGGGCCGCCAGCCTGCGGGACCAGGGCAGCTCTCTGTGGGGTGATGTGACGGTGGACCTCTCAGAGTCGCTGCACCCCTCGGGGCCCTCCCGTGTGGAGAACTTAGTGATGCCTTAGAAACAGGGAGGAGCCACGTCAGCCCTTCGCCACGTAAGTAAAGCTCATGTCCACTCTTCGCCGTGCACACAAGTCCCCTCCACTGTGAGAGGAACCCTCGTTTTGAGGACACACATGTTGCCAGAGGGGAAGAAGCGTGGGCCGGCGAGGCCAGGTGGAGAGGGCCTCCGTCGGGGCAGAGGGGCTGCGGCCACCATGCGCCCGGGCTGGAGGCAGCCTGGAGGAGCAGGGCTCCAGTTCAGGCTGAAGACAGTCCTGCTGTTGCTGCTCTCCACACGACAGACGTGACAGACTTAAATGGAGAAACATACGTGTGTGATCGCACACATGCACACGCGTACTCGTGCACACATCTGTTTGTGCGTGTGTGTGCATGGGCCACAAAGAAAGGGTGGAGCTGCACTGAGGCCGTGGTTCATGATCTTCACTGAACAATCAAGACAGAGCTGTTTAGATCGGGTTTGTACGTCCCAGAATCACACCAGGACTTCATCTTTCATGTCGGTGGGGATGAGCTCACTGGAGAACAGTGGGTCGTGTCCTGCAGGCTTTCACCCAGTTCGTGATTGCGGGCCTCAGGAGTCTCCCCTGCAGACCTGCTTAGATGGACAAGTGCTCTTTGCCACAGGGCTCCTCCCCAAGAAGTTCACACCGAGCGGAGATCGTCTCTACGGTGTCCAGTGGAGACTATTCCCAGCTGGAGACCTCACTGACCAGAACAGCCACTCCTTGCTAATAAGCATAATAAGTAATCAGTGGAATGACTTGCAGGGAGATCAGCCCCACCCTGTTGGACAGCCTTGCTCTAGGAAGCCCTCCTCTGAACGTGGCCTCTGCTCCGCTCAGGGACCTGAGGACTAAAGGTTCGGTGGGGAAGCTGGGTGTGGAGCGTGCTTCACTTATCAAGACTCTGTAGGGCACAGCCGTTATCAGGCTGGGGAGGCGAGCTGGACCCTGGGAGCCTGCAGGGGCTGGGTGGTCTCTGTTGCAGGAGTGAGCACTGTGGGACTCCTAGGTTCCAGGCAGCTCCAGCAAGTCAGAGAGTCACGGAGCCGCAGGCCCAGAAGAAGCCCCGTCCGCTAGGAAAGCCGGGCAGAGACCAAAGGACGGCCCTTGGAGGCCCACAGGCTGCTGATGGCCTGTGCTCATGGTGGGTCTCTCACTAATCCTGAGAGGCCCAGGGATTCTTTTTTTGAGATCGTGGCATCCTCGCAGCTGGGAGGAGTGGAGGAAAGTGCTTGGCCTGTGGTGTTAGGTGATGGCCAAGCCAGGGCATGGTCTGAGGGACTCGGCCGGAAGAGCTGGCCGATGGCGGTTTCCAGAACCCGCCCAGCTGTACTGCCCATTCCACTTCTGCCGTTGTATCTGGGTCGAGTCAGGATGCCCAGACAGACAAGCCCACAGCCTGGTCACCACTGCCCGAGAACTGGCCTTATGTGGAAACAGCACTGTGAGAATGGGACAGAGCAGGGTGGTCCTCAATCCAGGAAGACTGCTGTGCTTGTCACACAGGGGCATTCTGGGCACAGACATGCAGGGAGCAGCCACAGAGACTGCAGCATGCGGTGCCTGCCACAAGTCACCTCCCACCAGAAGGTGGAAGAGGCGGGAAAGACCCCCACCCCCAAGCCTCAGGAGGGAGCAAAGCCCTACGTGGACCGCAGACATGGCCCCCCCGGGCCAGGGTGCACAAGTGTGCACAGACTCACAGGCACAACCCAGGTGCACATGTGCACATACCCCAACTCACACAGGAAATACACCACCTTCTCTGCCCTCCAGAGATCTGTATATAGCATGCGGACAAAGGCCAGGTGGGTGTCCACCCAGAGTCATGTCCTGTGAGATCACAGCTCCTGGCTTCCGGATGTGGGCATCAGAGACTCACAGGCAGGCACCCCAGGCAGGCCAGGTTCCAACTCAGACCCTGTCATAATCCAAAGGCACCCTCCCCACCCTTCCTAATAAAGCACTCAGTCACCATTCTCACCCATATCATAAATGCTCCAATAAAAATAAAATCCACTGGAAAATTAACACAACTGGGGTGCATTTCAATACACACAGAGAAGAGAGCGTCCAGCTCTGACCCTAAGATGACCTTCCAGTGAACATTCAGGGGTCTTGGAGGAACCCTGGAATTCTAATGGATTAGGCTTCTGTCTTCCCAGGGTATCCATCTAATAAAGACCACCTGTCATAACCTGTTGTCTATAACTTAATTTCACCTTCAATTTACTTGTCTCTACACCTGAGAGAAATTCTCCTAGGTTATTTATAGATCCCCTACTGGTAGGCAGCTTGTGACATGGCACTCAGGAGGCAGCTGAGCAGGAGAGCGAGTTGTTGAACTGGTACTGGTTACAATGCACATTTGGACTGTGGATAGCAATGGAGATGGAGATGGTAGAGGTGGACATGAATAGAGAGTGTGGACTTCAGCATGGTGTCGGTGCAGATGCACACACAGGGAGAGATTATAGACGTAGATACATGAACAGAGAGCTGATGGGGACCTGCAGATGCTGACACAGATACATGTACAGGTGTAGGAACAGCAGGGACGTGACCGGCGTAGACCACAGAGGGGGGTATAGTTTGGACAAGCGTACTTATAGGTGGGAACAGACACTGGATGTAGCCGTACGGATTGAGAGATGACACAGGTGCAGATATTAATGTAGGCACAGGTGTGGGTACGAGACAGGTGTAGATACAGCCATAGATATGACAGACATGGATGACCTAGAGACAACATACATGTGGGCATCTACAGCCATGGATGTCAACAGATACGTAGACATAGATACACACATGGATAGCGATGCGATGCGCGGATATGCATAGGGTGTGGCAAGCATACAGATAACGCAGATCAAGCGGACAGCTTAGACAGACCCAGCTGCAGACAGCGCAGACACAGCTTTCGAACACAGGCTTCAGGCAAGCCTCAGAGGAGCTGTGTCCCTGCCGGTGGTCCCTGTTGAGCAGGGAGCTCTCAGCTCTTCCCATGGCTCCTCGACGCTGCACCGCAGACACACTGGTACATGCAGCGGGGAGCTGAACAAGCCACTCTTCTTCAGGCCTCTGACCCAAGCCCACGGGAGGGGAGAAGGAGAGTATGGGGGCTGTATGGCCGTCCCTGTTGGTGGAGGAGTCCAGTAATCCTGGTGGCTTTCCGGTGCTGCCCTGCTAGGGCTGGTGCAGCCCCGCAGTCCTCTGCAGTTGTCCTCAAGAAGGACTAGAAAAGTCTCCCCTTGCCATTCACAGGTGTGCAGGGCGCCCGAGAGAGGGGCGGGGCCTCGGGAGTGGACCTGCATGTGCCAGGAGGGGAAGGGTCTGAGGCCCAGGCCCTGGCCACCCTGCAGGGGCCGAGTCTGGGTGCTGCCCTGCCTGTCTGTCTAGTGCACACATCCTAGAGCTCAGGGGCCCCCCACACTCAATCGTGCCCACCCTCACGCTCGGGCCCTGGGACTCGTCTAACAATACCACACAAGGTGGCATTCAGAGTGACACGTGCAAACCTCCTATGCCCTTCACTCCTCCTTTATGCCCCCATCCTGCCCCTCCAGCCACACACACACATACACACACCCAGACGCACACCCTGATACGCAGGGTGTGATACAGACACACATGCAGATACACACATACACATGAACTCACACAAACACGCATATGCATTTAGCAGCTTCTCGGGTCAATGTGAAATATCTCTGTCACTACCAGCTTGGAACCTGTAGAGACATGATAAATAAAACCAGTGCAGGCAGGTAAGGTGCAGGAAGGTAAGGTGAAGATAACTTCTTTTGTAACAGAAGGAAGTTCTCAAATACCCTCTCCTTTTCCCTCCCATTCCCCTCTCCCTTGAAAAGATAAAAGGCTAATCTTCAAATAAAGTTAATTATTGCTTTGAAGAATAGAAGGTCCTCTTACCAATTGCTGTTTCCTTGAATATGTGTGTGGGATTACATAGATAAAATAGATGATAGGTGGATAGATATATAGATAGAGGCCTTATAAGGACAGCAGTAAATCTTCTTATGCATTAATTTGACTTATAATCTATAAAATGCCAAAGTTCTATAAACTGCTCAAGCAAAAGCAAAGAGAAATTCTAAACGACAAACCAGTTCCTGTGAGCTGTGCCTAGCTTTCCCAGGCATATTCCAGTAAAAAGTTAATTTGACAATGGTATGAAAGACAGAAGAGGAATCGGCAAACAGCGTGAGTAATGGACAACAGGTTGCAAATTAAATACCAAAGAGATAAGCACCATCAAAGAGAGACAGAATATATCAAAATCCGTGTGCCTCTAGGGATAGGCGAGTTCTCTGTGCCATATAAAACGGAGCCATTAACACGTCATGTGAGATGTCCTCTTGGAGGAGATGACGTTGGTGAATGTGGATGTTTTTCAGCACAACTGTTCCAGCACACAAGAAGCCCGGAGCACAGAGTGAATTCAGCAGCTAGCCCTAGCAACAGTGTGCCGCCACACCCCCTCGGAAGAGCTGGGCTGCTGAGGGAGCACCGCCGTCCACAGGGCTGCTGGAGCTTGCCCAGAGGGTGACCCTTGGCTCCCAGCTTGCTCTGCAGAGGAAGATGAGATCTATTTCTCTTAACTGAATGTAGATTAAAGTAGAATGAGCAAGTCCACGTATGGAAAACATACTCATGAGGCTGAGAACTCAGCTATAACCACTAGGAATGGGCTTTTGTTTTTGTTTGTCCATTTTTTTTTTTTTTCTGAAAGACTTCTTTTTTTTTTCAATGCAAAAAAAAAAAAAAAAAAAAATTCAGAGTTTGGCTGCTTCCCAAAACAAATGAATAGAAATTTTCTTTGGGGAAATAGTTAGACATTTACAAGACTGAATTCTTTTAAGAGATTTGTGTTACTGAGCAAACTTCGACATTGCAAAACTTAGCAATAAGTAAATGAACCAACATTTCTCTGGAATGGGCAGGAAGACTGAACTCAGAGCACCAAAAAGGAGAGAAGATGAAGAGTAAGAAATACTATAAGGATGAGATGAGACGTCCACTCAGATTTATTCTGGAAGGCGTATAGAAGAACCAGACAGTTGGTCCAGTGGTTCCCGACCTAGTCCTCCCTGAGTCCATATGGCTCACGTCCACCTCCCAGGGTGAAATGAAGGCATGCCAAGCCCCCGAGGTTCCCGCTGCTACACAGCTCACAACAATAAACAAAGTTTCCAACTCTCAAATATAGACTAATGTGGTTCCAAGCAACAATCCCTAGTCAGGAGAGCCAGGCCTCACATACGGAGGACTGAGTCTCTTCTCTTAGTCCCATGAAGTGTGACATCTTCAGGGCATCAAGGAAAAACCTTCGTGACTAATTTAGGACCATCGGGAACCTGCCCCACATGGGTGGACTATTTTACACCCAGCAGGTGATCCATCTTCCTTTGCCCTAGATAAATATTTTGAGCAAATCATCTCCAAACCTTTATGAAGTAAATCATCTCACACACACGTGCACACATGTGGGCACATGCACACACATGCACAAGCACACACAGGCTGCCATTTCTTACCAGCAGGAGCTCAGGAAGGACGGCCGTGTCTATGTCTGCATCTGGTCTGTGCTCAAAGCCATGGGTTCTATTTCCCTGAGCCAATGCCCCTAAAACATTCCAAACAGAAGTAAGCTGCAGGAGCGTCTCATCAGAGCTTGGAGAACCCCTGAAATATTTCATAGCTTTTGTCATCAGAAATGCCTCTGTATTTTCCAGCTAAAATGGAGAAGCCTCTGTCCAGAAAACACTCCTGCACTCAGGAGCCCAGTTGGGCTCTCCATTAACAATCTGCTACGTAAAGACAAACACCCGCGCCTCTCTGCTCAGCAAAACCCGAGGTCTGGATTAACTTATTGAAGTCTATTCTCTTTACAAAACGTGTGAAGATCCCGTCTGGCTGCGTCTCCATCAGGAGCTCCCGTTTTAAACTGCACACACACAAAAGAAGCAGCCTTCCATCTCCTACCCCAAATTGGGAAAATGCAAATCCTTCCCTATTTTTTCCTGCTATTATTCCTTCTTTCTTTTCACAGGATGTATTAAAAGATATCAGCATAGCTTAGGTACCTGTGTAAGGTTCTTTAAAGATGATTTTGAAAGTCCTGAGCAAAGATGAATCTGTAATATGCACTTCTGCTCTGCCGAGCAGCCCAGAGCCTGGTGACAAGGAAGAGAATAAAGCCTGGGACCACCTGCCACTGTGGCCTTCAGCCACAGAGTCAGCACCCAGGACCCTGCGCAGGCCAGAGCTGGCCGGAGGATGGCTTCCCAGGAGCGAAGGTTGCCACCCTCAAATCCATCTGGAGTTGGGAAGCCACAGAGTCAGCCACGTGGGCCTCAGGTGCCCTCTGCGCCCTGCTGCAGATACATGCGTTCGGCCCGCCTGGCTTCAGCAGGGCGCCGTGGCACTGCCCCGTCTGCTCCTCACGGCTCCCCCTCTTCAGACATTCGTGGAGCAGGCTCATCTCCTAGATCTTGTTAATTGTTAAAAGTCTTTAACTGTGTAACGGGATTCGTTGCCCACTGTGTTTGTCAAAATGCTACTTAAGAAGTTGCTTGTGTATTAACCCCGACAGGAGAAAACAGGGTCCTCACCTCCAGCTGCTGGAGACGGAGCCAGGACCCTCTGGGTGGGTTCTCCTAGCAGGTGGCAGACGGCAGGCTGGCTCCTGGGTCCCGTCCCCTCCAACCCACAGAGCACCACCTACCAAGCCCCTGGGCCAGAACGACCACTCCAACTCATGGTCCTCCACGCAGGCCCCACCACACACACTGGGGACCATCCGGGATACTCTGGCCATGATGGTCTCATGTGAGCTGATAGCAAAGAAAGGCACAGGACCTTCGAGGCCAAGGCATTTCCTGTTCCTGGGACCCCACCGGCAGCCAGCATGAGCCCAGGAAGCCATGACAGGTAAGCATCGTCTTAGCTAATGGTGCAGACACAGAACCAGACCTACCCCCTGAGTGCTGCAGGACATTGACAGTTTTGTTCCTGTACACATTTTAAAAGTTATTTTTAAAGGTTGGAACAATACCTGGGTACAGTGTGCTTATAGAAGAGGCCTCAAAAAATGAGCAACTGACTGAAGCCCTCACAAGGTGTTCTTGCTTCGAATGGGAAAGGGCCGTGGCGACTCTCATCATCAAGCCCATCAGAGCCACACTGCCCAGGGCAAAACTGCAGTCCAGGGCCAGGCTCACCTCCCAAGAATGTGTGCCTGCACCTGAAGGTCAGGAGAGGTTGCGACCACGCTTCTCAGAATGAGTGACAGCTCAGCCACGTCTTCCTTTGTTAGAAATGACAGCCTCTTTATGAGACAGAAAACCAGGGCTGCTGGCCCATTCCCCTTGCTGGGCTGCTTTCCCCCTTTGAAAAGCAGAGATAAATCCCAGTAGCACAATTAAAGCACTAGCTAAATATTACTTTGTTGGGCTTAACGATAGATTACAATGTGTGCATAATGACCCAGTTCTAGTAATATCATCTGATTTAGTAAGGAAATCAGAGCCTGCCATATGCTCACCAATAAGGTCGCAGAAATCCTTCTTGTTCCTGATGCAGCCGCCGAAGGCAGGAGGGTGCTGTCTGGTCTGGAGGCTCACTGCCACCCAGCACCCAGCACCAGAGCCTTGACCAGGGCAACGACCTCAAATCACTTCCAAGAGGAGCTGGCTGTGAGCCTGCTGCTGCCCAGGGCCCTGCGCCGTCTCTAGGTGCACTCACCTGCCCATTGCTCATGGACTAGAGACCAGTCTAAAAGGCCTGGGGGGGTACAACAAGCCAGCCTGTCACAGCTAAGCACAGAATGACAGACACCCCAGCTCCAAGCAGGCTGGAGTCCCCTTTGATGTCAGCAGAACGAGATACAGCTGATAAAACAGGTATGTGGTTTCTAAACCAAATTTCAGTGTTGACTATAGAGCGTTCAATCCACAGCAAATACATGGAAATCCTGTTACCAAGACGTAATCCCAGTTTTAACAATGCTAGACAATTTAATAGGACAAGCTGCTGATCCATTTAAGTCAGTATTCATGAGGGAATAAGAACAAATATTGACATAATCAAATATTTTCATTACTATGCCATAATTATGCAAATAATTTCACATATTTAAAACAACATTTGGTTCCTTTTTCTAAGGAAAGGGGCATATGTTGATAAGTAGCTACATAATAAAACAGAAAAGGGAGGTGAACCACAACAGAAGAATAAAGATAGCTAAAAGGGGCACAGAGAATAATGGGTATGCACCACACTCAACTAAACGTTGGAACTTGGTGAATATTTTATACGATAATAGACTAAAATCTGATCTAAAATCCAAATCCTAAAGTATGAAAAAGCCAAATAAAATCAAGAGGAAAAATACTGACCTGTGATTTGAACCACTATTCACAGTAGGTGGTCTGACCCTAACTGAGTTAATCATCTGAAAAATAAAACTATCGACACTCTCCAGTGGTTTTAACAGGCCTGCGGTCAACCCAACATCATGATATCTAGGATTCATGCCAAAATAATTGGAATGCACAGAATCAGGGAAATGAGAACACTTAGAAGTAAAAAATTCATCAGCATATGCCAGGCTAAGATGGATACAGATGTTGGTGCTATCAGAAAGAGAACTTGAAATAATTACCATGTAACTATCCCAAATAAGACTAAGGGAAATGCATTCAAAAATACTGAAAATATAGAATTCTCTAAAGATAAGTAGAAATGATAAACAAGAAGCAAATGGAGATTTAAGAGCTAAAAAAAAATAAGATACCTGAAATAAAACCTCCCTGGTGGAAACACTGGTACCCGGGAGGCGGAGCACGTGGGACAAGGCTACACGGGAACTCTCCATTCCTCTGATTAGTTTTGCTGTGAATCCAGAGTTAGTCTAAAAAAAAAAAAAAAGCCAATAAGGAAACAGAGCTCTCTGGATGGCCTCAGCACAGGGTAGAGAGATTGGAGGAAGGGAGCAGCAGCCCGAGAACAGAGCAACGAAGTCACCCAGGAGGCTGAGGGAAAAGATGTCAGTGAACAGAGGCTCGGGGGCCTGGGGGTGACAGTGAAAGGCCAGACAGGTGCTATGGAGCTCAGGTGGGAGACATCATGATGGGCACAGAAGAGAGTGGGGGCAAGCAACGGCAGGAACCTTGCCAAGCGTGCTGTAAGACATGAATCCACAAGTTCAAGAGGCTCCACAGACCAGTGGGAGGAGTGGAGGGATTGTGCCTTGCAACTTCCTCATGCTGAGAGCCTCAGAGGAAGATGAGCCACTAGGGAAAGATGAGAAATGCCATACAGGGGAAAAACAATCTGGATGGTCCCACATTCCACCAGAAATCACAGCGGCCAGCAGAGACTGAAGGAGCACCTAAAAACCATCAGGACAGACGTATGGATGATTCTCGACCACAGAGGAAGTACAGACAGACACACCTCAGCAGGCTCTGGAATTCACAGCCAGTTCTTAGATTCACATGAAAGATGCCAAGGGCTAGAGGAAGCACGGTGGTTTAAAAGAAAAATACTGTGATTCATTTCTCTCCCATGTAAAAAACAAGGGAGAGAAATGAATGACAGTAGATGGGGTAGAGAGAGAAGAGGGGAGGGGAGGGGAGGGGAGGGGGGATAGTAGAGGATAGGAAAGGCAGCAGAATACAACAGACACTAGTATGGCAATATGTAAAAACGTGGATGTGTAACCGATGTGATTCTGCAATCTGTATACGGGGTAAAAATGGGAGTTCATAACCCACTTGAATCAAATATATGAAATATGATATGTCAAGAGCTTTGTAATGTTTTGAACAACTAATAATAAATAAATAATAAAAAAAAGAAAAGAAAAACACAGTTGGTGGATTTATCAAATCAAACTCTGATCCTTGTGATAAAGCTACAGTAATCAAGGTGGTTTGGGTACTGAGGAAGACATACGTGAATGGATATGTGGGATCAAAGAAAAGGAACAAAAATAGGGACATGTATATGTGGTCAATTGGTTTCCAATAACTATCAAAGAAACTCACTGGGCAAAAGACAATGTTTTCAATAAATGGTGTTTGATCAACTGTATATCAATTTGCAAAAATGAATGTCAACTTTTTCCCTCAAGCCATACACAGAATTTAACTCACAATGAGTCACTGACCTAAATGTAAAACCTGATGAAATTATTTGTGAAATTGACAAAGTTTTAGATTTCTTAAATGCAAAGAACTCAAATTACAAGAAAAAATTAATAAACTAAGCGTCATCAAATTTTAAAATATTTGTTCTTTGGAAGACACTGTCATGGTTTTCGATATGAGATGTCCCCCAAAAAGCTCATGTGTGAGAAAATACAAAGGCAGCCCCAGACCAGGGGAGAAGTTTCATGCACCTGCATCACATGGAGGACTGTGTCTAGAATATGGAAAGCACTCTTACAATTCAATAACAAGACCCCTGATAACTCAACACAGAGCAGACAGAAGATCTGCACAGAAACATCACAGAGGAGACCTACGGACAGCGAGTTAGCTCAGAGTGACTGTCATCGGGGGAGTGGAAACCGACCACAGAACAGCTCCATCAGCTTTGCTGAGAAGACTGACTGTCCTGCTGTGGTTGGATCTGGGGGTCCTGGAGGTCCCTGAAGGCCCCTGTGTCACAGGCCCTGTCCCAGAGCAATGCTATTGGGAGGTGGCAGACACTCAAGATGAGGGCTCCTCTGTTCCCTGGGGGCGGGCCCTTGGGGGGCAGTGGGACCCCAGCCTCTTCTTTGGTCTGCTCTGTGGCTCGCAAGATGGTAGCTCCCCTGCCATGGTGTGCGGTGCCACCACAGGTCCAAACTGTGGACCGCTTGGCCACCACCTAAGGCCACCACCTTGAGGCAGTGGACAGAAAGCGCCTTCTCCCTGTGAACTGACCCTCACGGGGACTTGTGGGCATGATGGTAGGCTAACCCACGTGTGTGGGTGGGAGCACGAGAACCCTTGTCCGGGGGTGGTGGACAGCGTGGGCTGCACAGCAGGAGCAGCGCCTGGAAAGGCCAAGTGTGCGCGAGTGTCGGGGCGGGCCTCGCACTCAGGTGTCCAAGCAGAAGCTCCCAAAGCCAGCACGAGAAGGTTCACGGCAGGCACCGGACAGCCCCAAGCCCGAAGTCCCCGCGGCCTGCCACAGAACGGGGAGAGCTGACTGGAATCAGGGGCGCAGAGAGAGCATGAGCAAGGGGGGCCAGAGAGCAGCCACTGAGAGCCCTTTCCACAGCTCTCAGAAGACAAGTTCCACCTACGGTGGCCCAGAGCAGACCCCGGGCTGCAGGGAGGAGGGGGAGGCAGGAGGGGGCTCCCCGAGTCACGAGAGCTTCTGGAACCCGGGGAAATGGGTGTCCCTTGATTGTAGTGATGGATCCCCAGGACTCTGCCTGTGGCGACACTGACCACGTGGCCCACGCTGGGTGTGCCCACTGCATTCTTCCTCACAGAGTCCCCAGTGAGTCTCAGAGAAGCAAAACTACCTGGGGGAGAGCACCCAGCACCCAAGAGGCAGCGACTGAGAGCAGGAGTGCTGCGGGCCAGGGGGGCTCCTCCTCTGCCACCCCCCAGCTGATGGGTGTGGGGACAGGAGGAGGGGGCGTAAGAGTCAGCGACTGCGGCATTGCATTTCAGGGAAGAACGTCCAGGCGACACCTGACGGGAAACCGCAGCTCAGCGCCTGACGGAGGGGTGGGCCCAGGAGCAGTGGGGCCCATGAGCAGTTTAACTGATCAATTAAAACAAAGTTAGCAGCAAAGGCTGCGGCAAATAGCAACACCTCACAGACTGACAGTAGAAGGACTCTCCCGTGCGGTGCCGGGCGTGAGGTGTCCCCAGTGCTCTCGTGTGGGACAAGGCAGGAAGCCCGGTGAGATGGTGGGTACTGGGAGCCTTGGCCCACCAGTGCTGGAGCCCTGGAATGGGTGACCGACCGGTGGAGACTCCAGGCAGCTGGGCTGCGGCTGCAGGAGGCAGGTCCCTGGGGGCGAGCCTCCGGGATATGAAGGTCCTTGGCCAGCAGACCTCTCTGGGCTTCCTGGAGCCACGTCCTGCTGCTCTCCCCCACCACGGCCTTCTGCCCTGGTGCTCTGGCTCGCCCTGGGCCCAGGGCTGTAGAGTCAACCATCTATAGACTGGGCCCCCTGAAGCCTTGAGCCCCAAGAGTTTGCACACGGACATTCTGGTTTTATTAATGCACTGAACAAGTAGAAGCAGGATACTCCTGCCGTGAGCCGACTTTGTGTTTACTGTGTGCACTAATGTAAAGAGATGCTTTGTGTTTACTGTGTGCACTAATGTAAAAGAGACGCTTCTTTCTTAGCATCTCCTGTTTCCGGATACTTTGCTGCGTGACATGGGAATTTTAAAATCAGAAAAAATTTAGTCACTAATTCTGCGTACCAATGCAAGGAGTGCCGTGAGGAGGTGACGTTTTCAGGTTTGGCCAGCTGAGAGGCCATTCTGCCTTCTGGTAGGGCCTGTGCTCTACAGCACTCAGGGGACAGGCTGGACAGGCCTCCCAGTCCCCCAGCGCCCTCCACCTGAACGCCTGTCTGTGGGGACCGGCATCAGGGCCCTCAAGAGCACACCGCTCTGTGCCCCCCGTGAGCCATCTAGCGTCTACCACCCTGTCTCTGTGCCTGGAGGGTCAGCAGCACATGAAGAAGCCATGTAACTTCAAAAGCGACTGCGAAGCCTGGGATTATTTGTAGAACGTTTTTGAAAAAACTCCACATCATTACGTGGCCGGCTCTGCAGAGACGGCAGGGTCTTGTGACTCTGGCTTCACACAGGAAGCATACTTCCTCCTGTGATGCCCAGAGAGAAGGCGATGACCACCAGCACTGGTGCCGGACTCAGTACTGGCCCGTTCCAGGTGGCCGTGAGCTTTGAGCCACACCAGTCTTGTGACTCGGGAACTGAAAAATCGCCTCCGATAATCGGCTCATGTTGGGAACGTCCACATTTGGGGTTCTGCCTGGGGAGCCTGGAGGCTGATACTCCAAAGCAGAATTATCAGAGCCGTCCGCTCTCCCCAGTCAGGGGCCCAGTGGGCTTTTGAGCCACCCGTTGGCCTCAGCCCCTGGCCCCGGCGGCTGTGTGGGAGGGAGCAGTGCTGTGCTCTCCTGAGCCTCCTACTCCTCTCAGACTCAAAGGAGCAGAGCGTGGAAAGCCTCCTGGCCTGGGCAGGGACTGGACGGCCTTTCCATCTTCTTCCACTCACATCTGGGCTCTCAGTCTTCTGTGAGCAGCTGCTGGGCCTCGAGTGCTGCCCATACCATCCCTTGGCACTGGGACATCTGTGGCACTCCCAGCTCTGTCCCAAGTGCCCAGAGGGAAGCTGGCTTGAGCTGGCATTAGGCCTCATGGTGATGGGCAGGTGACCTACCTCCTGCAGGATGATTTTGTAGGGTCCTATGAAGTCTGAGAGTGAAAAAGCAAAGGTTTTTATTTTTCCTTTTTATTCTTGCAATGATTGTTTCCTAGCTTAAGATAACATAGCCCCTACAAAATGGTCACCGCAGCATAGAGGACATTTAGACATTTTACACCACTTTCTTCACGAGGTGGATGAATTGGTTTTCTGAAGGTAGAGCAGGAAGTGAAGACGGGAGACCTGGAAAACTCGGCAGCTTCTGGGAGGGAAAATACCTGTGGCACAAAATACCTGTGAGCCTGTCCAGAGCACGCGGCACCCAGAGGCTCAGCTGTCACCTGAGACACTTTAACACAGACGGTAATGTCCACGTGCTACCTCTGTGGAATACGAACACTTGCACAAGACGTCCTCTCTCCAGAGACGCCAGGGGAGGACACTTCCTGTGGCCCTGAGTGTGCTCTCCTGAGGACACTCCTGCACTCCAGGTCCTCCAATCCACTGCCCCACTCCAGGTGATCATCTGCACATGAGGCTTGTGCGCAGGTACCAGGGGTTTGGACTTGGAGGGCTCCTCTGGGGACACGGGCCAGCTCACTGCATGAACAGCCTCACACTCCCTTTTGCACCTGGGCTCCCTGGGAGGTCTATCTTGTCCCTGCCCTTTCCTTGCTCTCTGTCTCTGTTTGCCACCATGAAGGAAGCAGCTCTGCGGTCCCAGGTGCTCCCTCCAGATGTTCTGTCCCGCTAAAGGCCAGACGATGGACCAAGTGGCTGTGCACTGAGACTTCTGACTCCATGACAAAATAAATCTTTCCTTCCTTAAGTTGATTTTTTTCAAGTATTTGTCACAGTTGACTAGGCCGCGCACCTCTTCCCACCCTGGAAGGGGACTTGCAAAGTTCTTCCTTCTGCACAAGCGTCCCCACAGCCCATGTGGTCCTGGTCAGTGAAGGACCATTACTTGCTGCCCCACTGATTTCTCTTAAGCCTCAGCTCACATGGGTGGTGGGGAGAATCCCAGTGTCCTTACTCCCGGGAGACACAGTCTCTTGGGACGCGCACACGGAGGTGACAGGAGCATGGCAGGAAGCATCTGCAGGTCTGCTGGGAATTCCACCTAGGTGCCCCCCTTCTACCTCTCCACGCACGCCCCGTCCCCCCGTTTTCCTCCTCACCACACTCACGGACCATGTGGCTACGGCCCTTGGAACTGTGTTTCCAATCCATTGGAGCCACAGGTTTTTAAAACCTTCCTGGTGTCCATGCTGCTTGGTGCGTTTGGTGCACCTGACCTCCCTGAGCCCTGAAGTCCTGTGTACTCTGAGCCGTTGCAGTGCTCAGCCTCCGCAGGCTCCCATGCAAGGATTGTGTGTGGCAGAAGTTCTGGAGTCGGACAGACATGAGCCTGTCCACGAGCTGCCTGGCTGGTCTCCTCACTGGTCAGCGAGGAATCCTGAGAGGGTTACATGAGACCACACAGACACACAGAGCCCTAAACTCTGCACACAGGCCCATCTGCACAGGGAGACACACTGCGCACACCACACACAGGCAGAGCGACTCTCCACACACCGTGCGCACAGAGGCGTACACTGCCACATGCACACAAAGCCCCTGTCACATGCGGCCACTACCCACAGGCTGCTCCCCTGCACATTCAGAGTCCTGTGGACAATCAGAAGAGGCTGGTTCCGAGAGGCTGCGTCCAGGCCAGGCTGTGGCAGGTTTTCATTGGTTGGCAGAAAATTAGAAATAAAAAACCAAAATTTTAACTGCTGTTTGATTTTTTGGGGTGATAGTGATCATAGATCACATTTTGTACCTTGAGTGTTTGATGTTTTAAATTGAGCATATTTTAAAATTGATGAATCAGTATCAATCTTGTTTATTTTTAACTTTCTTGGTCATGAAATCAAAAAAATCAAGAAGTGTAGATGAAAATTAAATCCCTAATCCCTGGTAATTTTTTTTTTACAGCCTTGGTCTTCTTTAAAAGCTATTTTTATTTCTGTAAAAAACTTTGATTACATGAAAAATTAGAATTCACTTATTTTAAAAGTAGGAAGTTTGTAGCTGGGGTCACGCTGTGTCCTCCTCTCTCAGCGCACACTGAGCAGGATGAATGTTCTGCAGTCCTGCGGAGATGTGTTCTTAAGACTGTACTTCCAAATAGAAGTGCAAATCCAGCCCCCACGGCAGACAGCTCTGGTTGACTACCGTGAGTTGTAGACTCTGATAAAATGGCACAGAACGGAGAAGTGGACAGGTGGGGATGAGCAACGGGACGGTGTGCCCACAGCACTTCACCTAGCTGCTTGCAGAACTCCCTCTGTTTAGAACCCCAGTAAGATTTTTCAAGCATCTTTCTGCTGAGAGCGATTTCAATATATTTTCTTTTGTAATGCTGTCAGGGATTAAAAAGAAAATGAACCAACAGACATGTGGCTGTCACCGTGAGCCTGTATTTCATGAAACAATCAGACCATTGTTCACATCCCCTGAGAACCAAAGTCAGGTCATGGAACTAATTAGGCACTCACCTTCCACAAGTGAGATTTAGCCCCAGGAACTTGTCTGGTAGGAAGCCTGTGAGTCAGGCTGGACCCTTGGAGTGGTCTCCACCATCTACCCTGAGAAGGGAATTATTTATTGGATGCAAATAGTGCCTAAAGGTGTCATTTGACTACTGTCCTGTCAAGCTGAGTTATTCATTTCTGTTTGTGAGAAGCACCAAAAATGCAGTGAACAGATGTTGTTTGCAGGGGACAAAAGAAATCAGGATAAATAGTAGGAAGGGTGTGAAGATAGTTAACACACTGACAAAGCTGTTACATTTTTTTTTTCGTTCTTTGCCATTTGTGAAAAATAAAGTTTATTTCATTAATCAAAAATTATGGGAAGCCATCATGTAGATGTAGATGGATGACAGTTATTCAAAGTAATGTGACTTCATAGATGGTAAACTGCCTAACTAGTGTGGCACCAGACGTGCAGAGCTGTTGTCAGCCAAGGTGTCATTTCAGAAACGCGGGTTGTAGGGAACCACACAACCATCTGGAGTTCATGAGGATGAGCACAGAAGAAGTGAAATGAGGAAGCAGGTCACCGACAAGTGTTTTAGGAAGTGCCAGGTGGTAGAGTTCCACCAGGTTCAGCCACAGCAAGCAACACAGATAGAGCATTGGTGTTCATCTGGCCACAGTGGACTCCACACATCCAAACCAAATCAAAAGGGACATTGAGGTCTTAAGAAAAGTCCACTTGGCTCTGGACTGCCAGGTGGATTCAGTGTCAGATGGCAGGTGACGTTTTATGGAAGGAAGTAAAGTCACCTTATGTGAACACATCAATTGGTACAGAAAAATATGGGACAAAATCCATCACATATTCAAGATGAAAACTCTTAGCAAACTGGGAAGAGAGAGGAATTCCTTCAGCTTATAAAAGAACTTTTACCCCCAAAACTCTGAATTTAGTATAATTCCTTTTTTTAATATTTATTTTTTTAGTTTTTGGTAGACACAATATCTTCACTTTGTTTTTATGTGGTGCTGAGAATCGAACCCAGTGCCTCATGCATGCTGGGCGGGCACGACCACTTGAGCCACATCCCCAGCCCTAGTATGATTCTTAATGGTGAAGGCTTTGATGTTTTCCCTGAATGCTGAGAACATAATCAAAGGTGCCCTTTCTCACAGCCCCTGTACAACATCACCATAGAAGAGCTCTCCAGTGTAATAAGACAAGAAAAGTAAGAGTCATAGATTCAAAAGAAAGAAATGATACTGTCCATTCAGAGATGATATGTATGTCTATGTAGATAATCCCCTCAAATTCCCTTCCCCAATCCCTTCTTCCGTGAAGCCTACTAGAACTAATAGGGAGAATAGCAGAGCCATAAAATATGAAGTGAATATATAAAAAGCAATTGTCTTCATATAGACCAGCACTGGACAATTGATCATTGTAACTCTAAAAATAATGCCGTTCACAATGACCCACACAAAAGTAAAAATGTTGGGTATCGATCTAACAAAATATGTATGGCATCTCTATCTTGAAAAGTTCAAACACTAATGAAAGAAATTCAAGATTTAAATAATCTTGCATGAGTGTGACAGACTTGGTATTGTCAAGATGTCAATTCTTACCACATTAAACAATCCAGTTAAAAAATGAGCCAAAAAAAAATCTGAACAGATAACTGTCAATCAAAGAAGATGTACACATGCCAAGTAAGCAAATGAAAACTTCCTCAACATCCTTTTTATTAGGGAAATGCAAAATTAAAAAAAAAATAAGAGCTACTATCCCAGACTTATTAGCCTGCCTAAAATTAGAAAATAAGGACTCACACTTCAACACTGGCAGGAATGTAGAACAAAAGTGACTCCATTGCTGTTGGCAATGTGGGAATGCAGAGTGACACAGCTAACCTGGAAACATGTCGGCAGTGTCTTACGAAGCTAAACACAGTCTCATTCTGCCATCCAGCAACAACTGCTCCTTGGTGTTTATTCAACGGATTCAAAATTCATGTTTACACAAACACCTACAGAATGTTTATAGCAGTTTTTACATAACTGTCAAGAATCAGAAGCAATGAAAATGTGCTTCAGTGAGAGAACACACAAACTGTGCTCATCCACACAGTGGAACATCACCAGTGACCATGCTCTGGAATTCAGTGACAATTCCAGCTGATGAGTCCCTCAGTGTGACAGAAAGTACTGGATCATGTATGTGAGATTGCACACCTTTATTGTGCATCTCATTTTTAAAACAAATGGGTTATCCAGACACATGGACACACAGGTGAGTCACGGATGCATGTAGCTAAGGAGAGCAAGGGGTTCCATTTCGTGTCATTCAGAACAAGATAAGAGCACAGCTTCAGCCAGCCACCGTGGTGCCAGGAGCCCAGAGGCAGAGGACAGGCAAAGCACAGAGCTTAGGTGACCAAACCACCTGCAGAATGCTGTCATGGGGAATACATGACCACGGCACTTGCCAGACCCTCCCCATAGAACACCCAGCACGAGAGTGAGCCCTAGTCATTCGGGCGGTGAGGAGCTCCCAGCATGGAGGGCAGACAGTGCCAGCAGAGCATTCTGTGTCACGAACATGTAGACAGCCTCCCTGAAGGGACTTGGGAAGGAGGTGCCATGCCACCAAAGGCAGAGGCCCTGTGAGCAGCATGCTCTCCTGCAGGGCATCTCCACAGAGGCACAGGCTAAGATCTGGCCACTGCCCTGCAGAGGACTGCACCGTCGGGGTGTGGTGGATGGGCAGTGGGAGCCCACTTGTGCAGGGCGGTCACAGGAAGAAGGGGCAGGGCTGGGATGACCTTGTGACTCTGAAGGACATACTGAGACCATGCTCATGCACCTGAGTACTTATGGAGTCCTGGCATATGACCACATGTGTCCCCTGTCAGTGGAAATGGTGGCTGCAGTCAGCCACCTAGTGCCTAGCCCTCCTTCCCCAATCCCTTCTTCCATGAAGCCAGCCAGGGAGCAGGGTCCAAAAAGCAGCCCCAATTGGGGCAGGAAATACATAAGATGAGCCTGGAGCACCTTGTAGG
Source organism: Marmota flaviventris (assembly GCF_047511675.1). Taxonomy (NCBI): domain Eukaryota; kingdom Metazoa; phylum Chordata; class Mammalia; order Rodentia; family Sciuridae; genus Marmota; species Marmota flaviventris. The sequence continues at coordinate 1,250,538 of NC_092513.1, read as the reverse complement.
CCAAACAGAAAGGTCCTCGTGCATATGCACACACATAGGTCACCGAAAAGTGTTTTAGAAAGTGCCAAGTGGTAGAGTTCCACATGTATGCATGCATGCACATGACACACAAGTACATGCACGCATGTGTACATGCACATACACACATATGCACACACATGCACATGCATACACAAGCACACATGTGCACACACACAAACACACACATGCACACGCAAGCACATGCACATACACATGCACACAAACCACATGCACATGCATACACAAGCACATGCACACACACAATCACACATACATGTGCACACACAAGCACATGCACACACACATACTCATGCACACCCAAGCACACACACACAAAGCCAACAGGAAGAAATTCAAAAGAACACACCTGGAAAATTCTGAGCAGGAAATAAAATGATTCTGGAAAATAAGAAACTAAATACTCATGACAACACACTAATAAAATGATTGGATGATTAACATAAACAGAATAGACCAATGTCCTGACCAGAATTCCAAATTGTCTATGTGGAGGCCCCCAGTGGAGGCCAGGAGCAGATCCCAGCCCTGAGGTATGGCTGGACAGGGTGGCTTCCCTCCAGGGAGCTCCACAGCAGGGATACCTGTCACACAAGCCCAGCCAGGCGACCGAGGCCCTGGACCTAGATAAGGCACGATGGGAAGGGGACCTGACCCCATCTTCTGTCTCCCAGAGCCCAGCACACCAGTGCCCAAGAGAAACATACCTGCACACTCAGTGGAAGGACGTCCACAAATGCTTTCAAGCCCCTCCGCAGAACTGTCACACCCCAGGACAAGGTCAGTGTGAGACAGTCACGCCAAGGAGAGCCCAGGAGACAGGGTGAATGAGGTGACAGTTTCCCAGATGACATCTGGGACAGAAAGAGGAGTCCAGGAGAGAGGCAGGCTGGGAGAAGGAGGGGGCTGGCTGGTTCAGGTTCTCCATTCTGCGCAGGGTCGACTCACTCTGGTGCTCACACATGCACCACCGTGAGGAGACATGGCAGCAACCAGGGCAGCAGCGGTGACCTCTCTGCTTCCCCACTCACTCTGTGCGGGGTGCCGCTCAGTGGAGTGCTGGCCCCGTCCCCAGTTCAGAAAACAGAATCTGAGAAAATAGGACAACAAAATGTAAAAGCAGAGCGCTTCTCAAGACAAAACCTCATACGGTCTTTTTTTCATTTAAGTAACATTATTTTTAGCATGTTTTAGGTAAAAGGCAACAATTTTACCTTGAAATAGAAAATTTATTAGCCTAATTAGGCTCTAGAAGTTCCTAGAGACATACTTTTAACTAAAATAAGCTGCCGTTGAACAACTCAAATGATGAACTCAGAAAACAGCATAGGTTTCAATTGCCTTTAACATCCATTTGATAAGAATAAATATTGCAATTTACACTTGAATTTTAAAACTTCTCTAGCCACTTGTGTGGCATTGTGTGGGTCCTGAGGGTATCACGGGACCTCTGCATGTGGCTTTGGCCTCTGACTGAGAAAAAATAGCACAGGGGAGATGAGCTCTGCTCCATCAGCAATGTGGTGAACAACAGGCCTTCTTCAGAGTGTCTCCCGGGCTCTGCAAACAGCTCAGGTTCTCCTAGCACGGGGCTGCCCTTGACGGTGGCTGTAATTAAATTCTGTGACTCTGCTATGGAGGGTTCCTTTCTAACATCACACAGTGGGGCCGAGCTATCAAAGCTCCCCTTGTGTTGAAAGCGACATCAGGGCAGGTGGGCTGCTGCTAGGAGGGACACACTGCACACACCTGTCTGCCTCAGGACACCAGCGGACACAGGCAGGGCCTGGCTCCTGTGCAGGTGTCAGAGGAAGTGTCCTTGCAGGGACCATGGGGAGTGCTCACCTTTCAAAGCCAGGCTTCGGGTGTTGACATGGTGCCTTGCTTCTTGACACAGAGGAGAACTGTGGAGTTGTCCTCAAGTACCGCGCCACTGTCCCCAGCACGGGGAAGCTCGCTCTGAGGGATAGGGGAGACTCCATCTCCACGCAGAGCTAATTCATAATGGCAGCCGTGCATACTGGACTTCCTCCTCCTCCCTTTCCTCTTCTTCCTTGTGTGGACGCAGGTGTGGAGGGCTCCAGGGCTGCCCTGGGCTATCAGGAACAACAGAGCTGCCTGGTTTCTGGATGATGATGTGGCCCTGTCAACAGCCCACCACCCCTGAGTGAGCCCATCCTCCAGCGGCCAGGGGCCTAGGTGCACAAACCCTACCCACAAACGGCAGACTCCTCCGACAGCCCAGTCGGGCCACTATCTAGCTAACTATCACCATGTCCACAGTCCAGGAGGGGCAGCTAAGCAAGTATCCTGGTCAGAAGTGACGGCCACGGAGAAAGCCTTCAGCCACCACACAGACCCCCAGGCGGACGGCGGGCGGGCGAGGAAGCCCTTTTGTGCAGAGAAGGGACCAGGAGGGATTCCGCGCAAGCCACAGAAAGCCTGGTTACCTTGGGGCTGCTCAGGATGAATCCACTTTCCACACCATGGACCTTACAAGTGGTCCACAGCACACATGGCCAACAAAGCCCGTAGAGCAGGCTGTTCCCCAGCTGCTCCACACTGCTGGCCCCACGTCTGGACTGGTCTCCGTGCCCTGGGGGCCAGTGCAGGAGTCGTGGAGATGACTGTTGGTTTTAGCCCATGGCCAGCACAGGCTTCAGAGGGGAAGGTTCCGCAACATGAGAAATCCAAAGGGAGTTTGAATTAAAGAGACAGACTCTAATCACCTTTAAACCAGCTCCAGGACGGCTTCCCGCAGCCCAGCCGCAAGCTACCTGTTAGAGTAGCGAGGTTTACTCAAGAGGCCAGCCAGAGAGAGAGAGAACACGCCAGGCAGTGGACTTTTATTGGGGAAGAAAAAATTCTGGGGAAAATCCCATCCAATGAAGACTAAAGGGGGCAGTGTCCCAAGGTCAGGTGAGATGATCGGGTCTTCAGGGGCTGTGGTCAGGCAGGCCTCCACATGGACAAGCCCTCGGACCCGAGAAGGGTGGGGAAGCTCTGGACACAAAGATGTGTCTAAGCGCCTCTCGCCCAGCCAGGGAGGTAGCTTGAATCACGTGTAAGGAGGGCCTCTCACAGTGCGTGCCAGCCAGGTTCTCCTGAGGGAAAGCCCCGAAGAAAGTGGATCAGGCCAAAACAGAACCAGAGAGTTGATCTCAGTGGTGGGCCCACGCTGCTGTGGTTCTCCCAATCCAACCCACAGGCTGGGAGCTCAGCAGGAGAGGATGCCCCTGACCTGGGGAGAAGGACTTCTTCTCAGGGACTCAGGCTTTGTTCTGAGGATGTAACTGGTGGGTTGAGGCTCACCCCCTTTTCTTGGGACTGTAACTTAAGAGGTGGTCACAGAGGTGGATTGACACATGGACACAGGGACAGGATTGCACAGGGTGATGTGGAACAGGGAAGTCACTCACTGTGGGAAGCATCCAGGCAGCTACTCTCCCAGAGCTGAGCAGGGGGCTCTGGCCCGGGGACAGGCTGGACTGGAAGGAGAGCGGTCAGCAGCTCCACAGGCTGGGGCATGGGCCGCCATGCCTAGCACCAGCGAGGTCCTCGCAGAGGAGTTTGGAGTTTGGAGAAAGGCCAGTGAAGGTATTTGCTGTCTCTGGAAAAGAAATCCATGCAGAACATCAGCCCCGTAAGCATCTGTTTAGGGTATTTTTACCTCCATTTGGTCAACCTGCGCTGTCTACAGGATGAATGGACCACAGCAAGTGGGTCTCCCCCTGCAGCCCCTCCCCTGGGCGCCTGTGTGGCCGCAGCCATCCACTCGCCCAGCCATCAGCACTGGTTAGGAAGTGGTGGCGGGTGAAAGCCACAGACCTGCCCCAGGGCACAGAGACACTGTGGCTCCCGTCACAGGGGCAGCTGATGCCTTCTGCAGTCCTGCCCCAAAGAGAAGCCCCACCATAGCTGCAGAGCCTGTCATCTGACCGCAGCACCTCCACAGGGAGCCTCCACACCCAGAGTGTCCTGCGGGCAGCTCCCTCCAGGCCAAGCCCCGTGTTCACACAGGGCCTGCAGCCCGCACTCCACCCAAACTACACTGAGTCGCAACAGTCAGCAGTAAGTGCCATGTGCTGCCACCAAGGAATCACCAAGGAGTCGGGAGGGCTGTCTGCCTCCCGAGCACAGCACGGCAGCACACAGTGCCCAGCTGCGTGGCCCAAGCCACCTGTCTTCTCACACTCCTTTCTAACGCAGCTCGCCCCAGCTGCCTGCGAGCTTCCTTAAAGATGCAGGCACTGGAGAGAGGGCACTAGGGTGTGAGCCACCAGCCAAGTGACCACCTCACTCACACGGTGCCCAGGACACAGAGCAAGACCGCTGGTGGGTGGGGCAGGACATTGACCTGTGGGGAGTGGTCAGTGTCCAGGAGCTTCATAGCACAGGAGCTCCAGGCCTTGAAAATCTGCAGCCCTGTGACAAGAAAGCACAGTGCCACCCCCTCCTGTCCCCACCTCCTTCCATTTGAATTCCCTTCTGAAGGAGGAGCCCATGGGCCAGGGGACACACCTGTCTCTGTGCACTGGTGACCCACTCTGGAGTCGTGGACACAGGGTCCAAGAAAGCAAGAGTCACCTTCAGGCCATGTGAGAAACAGGTGCACACCGGTTAGCAGCCCTGGAGCTGGCCAGTGGCAGTGCCCCTCTCACCACAGCCCTCCTACCACCTGCCCTTGGTCCTCACAGTTGTATTGAGCCGACATAAAACCCAGGGCTTTTCTGCCAGAGTTTTGCAGAGTGGCTAAGTACTGCACATGGAACCTCCACCCTCACAAAAACCCTCCAAGGGAGACAGTGGCACCATTTCTGTTCTCAGAGGCCAAGACATTTGCCCAAGGCCACCAACTGTGAGTGGTAAAGTCTAGAATCACCTCCTGCCGGGAGGTGCCCAGGCCCCCTGGCACCAGGCGCTCATTCTCCTCCAAAACTCAACAATTCTGCACCTTGTTCCACCTCGGATACATCTTGAAGGCATGCATGCCCTGCATAAGAGAGTGACAGGGTGGGCACAGATCCTGACATGCACACTCTGTCCAGGGCCCCTGCAGACATCAGGCTGGGCAACCTTCAACCACACCCCCAGAGGTTCCACCTGTGCCCCTGTCCCACCACAGAGACACCCACTGATGCAGGGCCACCCTCTCTTGGTGCCCATGTGACACCGCATGCACTTTTCTCATGGTGGGGGAAGGCCCAGCTTCCATACCAGCCCAGCGGATCAGGGCTCGGCATGAAAACTGCCCTTGTATTTGCCAGTTTTGGTCTCTATGGAGGAAACTGTGACATGTGTCTCAATTTTTTAACAATATGGACAAAATCCCTCTGAATTCCAGAACTGATTGTGTTTTAGTGCAGGCACAAGCCTCAGCTGGAGCATTCCCAAGGGAGGCCCAGGAGCCGCCAGGCGGGTTCTCCAGGGCCGCTGTGTCAGCGAGGAGTCCCGAAATCCAGCAAGGCCTGTGCTCTGTTTGCAGCACTGCTCCATCAGGCAGCTGACGCCCACAGGGACGCTCTGGTCAGTGCACCTCATGGGAAAAGTCCAGCGACCTTTAAGTTCTAAGATGCCCGTAGTGCATATGGCACTGTGGTGACCATCCAGCACTGGACACTCCTCGAGCAAGCCCAGTTTCTCATCCCCGTCTATGGAATCCGTCCTACTGATCTCTCTCAACTCTGGCTAATTGTTGGTATTGCCTCTTCATTTCTTTCTCATTCATCTTCTTCCTTATTTTTCTATAAGCGTCTGTGACATGGTCTCTGTCCCCTTGTGCGTTGACGGTTCTGTCTTAGACACGCTAGAGAATGCTCAGGCTTTCTGTGACTCCTGCTGGAGCTACGTTCCTCACCTCCACAACATCACACTTCAGGCGTCTCTGCACCCCGCATGCTCCTGAGCCCCGAGGGGGTGGGCACAAGCAGGGACTGAGGAAAACAACGCTTAGCTCCTAGAGAGGGAAGCCGCTGATGAAAAGCTCTGAAGTCCCGACCGCTGTCTCTCAGACACAGCAGGTCACTCAGCCCGCAGGCCAAGCCCCGGATACCCACCTGCAGAGAGGTGAGTGGCCTCCGGGGTGTGTGGCCGTGGGGCTGGAAGGAGGCGCCCAGGCCTGCGGTGTCTGGGGCCACAGTGACACCACTGCAGTGTGGCTGGTCCTGCCCTGGAGGTGAGCAAGGGACCCGAGTTCCCACAAGGCACACTGCAACTCCCCCGGGGACTGTGAGGAAATGTGTTCCACATTTGCCCGCTGTTCTAAGTTCCTGGACTGCAGAGACCACCATGCCCACGTTGGGATTGTTCCCACCCTGGCCATGAGGTGTTAGAAGGCCGCGTCCGGCTGCTGTCTCTGAAGCTTCTGTACCTGGAGCATAGCTCGACTTCATCAAGGGAAAGAAAGAGGCAGGAACTCCCGGGTGTGGCAAATCTGGACCCTCGAGGTCCTGGAGAGTGGGCGTTACAGGGTGCACTTAGGTTGGCCCCTCCAACTTTCAAGATTTGAAGGATAAAAGCTGAAAAGGGAGTTAAGGCAAAGCCTTCTTCCTGTGGAGGAGGCTAGAATCTGCCATCGGGCCCCTTAGGAAGTCTCCTTGCAAACCGCAGAGTCATCGACCCTTAGAGAGGCAGGAGACAAGGGTCCCCAAGGGCAGATGGAGCTTCCCTTCGGAAGCAGGCCTGGGTATCCAGCTGCTTCCTGCTTCACAGGGCAGGGGGAGAGTGCCGGGAGAGGTGGCGGGTTCTGAGAGCGCCTCCCTCCCCGTGGAGACGAGGAGGCAGAGCCCAGAGGGAGACAGGCCAGAAGGACCACGGACTAGCCAATGTCTCACCTGCTGTGTGGGTGTGCAGAGCCTCCCACAGTGACACCAGGTGGCCTTCTGGGGTCCTGAGGGCAAGCACATTAAGAGCACTCTGGCCTCTGGGTGGGTTGGGCTTCCAGGGGAGTGGCTTTCTACTGCTGGCTCTCCCAAGAAACAACCCGAGTGTAGAGCCCAAAGTGGGGACAAGACTGGAGAGCTCCTTCTGCCTCAGAGCTGGAGAGGTGGCCACGGAGGGGTCATCATGTGGGCCAGGAGTTCTGGCCTCTGGCCTCTAAGGGCCACACCTGCAGGAGTGACCAGGAAAACCACATGGCTCCCCGCTCCACCGTCTCCACCTCGGACGGAGCCGGGTCTCCTGAGTGCACTAGGGAGCCCAGGGGGACTGGGGCCGGGGGAGCAGCCCCGGCAAGGGTCCGAGCAGGGCAGCTGCTGCAGGCCTGGGGAAGATGGCCTGGGCGGAGGTCCCACCTGAAGAGGACTGGCCAGGTTCTCCTGAGGAAATGGGCTTTTAAAGGCAATCATTTGTTCCTCAGTGGAATAGGGACTTCGTTTGGCACTATGGTGGCAATACCTGGGCATGTCATGCAGGAACCTCAATATCAAAGGTGCCGACTGTGACAGCAGAGGAGAAAGGCCCCAGAAGCCGAGCTATTCAGAAATGTCCACGGGCTGGGGGCAGTTCCGTGGGAGCACTGGCCTGGCCTGCACAAGGCCTGGTCCCATCCCCAACCCTGGGGGGAGGGGGAGGGGGGAGGGAGGGGAGGGGAAGGGAGAGGGAGGGGAAGGGAAGGGAGGGGGAGAGGGAGGGGAAGGAGGGGAGAAGGGGAGGGAGGGGAAGGGAAGGGAGGGGGAGGGGAGGGGGAGGGAGGGGAGGGGAAGGGAGAGGGAGGGGAAGGGAAGGGAGGGGGAGGGGGAGAGGGAGGGGAAGGAGGGGAGAAGGGGAGGGAGGGGAAGGGAAGGGAGGGGGAGGGGGAGAGGGAGGGGAAGGAGGGGAGAAGGGGAGGGAGGGGAAGGGAAGGGAGGGGGAGGGGAGGGGAGGGGAGGGGGAGGGAGGGTCCTGTACTGATACACATGTTGCACACGTATTTCCTGCTTGTGTTCTATTTTCAGTTGTCTATCTCCCCCCATAATGTCCTCAAATGCAAAAGCATGGCTTTTATTTTGCTGCACAGAATGAATATCTGATATTTCAAGACCTATGTGTACATCGGAAGGGTGTTCGGCTTGTACCTGGGGATTATTCTTAATGTTTTTTAAATTTTCTGTGATGAATAGGAATTAAAAATGTTGAGAATAGCTCATTTTTAGGGGTAATTCTCAAGCCAAAGTTCCAGGGTGAAACAGAGATGGGGTCAGTGGCCTAGACCTTGAAGGAAACCTGGACTCTGGACCCTGGTGCGGAACCCCACTTACCGCAGCTTGTCGCTGTTCTGAGGGGCGCTTCCTGTGCTGTAGGACAAGCCGGGGGTGGCCCCGAGCGCCTGCTCCCTGTGGACGTCCTGGAGAATGCTGCTGTCTCTGTCCCTGGGCCTCAGGAGCTGAACCAAAGAGGGAGCCTCAGGCACAAGCTTGCGTCCTCTTGCCCTCCCCACCCTGGTCTGCACAGGGTCCTCTAACACCAGCCCCGCCTCCAGCCTCCTCAGTGCCGATGCGGCCGAGCTGGGCCCCCGGGCCTCCTGGCCTCTGGAACCTCCATGTGAGCAGAGTCTAGTTTTCTCATCTCAACCCACATCAGGACGCCGTTGTAAATGAGATCATCTTCTTACCTTCACTTAGACTGCTCACACTAGTGCACAAAGCAACGGGTTTTCTGTCTTTATCTGTGTCTAGCAACCTTGCTGAACTCATGCATTAGCTCTAATAGTGTGTGTGTGTGTGTGTGTACATGCATGTGAATGTATGTGTGTGAGTGAGTGTGTGAGTGTGTTCCTTGGGGTTTCTGTACACACGGTCATGTCTTAGCCACAGAGACCCTTCATTTCTCCTTCTCTAAGGCTTACCATTTGCTGTCCTGGGTGACTACCCTCCAGACCTCTGGGGGCAGTACTGAACAGAAGTCTGCCTCCTGGCCTCAGGAGGGTCTCTCCATTAAGCATGGTGCCCCTGTGTGTGTTCAGACTCACCGTCAGGCTGGGGCGGTCTCTGCTGGTTTGCTGAGTGCTCTATTGAGAGCAGGTCTGGGATTTATCAGGTGGTCTGAACCCCAGCTGTTGAGCCTCGGGTGAATTCTGCATCAGGGCCGGGCGAGGCCCTTCTTAGAAGTCTAAGGAACCCTGAGTTACGAGCTCAGACCCTTGGTGGCAGGCACACTCTGGCCCTGGGTGGCGTGTCGCACCGCCCCATCCTTTGGGGTGGCTGTCTCTCTGACCCCAGGCGCTTCCACGTGTGTATGGGATGTGCTCCTTTGTCCTCAAGTGAACTCTCGGGACATCTGCTGGTCTTTGGAGAGCTCCCAAGAAGGCTCTCCAGCCTCTGCCCGGGACTGCTCTCTCACATCTCAGGCCGGCTCTGCACCTGCATTCTGGGTGACCACTGGCTCTGCTGCCACCCCTCCTCACAGCCCGGGCACTTCCAGGAATTAAGGGGAATGGCCTCGGAGGCTGTCCGTCCGGTCTCATGCTGAAGGAAGCCCTGGCCCCAAGGACTCGGCCCGAGGCCTGGAGCACCACCCTTCCATGCCCCTCATGTGAGCTTCAAGTGGGAAGGCAAACCCGGTGGCCCGCCGTCTGCCCCCTGTGTCCACCCTTCACCTAAGAAAGGCTTACTCACGTTCAGGTGCTGGTGGTGCTGGGGGAAAGCCAGCAGAAGAGGAAATGTAGAGATAAAGCAGGAGGGAGGGGTAAAGGTGGTCCCGAGGAACAAAAGGAGGCAGGGTCCCGCTAAGAGAGGCTCACCAGGGGGGCTCGCAGAGCTGGCGACCTCGACCTCGCGGGCTCCCTGGAGGAAGGCGGGAGCAGGTGCTTTCTTCTCCCTGAGGAGTACCGACATGCCTGCCGCAGGGCCAGGTGGGGACCACAGGGTCAGTGTGCATGTGGGCGGAGAACCTGCAGGTGCCTGAGGACCCTGTTGAACGCACAGCTATGAGCCCACTACCAGTGAGGACACCGTCCCCTCAGGGCTCTCAGCACAGCCTGGGGCTGTCCGGCTGGAGGGCTGGAGGGCTGGTCTTCGCAGGGGTTGCAGCATGGATGCCAGTTGTTGCCAAAGCTAGGGTGTTGAGGTAAAACAATTTCCAGGACGCTGGTCACCGGTCCTCACCCACCAGTCCCAGGTGACGGGGCAGCTTACCGCCTTCCCCAGCGGAGTGGGCCTCTTGTGACTCATGGGTAATGCCTGCAGGTAGTTTTGGCCTTACTTCTTTTACCCTTCCCCAAAGTGAGCCTGCCCCACTTAGAAGATGTTAAGGTCTTTGCACCAGCATCTGCTTGTTCCTTGTGCCCAAAAAGTGTGCACCAAAAAACGTGCACCGTGTGTCCTCTGCTCCCCCGTTGCAGCTGTGCCCTGTGACGTGTGGTCGCACAGCCCACACTTAATCGTCTTCCCTTCCAGTTGCCTCCCTCTCTCAGGAGGAGAATGTAAGAGTCTAAAACGGAAGGAAATGGAATATTCCCTCAAAATGAAGAGCCATCTTGGCTTGTCTTCTCACAGGGGAGACCCTTCCTGTCCCTGGAACGCGAGTTGCGGTGTTCTACTCCTGCCTTCATCTTCTAAGCTAAAGTCGATTTCCTCACCTTCCCTCTAATCTCTAGAGGCCATTCTCTGTGGTCAGTTGAGAGGCCTGTCCTGAGCACCTCTCTGCAGGAAGCCCCGCTCACTGTGATGTGATAGAAGCAGAGGGACTGTCCCCAGTCTCCTGGGGACAAATCTCCTGCATTGAGAGGCGCACCACGGCCCATCCTGCCTTGCAGCGTCCGGCTTGCAGACAAACAGCCTGGGCGTGTGCTGCCAGAGCCCAGCTTCACCACCAGGACAGCAGACCCAGTGGCCACTGTCCCTCGGTCCCCCACACTCACTCCACACTGAGCAAGGATGCAGTCTGGGAAGACATGAGGTGCCGGTGCAGGCCCAGAGTGCTCAGCCTCCGAGCTCCCGGTGACAGCAGTCAGGAGAGGGTTCTGACCAGGAAGAACCTCAGAGCCAGGGACATCAGAGCACCTTCTGGAGCAAGCTGCTGTGGGTAAGTGTGAGCGAACAAGAACAGGCCATGAGGGCACAGACCCTGCCGCCTTCCCGCCTAGGGGAGCCGCTGCCCTACGCTGCTCGGAGCCCACGCTGCTCCCGTGTTCAGCGTGGATCTTGTCACACGTTGCCCTGGAACTCATCTCATCTGCAGGAGCGGTGGCACATCCCAGCTGGCCTCAGACACAGAAAGGCAGCCGTGGGGGGCCGGCCCTGTTCAGGCCTGCCACAGGTGCGCCCTGGGCGTGGGACCGCAGTACGGCGCGCCCACTGCTATACAAACCCCAGCCAGGCCAGCCGAGCACGGCGGCCTGCTGTCAGTTGGCTTCACATGCTCAGAATAGTGTGTTCGGGAAACCCAACCTCCGGGGGATGCCAACCCCATGAAACCCCAGGGTAGCGTTGGGCTGGACTTCCCTCCAGGGTCTCCAAACTGCTGCATCTGGTGGAACGGAACTGGGTCCTCATAAGCGCCCACCCTTTCCTCTCTGCGGACTGTACACAGCGCACTGTGTCCACCACACAGGCGGCCAGGTCCTCAGTGCTCACCTGAGCGGGCATCTGTTGTGCACAGGTGGATGGGGACCCTGGTGTGCAAGGGAACAGCTACTCCAGGTGGTGTCTGGAGAGTGGTTGGGGTACCAGTGACCTGGGGCAGTGAGAGGGGAGTGGGAAGGTCCGAGAAGCCTCCAGAGGCGCAGAAGCGGCAGCACCATCCCGGCGTGGGCATGCGTGCGGAGCTGTGGGGCATGCGTGCGGCTCAGCTGCCCTTTCATGCTTCTGTTGTGTGCTGGGCTCAGTGGGACGGGCAGTCGTTGCTGTGGCAAGACATGCCAACAAATTGCATCACTTGTGCCTCAGTGACCGAGGACAATGACATGCCATATGCCGGCAGCGGGAAATGAATGGGCTCATTTACACTGGCACCGGGCGCTCGGGCTGTCAGGCTTCTCAGCTGTCTGTGGCCAACTGGAAGGTGGCAGAGATGCAGAAAAACCTCTGGGCTTCCGGGCCATGTTGTGGGTCAGGGCTCCGGGCAGGGGTACCGGGAGCCTGCAGGGAAGGAGGGTGCCCTCTCCCCAAAGGTTAGCTGGCCATTTCAGAAAGGACCTGGGCAAAATTAGCCCTCTCGGCCCCCCGGCACCGGGGGAAGGAGAAAAGACGAATCACTGCGGCCTCCCAGCTGCAAGGAGAGACAGAAACCCGTGCCCCATGCATTCAGCGCCGGAGCTGCACAGACGGCCACAAAGGCTGCCCCAGCGCTGACCCCACCGCCTGGGCCGCACCCCGCAACGCGCCGCTCATATCTGACCTCCGGCCTCTCGGGCAGCGCATCGTTTGTCTCCGCGCATGGACCTGGGGGGGCCGGTAATGATGGAAGAGCCAGAGGGCTGGCAGCCTGAGTGGCTGACGAGGGGGAGAGCCGGTCAGGGGTCGGCCAGGCGACCTGACCCTGGCGTTTGTTCAGGGGCAGGATGAGATGGGCAGCCACCACAGGTTCCCTTCTCCCTGATCATTGTAATCAGCTTCATGGTCAGAGTCGGGCCAGCCTGGGGCCACCTCCTGGCAGACCAACACTTAGCACACAGCGGTCTTAATAATTGGCATGGGGGGGGCTGAGGTTACCTGCCTCTGCCTGCCTACCCTGCAGGCAGGGGATGGCAGCGTCAGCAAGAGCTGCCCTGGTCACAGGGAGAAACACAGGGGCCAGCACAGCGGGGCCTGGGCAAGGTGCTGGGCCCCAGGCAGCCCCTGGCTAGTGCACTGGCACCTGGGAGGAGGTGCTTGACAAGGCCATGAGTTCGCAGCCAGTGTCTCTCAGGCTCTGCCCCTCAGCTCGGTGGAAATAGCCAGTGGGTCCACTCTGCCCTCCTTGTGCACGCAGCAGGCCCTGGTCAGCTCCTGCTGCCCACCACAGAACTCCTGATTGGGAAGAAGTGTGGACGTGAAGGAAGGTGCCACTGGCCAGGCGGGCACCAGGCCCGTTCCCAGCCCACTTGTGGGGATGAAGGCAGGGCCCCCTGGCCTGGCCTGGCCTCTCACTGAGAGCGTCTTAGATACAGTCACGTGAAGCAGCTTCCATTCTAAGCAGGCTTCTGGACACGCTTAGAGATGGAGAAATGTGTTCCGAGCCCCCAGAGGAGGAGCACACCCCTGTCTGCTCGCAACTGGATTCCACAAAACGGATCGCCTTTCCACGTTCTCCTCAGGATCCAGGACTGTTTTCCTCCGTCTCTGGCTGGCCAAGCAGTGGCCATGGAGTCCAGCTTCCTGTTTGTGATGGCTCTCAAGAAGCAGGGCAGGGGTTGTGTGGCCTGCACACCAGGAGGGTTCTCAGGGAAGAGTCAGTTTGCCTCCATCAACTCTGGGAAAGAGTGGGCATCCTCGGCAGAGCAGCTGCAAGGATCCCGCACAAAGTCACCACAAATGAGCAGCCCGGCCGCGCGGGCCAGGGCGAGTGTCCGCCACCTCCTGTTAAAGGCGCAACCACAGGCCAGGGCCTGATTCCTACCACGCAGCTCTGCACTCTCGGAGGGGGCCCCCAGCCTGCACAGCACCTCCAGGAGGCCCACTGCTGCCCGGGAGCCCTGACTCTACCTCGGAGGTCAGTGATCTTCTTCCCCCAGACACACTTTGCAGAAGCGCTCCTAACGGGGAGCATGCTCTCTAGCTGCTGAACACAATTTAAGTGCACAGCAATGAAGAGAGGACTGTGGGAGGCTGGTCAGCACACCCAGCTGGACGCTGAGTCCTGCCACAGGACACCGCAGCACCCCTGGGACGCCCCGTCACTGCCAGGACCCTCCCACGTGCCTGTGTGTCACTGCGGTGGCTTGGTGTACCCCTGCATGCTGTCCCTGTAGGACCACTGAGTAATTTGCCACAAACCTGCTGTGTGTGAGGGAGGAAGTGACCTCTTTCGTCCTGTGTTTCATCTTGCCACTGAGGCCTGCTCTCTGGGAACACAAAACACTCCGTCAGGGCTGGGCCGGGACTCAGTGGTAGAGCTCTTGCCTAGCACGTGCTGGGAGGCACGCAGCGATTTGTCTTTTCTCTTTCCCGGTACCCTAGCCTAGCCTGCTCCATGTCGATTCTCAGCACCACATAAAATAGATCAATAAATAAAATAAAGTCATCGTGCCCATCTACAACTAAAAAATAATAATTTAAAATAACTGAAAAATAAATAAATAAAAAGAAAAGAAAATGTTCCATCACACCAAGGACAGGAAGCCCATGCCCCTGTGCCCAGACTCCCAGGGTTCTCTCCTCTCAAGGGCACCCCCTCAGCCACCCACATTTTGTTGGTGTGCAGGAGGCACTGGGTCACCTTGCCCTGAGGCTGCGGCCAGGGGAAACACTGTCCTCTGCCCTCAGGGAACGACCTTCCCGCGCACCCCCACCACACCCTGGGCTCCTGCCCTGGTTCTCTGTCTCGTGGGCTGGTTCTGCCAGAGGAGGCAGTAGTGGGCGGATTGTGCCAACACTCCCCACCAGACAGCCACAGGCTTCACGTGGCCTCCTCGGAAGCCCCGCCTCACCCCCCGGCACCATACCAGAATCGTGCACCCTGCAGGTTGGCCTCCCGCCCCTCCACCACCTGCTCCAGCCGGAGGAGACTGCTCCTACCTGGGGAGCAGGGTGCAGGTCCTGGTGTCCTTGAGTGACCTGTGTAACCGTGGAATCATGGGGCCAGGGCCGGGTCTGTTCCTCCCTCTACGCCCCGGGCTGTGCCACGCTCTGAGACATGACCTAGGCCCCAGCCCCTCCATCTCTCTAGGGCTTGCCGTGAGGTTCTGAGCACACTGTTGCGGGTGGGAGTCAGCAGACTCATTCTGACTTCTCCAAGCCCAACTTTCAAGCCAATGGGCTCACTGTGGAGCTTAGGGCTGCTTAGAAATTCAACGTTAGCCAGAACTTCAGGACTCCTCATGTGTATGCCAGCTTCCCCACTGGCATGGGAAGGGCATCCCTGCACCAGTCTCATGCCTCTGGGCTGCACAGGAGGAGAGGCCATGCATGCAGCCCCAGCTGCACCACGTTCCAAACCTGCTTTGCCTATAGCCTGTTATGGAACCTCTTGAAGCCTCAGTTTACCTCATCACCAAGTGGAAACAGAGAGCTCCGCCCCCTGGGGCTGCAGCGTGGGTCCCGTGAGATATTCCATATGTGCACACATGTGTGCCCCACAATGTCCAGGTCACACAGTGACTGTGCCAGCCTGGGGCCTGCTTCATGTCTGAGCTTCCCAAATCTGCACCTGCTTTGGATTCCAGAGTCAGGCACCTTCTAGCCTACCCTGTATGTAATTGTGTCATGTCTAGATATTTTATAGATACAATGAATCATTGAGCACATTTGTAGAACAGATCACTTTTTGTAGTTTGGGTTTTGTGAGGAAATTATTCAGGGACTCTGGTCTCAGATTTCAAGTCCAAAACAAACATTTCACTTTTGGCCACCTGCAGCCATATCCACGTACCAGGCAGGAGGTCAGTTCTCCTCAGTGGGAAGCAGGCTGCCTGCCATTCCTGTGGGGGAGCTCCAGGCCCTCGAGGGAGAGAGGTCATCAACAACGGCCTGATGTCCTGCGGCAGAGGCCACATGGAGTAAGGGACACTTGGAGACTGAGAAAGGGTGATGATGGCCAAGGCAGGAAGCTGGGCTCTGATGGCTGCCCACTAGGAACCTGGGGAGAAAGCTTCTGAAACAAAGGGGCCAGGGAAAGGAGGGACTAGAAGGTTCTCTGTGAAGACCTGGGCAGGAGTCAGCGCACAGAGCAGTGAAGTCAGAGGCGCAGCTCCCATGGTGGCTCCTCAAAGATAAACCAGGATCCACCTTTCAAAGGACTGCGCCAGGGATGTGGTCTGTCCCCAAGTGGCGAGGACATGAAAAGGGAATGAAGACAGAGGCAATCTGACAGGTGAACACGGGGATTAGAACCCGGAGAGTGGGTATGAGGCAGATGAGGGCCACAGCAAGCTTTGCTCCCGGCTTTCACCCCCAGTGAATGGAGGTGCTGGTCATCTGTGTGAAAGGTCAAAGGAGAAAAGTTTGGTGAGCACACCCATGCATGTGTGTGTGCATATGTGTGTATGTTCATGTATGTTTTACGACCATATGAGTATGCTGTGTGTCCGGGTGTGCCTGAGCACATAAGTGTGAGTCTGCTAAGGAGAGGGAGTTTCAGTGCTCTCTGTTTCAGAGATGTACAGTTAAATGATTAAAATTCAAGCATAGTTTCTTTTTAAAAAACAGAAGTGGCTATATTAATTTCAGATAAATTCAGTCTTCTGAGCAAAATAATAATAATAACAATTACAGAAAAAGGAAGGGGGAGTCATTATATAATGAAAGGATGAATTCATCAGGAAGAAGTAAAAGTCTGAAGTGCGTGCCTTCCAAACAACCAAATGAAAATGAGAACACAGAGTATCAAAATATGTGAGATGCAGTTAAAGCAGTGCTGAGAGGGAAATTCATAGCACTGACTGCTTACATTAGAAAACAGAAACGGTCTCAAGTCAATCTAGAAAAGGAACATTAAAAAATATCTAGCAGAAGAAAGGAAATAATAAAGTGGAGAAAATGATGAAATCGAAAATAAGAAAGCAAAAGAGGAAATCAGTAAAGTATAAAAGCCAGTTACTCAAATAAATCAATAAATAGAGCCTTTAGAATACAGACCGTGGAAAAGAGAGAAGAAGAATCCCCAACATCAAGAGTCAGGCAAGATCATAATGCAGGTCCCACAGCCACTAAATGTTAAGGGACATCACAGCTACTTCACACCCACAGTCCCACAAATTCCAAGACCTAGATTGATTTGTTAAAGCTCAAATTCACCAGTCTTCACCAAGATGATTTTATATGAACTTCGTGAGAATAAAGAAGAGTAAATAGGTGGTGTCTTTGTGGGGTCTGTGGGCACGAATGCCCCTCCCAGCCCACTGCTGGCCTCTTCACCCTGCTCACGAAGCCCCCCAACAAAGCTGAATGCTTTGATGAGCTCCAACCCACTGGATCCCCCTTTACAGATCACGTTTTAATCTTGGGCCAAAAAACTCTTCACACAGCACCAGATCCAGAGTTTCTCTACTTTCTTCTAAAAGTTGTGTAGCTTTCCCTCTTGCATTGAAGCGACCCTGTGTTCTCATTTTCATTTGGCTGTTGGAGGGCACACACTTCAGATTCTTACTTCTTCCCCATGGATCCATCCTTTCATCATAACGACTCCTCCTCCCTTTTCCTGTGATTGTTATTATCATAAATATTTTGTTCAGAAGACCGAATTGATCTGATATCAACATAGCCACTGCAAAGAAGATGAAATACTTAGATCTAAATCTAAGAAAATATATGCGGTATCTATACCCCCAAATTCCCAAAATCTTTATGGAATAAACCAAAGAAGGCCAAATAGACAGGCCACACTAACGGATTGGAAGACTCACAGTATTAAAGGTGTCGGCTTTGGGGACATCAATCTGGGGTTTAATGTGAGTCCTGAAAGGTATCCACAGGCATAGAGAAGAACAGACAGGCCTGTTTCAAAGTTCTAGATGGAGCACCACAGCACCTGGAGAGCCCGAGAGGAGTGCTCTGCCCAAGCCTGGCCTGGGGAAGCACCGTGCCCAGCACCCTGGACAGCAGACACACAGACCCGGGAACAAAGGCAGACCCAGGACCGCGCCATGTGAAGATCCTCGGGACTCTGACAAAGGAGTAAAGGTGGGTCACGGCAGGTGGCAAGCTTGTGTCTGCCTCACACTCATGCAGAAGCTAACCCAAAACTCACATGGGATTGAAGGCCAGATGTAAAGCTATAGAACTTTTAGAGGAAAATCTGAATCTAGTGCTGGATGGAGAGTTTCTTCACCTAAGATTAAAGAGCAAGAGGGAGATCCGAGGGGTTGGAGCTCAGCAAAATGTCCAGCTTTGCTGCGGGGCTTCGTGAGCAGGTGAAGAGGCCAGCTGCGGCTGGGAGGGGCCTGCACACCTACAGAGGCACCACCAGGCTCTCTGGAGAACTCGCAAACTCAACAGTGAAAAAAGGAAAAATCCAACCCAGAAACGGTGAGCACTGAGCAGACGTGCCTGGACAGGACCCAGGAGGTGGGCGGGACATGCGCAGAGGCTCAAGATCAGGAGTGCAGGGAGCACAGCTGTGGCCGGGGCCACCACGCTGTCACCAGGGCTGGAGTGAAATCGACGACCACCCAGAGCATTGACAGGGCCAGGAGGAAGCAGGGCTCTGACCACAGGCGGGGGCACCAAGCCTATCAGCCACTCCAGAAAAGCCGGTGGGTCCCTGACAGCTCTGAAAACAGCTTCCTCCTGCACCAGCAGCTGCTCCCTGAGGGACGAGGGCGTCTTCACAGCATCTCGAGAGCGGCTGCACGCCCAGCTGGAACCGGAGCAGCACAGTGCCCGTGGGTGCAGCGGGCACAGCAGGGGCACTGCAGGACCTGCCCGCACTAGCAACAGGGCCTGGCGCTGTCCAGTACACAGACAGCATCCGGGGGAGTGTGCTGGGTGGGGAAATCCAAATGCCAAGTGACTAGGCGTGTCTGTCACTCTTGAAATGACACAATGATGAAGACCTGTGACCGTTAGTGACTCACATGTCCAGGGAGGGGTGGACAAGGGGGGAGGCAGCTGAGGCATCCTTGGGACGGAGCGTCCTGCTCCCTCCTCTGACTCTGTCACTCGACCCATGGATGTCAGCACACTGCACGCGACTAAATGCGTGTGCACACGCGCACACCCACACACTCGTAAGCACGTGGAAAACCTGTGTAATGTGGAGGAGACCGGGGTTTACCCAATGGCGGGTCCCTGGCCGCAGCACCATCCTGTGGCTGTAAGATGCTTCCCTGGGGCACTGAGGGCACGAGGGCTCTCTGCTGGCTCTCCCAGCTGCACGACCATCTCAAAATAAAAGGTGGTGAAGTAGCTCTCCTTTTGTAGTTTGCAAATTAAAATCTCAAACATTAAACTGTAACTGTTAAAACAACACTGTGTTATAGTCTTTTATTATAAAATTACACTTGGCAGATGAGCCGTAATGATGCGAACAAAATGAAACCTAACAACTGTGTGCTCCTATAAAACGCAAAGCAGATCTGACTGGTCTACACTTGCAGTGCCTAAAAGAAAGAAATGTCCAAGTGGAGTGGAGAGGGGCCGGTTCACGCCTGGGCCTCGGCCCTGTAAGATGGAGCCGCACTGTGCACGGCCTCCACTTCTCGTGTGGAAGGAAGGCCCACCTGCCCCTGCTCGAGGTCTGCAGGCCCACCCTGCCGCAGCTCGCCCCCAGCGTCTGCTGACAGTGGAGTTACAAACCCGCCCCTTTGCCAGCGTCAGCCTCCACCAATGCTTCTGTGGCGGCTCACATCCAGGCCCAGGCCCTTGGGGGACAGCACCCTTCCACAAGGAAGGACTGGAGGGCAGAAAGAAAGGGTCACCACAGCGGCAGCACGACGTCAAGCCTGAAAGGCCACACTAGGCTGCGGTACGGGTTTCCTCCCACCTTTGAAACAGTAAGAACCAGAACATGGCCATCACGTCCGGCCAGCGTAGTCCTCTGAACGGGCCGTCCCCCCGTGTCCACCCTGGAATTTGTGTTGACACAGCCGGGCCCATCGTGGCCCTCAATTCCAGAGCCCCCTACCGCAGGGCTCCCGTTCAGCAGAGCAGAGGTCCCCTGCTCGCCAGGAAGCTCGTCACTCCCGCCCCTGGACTTGAGGGTCCCAGGACTCAGCCGAGGCTCAGGATCCCACGACGGGGCGAGGCCACACCGCTCAGGTATTTCAGAAAGAACTTCCTGGCAGGGTGCGATTTAGAGGCGCCACTTGCAGCTGCCACAGGAGGTCAGACTCCTGTGTAGGGGAATCGGAGGAGGCGTGCTGCCCGGGGTCCCTGGGCCGGGTCTCAGGAGGTCTCAGGCAGCCTAGGCTTAGGGTTGCTGCTGCACACGCTCTTTCAACTCGGAGGACAACCTCTCCATGGTCAGCCACCACAGCCCCCCAGTGGCAGAGCGTCCTGGGAGGGAATAGGTCACACTTGAGTGGCCCCCACATGCGGAGCCTGAAGCCGGTGCGCTGCCCCTTTGTTGAAGAACGCTCCAGCTTGCCCCAGGTCTGAACTGCTCTGTCCACTACCCCTCATGGAACAGGCCTGTTTATTTTTATGGTCTCCAAACAGCAAAGAGTCCATTGTATGATTCTCTTTCTGTTCTGCCTTGGGCCACTTGTTACGAACTGAGCAGGGTCAGAGGATGGAGCTATCAGAACAGGAGTGGGCAGAGGGATTTCCTTGTGGTCCCTTAGACCGTGACGGTCCATGAGAATCAGAGCAGGGGAAGGAGGAATGGCCACCATGGCCACAGAAGCCAGGAAGAGCTTTGCCATAGCAAGGGTTCGCCTCTGGGTCCCTGAAAGCAGCAAATTAGAGAGGTAGACACGAACGTGCACCGAGCCCCCCGCGCCACCTACCCCGGCACAGCGGCAACCAGGAGAGGAGTCATCAGCCCTGCCAGAGCTTGGCATCTGGGGGACAGAGACACGTCCATGAAAGTGGCCTGGGTCCTCTGTGTGTGGCATTCTAGACCTTGACCAGGAAGTGGGTGGCCCTGTGCAGAGGAGGCAGCTCCACAGGGACCGTGCACTAGGGCACATCTGGTGCACGGCTTCCCGGCACAGTGACAGTCATCGCTCTCAGCCCCACATTCCAGCTGCTAGCTCGGAGTCCCTGCTGTTCTGTGTCCAAGGCCCCTTTTCCAGGTAGAAAGTACACTCTAGCAACACCACAAACCAGCAGTGTTTCACACACGTCACACCACTCCGCTGTGCAGAGCCAGTTAGGGCCTTTGCAACCAACTCCAACCTGGCAGGCGGAGTCACTGCAGGGGCCCAGGAACCAGGGAGAGGCCTCCACGGGTTCAGGCCCCTGGTCTGCAGCGAGGGCCCTGCTGCAGTGAGTTCTCTTTCCAGGCACACAGCAGAAGGCTCACCCGGGTTGGCCACCTACAGGACCTGCGAACTGGCTGTCGGCACTTAGACCTGCACGGGTCCCCTCCGGCAGGAAAGCAAGGGCACCAGCACTCTCTGCTGTCTGTCATACTCTGTGGGCTCCCTGCCTTTCTGGACGTGGAGGATGTTGATACCAGCCCAACCTGGTTGCACACCCGACACCAGGCACATCCCCCGGCACAGAACACAGCACACAGCCTGCCAAGAGATGTCTAAAGAAGCCCTAACTCAGAGGACGTGGCTCACTTAAGATACATAGAGTCTGGTCCCAGAAATGTTTACAGACAGCACAGGATAGGGTATGCAGTTAGTGTTAAATAAGTGCTGAGTGAACAACATGCATTCTCTGCCTTGACCAGCTTGGACCCGGAGTTACCTTGATTGCTGAGCCATGCCCAGTGTCAGGAATCCACCTCTCCAGGACTTGTCCGCTGTGTGTTGCAGGGAGGTCTCTGTTCAGGCTTCAGTCGTCGGGTGGCCCAAGACTCAAGGCTGGGCGACTCACAATAAAAACCAAAGCTCAGCCTGGGAGATAACTGCTCAGCTTCTGCACGGCACACTCCCACTTCAGGCAGAGCTTCCCCTGCGGACTTTCCCCCGCCCACACGAGGGGGTCCCTTTGGCGCTTCTGACGCCCAGTGAGCAGAAGAGGGTGGCCCTGTCCCTCCCTGGATGCTGACACTGCCACGAGGGCAACGATCATGGAAGCAGCTCTCCAGCCAGCCTCTGCTGCACCGACGGCCAGGCGGCAGAGGAGCTTCCAGTGCCCAGGGCCTTGCCCTTGGACAGGCAGGGCGCGAGCTGGGGAGGGATCACGGTGATGCCCACTGGCAGGCAGGCACATGGTGCAGTCCCCAACACTGGGGGACAACCCAGTCCTCAATCTGAAAAGCAAAAGGCCCACCTGGAGGTCAGCACCCTCACACCCCAGGCCACTCGCTGCTCCGAGGTCCCTGTCTGTGCAAGCTCACGCCCTTGCACCTTTCAAAGGCCTTTCCTTGTGTGTGAGTGAGGATGATGATCCCCAAACCCCAACGATCCTGTGGAAGCTCCTTGTAAGTTCTGTGGGATGAGAGCCGTGGCGCCCTGCACCGGCTCCGCCGGGTGAGCTGGTGCTCCCGAGCCTGCCCTACCCCTGCTCTGTGAGCCTGACGTCCCCTGTCTAAATCAGGCTGCAGAAGGGGCCAACGGGCCTCCTCAGTGGGGCAGGGGCCCGTTTCACCTGAGAGCAGTTGACAATTAGCTGTCATGTGGGAGGTCCTTTGTGCTTTATGGACATGACCCAGAATCTAAAAGTCTATAAATAGCAACTAGCACGAATATTTTCATAACATATTAAACCTTGGACCACATTAAAAGTCAGGAAAGGACTCACCTGCGCCTGGGAAGCTTGCCCCTCGCCCGCACCCATGTGAGAACTGTTCAGGACCCAGCTTCTGCTTTCTTCCTCCCCAAGCCCGTGCGGCCCCCGGCACCGCCTCCTCCCGTCTGTCTGGGCGAACCTGCCCTGGGCTGTGTTTCCTTTCTTCTGTAGGAAGCTCACATCTTCCTGCTGCCCTGGGCTCAGTCCTCCCCACAGGCTGGGCATTCTCCAGACCTGGGGCAGGTCTGCTGGCCCCAGCTAGCTGTTGGGCTGGTGCTCACCAGGCCTTTCCTCGACTCCTCTGGAGAGTGCCAGCCCAGTCTCAGAGCTGCTGAGACACGAGGGCACGCCAGGGCAGAAAGACACTGGGCCCAATAAGAAGGACAGGTGCCCTGGAGAGCTCAGCACCTCTGTGGGCTTTGGAGGGGGATCATAAACTCTCAGCCTCCAAATCAGCTCCGATCCTGTGCTCGCAGGTGCGTCCTGAGGGCAAGAGGAGACATGGGGTGCCATTGCTGAGAAGCAGAGCTGGGGGTGAGGGGCACCATGCAAGACTTCGGAAATTTCAGCAAAGAGCTGAGATGCCCTGGTGCTGACCAGATGAATGAGTCATCAAGTGAGCGTCACAACGTAGTAGGGTGTTTCAGTTGCATGGAGAGAAACCATAGACAAGGCACCAGCAACCTCGGACCCCAGCGGGTCGACCTAGGGCACCGTGACAGTAGCATGAGGACGAACTCCCCTGTGCCAGCCTTGCCAACAGCCAGGGAGGCCCCTGCTCCCACATTGCCAGCTCCTCCTCCCAGGTCTAGCTGACCAGCACCCTCCCTAAGGACCCAGCTCCCCTGGAAGCTAGTGAAGCTTCCCTGCCTCCAGCCCCACCCACCCCCACAGGAATCGTCCTTCTCTTTAAGCTGCCTTTGCAAGCGTCCCACAGCAATTAGGCACCAATGTGTGCACTTAAATCAGAAGCCAGCACTGTTTTCTGATTTCCTTGAACTTGAGGGGTGCTTCACTGTCAGACAGACTACTAAGGATAAACCACAATCAAAATAGGTCACCGTGGTGGGAGGCAGGAGCCACCCTTCCAGCTGCACATGGGGTCAGGGTTGTCAGAAGTGGAGGTGCCTGGTACCCCTGAAGCAGGTGGCAGGTGCACAGGCAGAGGTCCCTGAGCACTCACCCTCGTTCCAGGGGCCCTAACCTAGACAGTGGTGAGATCCATATGTGTTCACAGAAGGTGGAGAAATGACCGATGCCTGTCAGGACGTCTCACATGGCGGCCAGAGGCAGGGGGGACATGCCTACAGGAAGGCCTGGCTGGAGGAGGGATCCCACAAAGACAGAGCTTATGGTCTGGGCCCGGGTGAGCAAAGGGCCCTCTGCCACTGTCCGAGCCCGTGTGCTCAGCCTCAGAGACCAAGGGGTAGAGGTCAAGCTCTCTTTGGGAATGGCCACAGCAGCGCCAGGCCCTGGATGCCTGCACTCCCAGGCCGTGGGTCTCAAGGGCTCAGGGGCCCAGACAGGGGCTGGGAGGGGCTTGGCCCTCAGCCAGCTCCGGCAGAGTCCCCAGCACCCAGTGGCCTGCAGTGTGAGGAGGCATGGGGCATGCACACTTGCCAGGCATGGCCAGCCCTTGGAGGGCAGAAGAGGAGGGACTGCCATCTGAAGCTGAGGGCACAGTCTCAGGAAAAGCCCCCGCAGACTCTGATCGGGGATTCCTAGTCTCTGGGACTGCAGAAGGGTAAGGTCTGGGGTTTGTTAGGGCAGCCCAGTACACCAACGCAGCCGGGTCATGGAGCCCAGGACCGCAGGCTTGTCCACTGTTAAATGGTGAGGGGCAAGGAGCTTTGGAAGGAACGGTGGAGTGGAGGGCTGGGCAGAGATTGCCGTCATTCTTGGACACTATGTCTGGTGTCCCACCTCATGTGACCACCCAGCCCAGCCCCAGGTGCCCCCTCCACCTGCCTTTAGCTGATAAAATCTCTTTCAGACCCAAGAGCTGAACCACAGTGTGCAGGGCTCCGAGACGCTGTGGCTGCTGGAGACGCTGAGAGGGTGTGAGGATCCAACCAGGCTCCCGCACAGCAGGTGTGTGGAGACACAGGTCTGGGGAGGCGGGAGGGGGTCCTCGGGCAGCGAGGGGTGACCCACCTGCCGACAAAGCTCTCACCTAGATGTGGGCCTTACTTACCCTGAAGAACCATAGCCTAGGGTAGGCGCCCCAGGTGCGAATGCATGTGGGAAAGCGCATGGGCAGGCAGAAAAGGGATGCATTTAAAATGCTGAGACCTTCTGAAGGGTGTAAATTTACACACTTCAGCAAAACAGACTAAAGGAAATGCAACCAAGGGTATCACGTGACCGCTTGGGAACTCCCTGCAGTGGAGGAGGGGCAGGTGCTACACCCACAGGTGCTCCCAGGAGGGTGCTCCCAGGCGGGTGCTACCAGGTGATGTTCCCAGGCAGGTGCTCCCAGGCATGTGCTGCACCCATGGGTGTTCCCAGGTGGGTGCTGTACCCACTGGTGCTCCCAGGCAGGTGCTGCACCCATGGGTGTTCCCAGGTGGGTGCTGTACTCACTGGTGCTCCCAGGCAGGTGCTCCCAGGCAGGTGCCTCACTGATTTGCTCCTGTATGGCCCTTCACACTGAGGAACTTCATGCTGCAGAGACGACAGAGACCAAACAGCTGCATAATTATTACTTTGGTTGCTGGCAGATCAATTGCTCGGGGAGGGCGCCTCGGAGGTCCTCTGTGATGTGACCTTTTGCAAGCTCAGGGCTCTTGCCGCACACCTAGTATTGTACCAGGCTTGGCAACATCCAAGGGGACTCCTTCCGTGCCATCAGATGCTTGTAATTATGACAAACGACTAACTGTTCTTTTCTGCAAAGCCATGGCAGGCAGAAGGGTAGCAAGGGCTGGGCAAGGTGAGGCCACACAGCTTGGGAGGCATGTCCCTGTGGCTGCACACAGGCTGTGTCCCACGTGACCACTGAGCCCACTGAGTGCCAGAGGGCCTTGCTCTGTGCTGGTCTCCTCGGGTGCCAAGCCCCCGAATCCCCCAGCAGCCCATTGCCTGAGCACAAGCACCCTGCTGGGGGGCTGCAGACAGCTGTGAGGAAGACCCGAACCCTCCACAGCTCACGGCATGGGGAAGGGGCAGCCAGCTCCCCTGGCTCCCGCCTGGTTCTTCGGGGCTGCAGGATCGGGCTTCCCCAGTGGCCCAACGGAGAGAGCGAGCTCAGGCCCTGGAAAGGAGGGCACCGTCGGAGCTGCCTGCTCCTCTTTCCTCTTGTTCTGTGACTTGAGGAAAGAGTTTGCAAGAGCCCCCAAGCCCAAGGTCACTCCCCTCCTCCATCTGCCCCCCAGAGCCACACCCTCACCCGAGCCTGAGAGGGAGCTGCCGCCGTGCACCTCTCCCCCAGAACTCCCTTGCCTCTCCACATAAGCCCTCCCCGGGGTGACTCCCTTCTCCCACTCTACCCCTGGGCTGCAGGGGTCCCCAGGACCCTGGGGACACTTCAGTAGAGCTGTGGGGGGTTTTGCTGAAGCTCTTTCCTGAGCTGGTATTTATCGGCCTCCCTGCTCCGGTTTCTCTGGTTCAAAGCAGGGGGCATCACACACCCAGGAGCCAGTGGTCACTCGAGGTCCGGGTAGCACCCACGTTTCTGGTCAGGCTGTCCGTGTCCTACACCCCACAGCACCTGCCTTCCCTGTCGTGTCCCTCTTAGGTAGGAAACATCTCTGAGAGTAAACGGACAGAGGAGAACGAAGCCAAGGGCAGTAGAAGCTCCTGCAATCAAGGAGGACCCACCCCCTGTGGTCAGAAGCCACGGCAGGACCCCAGAGGCCCAGGAGGGTCGCATCTGCCTGTCTTTGCTCTGGGTCTTGCGTGCAGGCAGGATGTGTCCTGACGGAGGAGCAGCAAGAGAGGAACAGGCACCACCCTGGCTGCTGGACACAGCCCAAGCCCTGGCCCTGGGTCAGCCCCTCTCTTCACAGAGTCCGCCTCCGTCCAGCCTCCTCCAGGATGGCCACCTGCCCCACAGCCCGCCTGAGGGCTGTGCCTCCCTGGTGGACAGCTCCGTGTCCCTCAGCGGCCCTGCATCCACTCGTCCCTGCACTTGGCCTCAGCAGGAAGCCCGGAGCCCAGCCCTGGCGAGGACCTGGGACCTCTGCGCAGTCAGCAGCCGAGCTGAGCCACAGGGGACTCGCTGGGGGCACCATTCAGCAGCCTCTCTGGAGGGCTCCCGGTCAGTGTCCTCTTGAGTGAACACTGACCGGGAGCAGAGGGCGCCCTGCCATGGTGGGGGTGGGAGACAGTGGCTCTGTCCGCTGCTCCTGTCACTAGACAAGGTTGCCCTCACCCCCTCCCACCCAGCAAGACTCTCCCCTCTGCAACAATCCACTGCCAACACGTCACTCTGCAGGTCCTGTGGCCAGGACCTCCTGGTGTCCCTTCAGAGAACAGAATTCCATCCACAGCCCAGTTGCTCCGAGGAAGGCGGGAGGCCTCCTTCCACAAGACCGACAACCTAACACAGTTCTCCATGATCGGTCACTCAGGCCCGGAGATAGTCCGTCCCTTCAGCTCCACACCAAGTGAGGAGGAGCCAGGCAGTGCACCCTTCAGAGAGACTGCAGGACCCCTCCTGGAACCACCTGGGCTGACCCTGGGCCAGCAGGCCTGTCCATGTGTTGCTCTGGGCAGTCCAGCCAGGGGCCTGACTACTTGGGCCTGTCCACCTGCACAGTGGGGCTGAGCGCCTGCCCCCTGGTGAGAGGAGGCTCGGAGCACAGGCTCCAGGTACAGTTCTTGCTTTAGCAAAAGGAGAGAGAACTACACTCAGGGTGACCTTCTGGAGTCCCAGAGCAAGCCAGTGGAGGGACCCACGGGGCTCTGCACAGCTGTCCTGGCCTTTCTCCTCACCCCGGGAGGGGGCCAGACCTGCACCCAGACGCCCACTGTCTGGCTGCTCATGAAGTGAAAGCGAATCTTAGCTGCATACGTCCCTGGGGTGTGTGGGAGAATCACCAAGAAAACCTAGAAGGTGCCTATGTTCCTCTGCAAACCAGGAGACAGGTACCAGGCTATGCCCAAAGCATGGCAGTTCCCTTACTGGGAGGGCACTCCTGCTCCAGGCAGGGTGCTCCAGGGACACAGGTAGCACCCCCACGGGACCCGCAGAGGAGCCGCTCAGAGGAAAGCTCTCAGGTGCCCCAGGGACACAGCTACAAGTGGAACTAGCCACAGACAGCCTGAGCCTCAGGTCCCCAGGGTAGCTGCCGGGCACCTGCTCGGCACATCCTCACCAGCGAGGTCTGGGCACAAGCCAGAGGCCACTTTGCTTTGTTGCCTCAGTAATTATCTAAATCTGTCCCCAAGCAGCTTGTCTTCTGAACGCAGAGGGTTTCAAATAGATGACTAAAATCCACCATGTTTTGTAAAGCTGTGCACACGAGCACACCGTCTTAGAGGAAAATAACAGCTCTCCTAAACCTGTGACTTAAAGACTCACAAACCTGCTCCCAGTGCCGTCTATCACAGAACTGGAGCTCGCGAGAGCCAGCAGGAGAGCGCTCAGACCCAGACACTCCCAGGCTCAGAGCCCTGCCACCAGCCTGGGGCGGGGAAGAAGGGCCGCCACAGACATGTAGGCCAGGTGGACCCAGGGCTCTCCCCAGGCCGCCAGTGGGCACGGAATCCCTGGTTCAAAGAGTCCCCCTGCCTTTGGGTTCAAACCTGTTCTGCGCAACCCTTTCCCAACAGCAGCCGAGAGCAGGCACACCTCAAGAGGAAGGTGGCCGGGTCACAGGTCTCTCCCCCTCAGAAGGGGCCGCCCTCAGACCCACCACCCCCGATCTCCAGGGTGACTGCCTGTGCAGCAGGCACATGCGCTGGCGCCTGGCGCTCTGCTGGGGGCTGGGAGGCACTCCCCCGCGCTCCGCCAGAGTTCACAGCTGCACGGACAGTTTGATGCGAATGGTTTCTAATTATGCCTCCCTGGGAAGGGGAGGCTGTCAGTTCTGCTCGTCCCGTGGTGAGGAACAAAATGATCCCACTTTCCCTGCCAACCCGCTCGTCCTCTTCTCCAGGAAGGCTAAGAATAGCCGCTAAACGGGAAGTCAGCAGGCGGGGCTCTGCCTCAGGACGGGCTCCTGGTTCTCCAGAGCCAGGCAGAGGCCCAGGCCGCGGGGAGAGCTCCAGGTGAGGTGCCACCAACCGTTCCCAGCCCTGCCCCCGCTCGATGCTGCCGTGATGGGGCCTCGGTCCTCAGGGCCCTCGCCAGTGACAGCTGGGGCCAGGGCCAGGGTCCTTCCCAGGTGGTGGGTGCCTGGTGGCAGGAGGACTGGGCTGCAGCGACTGCAAGGAAGGGCCCAGACAGGTGCTCCTGGGGCCAGCCACCTGTGGGCTTCCAATGGCATCAGGAGGAAAGGTCACCCTGGAAAGGCAGTCGCCAAGCGGCTGGCTGGGGGCCACCACCGTGGCCAGGTTCCTCATCAGTCCTGCTGCGGAGTGCTTGACAGGTGAGCTCTGGTGGGCACAGAGGCCACCTGAGGTGCCTTGGGGCCCCAGCAGCCTGGCCAGTGAGCTGACCCCTGGGGCCAGGGCCCACCATCAGAGTGCCATGCACCCAGGTCCTGTCTTGGTCTGGGGGCCAGGAGCAGCACCCTTGGGCGAAGGGTCAGCGTGTCTCCAGGGCCTTCCAGGGCAGCGTCACCAGGCCCTGCTCCCTGCTCCTCATGCAGATGCCCCTGTGGTGGGCAGGGAGGGGCTTGCAGGAGTGCCTTGAGGGAGCCTAGGTGCCCCCCAGGCTCTGGGCACTGTTCACTGCCTGGCTCACCGCCGGCCCAGCCCTTGCCAGTCCGACCAGGGCACCCGGCACAGAGCACGGCCCACAGGAGTGTCAGAGCAGGAGCTGTCCTGGCCCCAGGCCAGTCCAGCCAGCAGCCTCCTCTGTGGTGTGAGAAACACCTAACAGGCTTGTTCCACCAACAGTGCGGGTGGGAGAGGTTCCAGAAGAATCCACAGGAAAGGGCCTCTCCTGACCCGAGAGCTGGGAACCATCCACACCCACCCACCACTCATTCCACCATACTGAGCCACGCGGAGCTTGTGGGCGATGTGGGTGGGGAGTCCCCAGAGAGCCGAGGACCCCACCCCCCCCCACCCCCCCCACCCCCCCCACCCCCCCCCCCACCCCCCGTCTCTGGCCACCTGCACACTCTCCCCTGTGCCCAGCCACCCATTTTAAAGGAATCCCTTGATCGGGTTTCAGGAATTTGTTAATTTGGGTCTTTTAACACAGAGTGTCAGGTTACACTACATACAGCGTGATCTTGCTTGGCAAGGGGTATCATGAAAGTGACCCAGAAGGGCTCCCTTCTCAGGGCGATGGTGGCGCTGTCAGTGTGGATAATCAGAGCTCGCCTGGGGGGAGTGAACCCAGAGTCCGCTTCCCACCATTCGTCCAACTCCTGCATGTGGCAGGCCACACAGCGTGCCTGTAGGAAAGTAAGTCCTCGGCAGGCATTGGGGGCGGGGAGCTAACTGGGGGTCTGAAGAGCCGTGGCTGGGCCCATCATGAGGATGGTTCAGGGTCAGCTTTCACGTAGGAGAGCTCAGTAGAAACGCCACATGGGGTTAAGGACAGATTTAGAATCTGGCAGATCCACAGGGACAGACCTCTGAAGTTAAGAAAGGCACTTCTCCTCCAGAGAATCAGGACCAGAGTCCCAAGCCACAAGAGGATTAGTGGGCAGAGTGCTGGGAGTGACGTGAGACAGGAGAGAGGCACGCGAGTCTTCCCAGCTGATCTGCCCTATAGGGCCCCAGAGTGCAGGAGGGGACTCACTGGCTGGAGCCAGAGGCGGAGCAGCAGCAAAGGCTGAAACTGCAGACCCCGCCATTTCCCCCTGGCTGGCGTCACCCTGAGAAGAAGACAAATGTGAGCTTGGCAGGGCCACAGCCTGGGGTCCCAGGGGCAGGTCAGCTCACTGTCACACGCATGCCAGGCAGGTGAGGGCAGGACAGCACGGCTGTCCGTGGTGTGCAGTCTTGTGGGGAGGCCACTCTACACCCCATGTCCTTGCCCTTGTATTCCTCCTCCGCACATCATGCCTCCCTGTGAAGCCGCCCTCCCATCAGTCCTACAGCTGTGGCCCCTCAAGGCCTGAGGTAACACGGTGTTTAGGCATCTTGAGTCCCTCCTGGTCACTGAAGGGTGCCGTGCATCCTCGAGCTTCTCAATGAAAACAGGAAGGAATAGCCTAGCTCATCCTCACAGCCAGTATCACTGACCCTGAAACCAGACAAAGAGATCCCCTGAAAAGCCCAGACTGTGCCTCGTAAAGACAGAACTTTGGCCCCAGCAAAGACAGGGTGGAGCTGAGCCACCCATGCAGGACAGAGGTCCCTCATGGCCAGACGGGCCTCCACACAGCGCAGGGCTGGCTCCACCTGTGGAGTCCACACCACTCTGCACCGATGGGTGGAGGAAGAGCCCACGATGACCTCCACAGAGGCAGAGAAAACTCGCCACAAGCTGCAGGCTGCAATGAGCGGCACCCAGCCTGCAGGGGGGCATCTCCCAGCCAGGCGGCTGTTACCTAACAGCTGAGGGGTTGGCTTTGGCCCTGGCCCCAGGGAAGAGCAGCAGCCACTCTCCACGTCTGCTGGCGTGCTCCTGGAGGGGGAAGCCAGGCCAGCCAGGCTGGAGACCAAGCCATCGGGGTGGAAAGGAAGACGGGCTCTGCTTGCAGGGGACATGTGGAAACCCCAGGGAGCTGCGCAGGCAGGTGCTCACACACCGTCAGACCTGCGGCACGGCCTCCAGGACGGGAATGGTAAGTCGAAGGCCTGAAAGCTGCTCGGGGCACAGAGTGTGACTGTGGGGAGCAGAGGAGCACTGGGGTGGGCCCCCAGCCAGCCAGGAAGCACTTCCCTAGCAGCACAGGAGACCACCCCGCTCCTGTGGGACCCCTCAGCGTGGCCCGGGCTCCGTGTGGGCTCCCTGCCGATTTCCCCCAGTGCTCATCTCCTTGGGTCTGTACTTGGCTGCAAAATCCAGACGCAGATGGGGCTGCTATGGGGGGGACATTTCAGGACAGCAGCCTCACGTGGACACAGTGGAAGTGACTACGTGGATGTGATGGGCGTGGAGGGCATGGAAGCTGAAATAAGGACCGTGAACCACAACTGTGTCTGTCGTGTGCAACGTCACACTGGGCACGCCGCCTCTGTGGGAAAGAGGGCCGGAGGGACGGGCCAGCAGCAGGGGCAAGGCTGCGTCCCTTAGGCCAGGCTGCAGGGCAGCGCCTCCTCCGCCAGGCGGTGGGGTGACGCCTGGCTTGCACAGTGTGCCCCACGTACCTCCCCATTCTGCTAGTGCTCGCTGCAGGCTGGTCAGTCACACGCCACCCACTGGCTCCGACTGGGTCTCAGCTTCAATTTGGTGAAGAGACGACATCTTCCCAACCTTCGGGGCATGGCAGGGGTCGAGAGTCTGCACTGGAAAAGGTTTTCACTGGGTCTCAAGACGCAGAAGGGGATGGTGACCCCCACTGCAGACCTTTCCCTTCTCTGGGATCACTGTTGTCGTGGTCAAGCAGGAAGGAGGAGACCAGGTCAATGCCACGCAGGAGCTGCCCCAGACTGAGCCGTCAGGTGTTCCCAGGGAGCAGGAGGGAGCGAGAAGAGAGAGAGCCCCAGTGTGGTCTCCAGCAGTGACCATCACATTTTAAGCTGCAGAAATTTGACGAAGACACTAAAGAGGATGCGGCAGAGCCCCGGCATTTCTACGCGATGCTTTTGTGAGCAGGAGCTTTTAAATAGTTTACGACGTAATCACAGCATCCATAGAAAATCTCTGGTCTAGAAGGAAGAAAGGAAATAAAGACTCAAATTCTTGGGAAGAAAGTGCTTCACGGGTGCAAAGCAAGTGATTTAGTGATGCTGTTTTTACATTAAATGAGCCCGGAGATGAGAGACTAAAAACGCTTAAATATGATTTTAAAATCAATTGTGCTTCACCCCATAATCGTGTTTAAATTGCATTTAAATTGTTCCTCCACACACTGGCCTCGTCAGACACAGACACGTCCTGCTCTCACTCAGGGGCACAGCCTGCAGGTGAGCCCGGTGCAGCCCCCAGGGTCCTCTTGGGCTGGCAAAGCGGGCACCAGAGAACCCCCGTGTGTGGCCAGAAACCCACCATCAGAGAGCACGAGTGGCTTCAGTTTCTTGAATGACCTACTAACAGAATCTTGCCACTGTCACACCAGATCAGCATTTTGTTAAGTAAGAAATGAAAAAAAAATCTGTAAACTTTAAGGTATTAAGAAAAGTTGTAAACCGTGGCTATGGCTCAGTGGTAGAGCGCTCGCCTAGCACAAGTGAGGCTCTGGGTTCCACCCTCAGGACCAGAGAGAGAGAGAGAGAGAGAGGGAGGGAGGGAGGGAGGGAGGAAGGAAGGAAGGAAGGAAGGAAGGAAGGAAGGAAGGAAGGAAGGAAGGAACCATCAACAACTAAAAAAAAATTAAAAGAAAGAAAAGCTGTGACTAAAAACCTACCTTAAATACAGCTGGAACACAGACCTGGTCCTTATCTCTCAGTCACAGCTACAGGTCAGGTCACATCAGAACCCTCAAGTGTAAAGAAGGGTCAGACTTGTATTTCCCTGCACATGTTTAAGAAGAGGAAGCGAGACCAGGGAAGAGCTGTTACCCGCTAACGTACAACCCCCTGCCATGGAACTCCCTCAGTCCCCACAAAGGGGAAAAGGCAGAGAAGACAATGTGGATGACGATCATCAGCCCAACTGTCTCCATGACAAGTGTGACGACAGCTCCCGGCCTCTGCAGATCCCCTGGGTGGGCCACTCCTGGTCCCCAGACCTCACGGCCTGCAGGGGTCCTCTCCAGGCCCTGCACTGACCCCGGGGTGAGCCCAGGGAGAATCACCATCCCAATGGCCCAGGCAAGTGTGCCTCCTCAGAACACAGCTCAGAGCTCCGGCCAGACCAAGGTCCACTTCTGGGTAAGCGAGGGGCACCAGCAATCCATTTTCAGGGGTGTTTTGAAGTTATTGGAAAAGCTGCCACATCCTGGACTAGTGGGAGGTCCCCAGCCACAGAGCACGAACCCCTCTGGGAAGGATGCACTGCCCAGATGGCTGTTTACACAGTGTCCAGAGTGCACATCTGCACTGAGCAGCCCCTGGCCCCAGCCAGCCGTCGGCCACTGCACACCTGTCCTTCCAGGGGCAGAGGGCTCTCGGGTAAGGGCTGCGTGTTCTCTGTTGAAACTTGGAACAGAACTGCCCACTGTGAGGGCACCGTAAACACCTGCTAAATAGACAAACTCAAGATCTGAGTCCTCGTGGCTCTGCCATCTTTACCAACCAGACGTCTACCCCTGGAGCTGGAGGAGGTGACCATTGTGGTCTGCCACCTGCCGAAGGCAGAAAGCTCGACCTTGGGAGGAGTACAAAAATGGGGACCTTTGAAGGAGTGGAATATTAAGAAGACTTATTTTTTTTTCAAAGTCAAGAACAGCACTGGAGTGGGCTCTTGACAGATCCCAAAATGCTCTTTCCTTGAATTCCCAGCCAGTGTCCATGGCATGATCCCAGCCAGTGTCCATGGCATAATCCCAGCCAGTGTCCATGGCATAATCCCAGCCAGTGTCCATGGCATAATCCCAGCCAGTGTCCATGGCATGATCCCAGCCAGTGTCCATGGCATGATCCCAGCCCAGTGTCCATGGCATAATCCCAGCCAGTGTCCATGGCATGATCCCAGCCAGTGTCCATGGCATAATCCCAGCCAGTGTCCATGGCATGATCCCAGCCAGTGTCCATGGCATAATCCCAGCCCAGTGTCCATGGCATAATCCCAGCCAGTGTCCATGGCATGATCCCAGCCCAGTGTCCATGGCATGATCCCAGCCCAGTGTCCATGGTATGATCCCAGCCAGTGTCCATGGCATAATCCCAGCCAGTGTCCATGGCATGATCCCAGCCCAGTGTCCATGGCATGATCCCAGCCCAGTATCCATGCATGAGTTAGAGGTCCCTGCCTCTCTCCTGCCAGGTCTAGGTTTGGCCACACAGCCTCCCCTGTATGTGTGCTTTGTCCCCGTCACCCTGATAATTAAAGGTACATTGTGGGAGCCCCAGTTCTGAGCGGACAGCTGGGGCAGCCTCGTCCTTCAGGGCAGTTATCAGCTACAGGTCAGGTCACATCAGAACCTCAAGTGTAAAGAAGGGTCAGACTTGTATTTCCCTGCACATGTTTAAGAAAAGGAAGCGAGACCAGGGAAGAGCTGTTACCCGCTAACGTACAATCCCCTGCCATGGAACTCCCTCAGTCCCCACAAAGGGGAAAGGGCCTGATGGAAATGATCAGAAGTGCCGAGCTTGGCCAGCACGATCCATGGGGGACTCCTGAGGCAGGCGGAGCTCAGCCCTGGGCCTGGCAGCCTCGGAACCCTTGCTGAGGGGTCTCCAGCACCCCTCACCTGTCTCTGCTAGAAACATCAGTGCCCAGCCCCTCCTGGGCCCGGCAACCAGCAGGCACTGACGTCCTGGCTGCGAGACAGCCCACTTCCTGAGTGACCCAGGGGTGCAATGAATGAGGCCGTGATGCCAAGATGTGGGCACACCCAGCGCACACCCGCCTGGCAGGGCAGTGCAGGAGCGCACAGGAGAGGGGCTGATCCAGGATCGTGGTCCACAGCCCAGGTCCTCGAGCCCAAGCAGGAGGAGGGCAGGGCCTTCCACCACCACCTGGGCACCCAAGGCCATTGCAGAGCTGCCCCAGGCACAGCTGCCGCAGCACACACCCTCACACTGGCCAGGTCTGTGCCCCCCGCTGATCCGGCTGACCCTGGCTATGGGCCAGCTCACGTGCATGGTGAGTGGACAAACACAGCCATGTGTCCAAGGGCAGCTCACAGAGTCCTCCCCTCGCAGTGGCCACAGGGCAGTAGGGTCCACCTCTGCTGTCCCTGCTGGACTGCAGTGGCCCAGTGATGCTCATCCTGGGACAGCCCCCCCTTGGGCCTGTGTCTGCCCAGGGCTGACCCTTCACTTCCTCTGCCGTGACTACCTAGCCATGCTTTGTGACACAGGTGCACTTGGACAGCCTGAAATGCTCACTCAGCCCTGTCACCACCCTCCCCGGGCCTGTGTCACACAGCAGCAGGGCTCTTCGGGAACTCTTCAAGCACAAGCCTTATCACCACCATGATGGGCTCAGGCTGCCCTCCCTCCTGGCACCGGGGACCCCAGCACATCTCTGCTAAGGTGGGTGCACACCTGGACATGGCTGGACAGTGGGCCACACATCAGCCCTTCCTCACACTCCCCAGACAGGAGCCCTGCATCAGTGCTGGACATGGCCATCTGCCAGGCCAGTTGCCCAATAGGGCAAGGAGGGCAGTCGCCCACAGGCACACTCGGGCACCCTAGGCACATGCACGTTCCCGGGCAGGACCTTCTTGCTACCCATGTCCAAGGTAGACATTCATGCCTCCACCTGCTGGGCCTGGGCTGGAAGGGCACCTGCGAGCCCCTCCCTGGTCTGGGGAGGCCAGCCTCCCCTGGGGCTTGGGCTCCCCGGGGTGTTCTGCCTGTCCCCCCAACAAGGCCCGTGGTTGCAGGGAAAGCTTGGATCACAGAACGAGAGATGTTTGTTCCTCTGGCCTGTGTAGGTCAGGGGACATTCCCCTTGCTGCCCAGGGTCCTTCCACTGGAGAAAGGCCATGCTAGGGTCCCTGCTGTCTTTCTGACTCTTGGCACTCAGTGGCCCTGCCACGATGGGGTCCATCACCTCCTGAAGAGCACTGAGAGTGCAGAAGGAGCCGGGCTGGATTCTGGAAAGTCTCTTCAAGTCCCGGGCCCTGCCCCGGCCACGCTCCTCTCAATGCCAGGCTCTGAGAGAGAGCATGACACCCCTTCATCGGTTCCTGCGCCACAGCTGCAGGGCCCTGAAGAGTCCACTCTTAAATCTGTCTTTACCAAAGGTACAAAGAGAACAGGACCCCGTGGCCCTGCACCCATGGTCCTGCACAGGGACCATTTGACTTTCCTGAGCTCCTTTTGCCTTGAATTAGCCTCCCCTGACTGTCCCTCCACCTTGTGTCGTCTGCTCGAGCCACATGACACCGGGTGCCCGTCCCGGGCTCCCTCCGTCTCACATACTTGCACGCTTCTCTGAAAGTGTCTTCGTGACGCCTCTGGGTGGCCCTGGCCTCCGCTGTCCTCTCACCTCACCGAGATTTCATGCCAACGCAGGACTCCAAGCAGCTGCTTGTGGACTGTCCACTCTACACTCTGAGTTCTAGGCCCCAGGAGAAACTAAACAATTGCATCGAATGCTCCCTGCTCTCAGGAGCCATCGGCCGGGGGTGAACACCGGACGCCTGCAGGAGTGGGCCGCGGCCTGCCCGCCTGCAGACTCCCTTCTCCACGATGGCTGAGGAGCCACGGTGCAGAGCCGGCTGTACCCACAGGGCTCCAAAAGGACTTCACTCCAGCCACCCTCTGCCAAAGCCCGGGGGCCTGACCTCCCAGAAGGTCTGGTGCTGGTCCTGTTGAGCTCAGCCCCCGGTCCCACGCAGAGACCCCATCAGGAAGGACTGGGGTCTCTCTGAACCTTGTCCAGCTCGCATCCCACTGACCTCCCCTCAAGGGCCTTTATATGCAGAAAGCGAGCCCCTGTGCTAATCGTGATTGATTTTGGGGGGCTCTCGGAGGACTGTCTCCCTCACCCCTCACACCAGTGAGCTCTAAGTGACCTGGCAAAGACCACTGCTCAGAGGACGGCCAACCACACGCTCCCAAAGGCAAAGGAGTGAGAGCCATTTTAATAGCCATCACACAAGTGTCAAGCTTTCAATGAAACAGCCTTATTAAGTCACCTGCTACGAGGCCAGGGTCTACTCTTGGCAAACCTTCACTAACGAGAGTCCCAAGCCTGAGAGAAACCAGATGTGCACAAGGTCCCGGAAGGTGGAGGGACCTTGACCGTGGGGCTCTGTGAACACTTGACCTGTCAAGAGAGCTGGAGTCCTAGGTCCTGAGACCAGAGCCCTGGTGCAGCCATTCGGAGGGAGGTCCGCTGCTCTAGAGGAGCTGGCTGGGGACTCCACGGAGGGCTTTCCTTGAACGTTAAGCACAATGGTTTCTTCTGGTGTCTTTTAATTGGAAACAGACAGGCAGAACAGGACCCCAGCGCTGCCCGCACCTGATTGCACAATAAGATACACAGATATTTGTGTTTGTCTACGCGTCATGATAATTTTTGTTTTATGTCGAACTGATTGCCTGAGTCATCCCGGTTCAACAAAACATGCCATTTACATCCCAAAGACATCCCATTCTGAGGGGCTGCTATTCTTTCCTGCATCTTGATGTAGATAGGGATGTACTTCATCCACGTCTTTTATCTGTGGGAAGCAGTTCCTCATGGGGTACAGTCAGATACGCCCCGGAGAAGATCTAGACGCACGGAGACCAAGTCGTGTGGATGCCCCAGTGGCTCACGACACTGCCGTGGCCGCTCCCGGAGTCATCTTTTACTTACCACGTTGCTGGCATTCGCGGTGGTGGGCATGAAAAGCCAGCTACGATGACCAGGGTATAGTTGGGGGATAACTCACCCCGGTACACGTTTCAGAGAAAGTTAAACTGGGAGAAGCCTGAGTGAGACCAATTTAAACGTGGTGTTTTCTGATCTCTGACTAAAAACGCCCTTCCATGTTCCCTCTGGGCCCTCCCCAGAGAGTCTCCAAAGCGCGTCTCTGTGCCTTTGGCTTCCCCGGGAGCTCTGGGTGGCGCCTGCCTTACGCAGGTGACGGCAAGGAGGCACGTTCTCCATGGACTGCCCTTTGCACTGGATGCCTCGTGGCTTCTTCAGACACTGGCCCCCGAGCTGGACGCCGGCCCCCGAGCTGGAGCACATCTGACAGGTGCTGTAACTCGGCAGGTCTCCTGGGAGGACCCTCTTACTTTTAGAGGAGCTCTTCCAGCTTCTGGCTCGGCCGCTCTGAAAGCCAGACAACTGAGGGGACCCAGGACTGCCCATGGCTGCTTTCCAAGTGAACGAGAGACACGCAGCCCGTTCCCCTGGCGCGAGCCCCACCGTGGCCTAGGAAGCCCACCAGAGGCACAGGCACAGCTACCCAGCAGGCCCCCTGTCTGCTGCCTCTGCACCACGGCCAGGCCAGGGACGTCACCAAACCCGAGGCCTCCACTGACCAACCCGAGGACATGTACCAAGTACAAGGACATTTAATTGTCTAATGAGCTTTTCCAAGATGGAGGAGTAAGCCGAGCAGATCACGGCTAACCCGAAGTCGGCATCTTATAGGCACACCTGGGTGGGACCTGCTGCTGCCGCTCCGCTAATGGCCCGTGTTCAGACGCAGGGCCGGGCACCCGCCAGTCAAGTTAAATGACAGCTGTGTGTGAGTGCTGCCAACTGAGTGGTGTTGGGGGTCCTTACTTTTTCCCAGACCCTGGCCTTGATCGGCCACCCTCCCCTGATGACCATCTGGACATCAAGAAGGAGAGGGGCGTTCCGCTGACCCCCTGTGCATCTCATGGTGTGCCTCCTCCCCCGAGACACACACACACACGCACACAGGCACACTCCTTCCCCCTGGACTGGACACTGCTCAAGGCTGGGGCAAACTGAGAACATGAGTCTTTTCCGTCTTTTGCTAGTAACTCAGGGCACTAATCCCACGGCACCCCGGAGGTGATGTGTCTCTGTGCCACTTATTTCCCCGATCCGTGCCCTCTGTCCTCAGAGAGGCAGAGGGTACAGAGGACACACCGTTTGTGTGCCCAGGAGCTGCACCTCAGGTGTGGGTGTGGCCGTTCAGATGCTTGGCAGCAGTGTCCCCACGGGGATGACAAGATCTGAGAGGCAGCAGGCAGTGTCCAGCTCCACCGGCCCGTGGAGTCCTCCATGCAGGTCACTGCGTTCTCCTGGCTGCAGAGAGCAGAGTCCGCCCGAATCCCTAGTGGGATGCTCCATGGGGTCGCAGAGCCACGTCGCGCCACGTGGTGCAGAGCCTCCTGGGCCTAGTGGTCACAGCCCGGCCCGATGGGAAGGCCGCTGTAGTGCATGTGAGAGGATGAGCCACCGCGCTCCTGTGAGCAGGCGCCACGGCCCTCCTGAGGGAGGCCCCACAGGTGCACAGACCACGGCGATGCCTGGCAGCGAGGTGCCCACAGGTGCGTCTTCCAGAGGACAGAGCAAAAACGCCCCACCTGGCACAGGCATCCCACAGCAGAGTGTGTCCTTCCGACAGCAAGGCATCCCGAGGTCAGCCCGAAGCCTCCTGCATAGCACCGCAGCACAGCATGATGGGCAGCGGTCCTGCCTTGATAGAGCAGGCCCCCTGGAAGGCAGGAGCGGGCAAGCCCTCAGGAGACTCTGGAAGTTTCAGTGCTCACCTGGGTGTGACAAGAAGCACTGGTGTCCTCTGATGCCAGTGGAGACGGAAGCTTTCTGTACCTGCCCTGTCCACACTCATGTCCTAACACAGCTGGGAAACACCCTCTCAAGTCCAGACTCAGTGACTGTGCCCTGAGCTGCCTGCTCTTGGGAGGTTCATCTGGGTCTGGGATCATTTCATGAGCATCATCCTCTGCACCAAAGGGGGCTTCTTCTGCGGAGCCCATGTGCTGTCTGCCTGGAACCCTCGCCCCTGGCTGCAGTGTGTGCCTCTGAAACAGAGGCCCCTTCTCACATCTCCATTTTCATTCCAGAGCATTTAAACGTGAAGCTGTTTGTAACATACTAACTTCAAACAGCACTTTTATAGTATGTCTGTCCTATATCCATTCAATCTCTAGAGACAGCTCTGATATGAATAGCCAAGGAGGTACCACAAGTCTTTTCTGTTGCAGTTATAGACACATAGACTCTTCAGTAAACCATAGATGCAGAAAAACCTTTAAAAACTCATTTGATCCATTTCTCTCTTACGCTGATGTTTGAAAACATCAAATCCTGGCCACATGTGTTCATCCAGCACTCTGCAGGACGCAGGAGCTGAGGGCTTTAGCATTATTTCTAAACCTCACACCAGCTCCGGGAGGACCATGTCTCGGCTGCACCTTGCAGCTGAGCACAAGTGGCTACAACGAAGTCACACAGCCGGGGGGGCAGACGTGGCCTCTGCACCCCAAATGCACCCACTCAGATGA
Organism: Marmota flaviventris; assembly: GCF_047511675.1. Taxonomy (NCBI): domain Eukaryota; kingdom Metazoa; phylum Chordata; class Mammalia; order Rodentia; family Sciuridae; genus Marmota; species Marmota flaviventris. The sequence goes on along the minus strand of NC_092513.1, from coordinate 1,209,871 downwards.
CGTCCATGCTGGTGCCCAGGCCACCCTATTCTGGACACGTGTGGGCAGATGTGTGTGGTTCCCCTGCAGAAGGGCCTCCCTGCAGATATCCCAGGGCTGCCGGTAAGCAGGTGCCCTCAGGCAGTGCGCACGGAGTGGTCTGTGAGATCTGATCCTGAATGCAGGCAAGTGCATGGGTCTAGAAAGGATCCAGGATTCCCACACGAAAGCAGGTGGAGCTGGATGTGGTCAAGACACCCAGTTCTCACAACTCCCCAGACGTGAGTGACGTCCCCATGAAGTTGCCACCAGAGAGACACAAGGGCCAGGGCCACGGAGCCTTCACTGGAAGTCCTACAGGGAAGTGGAGCACAGTGTTGTGGTTTTGTGGACGATGGAGGAGGCCCTAGTTTCAGGTCTACCAGGGCCACTGGCTCACAGTCCCCCCGGCCCCCTCCCACCTTCCCAGTCACCCCGGGTCCACTGTGACTTTCTGCTCCACAGGCTGACCTGATACCCAGATTAAATACAAACTAGAAACCCCTAAGGACTGTACACATGCCCTGTGCAAGGGTTTCCACAGAAACTCACCTCAGCAGTCGTCAGGACCCATGGTCACTGGTCAACCCAAGCTCCAGATGCCCAGGGTGAGCACGAAACCATGTGGCCAGTGCTCAGCCCAACTGGGTGGACAGGCGTGTGCATGTCAACTCCACAGAGCACTTTGCTTTTGTTGACGTCTGGTCTCTCCACCTCCTAACCTTCCCAGGGCACCCTGCAGAGTGGACGCTGCTCCCCGGGCTGCAGGTGACCATGAGCCCCACGGATTCTGCTTTGACTCAGAGACAGTGTGTTTTGATTTCTTTTTTCTGAATCTTAGGTCAATCAGGGGATCCCACTGTACTTTGCATAATAGATCTTTGTTCCCCAAAAGGCTGCTAAGTGCACTCATTTCCACCTTAAGAATGGGGAAACTGTGGCTCCAAGCATTAAATTACTTACTCAAGATTATCCAGCCACAACAATGTTTTAATTGACATCAGAACTCAGGGTGTCCAAGCTTCGTGCCCCACAACCCCTGCGGCTCAGCCTCTCATCTTAGGAACTGAATGTACCTGACCTCAGCTCCTGCATCCCCCAAGACTTCACTCCTTGACATGAGGAGGGAGACGTCCAGGGGCCCGTGCATGGGCACAGACAGCTGCCCCTCTCTGTCTGGATCCCTCTCTGAACAAGGACAGGGAGCCGAGACACATGGTACACAGGCCTCCAGGAAGCCAGCCAAGGCTGCTGCCCTCTCCCAAGTGTCCAGGCTCATCTCCATGGCCACCATCTCTGATCCTGCCCCTGAAGAAGCCTGAGTAGCTGCACAGTGTCAGCTTTTATGGGACAGTTGAGTGGAACCGTCTTGGTCACCATTCTCCGGGGTGTGTAAATGCCAAACAGACTCAGTTTTCTCACACCGGCAACGGGGGCATTTAAATTCCAGCTCTCGCTCTCTGACACTGACCAGGCACCGGGGTTTCCTGCTCCTGAGAGAAGGTGCTGACTCCCAGCACCCAGCGATTTCAGGGTCGGAGGGCTGGCCCCTCCTGCCCTTGATACCTGCCCAAAAACACCCACTTTTCAGTGACCCTAGGCCCACAGTGTCCAAGCAGGCAGAGGACACTACAGGGCCCAGAAGAACTTGCCCCCTTCCCCAGTGACCTCACTTCCTCAGGTGAGGACCAAACTCAGGGGAAACAACGGGTTTCAGAGAGGAAGTTCAGAACACGGGTGCAACGCGCCCCGCCCCGTCCTTCTATCTGCGCAGGTTCGAGGAAATGAGCAGGGCTGAGGAGCATGCTGTTCCCCACAGAAGCTTCCAGAAGGCCCCATTGTGCAGCCTCTGCCGAGCCCCACATGCTTCCTGCTGGTGGCTTTAAGGGGATGAAAGAGACCGACAGACACTTTTTCTGGATTCATAAACAGGCTCCCACCTCGTATCACAGGCCTGAATGTGATTTGTTTGATATTCCCAACACTAACGAAGCCTATTTAAGACATCCTGTTAAAAGTTTGTAACATTAATTTAATGGAAAAATGCCAATATCACTCTAAGAACTCTATTAGATTTCCTCCCTGTTAAATTAATGTCACTAACTTTTAATGGATGTTGTAATTAGATGTTATTATTAACAGGAATATTACCCAAATTAAAATCAGACCTGAGAGAGACACTGCGTAGATTTACAAGTACATAAGCCTGGTGTCTGGACATGGCGCACGCCTGTGGCCAGATGGCCAGTCCTCAGGCCGGAGACACGGGTCCAGGCTCTGGGTCTGACGGCGCCCAGTCCTCGGAACCCACCTGCTGTTATGGCCCCACTTGGGGAAGGAAGTGATCCCAAGTGGGCCAGAGCCATCTCCCAGTTTCACACTCAATTTAAAGGGTCACTCTGCACCCTGCCTGATTGGGTTCGGCAGTTTACAGTTGATTGCTTGGGTTGTTAAGCTCACCTGCCTTCCTGGCCCGTTTAAGAGAGAGGCCGCCAGGCCACCAGTTTATTAGGAGCTACGGAGCAGAAGCAGGCCGGTTGTGAATTCAGGGCCACTGCTGACCCCAGCCCAGATGGGAGCCACCAAGTGCTGTTACTGTTGGAGGATGCAGGCCAGGCCACACACGAGAGGGCGCACCCCTAAGGCAAGAGACCCTGTGGTGGCTCCTGCTGAGAGGCAGTCCCTGACCTCAGCTTCTGCATCCCCCCAAGACTTCACTCCTGACATGAAGGAGGGAGGCGTACGCGGGCCTGTGCATGGGCACAGACAGCCGCCCCTCTCTCTCTGGATCCCGCTCTGAACAAGGACAGGGAGAGCAGAGACACATGGTGGACAGTCCTTCCTTCTCCACCAGCCCGGGGGGAGGCCTCAGACCCTAACTGCAGAGCCAGCCTGTTGTGCCAGAACCCCTCGCGCTCGAGGGGTTGCTTGTGAGGGGTGCTGCCCTGACACCACAGCTGCAGAGTCCTGGCTCTGTGGAGCCATCCCCAGGGGTCCCACAAGGTGCAAGGCCAGGGCAAGGCTCGGGGACCCTGGATCCTAAGCACTGGCTGCCATTGTAAAATCTGCTCCACCAACGCCAGCTTGTCCGCCAGCCCCTCTACTTGCTTCTTGACAGGGTCTGGTGGGAGAACTGACCATCGAGGGACAGACGGGCAGGTGGACGCTGAAAGGGATCTAAAACCCGATGAGCAGGTGGGACACCCTCTTCTGTCAGCGTCTCTGCTCCCGCCAGGCCCCGAGAAGCTGCCCTCCAGCTGGGGTCTGATGGCCGTCCCGAGGAGGGCAGAAAGGCCTGGCCGAGGCCCCGTGTGGCGTGCTCGCCCTGCGGCGGTGCAGGACTCCCCGTGTGAGGATGAGCGAGGAGTCCTCTGTACTCCAAGGAAGCACCTTGAGGGGCCGGTGCTGCCCCAGGGAGAGGAGGCACCCTGTGGGGTCCAAGGCCCGGGTGCTGCGGTTCCTGACAGTGGGGAAGAAGGCCGAGTGGACCGTCTGGAGTGTTCTTCTCACTTCCCCACACCTGCCGCTCCAGCCACGGCGCCTGTGTGGTCTCTGCGGCCCCCACGTGTCCGTTTCCTTGGTCCCCAGCTGCACTAGGGCTTGAGTGGGATCCACTCCCGCCCTTCAGTCTTTGTGTCACTTCGTGTCACCTTTAACCTGAGTGACAGGCCAAGGACGGGCCAGGGCCAGCCAAGGAGAAGCATCACCACTGGAGGTAAAGCCAGAGGGTGAGAGAGGAAGGGGCAGAGCCTCTAGGAACTTGTAGGACGAGGGTCCTGGTGGTCCCTGCCCCTCCCTGTGTCATCTACCATCATCTCTGCCACCTGTCCTCCAAACACTTCCTCCTGTGCACTCCTGGAAACCCCAATGTCCCGTGTGTCCTCATGGGAGTCAGACCAGCGTTAAAACCATGCCCTTAAGATGACTGATTTCTTTAACAAATTAAACATTTCCATAAATCTTTGTAAAAATCACATTTCATTTCAATTCCATCTTGTGCAATAAGAAAAATGTGCTTTTAAATCACAGTCTGTGGCTGACCAGGAATTTTTAATTAACTGCGAGCAATTAACATTCAAAACCCACAGAGTGCGAGTCATTAGTCAATTTCAAGATGAGAGGCACCCAGTTTGAGTAGGAAAATGTGAGGGCTGGAACCTGGGCCTGGGCACCAGCTGGGCTCTGAAGTCAAGCAGTCGTGAAGTTCAAGTTCAAGTTCTAGGTTGGGTCCCGGGGTTGTAAAATGGGATTGCTGATAATGACAACCCACCAGTCCTGGTGTCCTGGGTACAGAGGGGGGCCACCGTCAGTCTCTGGTCAATGCTGGTTGTCATCGTCTCTGTCCATGAGCTATCCTGCACACGCACACGTCGGTAAGGAATCACCATGGAGATAAGAAGAGCCCAGGGCCTCAGCAAGAAGTCTACGTGCCTCCCAGAAACTAGCCTCCGCTGGTGACTGAATGCACCCCTTCTGCCTGCTGTGCTTGAGCAGGGGCAAAACTGGGCAGCAGGGGAGGCTGCAGTGACCAGTGTGGCCACAGCATCCTCAGCCCACCCAGGAGCAACAGTCCAGTGGGCACCAAGAACACAGGGACGTCCACACTGCCGTGGGTCATTGCAGTGCAGCTCGGCACTGAACAAGGCTCGAGACGCTGGAGGCACCACGCTCTGAAGAGACCTGCAGCTCCTGACAAAGCACGGCTCAAGCGGAAGCAGGAGGGACAGGGCTTCTACAGAGGCCCAGACCTAATCCCCGCCCCATGGTGCAGATGGGACTGGAGCCCCTCAGGAAACACGACCAGGCTGTCAGCTGCCGCCACTCAGCTCCACCTGGTGCAGGAGGCTCCCCTGGGCCTAAGGCCAGGAAGAGAAGTAGGAGGTATCCAGGTCAGAAGCGGGAAGCGGAACCGCCCCTCTGCGAGCCTGTAAGATCCTAAACACACACACACACACACACACACACACACACACACACACACACAGGAACAGGAGGGCCCGCGGGCTGCCGAGCCCAGCCAGGAGAAGCAGGCATGCTGCTGGGGCACCAGGTTTCTGGGCTGCTGGGATGTGCTGGCCTTAGGTGAGGTGACTTGGGGTCACCAAGTCGCACTCCTTAACAGCGGGAGCTCCATAGCGCATGAGTTGTGTGGCACCTGGCGTGGATGTGCAAACACAGTCAGCATCTGCTGAGAACTGTCCACTGCAGACAAAAAACCACCCAGGCAGCGTGGAAACAGGGGAGGGGGGGCGAGGCAGGCTCCTGGATGCCAGCGCACCTCCCCGCCGCCCTCTGACTCCAGCAGCCTGATCCCAGCCAGGCTGGGGAGCAGACCTGTCCAACCAGCTGTGGTTAGATTTCCATCAACCTCGCCGCCCCTGAGTGGCGGTGAGCACCCCCTCTGCCTTCTAGGACCTGATTTTATAGAGTTCCACCTCGGTTACTCAGACCACTCTGTGCAGAGACTTCCATATGAGCATCATATCAAGCTCCGCCTTTGATCAGAGCCTAAAGGAAGGCCTCTGAGCACCCACCGGCTGTGCACTGGGCCTGCCGGAGGCCATGCGGACGCCTGTGCGTCTGCACACTGCCTTTCCAGGGCCGGCTCCCTCGGTGAGAGAAGCCTCTTTGTAAGTGTTGGGGTTTATATGCAAAGTGAGGGTTGGTCAAATCCACTTATCTTCCACATTCACTGTTCTCAAACTGTTTCCCAAAGGCAGAGATGAGTTTTCAAAAAGAAGTGATTTAACCAGTGGCCACGCCTGTCATCCCAGCCACCAGGGAGGCTGAGACAAGAGGATCACAAATTTGAGGCAAACCTCAACAACTTAGTGAGGCCCTGTCTCAAAATAAGAGATGGGGGAGTAGCTCAGAGGCAGAGTGCCTGCCTACATATGAGGCCCTGGGTTTCATCCTCAACAGTCAAAAAAAAAAAAAAGTGGTTTAAAACTAAAATAGGAGTGGGTGGGGACTATGGCCAGTTTTCCCCTCTAACTTCTCATCTGACCATCTCACCCCGAGGCAAACGCTGCCACCACGCAGCCAGTGGCTAGTTCTGAGCCGGCTGTGTACTGACCCCCAGCATCAGCAATGAACACTTAGACGCGTGGAGTCCGACGTGGAGGCCCCAAGGAACGTGCAGGAGGGTGGTGTGGTCAGACCTGCTGTGCCTGAGCCTCCGTGCAGGCTCTGAGGCCTCCACCTGAGAGGCCTGTGCACAGCCAGGCCGCAGTGTTGGAGCTGGAGAGCTGTTCTGGCTACTGCAGGGGTGACTAGGGCAGCCAAGAAAGCGCGGACACCCCAGGGGTGAGCCTTGGAAAGGGGCGGCAGGCCAGCCTGCAGGGGCTCCCACAGACACGGCCGTCGTGCCCGCCTGTGCCCCAGCGTGCAGGGGTGGAGTTCAGGGGAGCCTGCCTGTATAGAGGGCGAGGCGGTGGGCTGAGAGACGCGCCCTTCTGCCTAGGGTGCTGGGAAGGTGACTGTGCATCTCCTGCGGCCACAGCGGCCAGATCAAACACCATCTCTGGGAGTTTCTGGGGACTCTGAAGTCCATCACCTTCCCGGGGCCAACGGCCTCATCTGAGTAGGCACAGGTGGCCAAGGGGAGGCCCTGTCCTGCCTGAGCACTGGGCTTTCTGCCTTTGCTCCCCTGAACCCCAGGTCCCTGGCCTGGGACTGAGCCAGGCCCGGGCTTTCTGTGTCTACACCTGCAGCTGGCTCTGGGGCTCGCAGGATCCCAGGTGGTGTCCGCAGCCCTCCCTCCAAGCCTGGCAGGGGAGAAGGGCAAGGCCTCTCACCCAGGGAGGCCTTCCTGCCCCAGGCTCCCAGAGGACCCCCAGCATCACCCTGGATGTTCAGCGCCTACGTTGACAACATCGAGGCTTCTAGTTGAGAGCTATCTGGAGCCCGGAGCTGAATGAGTCCAGCGTGTGGGAAGCATGGTTCTGTCCTGCCCGAGGGCAGCAGAGGCCCAAGTGGGGTAGAGGCAGCTCCTCACCAGGTGCCTGCCTCGAGCAGAAGTGGGTGGAGCGGCCCCACCAGGGGTTTCAGCTCTTAGGCCCCCTCCTCCTGAGTGCTTCCTGTTGTCCATCAGGTCTGCAGGGTCGGGGAAGGCATTTCCCACAGGAGGGTGTGCCAGGTCCAGACTCCAGTGCCTGTTCTAACCGCAGTGTGGACCAGGATACACACCAAGCCAACTCAGTTCTTTGGATTAATTGGCTTCCCACCAGCTGGGGGTTTGGCGGAGAGTGCCGAAGGCCTTGGAAGAGAAGGGGTCCACCTCCTGCTCACGGCCGCTCACTCACTGGCTCCTGGTGAGAAGCTGGAGCCCGTGAGCCAGTATTTCCATCTAAATCTTCCCAGATGCCTTGTGGACAGTCACTCCACACTGTGTTTACCCAGCGCAGCCGAGCAGGGCGAGGCCCACGGCACAGAGGGCCCAAGGAAGCTCATGAGGCACAGCACAGAACTCGGCCTGAAATCCCTTTCGGAATTTGTGTTCTTTGTGCTAATTATTCACGAGCAGATATTCCATCTGAACCATTACAAGCTGCCTCCCCTGGCCTTTAATTGGGTTTTATCAACTTGCATCTATTGTGAGACAGGAACAATAGCACAGGAAGTGGAGGGAGCCGGCGGGTGCAGCCTCGCTGTGGGATAATTTGAACAGGTGGGCAGATTGACACACTTGGCGAGTTGCTTTGTTTTAGCTTGCATTTAAAAGTTTATAATGATCAGACACTTTTTCAAAACCAACAAATGAGTTGGCGTTTGTAGATGTTACACAGTGAGCGGGTGGCAGCACCTGGACACCTGGGTCAGGCCCAAGCCCAGAGGGTGCGTGTGCCACGCAGGGCAGTCAGGGCAGCACAGGTGGGGGTCTGGGGGTCTCGCCTGTCTGTGAGAGGGCGGAACGTGGCCCCAGAGTGAGGACACCCACTGGACTGATTGCTCTGTTAGGGCACTGGACGTGGGGAGAGCAGGGACATGACCTGGCCTGCGTCATGACCCCTATGTGACCAGGAGAAGGAGCAGACTGCGAGAACGTCCTCCTGCGTCCTGCCAACCCCTTCTCTGGACCGTGCCACTCCTCTGCAGCTGCGCCTCAGGTGACCCACGTCCCCAGCTACTGTGTCAGCACCTCCTGCGGAGCTCTGTGCCTGGCATGAGCACGGCCAGCCCTGCCCTGGTGAGCCACGCCTCGGCCGGGGCCTGCAAGAGGAGGAGGTCCCACCCAGCCAGGGAAGGAGAAGGAGAGGTGGAGAGCCAGTGGGCGCAGCAGAGCTAGAGTGGGCGGCCTGGAAGGGCACCCAGAGAAGTGTCTGTCCACAGGTGTGGGGGAGCAGCCGCAGGGGCAGGGACAGTGTCCAGTCTGCCCTGCACTAGGACACCCCAGTCAAACTGTGGCAGCTGCTTTCTTTGTGCCAGAACCCTGGAGCCATGATGAGGACCATCCTCAGGATTCCCAGGGAGCTCTGTTGGTCCTTCCTGGCAACTCACTCTAAAAACAGTGACTCAGGTGACTGCCACGGTCTTCACCAAGACCCTGCCACCGCCACAGATGGTGCCTGCACTTTCTATTGCCAAGAAAGAAAGGAAGGGAGGGAGGGATGGAGGGAGGGAGGGAGGGAGGAAGAGAGGGAGGGAGGGAGAGGAAGGAAGAAAGAAGGGAGGGAGGGAGAGATGGAGGGAGAGAGGGAGGGAGGGAAAGATGGAGGGAGAGAGGGAGGGAGAGAAAGGAAGGGAGGGAGGGAGGGAGGGAGAGATGGAGGGAGAGAGGGAGGGAGGGAAAGATGGAGGGAGAGAGGGAGGGAGAGAAAGGAAGGGAGGGAGGGAGGGAGGGAGAGATGGAGGGAGAGAGGGAGGGAGGGAAAGATGGAGGGAGAGAGGGAGGGAGGGAGGGAGGGAGAGGAAGGAAGAAAGAAGGGAGGGAGGGAGAGAGGGAGGGAGAGAGGGAGGGAGGGAAAGATGGAGGGAGGGAGGGAGGGAGGGAGGGAGGGAGAGGAAGGAAGAAAGAAGGGAGGGAGGGAGAGAGGGAGGGAGGGAAAGATGGAGGGAGGGAGGGAGGTAGGAAGGGAGGGAGGGAGAGGAAGGAAGAAAGAAGGGAGGGAGGGAGGGAAAGATGGAGGGAGGGAGGGAGGGAGGGAGGGAGGGAGAGAAAGGAAGGGAGAAAGAAGGGAGGGAGGGAGAGATGGAGGGAGAGAGGGAGGGAGGGAGGGAGAGGAAGGAAGAAAGAAGGGAGGGAGGGACAGAGGGAGGGAGGGAGAGATGGAGGGAGAGAGGGAGGGAGGGAGAGGAAGGGAGAAAGAAGGGAGGGAGGGAAAGATGGAGGGAGGGAGGGAGAAAGAAGGGAGGGAGGGACCTCTTGCTCCCTGCACTCGGAGCTCATTTCCCTTGAGGGGTGTTTGTCCCTTAGGCTGCACCAGTGTGTCGCTCTGCCTGCAGGAACATCCTGGGTACCCTCCCCTGCCACGCCTTCCCACATGGCCCTAGTGGCACCTGCCATGAACTGAGTGCCCAGGAAGGACCTTAGCAGAACGGTGACATCTGGGGTGACCCTGAAGCCACCACTGCCAGGAACCGAGCTGAGGACCTCTGCTGCAGGAAGGAGAAAAAGTGCAGATCCCCGAGTAGTCACCTGCCGGCCCACTCCACTATCTGCGCAGCGTGGAGAGTGGAACAGAGGGGTCACAGAGCCACGTGAGGTCCATTTGAGTCCAGCCCTGACCAGCTCTCTCCAAATGCAGCAGAAGCCCAGGTCCAGCTGGGGCTTCACTGTCGCCTCCCCCTGGGATCCTAAGGCGCTTTGGTGGGGGGCACTAGGCTCCTCGTCTCAGTGCTAAAGTAAAGGACACTTGTTGATGATGAAGTGCACATTGGCTGAGGATAACGTTCAGTGGTGTGATTTCCTGATGTTAAGATTTCACAGATGCTTTGAGTCGCCCCACAGATGCAGGCTTACAGAATCAGAGAGCTGACCGACAGTGGGAAAAGGAGCCCTGGAAAGGACTGTTCAGCATTCAAGGTTTTAAGAGCTTTCTATAGAGAAGAAGCTGGGTCAAATCTGCTCAAGTGCACACGGATGACATGGTGCCACAGGATGCAGAGCACGCGTTCTGAGCAGGAGCCTGTCTATGGGGCTGTGTGTGGCTGTGTGAGGCTGTGTGTGGCTGTTTGTGGTTGTGTATTCCTCTGTGTGCACCTGTGTGTGCCTATGTGTGCCTGTGTGTGTCTGATTGTGTGTGCATCTGTATAACTGTGTCTGTGTGACTGTGTTGTGGCTGTGTCTATGTGTGTGTGTCTGTATAGCTGTGTGTGTGTGTGTGTGTGACTATGTATGCAGCTGTGTGTGGCTCTGGGTGTGTATGTGTTATATCCTATTGTCCTGAACTTTTCTTGGAGCACATTTAAAAACTAGCTTTTTAAAGATTGCTTCAAAGTGCTCGCTTCCTGAATAGAAGCAGGTATGGCCACTGTGACCTGACGTGAACATTTTAAGTGATACAGAGGGTTTGATGTTCATTCACAATGATTACCTTTCCCCTCTTAAGTAACTCTGCAAATTGGCAAGGAAAATGAGGGGCTTGGCCTTCCCAGCAGATCCTTGCAGCCAAGGCCGAGCTGTGGGGAGCCCTGGCGGAGGCCCCTGCATCTGGGTGCCCCGCCACGGGCAGTGAGGGCTCCTCTGCTCTAAATCAGCTTCTCGGCCTTCACGGTAGCTGTAACACCTGACTTCCCCACTTTTTAACAGGAACAGTTTGAAATGCAATATTTCTATTTGATCCAAACAGTTTGAATCACTATTTCAAAGTCACAGAAACTGCCATGTTCTCACTGTAATTTTTTTTAAAAAATGTTTTTGACAATAAATGGCAGTTGAAATGAGTCAATTTAGCAGTGACAAAAAATGTTTCCAACTGTACACGTAGTGTTTAAATAGTTATTTTAACAGCAGACTTGTCACGTTGATGTCGCTGGGCATCATAGAAACTGTTTAAGACTGTAAATTCGACTGTTAAGATCAGCGGCCGTGCTGTTGGCTGCTGAACGCTGGTGAAACCTAGCAGCAATAAACCAAACAAGGACAAGGGTTAGTTTTTTTCAAACGTCAATTTTACTTTTTGTCATTGTTTCAAGTACGAGGCAGGATAACACTTCAGAAAGACACGGGAATGTTCTGGAAATTTGTGAAGACCACAAGGGAGAGGGGCGCGAACACGGCCCCTGCGGGGCCTCTCCTAGCCAGGGCCAGGAAGGTGCAGAGTCAGGGGCGTCAGGAGCGTGGGGACCGGGCAGCCCCAGGGCCTCTCTGCGGCAGCCCCAGTGACGGCTGGAAGGGCTGCACAGTGCCCCTGGGCCCCGCAGCCCCGCAGCGACTGGGGACCCGCCTTGTGAACAGGATCCACAGGAAGGGGTGGGGCGATCCCCCACGTTGCTGTAAACAGGTGACCCACCCACTGAGGCCATGTTCAGGGAAGACAGTGTCAGAGAGCAGTTCCCGGGGAGGATGGTGTCTAGGGACAGGCACCCAGGGAGGGCCGTGCTCAGGAAGGGGTGCCCAGAGAGGACAGTGCCAGGGAGGACGGTGCCAGCCAGGAAGGGCAGGAGGGGGGTCCAGGGAGGGGGTCCAGGGAGGGGGGTCCAGGAAGGGGGTCCAGGGAGGGGGGTCCAGGAAGGGGGTCCAGGAAGGCAGCACCTGGCGAGGCCCTTCAGCCTGCAGCACCAGGAGCCGCTGCCGTCACGCTTCCCCACAGAGCTGGACCTCAGGCGAGGGCGCGTCCACTCAGCAGGCCCTCGACTCAGGCCCGGGAGGGCTGGCCTTGCCTCTGCTCTGCTCACCTGGGAGAGGCTCCTGTAGCTGCCTTAAGTAGGCACCACTGGCTCCGCCGTCCTTAAGGTCACCTCTGGTCCTCTGAACCGCGTCCTAAGCGGGCTGCCTGCAGACCTTGCCCAGGAGCAACGCTGCCCAGGGCGTCCCAGTGCTGCTCAGGAGGACCTGCAGGACGTGTCCACGTGGCTGCCCATGACAGGCAGAAGGGCTGAGCCACGGGACCCGGTCAACGTGCCCTGGCGGCGTGGCCCACCTGTGAACCCTCACGTCCTGGCCCGAGGAGCACCCGGAAGGCAGTGCCCAGGGACCGGGTGTGAGCGAGTCCTGAGGAACAGGAAGGGGCTGAGTGACGCCCACCAGGGACGCCCCGTGATCCCGAGCTCCCACTCCCGCCCGAGGTGTGTGGTGCCCCCGGTCTCTGTCAGGGAAGGAAGGGCAGCGCGGCGTCCACTGCTGTCCCCCGTGAGTGGGAGCCGGCTCTGCAGGCCCTGCCCCCAGGGGGCCAAGCCCGGCTGGGCCCGTGCAGGCCCCAGCTCGCCAGGACCTCTGTGCGGCTCCCTCCTGGGCCTTTAAGGTTTTACGAGACCGTGGGGAGACCACAGGGTTCCGCGCAGGACACTTCCTGAGGGCGAGGCCAGCAGGAAGGAAGGCCAGGCTTGCTCAGCTGAGGCAGGGGAGCCGCACACACGGGCACTAGGGCAACGCCACTGGAACACAGCTCTCTGCCCCGACCTGGGCAGGCCTGACACGCCCCCTGCCAACAGGGCAGCTCCACAGCACCAGTCCCCACGCAGGGGCTGGCCCAGTCCCGGGGCTTCCACAGCCCCCACACAGGCACCCCTGCAAGCACCCCACTCTGCACCCTGGACACACCCTCCCAGGCCCCCTGGCCCTGCTGCCACTCCCAGTGCCCAGGGGACCTGGTGGGACCCCACAGGTCGGCCTGTGTCTGCCCCTGGTCACTACCACGTGCCTGCACCTGGGGGTCACCTGGATGGGTTAGAGCCGTCCATCCACCTGGAGCCCATCTACAAATCAAAGTCACTGCCATCGACAAGGCACTATTCGGGTCTAGGGTACACTGACTGCTGGGCAGGGGCCAGCTCCCCAGTGTGGACAGTGGAGATGGGCAGGGGCCAATTACCAGTGTGGACAGAGACGAAGCCATTTTTCATTTCCCTTTTCTTTCCTGATTCCATTTAAAGGGGTAGTGCTCAGTCCAATAATTTATTTTCAGCCTCTCTTAGGAACCTGCACCTAGGAACTTCCAATAAAAAGTAACTTGCAGTCACTGAGTGTAGTGTGCTGGGAAGGAAGTAGTCTATGGGTTTGTGCCTCTTTTGCCTTTTTCTACATATTCCTTCTTGTAAAATGAGAATGATAGCTAGAAGTCAGCAGCTGTGTTGCGACCCTGAGGCAAATCTGATGATGGAAAGCAAGCAGGTGCTAAGGAAGGCAGGACAGAAAGGAAAGAGCCTGGGACATGGTGGGCCTCCCACACCAGCCTTGGGCTGTTTATCTCCAGCTTCTCCTGGGAGAGAAGCAGACCTCCAGTTTCTTTAGGCTGTGGTCATTTAGGGTCTCCACTACTTTTCTGAGTCCAGAGATGATTTCTCCTGATGCCCTGTACCTTTCAGTACCAAGGAGATTGGCAAAGATTTCATGTTCCCTCACAGCCATTGTGAAGGCACAGCAGAACCACACTTGCTATAGTGCCCGTCCCCTCCAGAATGCCCCTGCCCACGGCCAGTGGCCTCCTCCTGACCAGCAGGTGTTGAGGAGGGTGTCTGCAGAACTCTCTCCACCAGGCTGTGGACTTGCAGCCTGGCAGGCTGAGAGGGACTTGGGCCTTGGGGGTCACTGGGATCTGGTCATTGTGTCCAGGTAGCCCCGTCCTGGGTCTGCATGCTCACCCACCCCCGAGACGCAGCCTGTCCCCGACAGCACGCCCGAGTCGCCAGACACCTAGCTCTGAGGAGCCACTGAGGCGCATCCCGCAAGGCAGACACAGGGACAGTCCGGGGCTCGGATTTGGGAGCCACACATTCTTTTTCGCCGTCACTGTGTGTCCACGAGCTGTGGCGTTCGTGGTGATGAGCGTGAGTCATCTGTGGATAAGGTGCCTCTCTCCTCGGAAGCAGGGGACAGAGGCCGAGGCCTGGGAGGAGCCCAAGGAGCGGAGCAGGGGGCCCGGTCCAAGCCACCCCAGGCTCAGAGCCAGCCGGTCAGCCAGTGAGCGCCCAGGAACCCCGCCTTCCCGCGTTAAGCCCCCGGCTGCGACCCTGCAGAGCTTTCCACCCACCCGCGAGGCACTCACGGGCCAAAGGCGGAGGCTCAGGAGGCCGCTGAGACCCAGGAGCCTCAGGAACCGGGAACAGCAGCAGGGGATGAGGCCAGTCCACCTGCCCTGTGCAGGGACGAGGACCGGCTGCTCTCGTCTGAAGAGCCTCCAGGGAAGGCTGCCTCCGAGTCACCCGCCAGGGGCCTGGCTGCCTGCCCAGGATGGCACCTCTGTTCCAGCCCGGCCCCCGGTGCAGGCCATGGGTGTCCATCCCAGCTGGTATCAGCTCCAGGCCCCTCGAAGGAGCCACCTCTTTCCATTAAATGACGAGTGACCGATTGCCCCAGTTGGTGGTGGAAAGAAACGGTAGCTCGATGGCGATGGCCTGGTGCAGGGGCCAGCCCTGGTGAGGGCATCCAGCCACACCGGGAGTGAGATGGACAGAAGTAGAGATCCACTGGGGACAGGCCACCCCCGTCTGTCTAAGGCAGGGACAACGGCCAGAGGTCCACCTGGCCCTCAGGACTGCCCGCACAGGTGTCGTTGGGCCACTCGAGTCTCCGCAGGGGGCAGGACCAGGGTGCGTGCCCGCGCGTGCACCTGGGGAATGGGGAGAAGAGGGGTGCGCCTAATTTCTCAGAGCAATCTTCACACAGCTGGATGCTTCTCAGATATTTTAAAGTGTTGTGATCATTTAAAAAGATTTAAAGCATTATTCTCCCAGAAATTCTGACAAAGTGATTCTATCAAATTAACTAGTTGCTCCAAATTACATATTATGTCATTAATTCCCAATACAGATTATATTTTAAAGGCAATCACCTTAACAACCCCTTCATGTGAGAATCTTCACTTCCCAAAGTTCTTTGGTCATACATCTTGCTACAGAATCCATATTTTCTCTGCCTTCAAACCTCTGTCGATAGGGTGCTCATCAAAAGAGGGGGGTTGTAATTAGGTCCATAGTTCCACATTAATCTCACAGTTAAAGTGAAAAATATCTCGAAATCTTCCTGAGGATGGGTGGCAGGGGAGGGGACCCGCGCAGGCACACACCATCCTTCTCATGGGGACAGAGGCAGGGGGAGTGCCCAGTGGCAGAGCTGAGGGCCAAGGGACGGCTGAGTGGGTGGGACGTCGGAGGGAGCCCAGGGCACCCAGCGTGGGGAGCACAGTCCTGGGACGTGGCGTCCAGGGTGGGACCCAGAGGCCCTGTGCCCAGGGTGCCATGAAAACCGGCCCGTGGCAGAGCAGGGCACACCTCGGTGTAGGTTGGGCACACCCTCCACCCCTGGGGTCTCTAGATAATAACAGCGTGTTGTGGAGTCCTAAGTGCTGTACTTCCAACCAAAATCAATGGATCTTTACATCTGATATCATCTGTTACACAAAAGAAAAGGGAGTCCATTTTTCTAAATGCCGCAGTCTGGCTGGGCACAATTCAGGAGCCACTTGTCAAAAGAAACTAACTTTATTTTTAGAACCACACACACCACGCCACACCACACAGCTCCTCAGGAAAACCCTCAGAGCCCAACTGCCACCACCGGCTTCCCACAAGCCTCTCCACCTCCCACAATCCTCCTGCTCTTGAGGCCGATTGGCTGGGTCGCGTGGGTGGAGCCAAAAAAATTCCCCCAATGAGGACTATTTACAACTCTGAGGATGAATGGAGGTAGTTCACCTCCAATCTGGACGTGGCCTCCCCCGGGGCTGAACCATCGCAGGCTCAGTTGGAACCCTCTGCACCATGAGTTCTGATGGCCAACCCCACGTGAGAAGCTGTCCCTATGACACACAGGGGCTGAGGGTGACCTTAGCTCTTTGCTGGGCGGTGTCCACTGAGGTCCACACTCACAGAGAATGGCCCCCGAGCATCTCCCCTCTGCCCAGGTGTGCTCCTTCCTCCCCATGCACCACAGCAGACCAGGAAGGCAGGGGCATGGAGAGAATGGGCCTCTATGCAGGAGCCAGGGCCCACACCTGCCCCAAAGCCAGGGCTGCTGCCTGCACCACCCCCAGTGGCCAACCCTCAAGGACACCCAGTGTCCCCAGGTGGCCTGCACTGAGTGTTCTTTAGGTGTCCTTGAGGGCTTGCCAAGTCCCTGCACCACTCGGGAACTGCAAGTGCCCACGCCTGCCCAGCCCACGGCAGCCCTGCGGCAGGAATGCGGCCCAGGCCACTCCAGCTCTGTCCTGTGGCCCTTGGTGCCTCTGGCCTCCGGACACACGGTTGGCATCTCACAGCCTGTGCCAAGGCAGGGACCGAGGGCCACGGGGCCTGGCAAGGAGGAGCCGGGCAAGATCACCAGGCGGCACCCCGGGCTCCTTACGCTGCTCCAGCAGAGGGGCCGGAGCCCCCAGACCGCCCACAGCCCGACACCCGCTGGCAGAGCTGACTGCCCGGTTTCTGCGCACCTCACCTCCTGAGAACCCTTAAGGCCCATGGCCCAGCGGGGGCGGGGGGTGGGTGTCTATACCAACCAGAGGCAAAGTGCTGGCTGTCAGCGGCTACTCACCCTACCCACCGGCTCCACCCAGCTCCGCCTGCCCCCAGGCTTCCTTCTGAAGCACTGCGGATCCTAAGGTCGGTCACTGCGCTCCACACAGAAGTTCCCGCTGCAGACACACAGCAGGACTGGGAGCAGAATTCCCTCTGGGCGCACCTCTGCCAAGTGCCTTTGTGAGCCTTGAAATCAGCTCAGTGGACACTGCCGTCCTCTCCTTCCAGAGTCCTGGGTCCTGTGTTTGCCTCTGTGTTGGCTGGTGCTGTGGGTGGCACTGGGGACACAGGTGTCACCTTCAGCTCTGGCCCTTATTTAAGGGAAAGTGTACCCGTTCTTCCCGAAGCACCACCAAGAGGGCCCACCACTGGGAGCTCGGGATGGCACCCGGGGAGCTGGTGGAAGTGGGAAGGAGCCCCTGTGTCTGGACCTCCACTTCTTCCTTTGTCTGGGAAGAACGGGCTGTCACCACCGACGACTTCCTGTGATTCCTTTTGTCATCGGAACAGAGACAGGAAGGCACCTTAAAGCCTCCTCCAGGGGTGGGTACAGGGGACTCAGCTTTCTGCTATTGCCGTGAAGGGTCATGGGATGGCCCTTGCTGGCTTTACTACAACGTGTGGTCATTTCCCTGAGCACCAGGTCACCAGGGTCCTGCTGAGGCTCCCACACCCAGGAGGCCCCCTCCTCCAAAGCTCTGGCAGAACCCCAGGGAGAGTCGAGTGTTCTCGGCCCTGTACAGGAGACCACCGCAGTGCAGGGGCTCATCTGCCCACACCCAGGGGCCGCCAAACGCACCTGGGGAGACTTTATCCAGCCATGACGGCAGTTCCCTCGGGGTGCACAGACCAACCTGCTCCCCGCTCCTGGACCCAGCTGGAATGGAACCTCAGGGCACCTTGGCTCCAAGCCTGGCCAAGAGGAGATTCCAAGGAGCTGGTCCTGACCTTGAGGCTTCCTCCTGCCCTCTGAATGCAAGAAGGTCTCCCTCCGCTTTCTTTCTGTTCCTGAACTTGGAGGGTTGGGTGGCTCGACTTCCGGCCGTCTCACGGTGCTCCTGCAGACCACAGGGGCCCAGCACACCCATGCTCCTGTGTGTCTCCCCTTCTGCCTTTGCAGGTGTGACTGCGGAGGAGGGCACCCAGTGGAGGACTCTTGCTGATGGACTGAAGGGGCGTGGAAGCCAGGCCCCAACCTGCTCTGAACAAACTGGTGAGTGAGGAGTAAAGGCTCACAGGGAGCCTCTGCGAAACCCGTCTTAGCTTCAAGCCAAGGCCTGGCCTCTGCCAACCTGTGCCCAGCCTGCTGAGGGGACCCTGGCTTCCACCTCACCTAGCGCAGGTGTGTCCATGCCTGTGGCGGTCACTAGGCAGAGCAGCAGCTACCTTGGGGAAGGGGCCATCGGCTGGCCTCCTGGCCTCACCGGGCACTGGAAGGCAGAGCGCCCTCACCAAGCGTCACGGGAGGGGAGACACGTGTGCTTCCCATGTGAACAGACCTCTCCTTGAGGATGAGGCACAGGGTCCTACCTAGACGTCCTCCTGTCCACTTCCAGCCACACCACTCCATGAGTGCTCACGTTCTTCACCCTGAGACCTCCCCAGGGACCCCACAGAAGGTCTGATGAGGACAGATACTGATGGCACTTTTAATGACAACGGAAAATGCCTGAGTAAGGACGTGAGGAACTCAGTGCGTATCACTTGCTGAAATGCTTTATATAACAGAAATGGCAGAGGACTGTGGACCATCAAAACCGTCCTCTAAGTTAATGTCAGGCAAACTGTAAAAGAAAAATGTGGTTACCGAGGGTCTAAAGTGCACAGACCCCAGCCGTATGGCTCATTCTGCTAGGTACCAATTGGGAATTGGTTAGATTTCTTTCAAAATTTCTTATAATGTCTCGTTTCTTTCATAATATGAAGAGGAAGATTAATGATTATTTTTTTTCTTAATCATTTTGAGTTTTTTCTGTTTCATAGAGCAATAAACTTAAATCCCTTCATAGTTTTAAGATCTGTGCTAGCGGAAGAATCATAAAAGGCAGAGAGATTAGGAAGGTGAGCCGCGGGGCCTCTCTAGGAAGAGCCCCGTGGGCTGGCGT
Organism: Marmota flaviventris; assembly: GCF_047511675.1. NCBI lineage: Eukaryota > Metazoa > Chordata > Mammalia > Rodentia > Sciuridae > Marmota > Marmota flaviventris. The sequence continues at coordinate 1,191,134 of NC_092513.1, read as the reverse complement.
GGGCTGGCGTGGGCTGGCGTGGGCTGGCGTGGGCTGGCGTGGGCTGGCGTGGGCTGGCGTGGAGCGGTGGACGCGGGGGCTAGTCCTGCGCCTGCCCGCTCTCCACAGGCTCACTTCCCTTGTCTCTGAAAGGCTGGGGAAGCACTTCAGAGCAGCCAGGAACCTGGCTGTGGGGGCGCCAAGTCTGATGGCTTCAGCACAGAGCAGGGCGGAGGGCAGCGGGAGGACACACAGGGAAGCCTTGGCCCCGAGGGGCCTGCCCACGACTGACCAGCAGCCGGCCTGCGAGGCCATGCTGGCTTCCTCATAGGGAGGACTGCGTCTTGGCCTCACATCCCCACAGCTAGTACCTTCATTTATAAAGCTTCCGAGACGTAGGTGGTGGGCTCGGTGCCCCCCAGGTCCCCAGGCCCCAGGCTGCACTGGGAACTCCGAGGGAGCCTCAGAGGTGTCTGCGTCAGCAGGGCTCCCGCCCGTTGCGTTCCTGGAATGCTGGTTGGCTGACGGCTGGAGGAGGCTGTGTCTCTGACACAGAGCAGCTGTCTCTCCTTCACCACCTGGGGCAGCCAGGTCCAGGCCAGGAGGGCAACGGTCCCTGTGCACTGCGCACTTCTGTGAGGCCAGGGCCACGCCCCCCGCCCAGGGTCATCCTGCGGCGCGTTGCCTGTCAGGAGCTCATGGTTGAGGTGACAGCCTGAGGCAGTGATGGCCTTTCACATGGCCCTCCTCCCTGGTGTCCGAATGGTCACCACTGCCATGGCCCTCGCCTGGCAACTGGCCTACAGCGTCACTGCAGAGGGGCCTCGAGGAGGAAGCTTACAAAGGGGGTCCATCCGGCTCAACTTAGAGATGAGAGCCACATTTCATTCCCAATCCAGTCACTTTGGCATGAAAGACTAAACAGAGGTCCCTGCAAGGAATTTCCTAGGATCGCGTTTGGCCCTCATCGTGAGCTGAGCCCTGGGCAGCCGCTGTCACATGGACATGGGGGACCCTCCTGGGCACTGTGGGTTGCCCTGTGCTCAGGGAGGGCCCAGAGAAACCTGCAGCCGCACTCTGAGGCCTCTGTCCCTGCTCATCAGACCCCACGCCTCTGCCCCGGGGCCCCGAAGTCAGAGAGGGCCAGAGTGGGGCCCACGCTTGGCCACGCTGCCAGGGCCGGTCTGCACATGCACCCCACACCCACGGCCAGGAGCCCGGCTGCGTCCTGGTATGTCTGTAAGTGTGAGCAGGGTCAGTTTCACAGCTTCAGACTGAGCCCCCACAGCTAAAGCCATGGCACTCCTAGAAGGGACCTCTGGGGCCCTGGGCTGGATGGACCCTTCCTACACAGCCCATCAAAAGCACGATTCCTGGGAGACAGCTTAATAAGGCAGATGTCATCAAAACTGAAACTTTCTGCTCCGTAACAAACACTGCAGACTAAAGTAAAGAGAGAGAGAGAAACAGAGACCACAGACAGGGAGAAAATAACTGCAAATCATTATCCAGCTGGACACTTGCACTCAGAATAAGTGAATTCCCAAAACTCAATATTAAGAGGACAAGCAGGCTAAGTCTCTAGGTCAGGCCTGTGTCTCAGCAGACATGTCACCAATGATGCTCCCACTGAAAATGCTCAGCCTCGCTGTCACCAGGGAAGTGTGAGTGACCAGGGAGTGTGAGCGACCCTGTGAGCTGTGGCCTGGAACAGTGGGATGCAGGACGGGTCCCATCAAGTGTGGCCAAGGAGACAGAGGAGCAGACTTTCTCGCCTGGCCCACGGGGAGGGGACCACGTGGCTCTCTTGGAAAAGAGTCTGGCGATATCTCAGGAATGAAGGTGCAGCCACCGTGTCACCCAACTCTCTGCTGCCTTTACCCAGAGGGACAACCATCGAGGCCCAGACACAGACCTGCACACAGACAGTATCCACTGCTCTACTTCTAATGGCAAACGTCCAGAAACATCAGCGTGTCCATCAGCAAGGGATGGGAAGCCAGCCTCGCCAGCCCAAGGGCCAAGGGGTGACCAGGCACGGCAGCAGGATGGACCAGGAGTAGCCCCACGGAGCAGAAGCCAACCCACAAAAACAAGCTTTCTGATTCTGTTTGCATAACATTCCAGGAAACCAGAACCAATTCAGGTGAGGTCAGTGGCCAGGACAGGGGCAGGGTGAGGAGGGGTCACAAGGAGACACCAGCTGTCACTGCCATTGCTGCAGAAGCTGTCCGTGCCTAGGTGCCCTCGTGCCCATGTCTACATTCTGAACTGCGGTCCAATAGTGTTGCTTTTAAACGTAGCTTGTCTGGTGGAAAAGAAGGGCCCGGCAGGTGGAGGAGGTGTCTGAGATCGGCTGCTAACAGAGTGGGGAGCTGTGTGTAGCCCTGGGTGCTGAGCTAGGCTCCCGTGGGCCCCTGAGCCAGCCCCCAGCCCCTAATGCTGGGCATGTGGACACACGCAGGACAGCTCTCCAGAGGCCGCTCCCTGGCGGGCTCCCACGGCCTGCCTGATGGTAACTAGTATCTTACTATTTCTTTCCACCAAATACTCAATTTGCATCTTTTATGGTAATGACACCTACTGAGCCCTTTGATAATTTATGAGCGAAACCAAGTTGTTTTCTTCCATTTCCTTCTACTGCTAAGAAGAACAAGGTTCAAATGTCTAATCTGCATGGAGCACAAAATAATGATAACAATCCTAATTAACAATTTATATTAATAGAAGCCTTTGTTCTAAGTAGGTGCACGTGGAAACTGCTGGCTCCTTGCAGAGGTGAGGGAGAGAAGGAGGAGCAGGAGGTGGAGCCGAGGAGGGGGCCCTCCTGCCAGGCCCACATGCACCCTTCAGTGAGAAGCCCTCGCAGCACACCCCGCGAAGGCGCTCCACGGGCAGGAGTCAGGCACCTGCGGAGCAGGCAAGTTTGGCATCTTTGTGGGGCACAGCCCAGCTCCCAAGGGCCACCTCCCAATGAAGACGCCTCTCACATAGTGCCCAGGACAAGGCACAGGCGAAGGGGACACACGGGCTGACGGGCACCCAGGAGATGGACCCTTCCTGGGCAGATTGAAGGAGCGCGCCACCCTCCAGTGTCCCCACCGGCAGGAGGAGGGCAGGCTGCCAAGCCTGATGCCTTCACACCCCAGAGGCAGAGGTTCTGGGCCAGGCCTGAGGACATCTGAAGTCCAGCTCCACAGTCCATCTCCAGCAGAAGCCTCTGAGGGATGGCTCTGTCCAGTTGTCCCACAGGGTCCCACAGGGCTTGGCTGAAGGGGCACCAGTGGCATGGCTCACACCGTGAGTCGGGAGAGCTGTGGCCATTCAGAATGGCACCCTGGACATTGGCCCTAGGCGGCTCTTCCTCCCTCAGCCCTGCGCTGCTCAGCACGGTCAGCAGACACCCATGGACTCCCCTCGAAGAGCTTGGCCCTCGCCACCAGCTGCCACCCATTCTTCAGGGGCAGCACTATGTCCCACTGTGGTCCCCACCAGGCATGGGACAAGAACCCTGTCTCCAGTGCCCAGGCCTGGGCTGGACACCACTCCGCCCCAGGGTGGGGCAGACCTTGCAGCCTGGGCACGTGTGCTGGTTTGCCACTGGCCAGGTGGTGGCGCTGCTGCCTGAGGCATCTGAGTCCAGGAGGGAGCTTCCTCACAGTGGCCCTTGGAGGCCAGTGGCGTGGACTTTCCCTCCAGAGTGCCACACCCAGCGTGTGTTGGTACACTGCTGAAATCTCCAAAGCACTGGGAAGGAGACAGCCGAGCCCCAGGGCTTCCCCGCGTGCAAACCTGAGAAGAGCCACATGGCTGTCAGGACCTCGACCTTCCCCCCACAGGACCAAGCCCACCTCTGCTGGCTGTTAGAGTCTAAGGGAAACTTTGCACCCATTTAAAACAAGGTCTACGCAATTTATTTTCCTAAGCATTTTATGACAAAAGTTATTAAACTTTAAAACATCATTTTTAGAATTAAGACAGGGGACTTGCTTTCCCTCCGGCTCCACAGAAATGCAGGCCACCTACTGCCCCTTGAACGGAGTCGAGGTCCGTCTCTCCCTGTGCCCAGTGCAGGCCTGAGAGTCGCCCAAGTCCTCACCCCGGGTCCCCCCTTCCAGAGGGCCCCAGCTCCTCTCCGCTCCTCAGCGCCTCTCCTTCTTCTGTAGCCAAGTGCCCCCGTCTGCTCGCTCCCCCGCCACAGGTGTGAGGACCTCTCCTCCTACGCAGCTTCTGTCTGTTGACACCCCCAGGTGACAGTCAGCGCCACTATTTCTCCCCCACAGAAATGGGCTGCGGGCCCTGGTGACAAGCCCAGGGATTACCTTCCCTCCACCCTTGTCCTAGGAGGTATCTGTGCCTGTGCAGGTGAGGACACAAGATGCCCTCCTCAGGCATGACTTCTCTCTCCCATGATGACGAGGACAGCAAGAGTGAACACAGGTAGACATTCAGCAACACGAGGTCTGGACTGCACTGAGACTGGGTGTGACCCACAGACTCCATCACCTGTACCAGGCCCCCCACATGGACAGCATGCAGTAAGGGGTTTCCTGGCCACATCTGCACAGCCATGTGCAGTGCCCAGGAGAGCTCAGACAGCAGAGGTCCCCTGCAGTGCCCAGGAGAGCTCAGAGAGCAGAGGTCCCCTGCAGTGCCCAGGAGAGCTCAGAGAGCAGAGGTCCCCTGCAGTGCCCAGGAGAGCTCAGAGAGCAGAGGTCCCCTGCAGTGATCAGGAGAGCTCAGAGAGCAGAGGTCCCCTGCAGTGCCCAGGAGAGCTCAGATAGCAGAGGTCCCCTGCAGTGATCAGGAGAGCTCAGACAGCAGAGGTCCCCTGCAGTGCCCAGGAGAGCTCAGACAGCAGAGGTCCCCTGCAGTGATCAGGAGAGCTCAGACAGCAGAGGTCCCCTGCAGTGCCCAGGAGAGCTCAGAGAGCAGAGGTCCCCTGCAGTGATCAGGAGAGCTCAGACAGCAGAGTTCCCCTGCAGTGCCCAGGAGAGCTCAGACAGCAGAGGTCCCCTGCAGTGCCCAGGAGAGCTCAGACAGCAGAGGTCCCCTGCAGTGCCCAGGAGAGCTCAGACAGCAGAGGTTCCCTGCAGTGCCCAGGAGAGCTCAGACAGCAGAGGTTCCCTGCAGTGCCCAGGAGAGCTCAGACAGCAGAGGTTCCCTGCAGTGCCCAGGAGAGCTCAGAGAGCAGAGGTCCCCTGCAGTGATCAGGAGAGCTCAGAGAGCAGAGGTCCCCTGCAGTGCCCAGGAGAGCTCAGACAGCAGAGGTTCCCTGCAGTGCCCAGGAGAGCTCAGACAGCAGAGTTCCCCTGCAGTGCCCAGGGGAGCTCAGAGAGCAGAGGTCCCCTGCAGTGATCAGGAGAGCTCAGAGAGCAGAGGTCCCCTGCAGTGCCCAGGAGAGCTCAGACAGCAGAGGTCCCCTGCAGTGATCAGGAGAGCTCAGACAGCAGAGGTTCCCTGCAGTGCCCAGGAGAGCTCAGAGAGCAGAAGTCCCCTGCAGTGATCAGGAGAGCTCAGAGAGCAGAGGTCCCCTGCAGTGCCCAGGAGAGCTCAGACAGCAGAGGTCCCCTGCAGTGATCAGGAGAGCTCAGACAGCAGAGGTTCCCTGCAGTGCCCAGGAGAGCTCAGAGAGCAGAGGTCCCCTGCAGTGATCAGGAGAGCTCAGAGAGCAGAGGTCCCCTGCAGTGCCCAGGAGAGCTCAGACAGCAGAGGTCCCCTGCAGTGCCCAGGAGAGCTCAGACAGCAGAGGTTCCCTGCAGTGCCCAGGAGAGCTCAGACAGCAGAGGTCCCCTGCAGTGCCCAGGGGAGCTCAGACAGCAGAGGTCCCCTGCAGTGCCCAGGGGAGCTCAGACAGCAGAGGTCCCCTGCAGTGATCAGGAGAGCTCAGAGAGCAGAGGTCCCCTGCAGTGCCCAGGAGAGCTCAGACAGCAGAGGTCCCCTGCAGTGATCAGGAGAGCTCAGAGAGCAGAGGTCCCCTGCAGTGCCCAGGAGAGCTCAGACAGCAGAGGTTCCCTGCAGTGCCCAGGAGAGCTCAGACAGCAGAGGTCCCCTGCAGTGCCCAGGGGAGCTCAGACAGCAGAGGTCCCCTGCAGTGATCAGGAGAGCTCAGAGAGCAGAGGTCCCCTGCAGTGCCCAGGAGAGCTCAGACAGCAGAGGTCCCCTGCAGTGATCAGGAGAGCTCAGACAGCAGAGGTTCCCTGCAGTGCCCAGGAGAGCTCAGACAGCAGAGGTTCCCTGCAGTGCCCAGGAGAGCTCAGAGAGCAGAGGTCCCCTGCAGTGATCAGGAGAGCTCAGAGAGCAGAGGTCCCCTGCAGTGCCCAGGAGAGCTCAGACAGCAGAGGTTCCCTGCAGTGCCCAGGAGAGCTCAGACAGCAGAGTTCCCCTGCAGTGCCCAGGGGAGCTCAGACAGCAGAGGTCCCCTGCAGTGCCCAGGAGAGCTCAGACAGCAGAGGCCATCCCCCTCCCTCCACACCTGCAAGCTGGAGTCTCAGGACCAAGGAAGGAGGGACTCTCACCTCCTGTGTGCCCCACAGGAAAGAGGAAGGCGCGAGCTTTGGGGTCAGCTCTTCCCTGGAGCCCAGCCCACTGAGGCCGGCTTGGACACAGAGAAGCCTCACAGAGGAAATCTCCTGCGGACCTATGAGGAGGGCAGCATGGGCTCCGGCAGAGCTGAGCCCCATCCAGTCTCCCCCAGGCCCGGGCTGACTCGGGCAGACAAAGACGCAGACACTCTCCATGCCCACCATGTCTGGGTGGTTCCCACTGTGCCCCCAGCTGAGACCCCGTGACCTCCTGGTCCCCAGCAGGAAAGCCCTTGGGGTCAAGAATTTACCAACAGACGTGTTTCTCCCCCACCCCTGCCAGCTCTCTCCCCGCACACCAACTCTACCTCCTCCTCTAGGAGTGGGCACAGTGGGCGGCGGAGTCAGCTGGGAGTCCTGGCCTGCTCCTGGGGCAGCCCACAGGAAGATTCAGAATGAGTCCACATGCCATTCCCCAGGGCTGTGTGTTCATCCGACAGTTTCGCTGACCCCTCCCTCCTGTGCCATGATTTTCTTCAAACTGGCTCAGTGCAGGGACTCCTGGCCCAGGACAGCCCCGACACACCATCCCTGGAGCTGTTTGCAGGACAGAAGCCAGCAGATGTGTGGTCTCCAGGGGGACACTCAGCATGAAGGGGACTTGATTTCTGAAGATGTGAAGCAGGAGTCGCATTAGGCTGTCCTTCTGTGTCTCACCTTCCAGTCAGTCCTGCAGGTGAACCTGTGAGATGACCACTTCCCCACAATAAAACTGTGGTTCAGGGACTGCCTAGAAAACCACTCGGAGTGTTCAGGCAAATTAACAAATCACGACTCCATTTAGATGTTTCAAACCTAAACTCCTGCTACCTTCTCAGGAGTCATCCTCTAACACACACACACAGAGTTACATATATGCATGCATGTGCGGTTATTGTTCAATGTGTGTACACACAGGTTATTCCCTGGCGTATTTGTGTGCCCACACAGCTATATGTGTGTGCATGCAGTCATTCTCTGACACACAGACACTCATTGTTGTGAACAGTGTACATGTGCAGTTATGGGTGCCTGCAGACATACACAGGTGGAACTGTCCTCTGACGTCTACACACACCTACTTATGCATGTGTATGCATGTACAGTTATTCTCTGACACACTTAGCACACACATACAGTGGCGCCTGTGAACACACGCAGAGTGTGTGTGGTTGAAGGGGCAGGTAGAGACAGGAGGAGGGAAGAGCACAGGCACCGGAAAACCCCACTGTGACCGTTCAGGGTGGAGGAGCCAGCAAAGTCCACCAAGAGGCAACAGGAGAGGAGAACAGGTGAGTTCTCTGGTGTTACAAACAGGAAAGGTGTTTTAAGGGGGACAGCGAGCCTGACTACCACCCAACTCTGCAATGTCAGGTAAGATGGAGAGAGAACAACCCGTGGCTAGGGAAAGGCAGCAGGAGATGTAAAGTAATCACAGGAAAGTAACCATGTGCATACTGCGGGGCACTGTACAGGGGCCTGCAGATGAACGTGACCCCGCTCACCGTTTTCTGTAGTCCCGTCTTGCCTCCAGATCGGACTTGCCGTCAGTTCTCCCTGCTCTCCTAGGCTGTCAGGAAATTCAAGGAGCTGCCTCCCAGCCCAGACTCCCCTGGACAATTTGTAGATGGGGGAGGAGATAAGTAGCAGAGGTGTTTCATGTGAAAAATCAAAGGTTTGATTAAGGCCAATGGAGAGGAGAGGATTCAGAGGGGACTGGGCTCTTCCCCTGCTCAGGCCAAGCCCATCTGGGGAAGCAGCCTCACTTCCCCAGTGGCTTTTCCTGAACAGCTGCGTGGCCATTTCCCTTGCCCGACTCAAGAAAAGCTCTGTGTAAGAACGCTCCTCCTAAGACATGGTTTCTGCCAACGTGTCTGCAGACACTGACTGCTGTGGCTCTCAAGTCCTCATCAGTGCGTGAGAGCAGTTTTGTTCGCGTTCTCAAGGCTCTGTAAGCGCCTCGCGTCTGCAGAGTGAGACCATATTTCTGGTGTCATTTTGATAGTTTTTGTGTGCATTTTCATTATCTGTTAAACTTGTAGTTTGATTATAGGTATGAATGAATAATTTTTCTGTCATTTACATTCTAAAAGAAAAGCATTCATGAAATAGCGCACAATCTGACTTCTCCAGATTCTCTTCTTAGACATCCACTTGGTCAGAGCACAAAGGCTTAATGTCAGATTATTATTTCTGGCATTCACTCATCAGCACCTCCCAAAAAGTCTACCTGAAGACGCGACTCTCGATGCTCACACCAGAAATAATTACCGCGACGCTCCCGCTAATGGAGGCTTGCCTTTGTTCGCTGGCAGCCCATCTAGTCAGAGGTGGAGACCGACTGCAGGCGGCAGACACGGCGTTGCCACTGAGCTGGGCACAGACGCTCTCAACAGCGTGAGGATTCATGGCACAGAGACAGACTGCAGCCCTGCTGGGCCGCCAGGCTACCTCCGTGCCCCAGCCTGGGGGTCAGCCCTGCTGGGCCACCAGGCTACCTCCTTGCGCTACTTATGTGCGCCAACTTGGGGGTCAACGCAGCCCAGCCAGCAGTGGAGCCAGGCACTGGGACCTCTCCCCCTCAGGGTTGAGGGGTGCCTCCATGGCAGATGGTGACCTCGAGGTTCCAGGGAGGACCTAGCCTTCGAGGCTCCAGGGGTGCCTGGCCCTTCAGAGAATGCCTCAGTCCAGCCTGATGCTGGGTCTGCAGGCAGTGCCTGATGGCCATGAGGATGTGAACTGTGGAAGCCCTGCCCCCTGCCCCCTCCGGACCCGGCCGCCCCCCAGCCACTCCACTGAGACCGCGAACACGGGAGGAAGAAGACAGCCAGCTTCCTGCGTTGTTCTGACAAGCACAAAGTGCCCTTGGCACTTTACGTGAAAGTCCCAGTAAGCCCTAGGGACGTTTAGGGCCAGGTCAGTGTCCTGCCAAAGGCTGTCCAGGGCCTGGCCCTCTCCCCCATGCCCCCTACAGGCACCTGGACAGAACCTGGAGCAGCAGTGGAGCCAAGCTCACCCCGGTGCAGGGCCCCAAGGGGCAGCAGAAGGCGCCGCCCTGGGGAGTCAGCCTGGAGCCGACGCTCGGAGGGGACAGCGCCGAGCGCTGAATCCCACCGTCTCCAGACCACAGGGGGCCGCGCAGGGCTCCCCTGAGGAGGAGGCCCGGGTCCACCCGTGACCAGCTGCCCCAGCCCTCGGTATTCGTGCTGAAGGACTGAAGTCCTCTCGCTGCTGTGATACACACCTGCTCACACCCACAGCAGCACAAGTCACAGCAGCCAGACTGTGGAACCAGGCGGGTGTCCACCCACGGATGAGGAGAAAGACAAGGTGGGTCGTGTCCACAGTGGAGTCGTGTTCAGCACAAGGAAAACGGGGGCTGTGCCGTTTGCAGGGCATTGGGTGGAACTCGAAATCGTCACGTTGAGCAAAATAAACAAACTCAGAACAGCAAGGGTCATGTGTTTTCTCTGATTTATGGAGGCTCAAGAGGAAAGGAAGAGAGAGGTGTGTCGGGGGAGGACCTCGTAGAAATCGAGGGGAGCAGTGGGGGGAAGGACCCGGAGGAGAGAGGGAAACGGGGAGGACCAGGAGGAGGCCGGAAACCGCACTGCTGTGCCGTGGGCCTGCGCGGAGGCGCCTCACGTCCCTCCACACGTGCAGCCTCTCTGCTCCAGCGAGAAACACGGGGCACAGGCGTGAAAGTAGGGAGACTGACACACGGCGACTGACCCACACGTCCACCGGCCACGGGAAGGGGCTCGGTGCTGCCCGCCGCTGTGGTCCGTTTCTCAGCGCTGGCGCTGGGCACTAATTAGCACTTACTGGCTGGTGTGCGCCTTTCTCTGCAAACACTTCCTCTGGGCCATGACAGCCATTTCCTGCCCTTTCATCTCTGCCCTCAGTAATTGGACCCTGAGCCCTGTACCTGCAGACCCGCACAGAGGCTGCTCCGGTGGCGAGGATGGTCTTAAAGGGACACCCCCTGCCTCTGACGGCAGCATGGACCAAGAGTGAGGCTGACTCCACTCTGCGTCACAGGAAGAGAACCCAGGAAGTAGCAGCTTCCTTCTGCAGGCCGTGTGCTTGTAAGGAAGGGAGCTGACGAGGTTCCAACATGGAATTTGGAAGGTCTGAATACTTGGAGGTACTAGTAGGTTAAAACAGCCAACAGCATGAATTCAGTGCTTCCGGGATTCAGGCCCCATTCGGCTCACCCGTCTGTCCCCTGCTCACCACAGCCCATGTCACTGTCTCCAGGAGGTGGAGGAGCAGCTTGTGGCCATTAGGCAGTTAGAGAAGGGGCAGTGGCTGGGGACCTGGGGAGAGGGCCACCGTCGTCCAGCCCCGTGGGCAAGGCCCTGCTCTGCGGCATCCGAGGCCAGGCGTGCAGGACGGAGGGTGGAGAGCGGGGAGAGGACGCCCAGGCAGGCGGTGCTGTAGGTAAGGCCTGGAGCACCGAGGTCCCAGCTCGCACCCTGGAAACCGGGAGCAGAGAGGCTTCAGCCGCACGCTGCTGGGATGATGTGGCATTCAGCTGTCACATCTGCAGCCAAGAGCACTCGCACAGGTGGCGGCCACAGGGGTGAGCCCACAGATGTTCACGGCGGGCCGCTGATCTATCAAACCAACTGTGAGGCGCAGATCAGACCCTCCGATTCCAAGATGCTCAGCTCAGATGTAAGCGTGCGGCAGATGTGAGTGTGCAACAGAAATAGCACATGCACGTGCACACACCTCCGCACGTCTCCCTGGCGGGCTCGGAGGCACCTCCAGAGGGGCGCTGCTGCCCTTGCATTTGGACATGTGGGGTGCAGGGCGGAGGCCACAGGGGGATGGAGTGCTGCTTCAGCGTGAAGCTGCCCCACAAACAGGGCGGGGTCCTGGCTCCCGACCTGAGGAAATGCCTGTCCTGCTGAGGCTTCCCAGGCCCCGTCCACACAGGGCTCCGCCTGCAAGGCTGGACTTCTCTTGTCCACCTGGACCGGTCAATGCTCCCCAGCGCCCAAGGCCACCTCCCCACCTTCCAGGGCGCCCCTAGCTTGTCCTTGTGAAGGCCACACAGCTCCTCTCAGCCTAACAGTGGCAGGAAACTGACGGCAAACCGGGCAGCGTCCACCAGGAGTGCTTCCCACGCCCCTCCACCCAGAACAGGCGCTGGGTGCTCCAGGGCCTGCGACAGGTGGCACCGGGCCTCAGGGCTCTGCTCAGCCAGGGCCTGGGCCTGCCAGCTCCTCTGTGGGCCACGTGCCCTCCCTGGGCCGAGCGTTCTCCCCTCAGACTCCCTGTGCTTCCTGGGGGGAGTCCGTGGCTGCCCCCCAGCTGGGCTGGCTCTCTCTGTCCCTTCCCTTGAGCCCCCTTGTTTCAGAGCCTGCCGTGCTGACCCCACCCCCTGCCACTATCCCTTCAAGAAGGCCTCACTGAAGCCACGTCGCCCAGCAGAGGGGCAGGAGAGGCCAGGACACACGTGGAGGGGGTAACGGACCCTCCTCGTGAGGCTGTGGGTCTGCACAGCACAGCTCACAGCTCCTTCTGTTCTAACCACGTCTTAGACAGATGTGCCCACTGGACTGTGCTGCCCGCCAGGCCTCAGGGAGCGACCCACAGGCCCTGGGCTGACCCAGCAGGATCTTCAGTCCTCTCCTGACCTCCGCAGGCTTGTCCGCAGGTCAGGGTGACCTTGAGAAAGGCTTCCTCCCACATCCTGCTTTCCTGCAGCTGCCACAGCACAAGTCCTCAAGAAGAGGGGTCCCCTCGACAGGGACCAGGTCCTCACGGTTGGGAGGGCTGCAGTCCAGCATCCAGGGGTGCACAGGCCTGTGCAGTCCTCGAGGCGCGAGGGGGACCCTTTCTGCCTCCCACAACTCCCCGGTTCTCCTTAACTTGTGGCCCTATCAGCTGGACTCTGCCTGGTCTTCTTGGTGTCCTGGACCTCTCCTTGAACAGCAGGCATTAGGCTTAGGGCCACCCAGACCCTGATGTCACCCAAGGTCTTCACATCATTACATTTGCAACGACCTATTTCCAGGTGAGTCAGACCCTGGAGTTGAGGGTGCACATGACTTCTGGGGGACCACAGGCCCACCCAGCAGTGGGGTCTCTGCCCCAGAGAGAGCCTGGGGCTCCTCCACTGCTGCCCAGCCCCTCCAGTCTCCACCGAGTCCACTGCTGAGCTCTCAGATCCGTCGCCTCATTTAACCCTTGTGACCTCAAAGGGGGGCCAAGTGTCTCACGTCACAGAACGGACGCTTGAGCCTGGAATGTGGGGTTGAGCTGAGTGGGGCCGGGGGCCAGCCTGGGGCTTGCCACGCAGAGGCTGGAGTGACCACCAGGGACCCGGCCCCAGAGCTGAAGGACGTGGCCAGCACAGCAGGTGGCACCGCCAGGCGCCCTGGGAGGACGTTTGTCACCAGCTTGGAGAGGGCCAGACCCTGCCCAGGGAGGATGCTGGATGCCCTGGGACGCTGTACTTCCTGGCAGGCGTCTGCCAACACCACCGCCTGATGTGGCTAATGAACCCCACAATCAAGAGCTGCAGTGAACTCGCCGCAGCAGATGTTTTTACTCTGGGAACCGCCAGACCTTTCTGGCCGTTCACTTATCCTCCGAGGGGATCAAACCCTGCCCGTCTATTATGCGATGTCATCGGAGCATCGCACAACTTTATCAGACTTTTTATTCTGGAAACTGAATTAATTTTCTGCAAGGGGTTTTTGTGTGGCTCTTTAATCACATTTACTGGGGACATGTGTACTGTGGGCTGGAGAGCCGATTATGGCTTCCAGAAAGGCCACTTTCAAAAGGGGATCGCCCTCTCTCCCGAGGCTGCCGTCTGAAGGTCCCTGGGTTTTGTGAAGAGGAAAAAATTAATTACTATTTTAATAACGAAGCCAAGCCTGCTGAAAATCCTCTTAGAGAGTAGCTGGGTGATGTAATGGCTAGCAGGGGGGATATTGAAAACACTGACCACACAGCCTGGCCCTCGCTTTCCCATTCATTCCCCGTAAGATGATACGGGCCACTGGGTCACACATTAGGGAATTAAAAATATAATAACAACAGTGTTCTTTCCTGGGAAGGGGAAAAGTTGTGATCCTGAAAGAGCTGGTTGGTGGGTTCACCGTCTGCAGCAGCAGCGGTGCCCCGGCTCCAGGGTGGCTCCCCAAGCCCCTGGCCTGGACCCCCGTTGTGGGCTGAGCACCCCAGGGTGGTGCAGCAGGGAGCTGCAGGCTGGCTGCGCGGGGCCTTCATCTCCAGGGCCCAGGCGGAAGCTGGGCGGGTCTTCTGACCTCGAACCCAAGCACATCTCTCCTGCTGCTAAAGAAAGAGTTGAGCTTGGGTGTTGTCTCTCCTGGGAAGTCACAGTTAGCGCTAGATTCATACCGCAGGGCTGCGTTTTGTTCCTGTGGAAGCTCCTCACTGTCATGCCCACCGCGGCACTGGGTCAGCCAAGGAGCAGGCGGGCAGCATGCTCCGGGCCTGCGGACCCTCCAGCCCCAACATGATGGTGTGCAGTCCGACGAAGCGCTGGGCAAGGCCAAGCTCTGCTGCCAGCCCACCACCAGCGGGTCCTGCACCCTTCCTGATCTCAGGGTCTTTTCCTCTGGGGTGTCTTCCCGCTGGCCCTCCTCCCCACTTTCTCCCTGACTTCACAGGCAGTCCCTTGCACCGTGAGCACAACAGTCACCAACCCACAGCCCCAGAGGCCAGCAGGACTATACTGGACACTCGCAAGTCAGGGGCCAGCCTTGTGTTCCCAGTTCAGATCTATCTTACCTACAAAAGAAAGAGACCACTAAAGGTCAGCGCCAAGAGGGACCTAGGGTACAGGACACGTCTACTAACCCACATGACCCCTGGTGCATCCTGTGGGACAGGACCCTGCACAGTCTCTGGAAATCAGCACACAAATAAGGTGACCACAGCCCACGTGTCCACCCCAGGGAGGTCCATGGGGAAGCCCCAGCGGGGCCCAGAGAGGACAGTTAATGACGAAAATCTCCGTGAGAGCTTCAGCGCCATGGAGGTCAGTGTGACGAAGCCCACTCAGGTGCAGAGTCTGCAGCCCTCAGGTGCAGAGAGTGGCCAGTGCCTGGGGAGGAACTGCCTGACCTGAGGGCAGCAGGCACTCTCACGCTCTGTCCTGACAGTGAGACCCAGGCCCAGCCTCGGGTGCTGGGGAGCTGACGCAGATACAGCAAACGTGCTCGGGATGCAGGACGCCAACCGGAGGGCTGAGGGCAGACTCAACTCAGGAAGGACAGTGGGGAGCAGGGCAGAGCCCAGGAGGACGCCAGAAGGGAGGGGTGTCCAGCACAGCCGAGCTGGGAAAGGGCTTCAGGCCACTGAGGAGGGACACACAGATGCTCGCTGGGACAGCGTGGAGGGCACAGGCAGAGATTCAGCTACGCCCTCCCAGCTGCTGAGGATCCAGCCCTGCAGACGCTCAGGCTCCAAAGCCCAGACTCCAGGAGGCCAGCACCAGCTCCCTGTGCTGCCTGAGCATTTCTGAAGAAGCTCTTACTGCCCCACAAGGGAGTTCCGCTGACTTCACCCTGAGACACCAGAGGCTCCACCCAAGTGTAGACCTAGAACCACGGCCACCAACCTGCTCCTTCCTGCCCGTGTAGGACCTCAGCTCTGGGATCCGTGCCTGGGTTCACAAATGGAAGCGAACAAAGCACAAAGTATCTACAAAAACAGAACGTGGGGCCTGGCTCCTGCCACGGAGGGCCTCCAGCCTCCGCTCTCCGGCCTCCCTGGAGTCCCATGCAGCCTCTCCTGAAGCAGAGGTGGGCACTGTGGTCAGTTCCCACAGGCCTTGGTCTGTGGACAAGCCACCCAGGTCCAAGGGCAGGTAACCCACAGGAGCATCCCAGGCCCAGTGACCAGTGAGAAGCAACCCTGCGACACGGAGCCCACACTCCACATGCGTGCAACTGTGGTGGCCACACCCCCCTTCCCTCCATGTCCCTCAGCGGGAAAAGTGTGAGCCTGGCGCCCAGGGAGGCCTGACTTGTGAGTGTCAGGGCCAGGCGAGGGCGGGATGGGAGGACGGCAGACTTTAACAGCCCATCCCGGTGACCCCTGCTGGACTGCCCTGCCTGCACTGCGCCCCTTCCTCGGCTGGGGGTGTCTTGGGCGCCCACAGGACACTTCTCCTCCCGGATCTCCCCTCCCAGGGCTAAAGACCTGCCCCACCCTGGAAGCAGGATAGAGTGAGCGAGGTCAGGGAGGTCCTGGAAGCTGGACCCAGCTGGACCGGCCTCGAGGACAGCAAGACCCAGCAAGGGCAGGAAGAGGACCCTCATGGTCACAGGGCACTGAGAGGACAGGAGGCCTGGACACCAGCTCAGAAAGCCAGGAGGAGCACCCCCCTCTCCCCTAGCCTAGTCCTCCTCACCCGGCGTCTTACAGCCGCACTGCCGAGGTTCCCCGAGCTCCAGAGTCCAGTGCACAAAAGAGGCGGTGGTGGTCAGGGCCCACTGCCCACCTGCCCCCGCCGAATCCACACCCAGCGCTCCATACACTCCCTCCCGGAGGCCCAGCACCTCTGTGTCCAACGGCGTGTAGGTGTTCCCCAGCTGGACAGAGCAGGGCCTCTGAAGGGGGTCAGTAGGCACCGCACCCACAGGGGGAACAGGCGCAGGCAGACCAGAGCAGGCTGCAGAGCGCCCCAGGCAGGACATACCCCAGGCTGGCCTGCCCTTCCCGCCACCTGTGGCTGAAATGCTCATGACCTGTGAGTCATCTTCACTCTAAATTAATAGGAGAATGGCGCTTCACAGCAGTGAGATGTCAGAGTTCAGCCAGTTCCACATCCACGCACTGCTGGGGTGTGCCCAGCTGGCCTGCGCAGCAGAGCGGCCATGCTGGTCAGCTCTCTGACTGACAGAATACCTGAGAAAACCAACTTAAGGGGGAGAATCTGTGTTGCTCCTGGTTCCAAGGCTCTGGTGGTGGCCAGTGTGCCCCTGTTTCCAGGCCTGTGGTGAGGGAGACCGTCATGGTGGGACGTCCTGGGGCCAGGCTGCTCACTGCACGAGGTCAGAAGGCACAGAGAGGTGGAGAGGAAGGGGCCCGACAAGCTAGAGTCTCCAGGGGACGGCCTCCACCGGGCACCTGCTTCCTCCAGGCAGCGCCCCCCAGGGCTCCCCTCCTCCCCGACGTCCACTCAGGTTGAACCCATCAGTGGATCAATCCACAAAGGAGGTCAGAGGCCTGAGATCCAGTCACTTCCCCAAGGCCCACCTCTGGATGCTGCTGCACTGGGGACCAGGCCTTCATCACCTGAGCCTTTGGAGAACGTTCCAGATCCAAACCTCGACACCGCGGGCCTCTGTGCCGGCCCTGAAGCCCACTGTCCAAAGCCCCCAAACTGGCTTAAGGCAAAGTTCGCCAAAACCAGCCAAGAAGAAGCCGCGGCCATTCCTCCCGCTGGACACGTAAGCCCCCCGTGCCCCCGACGCTGCTTCTTCTCAAAGCCAGCAAGAGCTTCTTCACTCCACTAAATGGAGGGAAAATGTATCAGACTAACAAATAGGGAAGTTTTATTAGCTGTTTATAACCTGTATTTTTTTTCTAAACTGCTGGAGTTAGCATAAAAGAGACGTGTCATCCTGATACAACGGCTCCCAGTTAGGATTATGAATTCTGTGACAGCACAATTGCCTTGATATCAATATGTTTTTTCATGAATTGCAAAGAAAAGCAGGTGTATAAAAATAAAACTCACATAAAATATAAATTATCATTGTGCGAGTTAATTCTATACCCTCGGGATACAATAGCTCACGCACTTTATATTTGCAAAAATGTTTGCGAGTTACTTTTTGAGATTTATTTATTTATTTCTATTTATTTATCATTTCCTTCTTCAGTGAGAGACCTCTGAGGTAGACATCTTATTTCCATAACCTTCCCTGGGGACAGCAGCCATAAACTCTGCAGTAACCTTGATGTCCCCAACAGTGGCAGGCGGAGGGCGCCACACGCAGCCCTCACACCCTGCACACACGTCTCCTCCAGAGTGGGTGAAGGGCACACGCTCCCCTCCGGGCGCCTCAGCGCCTCCCCAGCCTGCCTGCCACCGTCTCCCTGTGCCCTGTTCATACCTTTCATCAGAAACGTCTCTGTTGGGTTAAAAGGGACCCTTTTGATGTTTGAGGCCGTTTCCACACCCTCCACGGAGGAGAAGGTGCCCACCCTTGGAACGGATGCCGTTGGGCAAAGTCGGCTTTGCCCTGCGTCGACTCAAGACTCCTGAAGCACTTTCTACCACTGACGGTGCTGTCATGGACGGCTGCTGGGCAGAGCCTCCGACTCGGTGCCCAGTCACCGGCTCTGCCTGAGACTCAGCCACGGGTTCCCGTCCTCGGCGCCAGCATGGGCCCCTGCAGCACTCCTCCAGTGACGGTGAGGGCCTGGTCCCCAGTACCCCTCCCTGCCACTCATCCAGGGCCGCGTTTGTCTCTCAGCCCCGAGCGCAAAGCCAGCTCTGCTGCCTGGCTCTGCTGTCGCGTCCCCTGGCCATCTGAAGAGCTTCTTGACTCTGCAGAATCCACACTTTCAGAGAGGAGACTGAGCTTCCGCCGCCACGGGACAGTCAGTAAGCAATTATCCCCACTGTCCCCGCTGCCCATCAGGGAGGATCAGGGTGCCATGTGTGTCTTCTGGCCCCCAGGGCTCCTCCCATGGGGCCCCATATTCCAAAATTCAGCAGAGAATTGTCCAGGGAAACAGCCTGCACAGCCTGTCCCCCACGTGATGACATCTTACCACCTCTGTCCTGTTGCCTAGCATGGACTGGACGATCTCGAGGACCACGTCCACATCCAGGATGCGTGTGACTCTCACCAGAGAGCCCTCCTGGCACTGAGTGACACCCCCAGCCTCTGATGTCACCATGCACCTGGTTCTTGCTCATGGGACCTGAGGCAGAGTCACCTTCGATGTGTTGGGGACCTGACTCTGGTGTCTCGTGTGATCCGCAGACCTCTGCTCCTCCATTGCCTCAAGGGAAAGCCCCAGGCAGACTCCAAGGAGGCCCCACACAAAAGGAGCAAAGACCCCCGCTGCCATGGTCAGGAGGCACCACCCAGCCAGGTGCCATGACGGGTCAGACCGTGGCACACGGCTGCTGAGGTTGGAGGTTCCTGGCTACAGCTGCAGCCCTCCTGACTCGTACAGGACACGAACTTGGTGCCCCGTCCCTAGAACCTCTGTGTGTCCTCCATGACAGACATTGTCCTCCCACCATCTCCATTTCAGATTGGGAGAGGACAGAGCCCGGTGTGGCCTCCTTTGGAGCAACTCAGCCTTACAGTTTTGCACCCAAAGAAGGCAGAACAAGCAAGAAGCGGGTTTGCAAGAAATTCATCAGATTGCTTAGTTAATGGAGTGCTCTGAGTGTGACAGCAGGAGAGTTGGCACAGAGACAGGAGGGTAGGGAGAGGGCGCCTGTCCCACGGCCTTGGGCCCCTCTGCCCACCTTGCCAGGGCACGGAGTGTGCACACTAGGCAGAGCTCCCCAGCCACGAAGCCTGGTCTGAGTGCTGCTTCATCCCACACTGAGCCTGCACCCTCGGTAAATATTTAATCAGCCCATACAATTTCGCTTCTGCTGGGACAGACTGCTCGTCCGTCTTCTTATTGGGAGTTCACTTCTTGATCATATTGATCACTCGTATCATGTGAACGATAATTGGTCCCTTTCTCCTGGCCATGTATTTTTAATGAAGTGCCCCAACCTCCGTGTGACTGACAGGCAACTCTGCAGATGACGCGTGGCTCCTGCTGCCCGCTTGCTGTTCCCTCCTCAGAGGCTGCAGACTCCAACTTGCGGTTCTAGGGGCATTTGTTCCCTATCAGGAAAAACGCCTTTACCATCGGGGCGCCACGCAGCCAGGGCAGCGGCATGGGGGGCGCAGCCGGGGGTGCAGCCTCAGCCCACAGCTCTGCTCCTGGATGCTGCGTGCTGTCCTCGGGTCCCAGGTCACTGGGTCATCGGCCACAGGCCAGAGAACAGGGGAGCTGGGTCCCTGCCCCACCAGGACGCTGCCCATCCTGCACCTCTGCTTCTGTTCCTCCTGCAGGGACAGGCTTAGAGGGACCCTGCCCTCTGCTCCTGACCTTCTCACAGGGTCTCGCCCAAGAGGCTTGGTGACGGTTGCAGGTCAGATTTGCTCCATGACAAGGCACACGACATCCCACCCCAGCCCCAGTTCCACCTGGCCTGCACCCCTGCCTGTCCAGGGCCTGCTTGCCTAGCCAGGCATGAGTGGCCGGCCAGTGTCCCTGCAGCTTCCCTGACTTCACAGAGCGCCCTGCTCCTGCCCTCGCCAGGGCTCCCTGACCTGTGGATGCCCACAGTGACCCCAGTGCACAGCCGGGGACAGAGCTCAGATTTAAATCAAACTGTCTGGGAGTCAGAGCCCCATGCTCAGGGCAGCAGGTGAGAGTGACAGGCAAGGGACACTGAGGAGGGAAAGGCCATGCTGGTCCCTGACAGGTGAGAGTGACAGGCAAGGTGGTGTGTGACTGTTCGCCTGATCAACACCAGTGAAGGGACGACTGCACTGCTCGTCCCCGTACCGCCCCCTGGAGCACCCTGCCCACGAAGGACCCCCCGTGCGCCTGGTTTTCGTGATGAACTGTTCTGTTGTATCATTTCAGTGCACAGCCTGTCCCCGACGTGATGACATCTTACCACCTCTGTCCTGTTGCCTCTCATGGACTGGAGGTTCTCGAGGACCACGTCCACATCCAGGATGCGTGTGACTCTCACCAGAGAGCCCTCCCGGCACTGAAAAAACCATCGGGGCGCCTCGCAGCCCAGGACAGCAGCATGTGGGGGGTGCAGCCTCAGCCCATAGCTCTGCTCCGTATTTTAAAATTTATCTTTTAAAATAATGATTCACATATTCTGAAATTCAAAAGGAACAAAAGACTGCAGTGTAGGTTCCCCATATCCTGTGCTGGCTGCTTCTCCCTCCAGAGGGGCAAGGGTCACAGCGCCACGTCCCTCGGGCTGTCCTGGGACTATCCTGAAGTGTGTGCCCACCTCCTCTGACCACCCAGGTGCTCACTTCTCTGTCCACAGGTGCCTATCCACCTCCTCTGTCCACCCCAAGTACTCGCCTCTCTGTCCACAGGTGCCTGTCCACCCAGGTGCTCACCTCTCATTCAACAGATGCCTGTCCGCCTCTCTGTCCACCCCTCTGTCCAGGTGCTCACCTCTCTGTCCACAGATGCCTGTCCACCTCTTCTGTCCACAAATACCTGGCCTGGCTTTTCCCTGTGGTGACAGATACCCTAGCAGTCCTTCCTGCAGCCCCAAGGACACCTCTCATCTGGTCAATCTGTGATGTCCCTCGCAGGGACGCCTGAGCAGATGAACACAGAACGGGCTTGCTGGGTGGCACCAGGGACTTAGCAGGCCTCCAGGAGGGGCGCCACTTTCTCCCTCACCTGTGCTCCCACAAACAGAAGGCGGCTTCGCTTACCCGCGTATCTGCAGGGGACATTTTAAAAGCGAGGTTACTGTGTAGGTAAGTAATGTAACAATTCAGGACAAGGGTCTGCAGACCTTGCCAAGAGCCCTCCTTAGCGGCTGTACCAAGCTGCACTCCTCCGCAACGCCGAGGACCGACCGTGTCCCTGGTCTCTCAGGCGGGGTGCTCGGAGCCCTCGGACCTGATGAATGCTGCTCGAGAGTTCAGTGCCGCCGAGACAGGCTTCGCCAGTTCACAAGGAGTGCAGTACCGCCACATGTCCAGAGCCACCTGTGTGTCATCTAGGACAATTTGGGGCCCTGCCATTCTTCTGGATTTGTGGGTGCTCCACGTGTACCAGGAAGATCAGCCTCTTACCTACAATATGAACCACGGCCAGGTTTCACTGCTCTCCACAAAGCAAAGGAGAGGCTGGCCCAGCTGAGCTGACCGGTTCCTAGGAGTCCTCGCCCTTCAAGAGCCTCCTGATTCCAAGGGGGCTTGGAGACACGCCCCTGAGGGCTCCCCTCAGGCTCCACACTTCGTGTCTTCCGCTTAACCTTTTGGTCTATCTGGGATCTCTTGCAGCATAAAGCCTGAGTCACGGATCTTAGTGATCTTCTAGTCCGATCGGAACTGTCCCGGTCCATCTCAGCGTTAGTGGGCACCACATTCAGCCCTCTGAACTCTAAAGGGCAAGCCCCACTGACTCATGCTGCAAGCCGAGAACCGGCTGAGGGAAACGGAGGCCATCCCGAGCCATGAGCTGGGGTCTGACCTCATCAGGCCTGTTTAGCTCTGTGAGTGGCTAGTCACCTTCTTCCAGTGCATGGTCAGCTCCTTACCTGCTGGGAGCCATTATCCAAGTAGGTATGACAATTTCCTTGCCAGCTACCCCATGTTGCTGACATGTTGCAGCGACATTGAATGTAGGTGACCTTGCTCAAGGACCAAGGCAGATTAGAGTGTTCCCGGTTTTAAGATAATCGTGATTAGGGCGTTCCCAGTTTAGGTTCCAGGTTTAAGGTTTAAGATTATTCCTGCTGGGAATAGGGCGTATCCTGCTGCCTGAGTTCCCCTTGAGTTCTCACAGGATTCAGTAGTATATTTTGGAGATAGAAGCCCAGAGAACGTGGATTTGGGCAGAGAACGTGGATTTGGGCAGAGAACGTGGATTTTCCCAGAAAGTGATTGTAGACGGCTGGTGTGAGTTCGGGAATAAAGAGTTGCTGTTTGAATCTGCAAGCTGTGTGGTGGCTCGTGATTGTGTGCCCAGCCAGACTGCGGCACTTACCAGAGTGGGCTGTGTGTGTGCGCCACGTCAGACGTGCATGGAAAAGTGGTAGTGAAAGAGTTCCACGGCAGACAAGAAGAGAGCCACGGGTGGTGGCGGGCAGACGGACAGACAGAGCATAATGGACAGATGGTGGGGAGGTGACAGGAGACAAACCAGCAGATGAGTGGATGGTGGATGATCGATGGACCACAGGTTGATAGACAGGTGGGTAGGCGGATGACAGGCGATGAAGAAAGGGGGGTAGATGGATAGATAGTGGATGATAAATAGAGCAGTGGACAGGCCATAGATGACTCTGGTAGAAGATGGACTAAGCAAGTTGATGGATTGATGGATGGTGACAGATGATGGATGGGTGGGTGACAAGCAGAGGGTAGGTAGGTAGATAATAGGTAGGTAGAGGAAGGGGTCCTTCCTCGAGGAAGACAGGTCTCCGTGAACCGGATGTTGAAGTGGGAGCCCCCAGGAGTCAGAGAAGGGGCCAGGCCCTGCTGGAGCCCTTCACCTGCTCCCGAGGGTCCGACACTCAGAGCGAGAAACCCGAGCAGCCAGAAGAGATGCTCCCCTACCTCCTCAGGCGGCCCACCCAGCGCCCACGAGTCTTCACTCACAGGTGCCTCTCAACGCGGGCAGGAAACCTGAGGACGCCGTCTGCAAGCCAGGAGACCATGCCAGACTCACGGTGCCCACTGTGCTGTAAGGAAAGTCCAAGCCCACGTGGCACAAACCTGCCCCTGATTCCCACATTGCCCTCCATGTGCTGCTGGGCACAGGCACATGGCCACCAACAAGGCCCTGGGCACTGGCATTTCAGATCTGGTCTTCTGAGGGGCCATGGCTGACCCTGGAAGGGCTTGCGGGGACGCTCACCCAGGTCTGCTCTGGGCAGGCTGGTCCACACGGAATCTGCTGCGGCCTCTCGGCCACAGAAGGCGCCCGAGGAGGAAGGGCTACCGAGAGTGCCCCCCCCAGCCTCACCGGGGCCGCCGTGCGTGCGCAGTGCCGGCCCTCTCCAGAGGGACCCGACCTGCTCCCGGTCCACGTGGTCTCACTTGCCTCTCAAGCAACAAGCCACGCCTGCCCAGAGAATTCTAGAAAATGACCGGCGGTTCTCCAGGCTGAGGCCTTCCACCCACCCAAATTCCCAGGACTCCAGCGCGTGAGATGACAAACAGAACCAAACCTCTGGCCTGTCTGGAGGAAGTCGGAGGTGCTGATTGGGCACGTTGGAGAAAGGCGCAGCAAGAAGCCGGTAAATACTGATCTTCAATTGAACGCAGTCCTAAAAAGAAATATGGCTTTTGTTTTGGCTTTAAATTCCTGAGTACTTCTCCAGAGGCCTGTGCTCCGCCAGGCTCTCCATCCTGACGATTTCTTAAATCAATGGGTGACCTTTTCCCTTTCTTGGCCTTCTCTCCTTAGATTTGCATAAAACGTTTCCTTGGTTAAATGAGGCCCTTTGAACTCACATGGTCTCATCCGGTGAGGTTCCACACGGCGTATTTACACGCACAGTGGTGAGTTGGAACACAGTGTTGGCCAACACCTCATGAGATTTTTGTTTTTGACGAAAATTAGATTTCTGTGTTGTTGCTCCTTTTGATTCAGTCTCCAGGATGCTGATTTTGATTAGGGAACTTTCATTTTGGGAAAACAAACCTTCCGAACTCTGAGGAGGTTGGAATGGATGAAATGGAACAACGGAAGCCGAGGAAAGTTCGGGATGCTTAACGGAAAGCTTCAAGTCGGAAGGAAAGGGGGCGACGGCCAACAGGAGGAGAGGAGCTGTCCAGAGCCCGTGTGGTGTGCGTGCAGAGGCGCCTGAGAAGGACACAGCACCTGCGTCTACGGGCTACCGACTCCGCTCTCCCCATGTGGAAACCCACACTGAACCCTGCCCCACGTCCCTGGACCTCACTCTGGCCGGGCTCAGCAGGTGTGCGCAGGGACGCCGAGCGCCGACCCAGAGCTTTCTCCTGTTGTGTTGACCACCCTGGGCTGTGTGCAGAGCTCCGGGACCTCACAGGCTAACCCCACACCACCCGTCCTCAGAGCCTGGAGCCGCCCATGCTGAAGGAAGGCACGCTCCTTCCAGGGCCACTGTGCCCCAGAGCCACCAAGATGGTCTGATGAACGTCTACTCGGAGGGCCCAGGAAACTATGCTGAAGCACACGCAGTGGGTGCCTCCTGCGCAGGCAGCACGGGGAGACTGTGGGACCACACGCCCGAGCCCCGCCAGCTGCCTCTCCACCACCCTCACGGCTCCACCCCAGGACCAGGCAGAGCGAGGCCCTCAACAGGCGTTTCAGCAGCCTGCACACGGCAGCTCCTCGTGTGCAAGTGTGAGCATGGGCTGAGATGGAAGGGCAGGAGGCTGAGCCTTGGAGGTACCAGCCTGTCCCAGGCACGAGCAGAGTCCTCCCAGCAGAGAAAGGCCAAGCAAGCGAGAGCCTTCCCCACAGCTCAGAAGGGCCCTTGGAGGAAGGAGCTGTGCCCAGGGCCTTCGACACACCAACACCAGGGCGCAGACCCAGAGTAACGAGCTGCCGATCCTGTGGCGTTATCTGGCCCTCTGAGCAGTGAGGTGTTCTGACTCAAGTTCACCAGTGAGACCGGATGAAAGACGGACAGGCTGTGCCCACATTTCAAGGGGCTGGAGTGACGCTTTCTTCTCATCCTCACCCTAAGAACACAACACACCCCAGCATTGGTTCAGACGGAAGCAGGAACCGGCCACCTGTGAATAATGCATTTGCTAGAATCCGTGGAAGTGAAACTGAGATCAAGCAAGATAACAGCAGCGTCCTGCAGCCGCTCCCAGCCAGAGCCGTGGCCACACCACTTCTCCCAGCACTGAGCCCAGCAAGATGGCTGGGGTGCCTCGCAAACAGGCCGGCCAACGGGGCCTGAGCAAGTCCCACACTGAGCAAGTTGCGACTCCTCGTCAAGTTTCTTCCTGCAGGCTAGTAAACAGCGCACTGTCTCTTTAACTGATTTTATTTTATTTCTTTTCTTTTCTTTTTTTTTTTTTAGTTTAAAGATTACATTTAATATCTATTTCCCAGCAGTGTACAAACTGACATCATCTACTCATAAAAGCGGAATGCTTTGCTTTTTTAAGCTTCAAGCTGAATAACAAATTACCACAGATGACAGCATAAAAGAATAACAGAACAGAATCAGAAGGAAATCCATTGTCAACAGAAGCCCCCTGCTGAGGAATTTCAATTTCATATATCTAATTATCCCTGTCAGTTGGAAGGACTGACAAAAAGCATTCTTTGTTCTCTCGTTCTGCCTCCCGCTTCTCACTCTCAATTAATTCCGGCATACAAATATGACTAATTGTCTTTGCAGTGCTCAAGAGCTCTGTATATAAATGTTCACGAACTGAAAATGATTTGGAGGGTATTCATGCACCGATTTATGAAATCTGAGCACAATAGCCATGCATAATTCAGGTGACCGTGTTAGCACCTCACGAGCCCGCAGCCAGGATTAGGCGAGACTCTCTTCACACCCTCTTTCATATCTGCTTTGTGACAGTAACTCACTTTGCACCTATTAAAAGAGGAAGCATTATATGTCTGCAGTGGCTCATTGAAATTACCAGGAGCAAGATCATCAGCATTTAAATAACATATGGGCAGTGCGGGGCCTGGGAGGGGCAGGGGGTGGCAGGGCTTCCCACACAGCGCCAGGCGCTCCCCAGGGTCAACTCGAGTTTTGATTTCTGTGGGTAGGTGGTGTTTGGGATTTGTTTTGGCTTTTATCCTCCTTTTTCTTATGTTGCTTTTGCATTTTTTGCATCTCAGTCTCAATCAATGTTGTCAAAATGTGTTTCAATTAATGTGGCTGATGATTTCTTGGCCTTTAATAAAAATAAAGATTTGTCTGAATTATGTTAACTTTAGCAACTTATCTTCACACACTTTGTGTCAACAAGAAGTAAATAGGATTTACCACGTAACATGGATGAGGACAAACATTTGCTCTAATTTTAAGCAAACAGTGTTTGCAATTATAATTTAGTCAGCTCTTAATTCAAAAAGTGAAAGTTAGAACTCTGCCCAAATTATGGCATCAAATAATCTGTTGGAATAAGTCTATGAGCTGCCACGGTACCCAGCTGTGAGCAGGTATGTGCACAGGAACGCTGGGTCCCAACACGTCCCGTTATCATCTGTGATTTTCTGTTGCAAAAAAATTAGAAATGAAGGCTGCCTCGGTCATAGCTGAGTGGCCTCTTTAAAGCTGAGAGAATGAAGGCTATTCACTAACAAGTAGACATTTTTTGGAGTCTAATCATATTGTCAAGGTTACTAATAAAAGACCAATATGACATTCTAAAGAGCTTAGTATAAATTACCAAAAAAAAGTGCTTGAGAGCAGTGAAAGAGATTTTTTTTTTTATTTTGTAAATTGCTTCTCCTGAATTTTCTTAGTGTGGGAACTTTAAACTGTGTTTCTGGTATTATTTTTACAGAGAGATCAGCGCTTTGGATGACGTGGTCCTCGCTCACCCGCAGCACCAGCTGCTGCCTACCTGTTGGAAGCAGTGACGCGGCCTCTGGGCTGTGCCCCACATCCCCCACACACCCCCGCCGCGTCTCGCAAAACCCCTCTCGGCCTCGGTCCTGCTCCAACGCATTGCTACAGAAGGGCCTGAGCACAATGTGAGTTTGGCACCCCAGGAAAGAGGGCTAAAATTAATGTTTAAAAACTAGGAGGCGTTGCACAGCATGGCTTCCCGAGGAGATTCGGGTTCAGACACTGAGGTCTTATGCACTGGCCAGGGCCCAGCTGAGCCCAGGTCAGGGCAAGTTCTGTCAGTGGGAATCTCTACCTCTGTGCTGCTGTATTTCCACAGATTTGTGTGCACACACACGCGTGGACACATGAATACTGGTGACATAGACACAGAAGGGCTAGGAGCTGCGAAGGCATTCTGAGACACAGCATGGTCATGCTCCCAAGTTACCGCCTGACCCCAGCAAGGCAATGACGACGAAGAGGAGGAGGGCTGGAGCCCAGCGGGTCTCAGCAGAGGTGTCCCTGAGCTGGCGGTGGTCACAGCTCAGCACCTGGCCTCTGCCAATGCACATGAGTCTTTGTGTGACATTTGACAGAGGACTCACACAGTCGACCACAGAAGATGGACACATTGTCCGCCTTGGCAAGGTGACAAATGTCGTGGTGAATGCCGTGGCCAAGTCAATCTACCTTTGCTATAAAGACAAATATTCATGAACTGCAGGAAAACGTTCTGATATTTCAAGTTATAAACTGCAGGAACAAAGCCGTAAAACAATAGGGTAAGTTAAGACTCAGGGAGAAAACAGGCTTGTTTTCTTCAAGGTCCCTGCGGAAGGTGAGCTGGAGAGAGGGAGGTCTCCCCCGGGAGCCTCAGGGAAGCAGGCCTGTGCCACACCTCGGGTCCTGGGGCACCTGGCTGGGTGCCGACAGCTCTGAGCAGGTCACAGTCCACCTTCGGCAGGCCACCCCACGTCCCCAGCTGGCCGTGCCTACAGAGCAGCCCTCCACTCACTCCATAAGAGCCCAAGAGTGGAGTCCGGCAGCAGCTGAGGCACTCAGGGCCTCCGAGGGCCAAGAACTGTGGCTCTGGCAAAGCTGGAAACCGAGGAGAAAGGCCCAGAGTGACTCCCAGAGGGGCAGCAGGACAGAGGCCCTCCGTGTGTGTGTTCTGGAGGGGAGCAGGGACAAGTCCACAGTGACTCTTCAGGTGCCTGGGCCTCTTGAAAGGGAAATGAAGGTGTCAAACCCAAGAGTCCAGAGACACACCGGGTGCACAGTGGGCAGCATCTTCCTCAGCTCCCCGGGAGGCAGCTCGTGCCTGGGGACCCCCCAGCTCACACAGTCCTCTCAGTCTGCTCTCCAGAGCCCAGCAGGCCCCGGTGACGTGACTCTTCAGACCATCAGAGACTCAGTCTCGTGAAATTTAGCAGCTGGGCTGTACAGGATTTCCTGATGGTCTACTCGTACAGGCTCGAACTTCTCTTTTGCCTAGCCCAGCACTGCTGGGCAGGAAGGCAGTGAGCTGGTCAAGTTCCCTGCCCCTGACTGCCCAAGAAAGGCCAGGGGAGCAAGGTTGTGAATGGCGTGTCTCCTGACGATGCATCTCGTCTCTAAGCCCCTAGAGGGAAGGGGGAACTCAGCACCGGTCGTGAGTTCATTTCCTAAGATGTCATCGTTCCGAGTGCTGGAGGGAGCATCTCACAGAAGTGGGTGACCCTGGCTCTAGCCCTTATCTGTTGGGAGCTGACGATGGAGACCAGTCTGGAGGCCCAGGGAGACCTCAGGGCTGAGCAAACTGCGGATGCTGCTGTCGTAAGCAAGGGCACAAACAATTGCACGGAGCTCTGTGACCTGCCTCACGCCCCAGAGAGGTGGAGGCCTGCCACCACACCCGCATCCCAGGTCCTTGATGATGACATTGCCCTGACCCCTGAGCTGGGCGGGACTTGTTTTCCGAGCTGGTCACAGTCCCTGCAGGTTTCACATTGCAGAGCTGTCCCATCACTTTCTCTGCCAAGATTTTAAAGGCCTGTAGCAGGACCATTGATTGCTGGGCTGCAGCGGACCCGGCGTGCGGAGGCTGTCGGCCAGGCTGACGCAAGAGGAGACGTCGGTGGTGAAGACTGGAGTGTGAGAGCACGGCTGGTGCTGAGCAGCCTGGCTGCCCAGGGACTGCACCGGGGACTGCATACAGCCCATCTCAGGAAGGCAGCAGCCCTCTCAGGCCCCTGGAGGAAGCCGGCTGAATAATGGAGGCAGGATGGGCCTGCGAGGACGACAGCAGTGGACAATAAGACCTCAGCAGGCACCAGACAGCACCTGAGGAATAGCTGTCCCCTGATGGACAGGTCATGAACAGGGTTGGAAAAAACACAAAGGTGGCCAAATATTTTGTGCAAAAAAATTAAAATGTTTTATTACCATGTTTCGAATTGTTCTTTAATCGAGGTAACTGTGGAATCACATGGCAAACTGTAGCACAGAGAGATTCTGAACCCTGGCGCCCTGTTCCCCGATGACAGCAGGTTGCATGCTGCAGGACAGCATCTCAGCCAGGACACAAAGGGCACATCACTGACCTGTGAAGATTCCCCGCTTACAGACGTCCGTGTCTGTGGCGTCCATGGAGGACACCCATCTGACCACAGGGCCCAGGACAGCACTCTCACCAGCACCTGGAGCTGCCCACTGAGCCTCAACCACCTCCTCCCAGCCCCCACGCCTGCCAAGCACTGGCTTGTCCTCCATCAGCCAATTTGGTCATTTCAAAACACCATGGGAACAAACTCACACATGTGTGGCCTTTGGGGTTGGCTCCTTCCACTCAGGACCAGTCCTCTGGAGTCCATCCACAATGCCACAGGATGGGCAGCCCCAACTTCCATCAGCACACGGCATCCCACGGTCTGTACGGAGACCACGGCTGTCCTCCACTCACCTGCTAGAGGACAGTGGGCGGTTTCCAGTTGTAAACCCACTGTGGGCACACACGCTCGAGGTCTCACGAGGACGTGGAAGCTCTCTTCTGCAGGATGAGGCCTAGGGTGCAGCTGCTGGGCACAACACAGGCAGAGAACAGCCGCAAGAGACAGCCTCCTCTCTCCCTGCAGCCCTGCGTCGGTGTGCTCCACAAAGTTCCTTCCCTACAGGCTGGTGCTGCGTCTTGTGGCCATTGCGATTTTCAGATTTTTTTCATTTGTTCCCATGCGTTGTATGTGATAGCAGAGTGCATTCATGCACTTTGACACACCATGCATAATGGAGTAGGAGTTCTCATTCTTCTCTTGTGCACATTGGACGATCACATTGGGCGTGCAGTCATGCATGTACCTGGGGAACATGTCTGTTTCCTTCCACTGTCCTTCCCACCCCCAGGCCCCCTTTGTCCCTTCACTCCCCTCTACCTAAAGTAACTCTCTTCTTCCCTAGTGCCACCCCCCGCCCCTCCCCTTGTAGCAGCTCAACTCACTCTAGCTAAACTGTGGAACCAACCCAGACGCCCTTCAGCGGGTGAGTGGATACAGCACTGTGGTGTATAGACACTATGAACCTTACTCGGCTTTAAAGGAGAATGAAATGGTGGCATTTGCTGGTAAACGGGTGGAGCTGGAGAAAATCATGCTGAGCAGAGTAAGCCAATTCCCAAAACCCAAGGGCCAAGTTTTTCTCTGACATGTGGCCATGGCTTTTTAAAGTCGCCTTCCAATGCTGTATCAGGCCTGGTGCCTTGAGGGGGAGTTTTAGTTTAGAACAGCTGTTTTACATGGGGGGGCGGGGTGTTTGCTTGATTTATCATTGTTCCTTTCAGCCATTTCTTGCTTCTTTGCTCCCCTTTGCTCTCCGGGGGCCACTTGAGCAGGTTGTAGAAATGCGTCCCGCCTGTGTGCCGCACTCAGAGCCGCACTCAGAGCACCACTGTGTGCACCTCGCTGCCTGCTCCTCAGGCCTGCGGCACACACACTGACCCCCCACCAGTGTGTGGGTCCTGATGAAGCTGAAGCCCTGCTTCCTGCAGGTCTCTCCCAGGAGGACCAGCGGCTTCCTCCTCACCCGGGCAGCACACCCCGCAGGGTGCAGCTTTGGCTTCAACAGCTGCATGTGGTCGGAGAGACCCAGGAGGTGGGACGTCCACTTTCATTCCCCGGTTCTGGCCTCTCTTTGGAGGCCTCCGTTCAGCCTTGAGGGCAGGCTTCCTCGCTCAGAGGCACCCAGGCCTGAGGACAGCTCGCTCTCCTGCTCTCTCTTTGAAGCAGGCTGTGGGGGGTGAGACTCTGGGCCGACAGCCCTTTGCCCATGGGTCCAGGAACGTGCAGAACTGCTCCCCCACCTCGCTGCTCCGGGGAGGGCACAGACCCTGGGCTGAGAGGTGTGTGCGTGGCTCTCTGGCTGTCTTGAGGCTTTTCTCCTCCTGAGCTCTCAGAAAGTCAGTCACGTGGCTCACGTGCGTTCCTCTGGATCTATCAGATTCTCTGGGTGCTTTGCTCCTGGTGTCTGTAGTTCTGTCTTGGGCAAAACTCGGGAAGTTTTCAGCAGTTATTTCTTTGAATTCGGTTTCAGTCCCACCTCCTCCTCTCCTGGGAACCCAGGACAGTCACGGTGCCCCTCCAGTGAGCCAAGCTGTGGGCACCGGGTGCTGGTCATGCTCCAGCCTGCTTTCTGGGCTGTCCTGGTCCCCCCTCTGTCCCCCCTCACCCTCACTCTGCTGCTCTGAGCTCTCCTGTGTTTTGGTGATTGTATTTTTAATTCTATTAATTTCCATTTGGTTTTTTATAACTTCCTTTCCTTTGCTGATGTTTTCATTCTTTTCCTTTGTGTAAAGGGAATTTTTAATATTTTGTTGGACTATTTTTTATGATCCTTGCTCTAAATCTCTTATCTGTTATTTTAAGGTCAGGTGCATCTCAGTGTTGGTGTCTATACTTCTCTCATTTAAGTTAAGATCTTCCTGGTTTGGAGTATGACAAGCAATTTCTGGTAGAATCTTGGATATTATTTTTCATTCTGTGTCATGACTCCAGATCCTGTTAGTTATTTTTGGCAGGCGGTTCCCATGACAGATTCAGCACAAGGGCCAGGTGGGTGTGTGATGAGTTTCTTTGTGACCCACTCAGCCTCATACATGAATAGGAGTAGCTATTGATGCCACCCAGAAAACGTGGGGTGCCGACTCCTACCACTCCCCTCTGTAAAATGGGGCATTGCCCTCATCCCTGGTGGGCCTACAAGACTTGAGAGAGGTGGCGGAGGGTGACTGGCACCTGTTGAGGGAGAGGGGCACAGACCTGTGCTGAGAGGTGGTGCACAGCTCTCTCTGGCTGCCTTGAGACGTTTTTTCTCTTTAGTTCTCAGGAGATTCGTGGTATCACCAGCTCCGCTCACAAGGATTTGGGGGAGGTTAGTTCTGCACTCAGCCGAGAGAACGCCACCAGGCTGACTTGGAGCGTGGGAAGGGGGTAGGAATGAGAATGGGCAAAAGCCCTGCTCCCAAGCCTGTTGAGACCCAGGGAGGGAGCAGGTGGGGTGGAGCAAGTCCTGCTCTGGCCGGGCACCATTCTGGGTCTTTTCCTGGGGCGCTGGCCTGCTCTGGTGGTGCTGAGGTGAGGCCCAGGGACTCGCCGCCACCCCAGCCTCCAGCTCAGCCTCCAGCCCCTCCCCTCGCACCTCTCAGAGCCCCCCTGGGCTTGCTTATTGTGTCGACCAGGACTTTCACTTGTGGGAGAGAGGAAGTGGGATGGATGGGGCTACTCCATCCTGACCAGAGCCAGAGCATTCTCGTCACTTCTAATCCATAAAAGGAGAGGCATTCATGAGGCAAAGCGAACACAAAGAGGAGTCCCAGGTCTCAGCAGTGTTGATGTGGGACATAAATGACCGTTTTCCCTGGACAGCTCTTCATACGGGGTGCTGAGCAGCATCCTTGGCCTCTATGCTCCGGGCACGACTAGTGACAAACAAGATGTCCCCAGACATTGCAAGGTTTCCCAGGGTGTTGGACAAGTAATAAGTTGTAGTGCTTCTCAATATTACCAAAGCTACATGACGAAGACGTCTTGCCCCAGCACAGGAGGTCGACCCCGTTGCCAATGACCCTCCCACTGGAGACAGCTCGGCCGGGCTGCGGCACCATGCCGAGCACCATCATCAGGAATCCAAAGAGGCTCCTCCACTCTGAGACACTTGGAGAAAGGGCAAAGGCTTTAGGCCCCTGAGGAGACTGTGGGCTCCACTCTCCTCTTGATCCAGGGGCCCTTGAAGCCCACCTCCGACCTCCTTGCCGACCCCAGTCTACCCAGACCCATCCCTCCTCAGGATGCCCAAGTGGGTCTGTCCCACCTGCGCAGATCTGAGTTCTGCCCCCCACCAGAGGTCCCCTGCCAGCCCACCAGCACAGGAGCGGTCCCCACAGAGCCATTCCTCCAAGCAGTGTCTAGGTGTCCTCGGGTCTAATGCATCCCAATGGACAGTCAGGTGGGCAGGAGGGCAGTGGCCTGCTCCCGCCAGGCCATCCCCTCGTCCTGTTGTAAGAACCAGAACCTGAGGTACTGCTCCTGAGGGAGCCACCTGTGTGGTGGGTGCCACCTGTGAGGTTGGAGGCTGCGCCGGCTGTTGGAAGGCAGTGCCCACGGCCTGCTGCTGACTGAGCCCACCTTCCTGCCCAGAGCGAGTCCAGCCCAGGAGAACAGGTGTCTGCTCCACTTCATGTGGAGTGGCTCCACCGGCCATGCCTCTGCCCAGCTCCAGGCCAACAGCAGTCATAGCTGCAGACATCCATTCCTGATTGAGTAGGTCATCGCAGTGACATCACCAAGACATCTTAAAGTCTCAAATGCAGAGACTTTGTGCGGATTCGCTACCTGGGGGACATCAGATAGGTCAGGGGGGCTGATGTTGCAGGGCTCGTCACGCACCCGCGCACAGGAGGACAAGCCCTGATCTCAGTTAGACAGAGCCCTCCCTTCAAAGAGTCCACAGGGGGACGGTGGCCTAGGGGAACACAGCCCATGGGCAACGGGGGGGGGGGGCAACCTGGCTGGCACCCTGCGAGGCCCGGGCAGGCTCCCTGCAGGAAGCAGACTCCAAAGATAGAAGAACAACCTGGAGCCACATAAATCCACAGACAGAAGGCACTCGGCAGGTGTCTAATCAACGACTAAGGGCTTCTGGGTAAACTCTGTGCCGAAACCACGGAAGAGTAGGTGAGGAGGGACAGAGCCCAGGTCTCTGTGCCGCTGGGAACAGAGACCCCAGGTGAGCATGTGGATCCCAGGCAGCCGGGAAACAGGGTGGAGGACCCCTGGGCAAGGACCTGCCCCCAGCAGCCCACCAGAGAGTGCAAGGCCCCACGTCCTCCCGGTCAGAGCACAGCAGCAGAACTGGCCGTGTGGGTCGGAGTAGGGACTGCTGCTGGGGGAGAGGCCCCTGGGGCGAAGGTCAGGAGCCTCTGAGAGTCCCAGAGTCAAGTCTGGAGCAGGCGAGGGGCACCGGGATGTGAGCGGCAGAGAGCCACTCGGAGGAGGAAAGGGGCAAGGCCAGCACCCCACCCCACAGGCCGGCAAGCCGCGGTGTCCTGCGCGTCCCAGAGTCCCCGCCCGCCATCTGCCCAGGGAAGGACAGCGCACCCTGCCGAGAGCTGCCCAACCACCTCTCCATCCCACAGCAAAAGTGCAGGGGACCACTCCCAGCAAACACCTCCTGCACTTCACCTGCTCCGCGTTCCAGCTGGGAGGAGCTGACCATCCAGCCGCTGACCTTCAGGTTGCATGACAGGATCCTGAAGCTTCCTCCTTCTGGGCTGGACGGACGTCTCTGTGCTTCCAGGATTCCTGGGGCACCACAGCGATCCCAGAGGACAGCGTTAGGAAGGGGCGTGGGGTCCGCTGGGGCAAGAGAGTGGGACCCTGCTGGATCGGGCCAGTGCCCTCGTCAGGGACAGCAGGAGAGTCTTCTCATCAGGACACGGCAAGATGTGCCCGTCACAGCCTGGAGGCGGGCCCTCACCAGAGCCCACCCACCGGGCACCTGCCCTCGGACTCCACTCCAGAACCACATCAGAAACACACCCTGCCATCTGAGCCCCAGTCTGTGTGTTGTCATTACAGCTGCCCCAAGTGGCCAACACTCATCAGTCAACATCTGGACTTTGAAACACTTTCTGAACTCTTAGGGCTCTTGTAAAAGTAAAATTGACACATCATCAGATTATACCAAGAGGATTTCATTACCCTCACTATGGAGGACACTCAGGCTGCGAGCCGCGATCACAAACACGATGTCCTTGATCCTTCTGAACAACACTGCGAGATGCGACCCTCGCAACAATGGTACAACGAAGCCTGTGGCCACTCACCAGCAGGAACGGGAAGTGCTGCTGAAGAGCCACCAAGGCTCTCAAGACAGTGGTCACTGGGCATCTGCAGAGGTGGACATAGAGCCTCCTGCTCCTTGCAGGGCTGTCCAGCTCTGTGTCCACCCTCACCCAGTAAGTACACCATCTCCTTGGTCCACGGAGCGGCCTGGCACATATGTGGGTCGTGAGAGGCGTGGAGTCTAAGAGCGAAACTCACATGAGAAGCTAATCCAAATTGTCTCAGAGCCAGCCAGAGCCCGGGCACACAGCTGTGGTGACCATGACCCCCACTGTGCCTCAGACGCTTGAAGCGCTCTCCTGAAAGACCTCCCTGACCATCACAATAATCAGATACTGTTATTTTCATTTTCCAGACAAGGAGGTCAGTGAAGGGGATCAGCAGTGCCCCCAGGTTGACGAGGTGGCCCCCACTGACACACGAGCCCTGGATGCCGCACTAGGGGAGGGTAGAAGGAAAGAAAGCCGGGGATCCGCACCCACAGCCCAGGGGGGAGAGAAGGCGGGCTGCGGTGTGTGGGTGTCCCAGGGATCCCGATTCCAAGCAGGAAGAGAGTTCGTTTCAGATAACCACAAGCCACACTGGACTCTGGGGAACTGGGAGGAAGGAGCCTTGGCTTTTCAGTGTGTCACAGGACACCTTCAGCCTGTGTTGGTATGGTCTTCCTCAGGCCAGAGGCCCCCGAGCCCTGCTCTGGACAGCAGACTCCAAGGGTCTTGGTGGCCGATCAGCCGCCGTGCCTGCTTCGCGGCCCCCACCGACTCAGTGATTCGTGGGGAAACTTTGCTCATCCACGTCCTCGAGGCTTAAACAGACCACGTGTCACCTTCCAGCCACTCCTGAGCAAGCGTGGGCAGTGGGGAGCAGGGTGGGCGGCAGCCCCAGGCCGGGCGCACTGTCTGCAGGGCAGATGTGAGGACAAAACCCCAGGAGGGAGCGGGAGACCCTGCCCTCTCCTGCCCCGCATTCTTCTCCCGAGCTGCGTGCCCGTCGCCATGGTACAGGCACTGGGCTCCCAGGCCTTGCCCTGCCTGCCGTGTGCTGCGACAATTGGATTTAATCAGCCAGACGATGGCGGGGCTTCCTCCATGTGAGCGGAATAAAACTTCCCACCAGTTAAACCCAAAAGTCCCTGAAAGCCATAAATAATCAGCAGCTCCCACGAGGGGCACCTGCCTGCTGGGCTCGTGGAGGCTGCAGGGCTGAGGAGGGTTCAGACTTCCGAGCGCCGGCCGCTGCTGGTGGCAACAGGCTGAGCAGCCTGTGGCGGGAGCATCCTCGCTGGGCATGCTCACACTGCAGACCCAGAGACTGGGCTCGGAGCAACGGCTTAAAGTGGAAGATCCTGCACACAGTCCTTACTCCAGGCAAGGGAAGGAGAGGAACGAGGAAAGACCACGAGGAAGGCCACTGGACAGGGTGGTGTGCAGGAGTGAGCTCCACAGCAGATGTCCTGGTGCACCCCTCGCAGCCCTGTGAAAGGTGCTGCTCTTGTGAACACAGGGAACTCGAACCGAGGGCTGCAGCCGCTTGCACATGACCGGACTGTGGGACCTGGGAGTACAGTGTCAGATCCATGTTCACAGCCATGGGACCCAGGACCACAGTGTCAGGTCCACATTCACAGCCGTGGGACCCAGGACCACAGTGTCAGGTCCACATTCACAGCCGTGGGACCTGGGAGTACAGTGTCAGGTCCACGTTCACAGCCGTGGGACCCAGGACCACAGTGTCAGGTCCACATTCACAGCCATGGGACCTAGGACCACAGTGTCAGATCCACATTCACAGCCATGAGACCTAGGACCACAGTGTCAGGTCCACATTCACAGCCGTGGGACCCAGGACCACAGTGTCAGATCCACATTCACAGCCATGAGACCTAGGACCACAGTGTCTGATCTACGTTCACAGCCATGGGACCCAGGAGTACAGTGTCAGATCCACGTTCACAGCCGTGGGACCTAGGACCACAGTGTCAGATCCACGTTCACAGCCATGGGACCTAGGAGTACAGTGTCAGGTCCACATTCACAGCCATGAGACCTAGGACCACAGTGTCTGATCCACGTTCACAGCCGTGGGACCCAGGAGTACAGTGTCAGGTCCATATGCACAGCCATGGGACCTAGGACCACAGTGTCAGGTCCACATGCACAGCCGTGGGACCTAGGACCACAGTGTCAGGTCCACATGCACAGCCGTGGGACCTAGGACCACAGTGTCAGGTCCACATGCACAGCCGTGGGACCTAGGACCACAGTGTCAGGTCCACATGCACAGCTGTGGGACCCAGGACCACAGTGTCAGATCCATGTTCACAGCCATGGGACCTAGGACCACAGTGTCAGGTCCACATTCACAGCCGTGGGACCCAGGAGTACAGTGTCAGGTCCACATGCACAGCCATGGGACCTAGGACCACAGTGTCAGGTCCACATGCACAGCCGTGGGACCCAGGAGTACAGTGTCAGATCCACCTTCACAGACATGGGACCTAGTAGTACAGTTTAGATCCACGTTCACAGCCGTGGGACCCAGGAGTACAGTGTCAGGTCCACATGCACAGCCGTGGGACCCAGGAGTACAGTGTCAGATCCACCTTCACAGACATGGGACCTAGGACCACAGTGTCAGGTCCACATGCACAGCCGTGGGACCCAGGAGTACAGTGTCAGATCCACCTTCACAGACATGGGACCTAGTAGTACAGTTTAGATCCACATTCACAGCCATGGGACCTAGGAATACAGTGTCAGGTCCACATGCACAGCCGTGGGACCTAGGACCACAGTGTCAGGTCCACATGCACAGCCGTGGGACCTAGGACCACAGTGTCAGGTCCACATGCACAGCCGTGGGACCCAGGAGTACAGTGTCAGATCCACCTTCACAGACATGGGACCTAGGACCACAGTGTCAGGTCCACATGCACAGCCGTGGGACCCAGGAGTACAGTGTCAGATCCACCTTCACAGACATGGGACCTAGTAGTACAGTTTAGATCCACATTCACAGCCATGGGACCTAGGAATACAGTGTCAGGTCCACATGCACAGCCGTGGGACCTAGGACCACAGTGTCAGGTCCACATGCACAGCCGTGGGACCTAGGACCACAGTGTCAGGTCCACATGCACAGCCGTGGGACCCAGGAGTACAGTGTCAGATCCACCTTCACAGACATGGGACCTAGTAGTACAGTTTAGATCCACGTTCACAGCCGTGGGACCCAGGAGTACAGTGTCAGGTCCACATGCACAGCCGTGGGACCCAGGAGTACAGTGTCAGATCCACCTTCACAGACATGGGACCTAGGACCACAGTGTCAGGTCCACATGCACAGCCGTGGGACCCAGGAGTACAGTGTCAGATCCACCTTCACAGACATGGGACCTAGTAGTACAGTTTAGATCCACATTCACAGCCATGGGACCTAGGAATACAGTGTCAGGTCCACATGCACAGCCGTGGGACCTAGGACCACAGTGTCAGGTCCACATGCACAGCCGTGGGACCTAGGACCACAGTGTCAGGTCCACATGCACAGCCGTGGGACCCAGGAGTACAGTGTCAGATCCACCTTCACAGACATGGGACCTAGGACCACAGTGTCAGGTCCACATGCACAGCCGTGGGACCCAGGAGTACAGTGTCAGATCCACCTTCACAGACATGGGACCTAGTAGTACAGTTTAGATCCACATTCACAGCCATGGGACCTAGGAATACAGTGTCAGGTCCACATGCACAGCCGTGGGACCTAGGACCACAGTGTCAGGTCCACATGCACAGCCGTGGGACCTAGGACCACAGTGTCAGGTCCACATGCACAGCCGTGGGACCCAGGAGTACAGTGTCAGATCCACCTTCACAGACATGGGACCTAGTAGTACAGTTTAGATCCACATTCACAGCCATGGGACCTAGGAATACAGTGTCAGGTCCACATGCACAGCCTTGGGACCTAGGACCACAGTGTCAGGTCCACATGCACAGCCGTGGGACCTAGGACCACAGTGTCAGGTCCACATGCACAGC
This sequence comes from Marmota flaviventris, assembly GCF_047511675.1. Taxonomy (NCBI): domain Eukaryota; kingdom Metazoa; phylum Chordata; class Mammalia; order Rodentia; family Sciuridae; genus Marmota; species Marmota flaviventris. The sequence goes on along the minus strand of NC_092513.1, from coordinate 1,151,860 downwards.
CGTGGGACCCAGGAGTACAGTGTCAGATCCACCTTCACAGACATGGGACCTAGGAGTACAGTGTCAGATCCACCTTCACAGACATGGGACCTAGTAGTACAGTTTAGATCCACATTCACAGCCATGGGACCTAGGAATACAGTGTCAGGTCCACATGCACAGCCGTGGGACCTAGGACCACAGTGTCAGGTCCACATGCACAGCCGTGGGACCTAGGACCACAGTGTCAGGTCCACATGCACAGCCGTGGGACCCAGGAGTACAGTGTCAGATCCACCTTCACAGACATGGGACCTAGGAGTACAGTGTCAGATCCACCTTCACAGACATGGGACCTAGTAGTACAGTTTAGATCCACATTCACAGCCATGGGACCTAGGAATACAGTGTCAGGTCCACGTGCACAGCCGTGGGACCTAGGACCACAGTGTCAGGTCCACATGCACAGCCGTGGGACCCAGGAGTACAGTGTCAGATCCACCTTCACAGACATGGGACCTAGTAGTACAGTTTAGATCCACAGGACAGTTATAGCCTTGACGATCTAGATATGCTGATTTTATGTCTGCATCTGATACGAGGTCACTGAATTCCAAGACCCTCTTGAAAACACACACACTTCACAGGAAGTGACCATGAAGCACTTGACTGTGTGCTAGTATTAAAGGGCTCAAAAGTGTTCTTCAGTGGACACCGGGCCCTGGGACCATCACGGGTGTGTTGCCGATGCCAGTGTCCACAGTAAAGAGTGTCTCCATCACCTGTGACTGAGTGGGTGCCTACGTGAGCCACAATCCATTCAGCCAGAACAAAAATCCACAGTGTCACATGCCTTCCAAAGACCCCCTGGCGAGCATGATAAGCCAGGGGTATACACTCAACCTCTGGAGTTTGAAGGAGGTGGAAACAGCCGCCCAGTGACTGAGCAGCAGCCGCTGGGGCTGGACATGGCTTGTCCAGGGCTGATGGCTGGAAGGCTGCTGCCCTGTACAGCCATCTGGGTGGCGGTGGACCTGGAGGTGGGGTCTTGGGGCAGGCCAGGGTGCTTCCCGGAGGAGAGGCTGGGAGTACTCCGGGACCCTGCTATGGGGAGTAACAGACCTGAGCCCCAGCTCCCTCTGGCCTCCTGACCCACATGCCCCCTGTCCTCCCACACCCCTGCCACGAAGCCATCTGCCCGGGAGCCCAAGCTATTGGGACCAGGTAGACTTCCTTTCTTTAAAAATCACCGACTTCAGGCATGAGTGTTTTAATCCCCACCCACGGTTCTCCCTGCTCCACGGTTTCTGCGTCTCTTCCCACCCTCCTGACATTCTGGTTGCCAGTTCACCACAGAATTTGCTCACTTCCTTTTCTTTTTGGATTGAACCCAGGGCACACTACCCCTGAGCCACACCCCAGCCCCTTTCATCTTTATTTTGAGACCTGTCTCACCAAGTGCTGAGGCTGGCCTCCAGTCGGTGCACCATCTCAGCTGCTCGGTGAGTCCCTAACGCGGGAGCCCCTGGACCACACTTCAGCTTTGCCCTGTAGTGGTGGAAGCATCTCCCTCAGACCCGAGTGTGAATCTGTCAAAGCTGGGTAGGCGGCAGCCTCCCACAGTGCTGGAAAGACGGAGTGCGATTTGCCTGCTGGCCGGAGCTAAGGGAGACCTGGGAGGGGGCTCAGCACACCACGGCAGGATGAGGACGGGGCTGCCGAGCTGCCTTCCTTCGAGGGCCGGGTCCTGGGGAAGACGGGGGAGTAGGAGCAGCACTGTGCACAGAGGGGGGCTCCTCCCCAGAACCTGTACATGCACCAAAGGAACCAATTCAGCAGTAAGACCCCTTCTCCAGTGTGGCTGTGCCCCGGGAACAGCCGAGCCTGAGAGCCGTGTGGTGTGGTGCAGCCAGCCCGGGGCAGCGCTCTGCTGACCACTCACTCTTGGAGCTCCCCAGCCAGAGCTTGTGAACTTTTGAGTAGCGAGAATGAAAAAAAAAGACATCTTTCCCATTTTACTCCCTGGAGCAGAAAGGCAGGAGGGAAGGAAGCTGGGGAGTGCTGTGCGCAGGCGGGCACTGCCGTCCAGGGACCAGTGCAGTCCCACCAGCACGCCCTGGTCTCCAGAGGTCTGTTATTTCCACTTACAGACACAGGTGCCTCGGCTACACGCGGTGGAGTGCTCTGGCAGCAGCCACCATGGAGCTGGACATTTCCCATAACGTCTGAGTGTCCCCTCCTTCCTTGCTGCTCTCTGGCCTCCACCCCAAGAGGCCAGAGCAGAGGCTAAGTGCCACCTGCCTGCTCCAGCAAACTCTGCCAGCCCAGTTCAGTCAGGCGCTTCTCCTGGGGCCTGGTTCCGCGGACGTCCCCAACGTCGGGCATAACACCTGTGGCACTGGCGTTAGCGGGGAGCTTGCTGCTGCCAAGTCCTGGGTGCAGAAGTAGCCTGGACCCTCGAGGGGTACTTCCCCATCCTGCCCTATCTCCTCCAGCCACAGAAGCCTGTCTTCCTGAGCAGCAGGTGGCAGTGGGGAGTTCGCGGGCAGCTCACAGCCCTGGGCCCAGCACTAACCCAGAGTCACCGGTCCTAGGGGGCGTTGAGCGTCCGGTTGGGCCTCCTCCTCCACTTCCTCCTGTTCCCTCTCGTTCTCTGTGCGCTGAGCTTGTACTATTTCTGAGAAACCACATAAGAGGAGGGGATGCCCGTGGGTGGAGATGGACGCAGATGCCTATCCAGGGCCACACCTCAGCCCTATGGCACAGTCAGCAGACACGGACAGAATGGGGGTGGCCAAATTAGTGTGCCCCCCAAAGAGAGCCAGTCCAAGAGGCCACGTCCTCTCAAGGCAGCTGCGCTTCCTCCAGAACCCACGGTGACGGCACAGGTCCTGCTGGTGTGCCCAGCACCTCAGGGGGCAGCCATCGGCCATCCAAGGTCCCTCCAGCTATTTGCAGGAGGTCAGCCACAGCTTTCCAGGCACACGCCTGCCTTTCCTGGGACATTCCCTGGGGCTCAGAGTGCTTTTCACTCGTGCCAGATGAAGGCGGCCGGCACTGTCGGCCCGATGGGCGTGTGTCCATCTGTGCCTCTGGCTGGGCTGAGGTGCAGTGGCCCACTCCAAGGAAGCATTGCTTACCATACAATGACCACGACTGCACAGGCAGAAGCTCCCATGCGGAGCAGCAAGCTGCAGCAGCCACCAGGGAGGCCTTGCCAGGCAGGCCTGGGGGACCTCGGAGGGCCACACACAGGAGCCAGAGGCGCACTGTCCCTGGGGTGCCCCTGACTGGACAGAGGTGCCCACCAACTCTGCCAGCTCCAAGAGCGGCACTGCAGCCCTGGGCCGGGAGGGGGAGGGTGTGCGGCACATGCCATTGGCCTCCCTGAACGGAAGGGCGAGAAGCCCTCTCTGACTACAGTGGCAGGTTCCGACATGAGCGCTCAAGGACAGCGGCAGCCACCTTAGCTGGAGCACAGGGGCGTGGGCAGGGAGCACTGCAGGCTTGGTGGGCCAACGTCGGGAGAGGTCTGTGGGAGGGAGGGAGGCAAGCCTCTTCCCTGCACAGGAGAGCATGCGTATGAGGATGCCACCTCCCACAGGGCCAGGGGCATCTGCACTGGGTGAGGGTCGTCCACGCTGGGTGAGGTGGGTCCTCACTGGGTGAGGTGGGTCCACACTGGGTAAGGGTCGTCCACGCTAGATGAGGGTCATCCACACTGGGTGAGGGTCGTCCAGGCTGGGTGAGGTGTGTTCACACTGGGTGGGTATGTGTCCACACTTTGTGAGAGTCATTCACACTGGGTGAGGGTCGTCCACGCTGGATGAGGTACGTCCCCGCTGGGTGAGGTGGGTCCACACTGGGTGAGGGTTGTCCATGCTGGGTGAGGAGCGTCCATGCTGGGTGAGGAGCGTCCATGCTGGGTGAGGAGCATCCACACTGGGTGAGGGTTGTCCATGCTGGGTGAGGAGCGTCCACGCTGGGTGAGGTGGGTCCAAACTGGGTGGGTATGTGTCCACACTTTGTGAGAGTCATCCACACTGGGTAAGTGTCGTCCACACTGGATGAGGTACGTCCACGCTGGGTGAGGTGGGTCCAAACTGGGTGAGGATTGTTCATGCTTGGTGAGATGCATCCACGCTGGGTGAGGTGCATCCATGCTGGGTGAGGGTTGTCCATGCTGCGTGAGGAGCGTCCATGCCGGGTGGGTGTGCCTCCACACTTTTTGAGCTTCATCCATGCTGGGTGAGGTGGGTCTCTGTAGGCAAAGGGTCTTCCAACTACCAAGAATGTTCCTCTTCGGGGTCTCTGTGCCAGGCCTGTGTGTGTCCTGGGGATTTATGTGTGGACCTCCTCGAGATGGGGGCTGGCATCTATGGGAGTCCCTGGCCTCCGGGGTTCAGTACCAGAATATCCCACCCTGAGGCCTGGGAGGCATCAGCGCCTCCAGACCCTGAACTGCATGTCAGTGTCAAGTGTGGCCTGGCTGGATCTTTGAGGACTGCAGGGGAGTTCAGGTGACACCACCCCCAAATATGGGGCCTTGGTATTTGAGTAAATGCCCGAAGCCAGAAGGTGACGGTCCCTCCCATCCTCCTCCCTGAAGCAGGTCCTGGCCTGCGGGGGACTTGCAGACCTTTTCCTAAGCAGGCCGTAAGACCCCTGGTGAGAGTCACCTCCCAACACGGGGAAAGGCGCACCTCTAGCGTGCAGCCCGCTGCTGCCCAACGCGCTGCCAGCCGTCCTGTTTTGATGCTCCGGTCACCTGCAAACCACCCAAGCGACGCACAGCGCACGGGCCGGCACCGCGCACATGTGCCCGTTTCTTCAGGCCTACCTTTCCATCTGACGGCTCCAGTCACAGGAGATCCGTTTCCGGGCTTTCCCCCTCACCACTGTCTGGGTCAGTTTGATTTTGAGATGTGGCCAGAGACCCCCGAGACTTTGTTTCCCTGCAGTTTCTGGCCCCAGGGAGAGCACCGCTGGCGGGAGACACCTGCTGGGTCTTGCAACTACAGTTCAGGAACTTGGGGCCTCTGGCAAAAGCACAGGAGGATCTTGGAGGAAGGGGTATTTTGAGACCTGGCTGGGACCAGAGCACAGAGATACCCTCCCTCCCTGCACAGGCCTCTCCTGCCCCAGGTGGTGGCTGACCATGGCGGTGCTCCCAGTGCACCTGGCTCCCTCCACACACAGGCTCCCTGTGCTCTGACTGGACCTCCAAGCCTCCCTCCCCTGGGCACCCTTTCCTGTTTGCTCAGGGCCACTCCAGGGGCCTCTCAACTCCTCCATCGGCAAAGACCCTATTTCAAATGAGGTCATGGGCACGGGAACTGGGGAGTGTTCAGCACATGATCTGGGGGACACCGCATGTGGGATGCCAAAGAAGCCAGGGCCCCTGGAGAACAGAGGCGCGTGGGGGGCTCCAGTCAGTGGCACCAGGAAGGCAGAGTGGTGCCTTGAGCTGCTTCCCATCGGCCGGGGAGACTCCCGGTCTAGAAGCTCTCTCCTTGGAAAGACGCAGCTGACACTGCTGGGTGGCCCCCACACACCCTGCCCGGGTGGCGGCAGCTCTGGCTTAAGCAGGCACCTGGGCTACGACCGCCGGGTCCAGTGTGGCGGGAAGGGCATTTCCATCTTGCTTTGCATTCGTCACGTTCGCATGTGAAGATGAGAGGAGCCTGGGAAAGAGGGGCGCTCCTTGAAGAATGCAGGAGCATTGTCCTCACCAGTAGCTTTGCCCTGTCCCCAGGTCTGCCTGTGTGGGCAGCTTCTCTTCCCAGAGCTCCTGCTGATGTGGCACTGTGGCTCTGGAGGATGGAGCAGGTGGGCGGGCAGCAGGCCGGCCATCAAATTCTCCTTCCAGAGCGGGTGGGTCTGCAGAGGAGCTGCCTCTGCCACTGGCCACGGGAGACCTCCACCTTGACCTCCACTGCCAGACAGGAGTCACATCCACACCTGTCCAGGGTGTTTTGGATACACCGGTCACCTGCAAACCACCCAAGCAACGCTCAGCAACAGCCATGGAAAGGTAGCCCAGCCCTTAGCCAAGAAGGCTGGACTCCCTGCGGGACTCGCCAACACCGGAGCCTCATGCCTCCCACTCCACTTGGAGGCAGCCTCCCCCAGCCAGGAAGAGGCATGCATCCCTTTGCCAGAGCCTATTCATGTGTTAGCATTCACTGTCCAACCAAAGAGTTTGCCAGAGAATAGTAGATGCTTTACATTTTGTGCATAACTAGTTCTGAGACCAGGGCTATAAAAGTTTTCTATTAACATGTAAGCACTAAGACAAGGTTTTTTTTTAACTTGATAAATATACATAACTCCTTTACAATGGGGCTCTTGTGCTGCTGATGGGGACCCTTAATGGAGAGTTATATTTCCAGGATTATATCTTTATTCAGTTGCAAATGATTTTTGGGGGGAGTTTAATACTCTGCTCCATCTATGAATAATAGTGTCACTTGAATGCCGGACACCTGGTGCAGAGAGCAGGACAGTGGGGCTCTGCACTGACCTGGCACTTCTGCCAGCCCTGCATTTTCCCAGCCTTTCCTATCCGCTCCATTCAGCATCTGATTTCATTCTCTCTCAGCAAAACGCCAGACACTTGTAACTTTATTCTCCCTCTGCAAAAACTTGCTCTCTTGTAAGGAAAAAAATCCTGGAAAAAAAATTTCTCTTATCAATCTCTTCTTATATGGAGTCTAGTAATTTGAAGGCTGGCTAAAGTTTCAGGAAAAACCTTCCAATTAAATACTGTAAAAAGATAAAATAACAGTGGCCTTGCTGCTGCCCAATAGCTTTATTGAAGCGCTCTTTTGTTGATTTATTGTACATTAGCCACTGAGCCGTGCAAAGAACATTACGTTTCAGAAAGAGCGATTCGTATGCGGCCTGCATCCACTCCAAAAACAATCAGGCCTGTATTGCGTTTTGCAAATTTATACCAGGATGTTGGTTTAGAGTGTTTCCCTGGAAAGTTTTTCAAGTGAGGGTCTGCTTTCATGGGAGAGGGTGATTGAGGCACACAAACAGACCTTTGTTTCAAAACTCACAGATGTATGGCCGGGGCTGGGCTTTGTTTTCCTCTTTAAGAAGTATTCTCAGATTTTTGTTTTGAACACAACACAGGATTGTACAAAAAAAAAAAAAAAAAAATTCAGCGTGAGGATGAATGTCTCCTATAATCTTGGGCTTTTCAGATTTTCCCAGGGTTAATTTTTCTACCCCAAACTTTGCTGGGTAGTTTTAGATTTTTGCTTTTTGTTTGTTTGTTTGGTTTGGTTTGGTTGTTAAATTCAGGCACACAACGAAAAGGAATTCTGTCTACTTCAGCTTTGAATGGCTTCAGGAAACTTCATTTCAAAGCTATTTGGGGTGTGCAAGCTCAATAAATACACTTTTGTTCCAATGCGACCTGACTTTTTCCCTCAAGGGCGCCCAAGGTCGTTCTTGGACACTTGTGAGCACCAGGTTGCGTGTATCTCAGAGCAGAGAGGACAGCCACCTGGGCTGCAGCGGAAGGAACTAAGGGTGGCAGACACGGATGTTCCACGTCAGCCCCTCTGGGCCACCAGCACAGCCCTGGCTGCCACAGGCAGGTGAGGTGCCCACAGCACCACCCAGTCAGGCTCAGATGAAGAGGACCCGCCCCCACATGGAGCTCAGAATTAGAAGAACTGTGCACAGCCCAAAGCCCCAGGCCCACACAGCCGCGGAGCAAGCCTCAGCCCACGCGGTAGCCAAGGGTATTGGTCGCTGGGCCCGGGTCTTGGCGGGCAGTGGCCAAGGATGGCCAGGCAGGGGCTGGAGTCTGGATCTGACACACCTGGACACCTCTGCGTGTTGGACCAAGAGGGTGGACAACCCTTGTACCAGGAGGAGGTTACCTGTGCGTCAGAGGCCGGAGCTCCTGAGCGGCGTGGGTCCAGGCTCAACCCTGCTGCCCTGACCGCTGCCGTTCTCTCCTCCCTTTGAGGGAAAGCAGCTTCCTCAATCCGTGGTTTCACCTGCAGCTGAAGCCAGGGTGGCATGGGCCTGGGGGAGCCTGCAGGAGGCGCCAGGGGACTGGGGGCGAGTCCGGCGGAGTGATCAGAGTTGTGTTGGTTAGGGCTCATCACTGTCAGTGCAACACACTGAGCACTGTGTCCCTCACCCAAGGACCCTTGTGTCAGTTCACGCTCACACTTAACTCAGAACAGCCTCGCTGGTTGGGTTATGAGTCCCACTTCAGAGATGAGGACTGACCAGGGAATTCAAAGAGTTTGCCTGGGGTCAGCTGCTGGCTTCTAGCAAAGCCACTTCCCCTCCGGGCACAGCAGGAATCCAGCCTGTGCACAGGTCCTGGGGTAGCTCTCCTCCACAGGCCGGCCTGAGAAGCAGACTGTGGCTGTGTATTCTCTGCCTTTCCTCCCCCCTTAGAAAATAATCTCATCAGCTCGTGGCTCTCCTTGGGACTGGCTAATGCTGGCGCTCAGTCAGCCTGCGCCTCGGCTTCCATTGTTTAAAGACCATGACTAAATTGGACTGTGCCAAATCGTACCACAGTGTGAGAATTCACTGCTGCTCTGTTGCTCCACAGCTTCATCTCCACCACGGACGCAGCCGCCCTGTGCTCGGGGGATGATGAAAAGCACCATTAATCGTTCTGAGAGGGTAACCAGGGTGTGGCTCCTGGTCCACCCAGAGAGCCGCTTGCAGGCTGCCTTCTCAGGAGAGGAGGCAGCGCCACACAGGATGGGCCGCGAGCTGGCAGCGTGGGGCAGCGGCAGACAGACACAGTGCAGGGACAGTGCCACAGCCTCCACAGGCTGAGGTCCTCAGCTCACAGCACCAGCCAATGCGCCCCCAGTGCCACCCGCGCGAGGGGCAGCGTTCATTTCTTCCTGTTCACATCGTCGTGATCAGTGGAGCTGGAGAATCTATCTCCATTTATGTGCAAAACCCTGGCAGAGCTGAGGGCTGCAGGAGCATCTGCAAAGTTTGGGAGGAGCCCAGGGTTGAGCGGGTCCAGGATCGCCGCCTCTCGGAAATCACGGCAGGCTTGAGCTTTGGGCGTCACCACCTGAACAGGGTGCAGGGTACCCACGTGCGCCCCCCCAGCAGGGCACTGAACTGCAGATGGCCGCTCACATGCCCGTGAGGTGGGACAGCCCCTCCCAAGCCTGCGTGGAGGGCCGCCCACCGCCCTCTTGGTCTCAGAGTCGGGTGGTCCTGGAGTCCGTCCTTCATCCAGGGGGTGCACCTCTCTCCCAGGAGCTGAGGTTGTGAACAAGCTGAGTCAAAGAAAACATGGCTTTCTCCTCCTACCACTTGCAACGTGTTGTTCCTGAAACCCCACCCCTGGCACCCTTGGCACAGATCGGGAACTTTGTGCATTCTGACAGCGTCCTTCTGAAGGTCGGGGAGCACACAGATCAACCCAAGGAGGTGGAGATGTCGGAGACGAAGATCCGACCCACTGTGCTCACTCAGAGCCCCAGGACAGGACTTGGGGAATACTGTGCTAGGTGTGCTGTCCCAGTTAACCAAGGCCATCTCCAAGGTGAAAGCTGTCGTCTCTATCAGCTGGAGTCAATCTGCTGACCTTGAGCCATGCATTGAAGATTCTCTTCTAAAGACGGACGTCTAACACCTAGAAATCTATAATTACTTTTTTCATTTGTTTTTTTCAAGGAAAAGCCAGGATCGGCTCTGAGAATCATCATTCATAGTCTTACTGACAGGCAGCCGAGAGCCCAGGTGTTCTTGTGCAAGCACCTGTGGCCACCTGGCAAGGGCCTGGTGCCCGGTGAGTTGATGTGATGGTCACACTCACGCCATGGCCCACCAGAGCTCAGGAGCCAGCCACTGGGCCAGCTTGCCCGGGTGCACCTCGGGCGCTGTCTCCCCGGGAGCTTTCTGCACCTGTGTTGCATGCAGTGCCTTTTCCAAAGTTGCATGAACTCATCCAGCAAACCCACCTACAGGAATGGAAACAGGCTGGAGGGAGCACCCAGGAGTCCTCCCGGGACCGAGTTTCAAACCCTGGGTCTCATGCTCCCCCTGGGCAACCCTCAGGCCCATCCTTCTGCCCCCTCCCCGCAGTGGTCTCAGACACTCCTGGTGATGGCATATGTGGTCCAGCAGGTCTGCTCACAGTATGTCCTGAAACCGACCCTTGGCTGGGAGGAGCAGAGCGCAGTGGACCCTGCCCAGGAGCAAAAGGCCTGAGGAGCGGGCATCACGCCCCTCTTAGGAAGCTTCACAAACAGCGGCCAAGCCCCCCCAGACCAGGGCACTTAAATGAACCAGGCAGGTTCTCACACTGAGGTGCCCGCGAGGGTGCCCGCCTGCCCTGCTGCACAGCTTCCGCACCTCAGGGGCGCCCAGCTCCCCCAGGGTCCTCCCCACCAACCTCCCCCAGAGGAAGGGGCAGGGAAGGGTGCACCGTGCCTCCTGTCTTCACTCTGATTAACATGATCATAGCAACAGGAAAGTCCCTGGGCCAGCCGAGAAGGGAGGACAGCAGGAAGCACTGCTGGCCCAGGGATCCAAGGGCCAAGGTGGCCACCTCCCAATCTCTCCCTCAAAGAACAGGGAGCGTGTTTCTCTACGTAGACATGCACAGGACGCTGCACGGTCAGCATGCAGGAAGGCATTCCTAAGGGACCTAGTGAGAGTTCAAGCAGGCAGCTTGCCCGCCGTGGCCCCAGGCAGAGGTTGGCCCCGGGAGACGCCCAAGCACACACACACACACACACACACACACACGTTGGGAGGACACACAGCTCCCTGCCAGGGGGACCGAAGGCACACCTGCAGGACACCTCACAGCCTTGTGGGCTGCTCGCCCAGGTCGGTGGGGAGCCACCTCACAGCCAGAGAGCCCGGCTTCCTCTAGCAGCTGCGGGGCGGGCAGCAAAGGGAACTCAGCCATTTGCCACTCGGCCAGCAGCAGGGTCGCACATCAGAGAGCAATTCTGGGACATGTCAGACTCCCTAGTGCGCTGGGATGATAGATGGCCACCGGCACCTCGCACAGGATGCCGCCTCTGCAGACGGAAAGCCCCCTGTGTGGCTATCAATATCCTACATTGAATTATTGGCGTCTGTCCTTGGCGCCTGTATTTCAGTCAGCTTGGATGCTGGAAAATTATTTTATTCAGGTGACATCCGTGATAAAGAGCCCATCGATAAATATTTTCCGCCTGAGAAATGTGCTCACCCTGCTCACTGAACAAGAGAACCACGCTTCACGCAGCCTGCCTGGGAGTCCTTCGAGAGAGCCCGCAGAGACAGGCGAGCCGCTGGCCCAGTGCCTGTCCATGCTGAGGGCACCGCTCGCTGAGTAGTGGCCTCGGGGCCCCCAGGACTGACCTGCCCCTGGGTCGAACTGGAGGATGGGTCCTGGTCCGCTGAGGAGGTGACAGGAGGACAGTCCAGGCCCCCGTGCTGACCCTCGGGCCATCACACCTCCTGGTGAAAAGCACCCTTCAGCCATGCATCGTGCCTGTGCACGCGCCAGGAGGGAGAAGCCCGAGTGCGTGGGGATCTCTGGGCCGAGGGGTCACCAGGAGACAATCCTTCCCTGGGGTCAGGTGAGGGGTCCTCTAGGCTCTCGTCTGCATGCACCAAGTGGGTTCTGGGAGAGACGAAGTGCTCACTAGGCACTGCCCAGGAGCACCAAGGAGCCCCAGCCTCACACCCCCACTTCCAGGGTTCTCTTCCTGGGTCGCTGGGAGTCAAAGGGAGAGTGGACAGCCACCACGCCGTGAGCCCAGCTGGGTCGGTCCCCATCCCCTCTGGGTCTTGTGCGGAGGTGGTCCCTGTCGGTCTGAAGCATCAGATGGGCTGCTGAGTCGGTGAACTCCTTCCTTGCGAATCCAGGAGCAGAGCTGACACAGACAGCCGGTCTCCCACCTCCGATGTCGGGCTGCCCAGGCCAGCCACGTGCCGGCCTCCGCCGGCCTGCTCCCTCATCCCAGCAGCCTGCTTTAGGGGCCCTCTGCCTGCTGAAGGAACAGAGCCCCCCGGCGTGCTGGCCCTGGGGGCACCCACCATCGCAGCTACCTCCGGGTATCTGCAGCCACGCCGCCACGTGGCCTCCGAGGTGGCAGCGCTGTCCCTCCACCTTGTCCTGGAGCCACCCTCCCACCAGCCTGGCAGTGTGTGCACAGACCTACCAAGTGACCTGCACCTGTCTTCTGTGGCCTGTGGCGCCCGACCTCTCCGGCCCGGCTGTCCTTCCTCTAGTGCTTTGGCAAACTGACCCTAAGTGACATCAGTCTCCTCCCGCTAGAGGTGGGTCTGTGCCCATCCTCTAAGTCAGGGCAGGGGCGGCTGCTTCAGCAAAGGGTGTAGGGGAATCGGTGCCGGCCGAGCGCCAGAGCCAGCTCAGAGAAGGCAGCTTCTGTCTGGGCCTCCTAGGACTCCCGTCCCTGAGAGCAGCAGCAACCAATGAGATGTCCAGTTCCCTGAGTCTGAGACCCTGGAGGGGCCACCTGCAGGCACTCTGGGTCCACAGCGTTCCCCGCCAGGAGCCAGGCAGCTCCCCGGGGCCCTGCTGGTTGTTCAGCTCCCAAGCGCTGGAGTAGAGCCGCCCGGTGACACCCACGAGACTCATCAAGAACCGCTCAGCCACACCACCAGAACTCCTGCACTGGGGGTCAAGAGCCAAAGTGGCCATTTCCAGCCCCTGTGTCAAGGAGATCTGCAGTGCCCCCACAGTCGCCAGAAACAAGTGGCTGACTCGCCCTGGAGAGCAGGAGCTGCTACCCCCTCGGCCAATCACCGTCTGTGCTGCCCCTCATCCCCTTCTTTGCTCTGTGGGCGTGGCCTCAGCAGTGAGGAGCACACTCCTGGGGACTGGCACCCCCTGATCCACGCCCACTGCTGTCCCATCACAGGAGCAGCCCTCATCTCAGCCTCCCTACCTCCCAGTCCCCCTGCGTGTCTGTGCCGTGGACCCAGGGTCCCGTCCTGCCCGCCATGGCTCTGTCCAGTGCTGCAGATCAAGGCACAGAGCAGGCCTTCCTCAGGGGCTCACGGTCCAGTGGGAGAAGACAGTAGCCAACAGTCTGGGTTTCTGAGTCTCCAGCCCAGGCCAACCCAGTTCCTTCCTGCATAAGCACTGCCTGATGGATCCTTGCCCCTAAGCACCCTCCAGGTACCACCCCAACCCCCAACTCTCCTCCCTTCCCACCCAGCCCGAGTCTCCCGCAGTTGATCAGGTCCCAGCCATCACAGCACCACCCCTTGAAGGCTGGGAGCGACCCTGATCTCACTGCTACACGCCTACTCTACAGCACGTCAGCAGACCCCCTGGGCCAGCTGTGATGGTCAGTGCAGAGTGTCAGCAGGCCCAGGTGCCCAGACATTGGGTCACACGTCACTCTGGGTGTATGCAAGGGAGTTTCTGGAGGAGACTGGCATCCGGGCCATTGAAGCCCCTATGAGGGTGGTGTTGGTCAGCCTGCCACAGCTCTGTCCAGTGCTGCAAATCAAGGTCAAAGGCCTGGACAGAGCAGGAAGGCCCCAAGTGCCCGATTCTCAGGGCTGTGGAATCTGCCCCTTTGCTGACACCCTCAGTTCTTCTGGTCTCCAACTTGTCAGCTGCGGGTCTCGGCACTTCCCAACCTACACATTCCCATGAGCGACTTTTTTATAAGAAGCTGTCTACCTATCCATCCCATCCTCCCACCCATCCACCCACCCATTCACCCATCTACCTATCTTCTGCTATCTATCCATTTGTCATCTATCCATCCATCCATTCATCAGCCAAGCATCACCCATCCACCAACCATCCATCATCTTTCTTTCACCCATGCACCCATCTGTCCGTCAAACACCTATCACTCATCTACCATCTGGGGAGCTACACCACCCCTTACCCTCTGCCCTCCCCGCTGCCTGGGACTTTCTGGAGAACTGGGACTGGGTTTGCAGCCTCCTGTCCCCCCCCCATCAGTCCACTCTCCCTCACTCTCCCACAGCCAGGCTCCCAAACACACTGACTGTGAGCAGAGGGGCCGAGCTCCAGGGGTCTCAGCAGCCCTCCTCAGTGGACAGGTGTAATACGTGGGGAGAGCCCATCTCTCCTGGGAGTCTCTGGAGTGCCCGCTGTGCCCAGGAAGTGACACGGGGGCTCTTCACAGCTGCACGGTGCCCTGCCAATGAGCCACGTCCAGAGCTATACCTGCCCCATCTGAACACACACTAGGCATTTTTCCTCCTTAATTGACATTTTCATTGAGGTCACAGTAAGTACCAGCAAAGCCATGTGAGTGTGTGTCACAGGGACATGAGCCTGAGGAGAATCAGCACTGGTCTGACGGCTGCTGGACATTTTCACCCACAGAAACCGACTCCCTGTCCGCCGCCGCCGTGGCCTTCACAGGCCAGGCCCGGGGCTGAGGTGCTGCACCCCTGTGTGAGTGGATGGAGCCCGGGGACCTCTGGTCTGTGAGTAGGGAGACAAAGGAGTGGACAGAAGAGCGCATGGGACAGCATGGCGACTAGGACACATTAAGACACAGGGACTGGAAGCACCTCGGGGGTTGAGTGAGGCCACCGCCACCTCCCAGGAGGCCGGCTAGCACCTGCAGGCCTTCTCCTAGAGCACGGGAGATGGTGTCATCAAGCCACACCAAAGCCACCCGCCTGCAGAAGCCAAGTCTGCACAGGTTCACAAACCACGGGCTGGAGAAAGGAGCTGCGTACGGGGACCGGCCCAGTTCTACTGCCCGTTGGACAGGAAGGAACTTGCCTTTGGACGTTTGGGTCCACTGCTGCTTTCCTTCTTCACCCAGAGTAACAGACTGGCACTCGTGCTGTGCCGGAGTCTCTTGGGAAGGTCCTTGGCTTGCGCATGTTAGTCTAAGTCACTGGCCTTGAAACTCGGCAGTTCTGGGGAAAGTGGAGGCCCGGGGCGGAAGAGGGTCCCGGGCTGTGGCCACCTGTCCACTGAACACAGCCGTCGCATTCCCAGCCCTCCCTGGAGGCCCAGCAGGCCCAGCAGTGTCCTGGAGAGCAGGGGCCTGGCCCAGTGCTGGGCACTGCTGTGCTCAGAAGCCCAGTGCTGCGGAGGGTGGAGCAGACTCCCGCTCCGTCCTCCTCAAGGGGATGGTGAGCAGCTCTTCCTGCTGCGACCACTCAGTGGGGTAGCAAGTCACCTGCAGGAGTGGGCCCCTCCCCTGCCCAGTTCTCCTTTCTTTATGGAATGACACAAGTTGCTAACTGTCCCTTAGTCACAAGGTCAGACCACATCGGGAGGGAGGACGTGTGCTGAGGATCACCCAGCAGAGCCTTGTCCTGGAGGCTGGAGAGAGAGGGCGAGAGGCCGTCCACGTGCACCTCTGTGGAGCTGAGGAGAAGCAGAGCTGCCAGGCCAGAGCCGCAGCTCCGGGGTGGGCGGAGAGGAAGACGGCGCAGCTCGCCAGGCAGCCCCGCTTCCACCGCCTGCCGCCTCCCCTCCTGGGCAGTGGACCAAAGACACACACACGGAGGCCAGGTGCCTTCACCCCGATACTGTGGCCAAACAGCCAATGGGAGAAGCACCCACTCACTGCCCCTGGGTCCACACCGAGCCAAGGCACCACTCTCTCACAGACACCCTGCGCTTCCACTCAGCCTCCAGGAGAGACAGACACCGGCCAACCTGGCTCTGTCCTCCGGTGCTGCCCTCAGATGTGGCCTCACCCCTCCTGACGTGTGCTCTCAGGCTGGGCAGCCACGGTCCTGGGAGGCCACCCAGACCCCTCTTGAACCGCTTTCTCTTTGCCCATGCTCTGTGTGTGCCAGGTGGCAGCCACTGGTGTTGCAGGGCTGCTGGTGCCAGCGCCTGAGCCCTCAGCCAGCGCCTTGGGGCCTGCAGGCCTCCACTCCTGGGTCCTCGTCCAAACCAGGGCCCGTGCCCAGCCCTACACCAAGTTAGCCTCCTCCAGGTCCTCCTCAGAGCTTCCCACAGGCCCAGAGGGACCCAGCTGGACCCTCGTGGGATCAGGGTGGGCTGAAGGGGCAGGAAGATGAAGGAGCAGGGATGATACCAGGACTTGTTCTTTATGCTCTTGAGGAAAGAGGGATAAGCCCAAAATAACCTCACAAGTGCTCCAGGCCTCAGGGGTCAGGGAACTCACATCTGAGAGGCCAGCTGCCCAGAATGCACTGAGAGAAAATCTGAATTGCAGCGGCAAACCCACACCCACCCGCTAGGACCACCTACCACCACGCAGCCCTGACGGCCCCAGGCCCACAGAGGCCCTCTGTGACACTGCAGCACGTGCTCCGTGGTGTCTGGCCTCCCCTGGGAAGATGTCTGGATGTCCACGTGCACATGGACGACCTGGAGTCCAGGAGCACAGACAGACCCAGGCGCAGACCACATGCCCTGACCACCCCAGCCCACCATGCTCAGCGTGCCCAGCGGCATCCCTGAAGTCACATCCAGGCACAGAACACAGACGGGCAGACAGCGGCGACAGGGTGCTCTGCTCCTGCCCGAGTGCCCACCAACCTGACCCTGCAGACCAGGCGCTGCAGACGGTGAGCTCTCGGGCAGCCCTGCCGCGGGGCCTGGAGAAGCCCAGGTCTGCGGAAGACCCCGTGTGTCCTGAAGAAGGCCCACGTGCCGTCCACAGGCCCCTGGCTGCCGCACGGTCAGCAGGACTCAGGAAACGCTCCCTCCTGCACATCCGCTCAGCCCCTCTGCTGTCCCCAACTAGCCCCATGACGGAAAATCAAAGCCATGTATCATATTCGGAAGATTCAGCGCCGTGGTCAGGACGCGGCCGCCTCTGCTGCAGTACTCACGGGTGCTGTGGGGGAGAGGCGAGGGCAGCTCTGGCCAGGCGCGTCGATAATCCTCAGAGACACCTCCACAGCAGTTTTTAGAGGTCTCTGCCCAAGTCGCTGAGCACAGCATGGGGATAACCACTGAGCAGCAGCCTCCTGTCCACAGGCAGGCTCTCCTTCCCCAGGAGGCAGGGCCGTGCCGCTGAGGGTCCGCAGGTCCTGGGAGGAAGTCCCTGGCTTGGGCCCTCAAGGTCCTCAGCTGTGTCATTTTCTGCCACCTCCATAACAAAGCCCCACAGGCTTCGAGCCTCCACCAACACAAACACCATTCCAGGCAACTGAAGCCCAAAGTCCACTTCACAGTCGAGATGGAGGACTCAGCAGATGCCAGCTGCCCTTCTCCTGACCTCGGACGCTGGACTCCAGGCTCTGTGGCCATGTGCGGGTCTTCAGGACCTGCAGCATGACACCCCTGGGCATTGGGACCCCCAGCCTGCACAGTCAGCTGGAGGTGCCCCCCTGGACAGAGCCACACCAGCAGCCTTTCTAGGTCTGACTGGCCAATGGCCTGTGGTAGGACTTCCACTCACAACCACATGAGCCAAATCCTAACGAGTTCTCGCCCATCTACCTGTCATCTATCTCTCTGTCTACACTAACTCTGTCTGTGTGGAAGAACCTGACAAATGCACCACGGCTAAGTCCTTCGTTTATAAGACCACTGCAGAAAACCCGTTTGTAAATAAGGGAGATCCCAAAAGTGCTCACAGCTGCAGGAGGTCACAGCACCAGATCAGCCATCCCCCGTGTGGCCATCAGAAACCATCACGCCTGACACCTGGTCCACATTCCTCCCAGCTGGGATTGGGAGTTCCCCAAGAGGGCTTCTCTGGCCTCCAAGCCAGCTCTCACAGGGAAAGGACAGTCAGGGACCAGTAGCCTCCCCACGTGCTCACCAGGCTCTCCCTGGCCAGCAGCGTCCAGTCACAGCAGGCTCCCCTCCCTCTGCACAGCCACAACCTGTATCATTCTTTACTTTTATTGACCAGGCCACAGAAGCACACAGTACCGAATGACACGAGTCCACAGGGTGAAAAGTGAGTTTCTTCTGGCCCATCAGAGCCTCCCCTGGAGCCAGCCCCGCCCCGTCCCCAGGCCTCTCCCTGGCTGGTCCACGGGCCTTTCCTACGGGACTCCTAGGCTGAGGCTTGGCCATGGGGGGGGGGGGGGCTGGGAGTGGAGCTGGGCTCCC
This sequence comes from Marmota flaviventris, assembly GCF_047511675.1. Classification (NCBI taxonomy): domain Eukaryota; kingdom Metazoa; phylum Chordata; class Mammalia; order Rodentia; family Sciuridae; genus Marmota; species Marmota flaviventris. The sequence continues at coordinate 1,133,847 of NC_092513.1, read as the reverse complement.
TGAGCACCTGCCCTGGGCCCAGCAGCCGGACCTCCTGGATGGCTCTGTGGGGTGGTCAAGGGCCGTCCACGCCCACAGGTCTGTCTGTCTTTTCAGAATCCCCCAGGAGCTGCCTGTGAACTCATTCTCTCCCTTTTTCCTGCTTTATAACTCGCTGCCTTTGACTGTGGCTGTCAACTCTTGCTCTTGTTGTCCTGAAGTTGTGTCCACTGCTGACCCTTTGCGGCACTCTTATTCACTTTTTTCTGTTATTTATCAGCGTGGAATGATACAGTCATGAATGTTCTGCTGAGGACTGCTGTAGCTATCTATTGCTCTAACAATTCACAAAAATCGTGGATTCTATTTCTGAGAAGGTGGGATTCCATTTTATTCCCTTTTTACTTGAGTTGCTTTATTGCCAGCTTTCCAGAGGTGAGGGTCTGTGCAGTCCTCCTCTTCTCCCCAGGCTGGGCTCGACATTGCAGCATTTCGGGGAGAGTGTTCTGAATCATTTCCCCTTTGAGATCTTTGTGGTCAGGGTCCAATAGTCCAGCAGCTGCTTAGAAAGACCACATTCCTGCTCCCAGGCCGCACCGTGGGTGGGGTCCGCTGACCTGCTGGAGGCACGGGTCTGACCCCTGCGTCCCTGCAGGGTTCTTTGGGGGCTCATTCCTCAAGGCACCCAGAGGCTGGAAGTCACAGCCCTTGGTCTGAGTGTGTGCACACTCCCCTCGTCCCATGTCTCTGTTCCACGGATGACCACAGCCCGTGGAGCCCCTGCCCACGCAGCTTTGTTGTTAGAGGGGGTGCTTCTCCATGTCCTTCCCAGCCCTGGGTTCTCCTGGGTCTCTCTGCTGGACAGCCTCTGCCTGACTTCTTAATTCCAACTTCTCCGAGCCTCCTTGCTCCAGGTGAATATGCCTTATCAGCGGGTTTTGCTCAGTGTTTTTAAAAAGAGATTTTTTCTGGGACACTTGAGTGCACTTGCAGAGAGAGGTGCTGGGAGAGGGCTTTCCCACACACTTGGTCACATCGGGTGAGTCCCTCTGTCCTTGCTGCCCTTGTTCCCTCGCTGCACGTTCTGAGTTGACTTTTCCTGTGTGTGTTTCCACAGGCAGAAAGGGCTACATTTTCCTTTGGCTGTATCTTTGATGACTAAAACTTATACAATTCACTCATTATTTATTTTTAGGGAGCTCCTCTTGATCACACAACAAGAAAGAAGGCATTTAGGGCATCTCCATTTTGCAGTTTCTCTCCCCGCACATCATTACCTAATTCTGGTTAATTACACTATTTTTCTTAGTGTGTTGTTTGATGCCTTAACATGCAGCCTCCATGTACATATGTGCAAGTTGGACACTGCTCGACTTGTGGGAGTGTCAGTTCCTCGGATGAGACTATTTAAATAAGCTGGGGCTTCTATTGCAGGTGAATTTGTGGCTGGGGAAGAGCCACGTTGTGTCCATCGCATTTGAGAGTCAGGTCCTGCCTGGCCACCATCCCTGCACCCTCTGACCTCCCATATCTGAAGGCTCCAGCCTGCCGCAGGCCTGGCAGGCCTCCGAGCTCAGGCCCTGAACGGCTGTCGCTCAGTCACGTGTGAAGCAAAGCAGCAACGGGCATCCCTTGCTCGTTGGTGGACAGTGCCAAGCCCCCGCGCGGTCTCAGTCTTTTCAGCTCCATTTCTCAGAGTGGAGACTGGCACCGTGAAAGACCTCTGGACCCAGCAGTGTGCCTGCCTCCCCAGCTGGGCCTCCCTGCAGGGTCTTCTCTGTAGCTGAGATCTGTGCTTCGTCCTGGCCACTGCGGTCTCCCACCCAGATGAGCCGCGCTCTCCAGGTTGGCCTTCCTTGCTGCCAGGCTGGGTTCTCACACCCGGGTCTGCACCTGCTCTGCTCGAGAGTCCACAGCCAGCACCCAGAAGGTGCAGAGGCTCCAGAGGCCAGCTGTCATGCTCTTGGACTTCCCAGATTCGGCCAGGCAAGGAGCACCCTGCAGCACCGCTGGCCACGCTGGGCTGGGAACACGGAACCGCCACAGAGGAAACAGGCTCTGGCAAGCACCTCCCTGGGTCCCCAGGAACCTCGGGGTATCTGCCTGTGGAGACTCGGCTTCACAGCACACTGCCTCAGCCTGCCCAGGGCACCAGCACAGCTGACCCCCAGCCCTGCTGCCACACTCTGCCAGGGCTGCTCTTGCAGCCTGGTGGCCCCCACCTACTGTCCGTGGCCAGCAGCTGGTATCCCTGGTCATCCTGCGGATCCATGGTCAGCACCTCGTATCTATGTTTGGCACCTGGTGCCCCTGCTCATACCTGCTATCCACGGTCATTACTGTATATCCACAGTCAGGACCCAATATCCACAGTCCTCACCTGCTATCCATGGTCAGCACCTGCACCTGATGGTATCACCTGGTCCCCAGCAATCGGCACCAGGTGCTGGAGGTCATCACCTGCTGCCCCGTGGTCATCAGTGCCCCCTGGAGAGCAGTTTCCAGGACATGGGTGCGCTTGCTGAGGACTGCGCTTCTGTTTGGAGTTCTCTGAGCACACAACAGAATTCCTAGAACAGAGGCCGGGCTGCTCTGGCCCCTCTGTGGGCCTTCCATTTGAGCACCGACCAAACAGACTTCAAACCCAAATCCCAGCCTTTCACACAGGGCTTTTCGTGGTGCTGACGTGCCCTTCCTGGTTTCTGGTCATGCTCGAGCGTGCAGTTCCTCTACGTGGTTTTTCAAAGTCTTGATCCTTCAGCTGCCAGAAATTAAAACAAAAAGGCCGTGCGGCTCCCTTGTTCTGAGTCCCAAGGTTTCCAAGAGAACGCTGTCGTTAACTGCAAATCACACTGAATGGCACACTTGGTGTGGGTCCCCCTCTCGATTCCAATTATTAATAATTACCCTAAAGTTTTGGAGCTGAGTGTGAAAAGAAATATTTTGTTCCTGTACAGCAAAGGTCATGGCTCCCTTCCCACCTCCCCCCTGACCCTTCCTGAGAAGACGAAGGAGGGGACGGCACATGGCTGACCTTGTTTCACGGAACCAGTCTGTTCTTGGAATACTGTGCCAACGGTGCCTTATTTCCAGTGAATCAGCAGACTCAGCCAAGCCCCAGCAACAAGGCTGTTCAAGCATAGAGCACTCTGGTAGGAGTCACCCTCTAGCGTCCCTGGGGCTCGCGTGCACATTGGTGCAGAGAGAACGCAGCTTACCAGGGGCACAGCCTCCCTGAGGAACACACAAACCAGGCACTAACCCTAGTGAGCTCACAAGCCTCCCCCAACAGCAGCGTCTGCCTCCGGGCAGGAGGGGCCCAAAGACCTACTCTACGGGCCTGGGGCAGATTGGCCCCCCAACAGGAAGCAGGGGGCACCCTGCACAGCTGGCCCCATGACATGACTGGTCTACGGAGAGCGTCCCCGAGGTGGCCTGGCTCACCCCAGCTGCATGGAGGTCAGGAGATGAGTGGCACCTGAGGCTCCCCAGCTCCACCAGCTTCATCCTTCAAGCAAACAAGCTCATCCCATCTCAATATGGATTCTAAAACACGAGAACAATATAGACACCAAGCCGGATGAAGAACGTTCAAATGTCTTAAACTGCTTTTCCAAATGAGAAAAAAAGTTTTGCAGATGCTGGTTGTTTGCTTCAGAAGGGACCCTGTCTCCTCCTCTGTGGGTCTGACCCGTCCTGGAGGCCGGGCCAGGGAGTCCACTCAGAGCCTCAGTCCTGGGTCTCACGACAGCCAGCACTCCCAGGGTGGGGTGGGCACTGGGAAAGGAGTCTCCAGAGGCCTGTCCCTCCAGGGGAGCACTGTCCACCAAGCCTCCGCCTCTGGGCGCTCCCCCAGGGACACACAATGGGAACCTCTGGCCACCTCTGAAGAGCAGGGGCAGGATTCACGGAGTCGGTGGAGGAGCGCTAGTGGCTGATTCCCCTGCAAGCCCAGCCAGAGTGGAGAGGGAGGAGCTGAGATCCCCTTCCCTCCCACTGCTACAGCCCTGTATTTAATTGACTTACAATTTTTCCCTAATATAATTCTTTATGAGACCTGCCTTGAGCGAAGGACCCATGGTTGTTCACCGAGGGTCGTGCCTCATTTGTTCCTGTAGATTGTGCCTAATTAACGTTAACTTGTCTGTACATAAAAAGTACAATGGGCTGTCCTTTCCAATTTAATTCCGACAGTTTAATCGAATCTGTATTCTTTCAAAAATAATTAGATCATTTACACTTCATTAACATGTAATGTAATGTTGGGACATCCATCATAATGATTTCTTATTTTTCTTGTGCAATATTACCCCCTCTAATGAATCTGCAAGCACCATGCATGCCTTAATTAGCTGTATCATATCACTGACGATTTCTGAATAAAGCCCTTTCTTGAGATAGAACTGAATCATCGCAGTACATACTTTGTGGGTAGAATCTGTTCTTCTCCTGTTGAAATCACCTTCCCACAGCCAGCCTCCCAGGGCCATGGTGGGCAGCATCATTGTGGCCTAGGGCTGGCGGGGTGGGAAGGAGGGCCTCGTGGACAGGGCAGAGCTGACTCTCCATGCAGCTAGCAGCTACCCACACGGTGGACCAAGGAGACCCTCCAGCCACAGGCCTGCTCGCAGCAGCAGGTGGAGGTGTTCTACAGAGAGGTTAGACAAGCAGTGCCCTCTGGGAAGAGAGATGATGTTGCAGGCACACCTGGCTCAGGGACAGAGGAAGGGCAACTCTGTAGGGTACACCTGGCTCAGGCAGACAGACATGGTTAAGCTGCAGGCACACCTGAGGTGGGCAGGCATGGTGAAGCTGAGGCACACCTGAGGTGGGCAGGCATGGTGAAGCTGCAGGGACTCCTGCCCAGGTGGGCAGGCATGGTGAACCTGAAGGGACTCCTAACCAGGTGGGCAGGCATGGTGAAGCTGCAGGGACTCCTGCCCAGGTGGGCAGGCATGGTGAAGATGCAGGTGTTCCTGCCCAGGTGAACAGGCATGGTGAAGCTGCAGGGACTCCTGCCCAGGTGGGCAGGCATGGTGAACCTGAAGGGACTCCTGCCCAGGTGGGCAGGCATGGTGAAGCTGCAGGGACTCCTGCCCAGGTGGGCAGGCATGGTGAAGCTGAGGCACACCTGCCCAGGTGGGCAGGCATGGTGAAGCTGCAGGGACTCCTGCCCAGGTGGGCAGGCATGGTAAACCTGAAGGGGCTCCTGCCCAGGTGGGCAGGCATGGTGAAGCTGAGGCACACCTGCCCAGGTGGGCAGGCATGGTGAACCTGAAGGGACTCCTAACCAGGTGGGCAGGCATGGTGAAGCTGCAGGGACTCCTGCCCAGGTGGGCAGGCATGGTGAAGATGCAGGTGTTCCTGCCCAGGTGAACAGGCATGGTGAAGCTGCAGGGACTCCTGCCCAGGTGGGCAGGCATGGTGAAGCTGAGGCACACCTGAGGTGGGCAGGCATGGTGAAGCTGCAGGGACTCCTGCCCAGGTGGTCAGGAGTGAGGCACTTACCAGATCATCAGCCACCCTTGCCATGCCCTGTCATGATGTCACGCAGGGCAGCCTCAGCCGTCTCCAGGTGCTGGCAAGCTTCCTTCTCATGCCCCCTGTGTCCTCTAACCACTGGGCCTCATCTTGCATCTGCACTTGACCTTTCCCCCAAGCTCTCTAAGGTATGATTGACAAAACTGTATATAAGTATGGGCCCAACAGACATGACATCTCATGTAGGTGGACACTGTGGAAATGTGAAATCAAGCTGACAGGTGTCCATCACTTCACATAGTTGTGACATTTCACAATGGGAAATCTTAAGATCTATTCCCCTAGCAACATGCAAGCACAGGATGTGTTCCGTGCTACAAATCTCCTGAACATACTCCTCCTGTTGAGTTCTATGCCCCTTGACCCACTTCTCCCCACACCGGCTTCCACCCACAACCCTGGGCGCCCCCTCCTAGCCCCTGGTGCTGTGCTCCTGCCTGTTCAGACCCCACCTGTCAGAGCAACCCTGCACATTTGTCTGACTGTGCCTGGTGTGTTTCATTTAGCATAGCTCAGACATGTTGCAAGTGGTAGGGTTTCTTTCTCTTAAGAGGCTGAATAGTATGAAGACTCCTCCAAAACACCTGCTAGCATAGTTCAGTAACATCGTGGGATACAGAATCAGCAGGCAGTCATGTTTCTATGCAATAACAACAAACTATCCAGAAAGGAAATCAAGAAAAGAATCCCATCTACAGGAGTGTCAAACACAAGTAAATAAAAACATGGAATAAATTCAGCCAAGGAGGTGAACAATCCGCAGAATGGAAACTGTAAAATTCTGATTGGGGCCAGGCACAGCGGCTCACACCTGTTACCCCAGTGGCTCGGGAGGCTGAGACAGGAGAATTGCAAGTTCAAAGCCAGCCTCAGCAAAAGCAAGGCGCTGAGCAACTCAATGAGACCTTGTCTCTAAATAAACTACAAAATAGGGCTGGGGATATAGGTCAGTGGTCGAGTCCACTGAGTTCAATTCCTGGTACCAAAAAAAAAAAGAAATTGAAATTGACATAAATAAATGAAAAGCCATCCTGCTTTCATGGGTTGGAAAAATTAACATTGCTAAAATGCCTGTGCAACCTACAGTGAGCTAAGGCACAGTGCAATCCCACCGGAACCCCAGTGCATTCATCCAGAACCCGAGCGGACACTGAGGAGCCAAAGCAGGCTTGAGCAAGAGGGGCCAAGTCGGTGGCACCCCACGGGCTGACTTCAAAGTCCACTGGAAAGTGGTGATAATCAGCACGGGCCGGCCCTCGTGAAGACAGACACAGGCCAGTGGGCAGAACTGAGAGCCACAGAGCGGCTGTGGGGTCTGTGGTCAATTGGCCCACAAAGCTGCCAAGAAGACCCGCTGGGGAGGAGTCTCCTCACATGACATCGAGGAACCCGATGTCCACATGCAGCAGACACACGAAGAAATCCGTTCAGAAGGAAGCAAAGACCTGAACCTCAGATGTCAACGGCAAAACTACTAGAAGGACACGTGGGAAGCTAGCTCCTCAGCCTCCATCTGAGCAACGCTTTTCTCGTATGTGTCCCCAAGGCACCAGCAGCAAAGCACAGTAGAAATGGGATTGCGAGTAACTGGACATCTGCTGCACAGCGAGGGAGACAGAGCAGAGACCCCAGGGAACGGAGGGGATGCCGAGACCAGGCATCTGGTAAGGTCCAGGCCCAGCGAGTGTGAGGGGCTCACAACTCAACGCACGAAGGTAAGTGACCTTTGAAAATGGGCAAAGGACCTGAATCGACCTTTCTGAAAAGAAGACACTCAAACGGCCAAGAGCGGAAATCAGCCAGCGTCACTGAGCCTCAGGGTGCGGATCAGAGCCACAAGGAAACACGTCCTCACGCAGGTCGAGAAAGCTGAAAGACAGCCGCAGCGAGGCCGTGGAGAAGGGGACCCTGGTGTGCTGCTGGCTGGGACCCCAGTGGGCACAGACAGAGCGAAGACAGTGAGCAGGCTCCTCAAAATTTAGAGAGAAGCCGCCATGTGACAGCAGTGCCACCAGGTGTATAGACCCTCACTCCACTTGACATTGCGCCATCCACCACAGCCATGGTGAGGACCCAGACCAGCGCCCGTCAACAGAAGAGTGGTCAGCAGAACAGGCCCCCAGAAAAGAGGGAGGCTGCGAGGGAGGCTGCGAGGGAGGCTGCGCTGGCCCTCACGGTCCAGCAGGTGACTGCTCTCCTCCACCTCAGTCAGGGTGAGAAGCAGGCTGAGCTCCCCACCTATCAACAACAGTCCTTGAGCGACTCCCTCGCCCCTCAGGGTAAATCCAACCCCCTGGTGTACTCCACAGGGACCCCACTCAGACCCCTGCCGATCTCCCAGCACACCTGCACAGACACACTCCAACCTAGTGAAGTCACTCCTCACCTCTCTGCCTTCGAAACTCTGTTCCCACTGCCTAGAATGTCCTCCCCCATGTGTTCACCCGACTCCTACTCATCCTTCAGAACAGGCTCCGATGTGCACCCACCAAAGCTTTTCCAGATTTCAAGTCTGACTCCAAAGCCTGTGCATCTCCACAGACCAAGGTGCACACCCTGGCCACTGCCCTGCGCTCCTCATCTCTGGACAAGAAGTCAGCAAGCTCCCAGAACAAGGCGCTCTCTGGACTCAAGGGATAGACTGCTCAGCAGAGGCGTGAGCATCAAAGACGTGGCCCCATGGCCGCAGGCCCCTGTCGCGCTCAGGAGTCTGCTCCTGGGAAACACGGAGGTGGCGAGACTCGGGTCAGACAGGTGGAGGAGCTGCGTGAACTGCAGCAGGGCCCTGTAGAGAAAAGAGATCCCAGAGGCACAGGCCATGCTCCTCAACAGACGTCTGTTGGCTGGGAGGCAGGGGAGGCGGGGAGCATGCCCAGTGCACTCAGAACCCACCTCCATTGCCAACGCGGGAGCTGGACCTCCAGGGCCTCCAAGACTCTGTTTCCTAACAGGCAGGATTCCTAACCTTCCCCGCTGGACTCTAGACATACACATCATGTAACTCATTCCTCTAAGTATAGCCGCACAGGGGAGCTCAGGATCCTCGCCTTGGAGGACCCCGTGCAGTGCACCTGGCTGGTCTTTGCACGTAACAACCATGCAGACCTCGTTCAGGCTGCAGAGGAGAACTTGGACGGGTCCACACTGCTGCCCCGGGAAGCCAGAGCAGCAGCAGAGCGGAGCCGGTCGACAGCACCCCCGGATTTCCCCCTGCACACCTGGGATTGCACCTGGTCTGAGAAACGCCTGGGAACAGAAGAGAGCGTGCCCCTCCCAGCTGGGGCCCGGGGTCCATGTGGCTCCTCTGGTCCTAAGGCAGGGCTCGTGAGTCCGCAGGAGATCGTCTAAGGTGCAATCATGGGACCAAAACCGAAATGGAACAAAATGGGGACCCCTGAGAAAATGATCACAGTGCCCGCATTTTCTACGTCCCGGGAAACGCGCTGTCTCTGCAGGGTGGGCGCAGGACGCCCGGCTCCCACCAGATCCCGCCGGGAGACTGCCAGAGCTCCCGGCCTCAGGCTCTGGCCACAAGTACAAGTGCACAGCAGGCTCAGACCCACGCTGCAGCGGCATGGCGGTCTTTCCCCTCATCTCTCTTCTCCAAGCCAAGGAATAAGCAGAAGCCACCTCAGACTTGTGTCTGAAGAGAACACGGGCTGGGAAGCAGGTCCCGGGCCCACAGACGCTTACCTCCCCTCGCCAGGGGAGGCTGGGCGGCCACAGCACCACAAAGCAGAGGTAGCCAAACTCCGCACTCGAACGTGAGCCTTTTGAAAGCAGCACAGCATAATTGTCCTGCAAAACCTTTTGGGGAATCGAGGCTACTAATTAACTGCCAGTGCATCAATTAGCCATAATAGCTGTAATAATACACAAACAAGGGCATGAGACTCTCACTGCAGCACCTCTCTGTGCATCGGGTGAGCATTTTTTAAGCTTTTCCTTTGAAGATTTAAGTTAATAATTTATTCCTAATGAATTGAGTCTTTCCATTTCCCTGGTACATGGGGCATTTAAATGGCTAGAAGAAATGATGCTATTAACATGATTTTGTTTGATTTCTTTAAAAAGAAAGCATTCCACACGTAAAGCGGCACTTTGAGATGGCATTTCTGTTCCCAGCCTCGAGGGTGAGGGGATGAAGCTCGTAGGCAAGAGGTGGGGCATGGCGGAGCCAGGAAGCCAATTTCTTCTTCAGCTGGGACTTGACGACATTTCCTGAAAGTTCGGTTCCATCTTCCGCTCTCTATGAGCATAAGCAACATGACATAATTCATGAATAAAAGTAATTCACAGTAAACCAAAACTGTTCATGAGCTTCATTTCTGGTGCTTGTTTGCTAGGAGGAAATGATTCATAGAAGTAAATCTATTTCCTGAAACAAATTTCAACTAGTAAAATCCTCCCACAGCACATCCACAGCCGTGCACACCCAGACAGCTGTCCTCATGAGCACAGAGGGGACCCAAGCCTGTCCCTTCCCTTTCCTCCACAGTCGCATGGAAAGGCAGCTCTCCTCCCGGTTCCTTGGCCTCCTGCGCCTCTCCTGTCTCTGATGAGTGGCCATCTAGAAAGCACCTTCCGACTCAGCAGGAGCCTGCACACTGACCCCTCTGACAGGTGGAAACCCTGCACCAGCCCAGGTGGAGCCTGGCAGGTGCAGAGGACTGACCAGCTCAGCAGACGGGGAAATCCCAGGGCAGGACAAATCAAGTTGGTGGCTTCAAAATCTTCATGGTCTTGAAATGTTCGTGTTGAGAAACAGCTTTTAAAACAGGGAAGCCGCTAGGGGCAAGTGCCACCTACACGCCCCTGCCTGGCAGAGGCTGCCCGCACTCTAGATGCAGGACCCAACCCTGCCTGGGCTCCGCCGTGATGGAGGGAGGGAGCCCACCTGTGGGAGAAGGCGAGGGAGCAAGCCCCGCAGCCTCCACGCCTTGAAGGAGAGACATCTGCGCTCCTTCCTGACCACCACACAGCCTCCACTCCGGGAGGGAAGACGGGAAGGCGAGGACAGGGAGCTGCTGGCGCCCCATGACTGGAAGCTCAGCAACAGAGCCAGGAGACCTGGGCCAGGGCACACAGACCCCGCCAAGGCCACGGCCACTGAGGGCCAGCAATGGAAACAGGGTCCAGGGACAAGTCATCTGGGCATCCTGGGCAGAGGTGGCATTTCGAGGAAGCTCCTCGCCTTCCTCTTCGCTTGTTGGGGTGGAAGTCTCTAAGGCGTCCCGAGCTCTCCAGCAAGCCCCACGCGGCCACTGAACAGGTGAGCACTTACCTGCAACCAGAGTTTCCCTCCCCCCCACCCCGGCACGAGAGCTCTGTGCTGGGACACAGCACCAGCTGCTGCAGGACCCGGCACTGACCGTCCCCTCCTGCCTTAGAGGAGGAATGTGGCTTTGGTGAAGCTTACACCAGGTCCCACTGAATGAAGTGCAGGGAAGAGGTGGCAAGGTTTCTAGAGAGGTCATAGTGTGTTCACCTCTGCGATGTGCTTCCCACTACACATGAGGCTGGTCTCAAACTTGCCACCCTCCTGCTTTGGCCTCCCGAAGCTGGGATTGCAGATGGTTTAAATAGAGTATTCAGCCTTCAGGTGAGAGGACAGAACGATGCAGAACACAGGTGTGTGAAGGGGTGGACTCACCCAGTGCCCTGCAGCTGACCCCCTGTGCCCCGAGGACTACTTCACAGGAGAGGAGACACAGGTTTACCAGAGCCTTCTTGGACCTGCTTGGTCAGGGAGGGTAGTTTGGCAGGAACAAAAAAAGTGAGAAAAGAATAAATAAGTCAGAAGGACCTGCAGCTGTGGCCGAGCCCGAATGTCCCCAGAAGTGCTGGCATTGCTGTTCCTCTGGGAACAGGGCTATGGGGCTGTGGCCTCCACCCACAGCACATCACAGTCCACTTGGCAGTCCGGGACCCCATGGGGGGAGGCTGGGTGGGCCTCTTGCCTTCCCCTTGTGGCCTCGCCACGTGGAGTGGTCTGCCTGCTGGGCCTGCCCTCTGCCCTCGAGGCTGGGGCACGTGGACATGGCCACTCGTGGCCGTGAGCAGGAGGGAGCAGCCCTGGCTGGGTTGGTGTGGGAGGCCAAGCCAGCGGCCGCCCAGGGAGCCAGCCAGGCATCCCAGAGCACCACCTGCAGCCTCCGTGTCCTTCACTCACCACCAAGTGTCAAGTGCACTGTCCTCCGTGTCCTTCACTCACCACCAAGTGTCAAGTGCACTGTCCTGCCTGCAGAAGGACCAGAGCACCCTTGGGCTCAAGATGTGGCCACGACGGTCAGATAAACCAGGACCTTCGGACCTGAAACTGAGGACCCTGTGACCCTTGAACCTGCAGTCTAGGGACCTGCCACCTTGACCCTCCACCTGACCCTGGGGACCTCACTTCTCCATCCAAGGAAATATAGTGGCCCTTAGAGTCAGAAATGACCTGCTGATGTCAACCCCGTGTCTACCCACAGGCGCCCATAGGGGGCAGCAGCCGGAAGATGGGGCAAGGCAGACCCCACCTCACCCTGGCCCTTCCTTCCAGCCTACCTAGGAGGCTGCCAACCCTACTCCTGTCTTTTCTGTTTTCTGAAAAATTAGTGGGGGCCCCTCCTGAGAACCCAAGGTTGGGCAGGCGGCTGACTCTGCACTGAGAGACACTTCTGGGGACAAGTGCCCCCACTGGGGTCACCTCCTGTCCAGATAGGCTGAGCAGAGCACAGAAGTGGACCCCTCATGGACCAGCCACTCTGGCATCCTGCTCTGCCCCTGTGAAGCCATCCCCCAAGAGGCCTGTGCGTTGATCCCAGGACGTACAAGGCAACCTGAGCTATCTTTTTTTGAACTTATTTATTTATTTTCATTTGTTGTACATGACGGCAGAATGCACTTCATTCGTACAGAGCACAGTTTTTCATGTCTGGTTGTACACGAAGTAGAGCCACACCATTCATGTCTTCAAACGTGTACTTGGGGTAATGATGTCCATCTCACTGCACCATCTCTCTTACCCCCCACCCCCTCCTTTCCTTCCTCCCCCCTTTGCCCTGTCTAAAGTCCCTCCAATCCTCCCATGGCCCCCCTCCCCATTACGGATCAGCATCCACACATCAGAGAGAACACTCAGCCTTTGGTTTCTGGGATGGGCTTGCTTCAGTCACCATGATGTTCTCCAGCCCCATCCCTTTACCTGCGAATGCCGTGGTTTACTCTCTCTCGATGCTGAGTGTGCTCCATTGTGTGTACACACCACCGTTTCTTCATCCCGTCTTCACTCACCCCCAGCCCGCCCCTGGGACTCCAGCTGGCTCAGGTGGCCAGCTTTTGAAGGTCATTAGGGCATTTCTTTTCTTCTGGAACAGGGAGCAACCGGCTTTGGCCAGCTTCCTCACAGAGCAAGGCTGCACCTGGCAGAGGCCACACACGCTGTGGAGGCCTGCACCACCCCTGTGCTCCAACGGCCTCACCAGGAGCAGAGGACAGCCGAGTGGCTGCCCGGAAGTAAGAGGACTCACTCGAGTGGCCCTGCCAGGGCTGGTGGCCATGAGGACACGGCTCCATGGCCGCCAGCAGACGTCGTCGGGCGGAGTGTCCAGCCTCAGTGTGACATGGAGAGGAACTGGAGCCCGTCTCATCGGGAAGTGGCTCTGGGGACTGAGCAAGGAGAGGCGCCCTCCTTTGTGGGGCTGAAGGGCCGCAGCAGGCAGCTTCTGCACAACAATTGATTTCAAGCAGAGTTTTGTCTGGAAGATGTTTCTAGATTATGGCAAGAACGCATCTATAATCCTCCTGCCAATGCAGTTATGTTAACAGACGTGCCGTTCTTATCGCTGATTGATAACACTTAACTCAAAACATATTTCAGCTTTGGGAATGTCAATACTTTGCCTCCGAGTGAAGGTGACCCCTGCTCTGCTTGTTTGCTAAGTGTGCGCCATGGTTTGCTGGCGAACTTGTAAGGGTGGTTGTGTGGGCAGGCGGTTATGGATTTGCTATCTTAGCCTGAAGTGTTTGCTGCTGATTATGTGATTAAATCAATAATAATTTCTGCTTGGATCCTGTGCTTCTTGACTCATCCTCTGGTCCATGCACAGAGCAGAACAATGAGCTCTGACAGGGGCCCCTCAAGTGCAGGGTTGTGGAGGAAGTGCCCGGGCGCAGGCAGCTCCCAGCATCCTCTCAAAGCACAGCGTGGGAAGAGCTTTGCAGGTAAACAGAGAAGGAGGCTTCCAGAGGCAGGAGGCAGGGCTGAATCAATGGGGCTGTTTGCTCTGGCTTTGCCTAAAGCCCTGCCCTGGCCACAGCCTCCCTCCCTGTTACACAGACATGCTTCTTTTCTGAGCAGGAGGCTTTGCGCGTGAACAGGTACAGGCTCGCTCACCACCGGGGCAACCTTGGCTCCAGGCAGCATGTCATCCCACGTGGAGGCTGCCAGGCACCCCTCCCTCCCTATATGGGGCCCCGGCTGCCTGCAGAGGAGGCCCAGGACAGGGACACCCACACTCCAGGTCTCTGAAAGCTCAGCTTTTGTGCCACCCGGCTGCCTGGGTAGCACAGGTCAGGAGCTCAGTTCACAGTCCAGAGCACTGGAAGCCGTCATCTGTGTCCATCTTCAGCTCTTGGGAGAACGCTCCCTGGGTATCCGCCTTCATCCCCCAGAGCTGGGCAGCCAAGGAGGGGACTGTTCCAGCCACCGGCACTCGGCCGGGCTATCGGGGCAGAAATCGCAGGGACACCAGCAGATCCCCGAACCTCAGAACATCTCGTCAGTCAGTCAGTTCCCCATCAGGAGGCAGAGCCTGTGAACGAGCCCTGGCCAGAAAGCCCAGGGGGACCGCGGCGCTGGGCTGGTGCTTCGGCCCTGTGGGGGGCCCCACCGTGATGGACAACAGCCACTCTGAGTGGGTTCAGATGTCTTTCAAAAAGGACAGCCACCCCGGGGTGGGTAAGAGCAAGCTCCCGGGGTTGGCACCGAGAGCCAACTCAGTGTTCGCCGCTCCTAGGAATCGCAGATGTGGTCACCATCTACGGGGAACTGGGCATGTTTTTAAGGATTGTTTCTTTTGGGGGGGGACCAGGAAGGAGAAGCCCAAGGCTTTCTGTGTGGCATGTGGCTGCTGCTGGGGGCTCCAGGGTGGAAAGCAGGTGTCAGCCCCAGCAAGACGGCCTTGCCGTGACAGGCGCGACCCGGCTGTGGGGAGACACAGCCTTGCCGGTGCCCTCAAGGGTTCTCTCATGCTACCCAGCAGGCTCCTTTCCATAAAGAGGACAGGCAGTCCAGCCACTGGCCCCCGGGGCCCGGTGCTCTGTCCTACAGCACCCTGTGACCAGATCCTGGCCTCTGCTGCACAGCCCGTGGGCCTGGCCAGCTGCCCCCCGGCCCGAGAAGGTGCACTGTGTGCAACATCAGAGGGCAGAGACACACGGTGGTGTTACTGCCCCAAGCTGCACAGACTCAGACCCTGGGGGACAGCTGCACCTTTGCGCCTGTGTCCTCTCTCAGGTTGCTCTTCTCAGACTGGCCACTGTCCACCTTGCGACCCTGGGATGCAGGCTGCCATCTCTGTGAAACCTCAGCAGCCCTTGGACAGACAAGCCTGCTCACATAACTCCAGCGGTTCTGTCTTTTGGAAGACTCAGAACTGAAGAAGGCAGCTCCTCTCTCGGGGCAAACCCGGTGGTCAGCAGCAGGCAGACCTGTGAGTGGGAGGGGTCCCTGCACTGCTCTGGGTGCTGGAGGTGACGTCTGTGCCCTGCGCCTGGACCTGGCAGGACTGTGTGGACTCTGTTAGGCTACAGGATGGTCCTGGAGGAAACTTGGGGTGGGGCCCGACCAACATGGTCCCAGGCACGGGGCTGGCCTTGGGGGCATCGGGTAGTGGGAACGAGGGGCCTGTCCCGGGGGCCAGGCTGTTGCACGTCACACACAGTAACTTTTGACAATCCCCCAGGCAGGGAGACAGCCACCTGGGGCCTCATGCCCATTCTTCTCGCCTTCTTTCTTTTGGGGGGGACCCAGCCTGATTTCTGGGGACAGAGAAGCAGTTTCTGTCAGTAACTCCGGAGCCATCCCCCCTCCTTCCCACCAGGCGTTATTGTGAGGTGACCCCCCAGCCTGGTGGCTCTGGGCGTCTGAGAGTGTTCATGGGCTCACGATCGACCGTCAGAGCTCACCTTGGGCAACTCGGGTACTGGCCGCCTCTTCCTGCTTTCCAGATGGGTCGAACTTGAAGGCATCTCCAGTGGGTGGCTAGCCCGTCCGCCGCTATCCACACCTCCTCTCTGCAGGGCCCCCGCCCCCCACCCCGTGGTGCTGTTCCGCCTCAGCGACACCCTCTCTGATCTTCCCTGACGTGACATGGATCCAGAACTGTGGACCCCAGTGTGTTCAGAACCTCCCCGTCCCACGGGCTCCAGCCCCCGAGCACCTTCTCACTCCCCCTCCGCAGGGTCAGACACCAGGCCCTCGGCTGTGTCTGCTGTGGAGGCCACGCCCCGTGCCGCTGGGGCTCAGGAGAGTGCCCACACCCTCTCACCTTCCTTCCAGGCACCGTGAGGACCTGTTTCTCTTTAGCCACCCTGTGTGGCCACGTGTGAGGCCTCAAGCTGCCACAGCAGGGTTGGGTCATTCCACATTCCCAGAGTCAAAGAATGAACCCCACGGAGCCCAAGGTCAGTGCGGCAGTCTGGCTGGGCACAGATCACCAGCCACTGAAGCAGGAACAAACTTTATATCTGAACTCCACCAGCACACTCCACACAGGCTCCCCGGGAACTCTCCCGAACCACGCGGCTCGTCGAGGAACCAGCAACCGGAAATACCCCTCCTCCGGCACTTCCCCCACCAATGGGAACGCTCCGGGAATCCCCGCGAGAGCTCAACGGGAACTCCATGAGAACTCGCTGGCGTCACCTCTCAGCCACTACTTCTGGCAAAAATGCCATGCGTCATCCCCACTCGGCTGTGGCCCTCAACAGGTCAGCAAGTGACAGGAAGTTTATTAAAAAGTGAAAGAACTCAGAATTCTGCATCTCGCCTGGGGACAGCAAGATGCCCCCTGGGGCTGAGTGCCCAGTGTCCATGGGCAGAAAAGGGAGATGACTGGCTTTTTCAATCATTGGTTGGGGCTTGAGTCTGGGGTCTTGGCCGCAAGTGACAGACAGCAGCCTGGAGCTGGGCTTGTGACAGTTCCAGACCTTGGAACTGCTTGGCGTTGTTGGTCTCCTGTGTCCTGAGCCAGGGCCCTGTGACAAGAAAGGCAGGGGGGGACCACCTGCCTGGGCTGGCTGGTCCACACTTAACTGCCCGCTCTCCCTGTCTCAAAGCCACTATGACCCCAGGTCCTACCAAAGAGCCATGCAGGAGGGACTTCAGGGAGTCCCCTTCCCCCGCTGGCCAGCCTGGCAGTCTGTGTTGGCAGGGCTTCCCACGGGCAGTGGGGAGGAAGCTGCGTCGCAGCCCTTCAGGGTGAGCGAAGGGAGCGCTACTGGCATCCGCCATCTTTAAACACCCTCACACGTCAGCATTCCTGGGCCCTGCTGGGGAGGGGTCATCAGAGCCTGTACCTTCTCCCTCCCGGGTCTCTGTCCCTGTGAGGGAGTCTGAGAACAAGGGCCAGGGCCAGACACCCAGGGTGACTAAGGAAGCAGGCATAGATTGCTTTTCAAACAATCGGCTGAACTTATGTCTGCAGTGAGCTGGATGGACCTCGAGGTCAGTGGAGACCC
Source organism: Marmota flaviventris (assembly GCF_047511675.1). NCBI lineage: Eukaryota > Metazoa > Chordata > Mammalia > Rodentia > Sciuridae > Marmota > Marmota flaviventris. Next base: position 1,116,600 of record NC_092513.1, on the reverse strand, counting down.
AGAGCCTGCACTTGCTGCTGCTGCCCCAGAGGATCCTGTACAGATGAGAAGACCCCACCTCTGCTGCAGAGGGTCCTCTGCCTAGACATGGGTGTCTCCCGCTCGGATTTCAGTGACTCCAGAATCTCCACGTGGGCAAACTCCCAGTGCCATGTAATGCCAGGGCTGCCACAGGGACATGCCAGCTGCCAGGCCATGGTGCCTCCCCAGCACACCCGGGGAGCCAGCTGCCCTTCAGTGATGGCACCTGACCTCAGACAGGGCCAGGCAAGGCAGACTCCACAGCCCAGGGTCTCATGTCCCGTAGGAAAGTGGACAGGACAGATATGCAGCCACCCAGAAGCTATAAGTGATCCCAACTGGCCCAAGCAGTTTTTATGGGTGGGAAGGACGCCCTCTCAAGCGCCTCTTCTTCCAGTTCTCCTCCCTGGGTACCTCCTGCAATCAGCCATGACTTCAATTCCCACCCCTGACTGCTATGGATCCCAAGGAGCCTCCATGAACACAACCGGCCCAGGACACCGGCAGCACACACCCGCAGCACACACCCGCAGCACACACACCCACAGCACACACCCACAGCACACACACACGCAGCACATACCCACAGCACACAGACGCAGCACACACACACGCAGCACACACACACGCAGCACACACCCGCAGCACACACCCGCAGCACACACCCACAGCACACACACCCGCAGCACACACCTGCAGCACACACACACGCAGCACATACCCACAGCACACAGCCGCAGCACACACACACGCAGCACACACCCGCAGCACACACACCCACAGCACACACACACGCAGCACACACCTGCAGCACACACACACACACGCAGCACACACACACGCAGCACATACCCACAGCACACAGACGCAGCACACACACACGCAGCACATACCCACAGCACACACCCGCAGCACACACACCCACAGCACACACACCCGCAGCACACACCTGCAGCACACACACCCACAGCACACACACAGACGCAGCACACACACACGCAGCACATACCCACAGCACACAGACGCAGCACACACACACGCAGCACACACCCGCAGCACATACCCACAGCACACAGCCGCAGCACACACACACGCAGCACACACACACGCAGCACACACCCACAGCACACACACCCACAGCACACACCCCGCAGCACACACCCGCAGCACACACCCACAGCACACACCCGCAACACACACACCCACAGCACACACACACGCAGCACACACACGCAGCACACACACCCGCAGCACACACACCCACAGCACACACACCCTCAGCACACACACCCGCAGCACACACCCGCAACACACACACCCACAGCACACACACACGCAGCACACACACGCAGCACACACCCGCAGCACATACCCACAGCACACAGCCGCAGCACACACACACGCAGCACACACACCCGCAGCACATACCCACAGCACACAGCCGCAGCACACACACCCGCAGCACACACACCCTCAGCACACGCCCACAGCACACACACCCGCAGCACACACCCCGCAGCACACACCCACAGCACACACCCGCAACACACACACCCACAGCACACACACACGCAGCACACACCCTCAGCACACACCCACAGCACACACCCACAGCACACACACCCACAGCACACACCCACAGCACACACCCGCAGCACACACACCCTCAGCACACACCCACAGCACACACACCCACAGCACACACCCGCAGCACACACACCCACAGCACACACCCACAGCACACACACCCACAGCACACACCCACAGCACACACACCCGCAGCACACACACACGCAGCACACACACCCACAGCACACACCCGCAGCACACACACCCACAGCACACACCCACAGCACACACCCGCAGCACACACACCCACAGCACACACACCCACAGCACACACCCACAGCACACACACCCGCAGCACATACACCCACAGCACACACCCACAGCACACACACCCACAGCACACACCCTCAGCACACACACCCGCAGCACACACACCCACAGCACACACCCACAGCACACACACATGCAGCACACACACCCGCAGCACACACCCACAGCACACACCCGCAGCACACACACCCGCAGCACACACACCCACAGCACACACACCCGCAGCACACACACCCGCAGCACACACCCACAGCACACACACCCACAGCACACACCCACAGCACACACCCTCAGCACACACACCCGCAGCACACACACCCACAGCACACACCCACAGCACACACACCCGCAGCACACACACCCGCAACACACACCCGCAGCACACACACCCGCAGCACACAACCGCAGCACACACCCCGCAGCACACATCCGCAGCACACACACCCGCAGCACACATCCGCAACACACAGCGTGCACACAGAGAAGCAGGCAGAGCTTGGGGCCACGGTACCCCCCACTATGCAGGGCATTGCCCTGGAGCACATCCCTACGTGGCAGGGCATGTGTGAAGGGCATTACCTGAGCCCAGCTCCACCCATCCCCACGTGGCCCCAGGTGTCTCAAAAGGCATCCATGTGGACCCATCGCTCCCAACCCAGCGTGCCAGACCCCAGAGGAGGGCAGTCTGAGAAGGCAGCCCCCACGCCCACAGCCCTCTGGGGAACACTCAGGGACACTGGCCAGCCTAAGACACTCGCTGAAAACAGCTTGCCCTCTTCCTGGGGGTTGCCCCCTGGACTAGGCAGGAGGCTGCAGCCCCGTGTCCTTCCACCTGCCTCACCTAATCCCAGGCCCTTCCACCCGCTCTGCAGCATGCCCTTCTCACTTCCTCCGAGGGACCGGAACTCAGGGCTCCTTCCCTGTGGGCGAGGAGCATCTGCACCCCAGAGGTTATCAGAAAGGAGCAGACGGTCTCCCTGGAAACCTTCCTGATGGTTACAAGGACACCGGTCCCCACCTTGCTCCATCAGGAAAGGCACCGGTCAGGAAGCTGGGCCTGTCCCCGCACAGTGCAGCCACCTCCTTCTCCATGCAGACCACCCCCAGGCCAAGGTCCACGAGTGGAGGGTCTCGGGGAACCAGGGTCAACCCCAGGACCTCTGAAGCCCACTTGGTCCTATCTGGACACCTGGGATTGAATCTGAGGTCCAGCCCCACCTGACTCCCTCAGCTTCAAGAGTACCAGGACGTCCAGAGGACGATTCTAAATCGTGAAGAAAACTGGCTTCATGCCTGGACCCCCAGGAGTCCACTTCCTTATGTTTTACGTAAGAATATATGTTTGTGGGGTTTATTCCTACCCGAATTACAGGTACCGTTTTGGTATTTGAGTACTTGTTGTTTTTAAATATAACGCAATGCCAATGCAGATGTATCTCTTTAATTAGTCATTATCAGCCAAGACTCAACAAAGTGTGTATGTACTTCTTCTCTGAGGGATTGCTTTCTTAATTTAAATTAAATTTATTAACTGGTACATAAAATGAGGACTGTACCTCTCAGTGGGGTTCCATGGGGCGTCAATGCAGGCAGGCAGTGCGTGGATGTTACAGTCCCTGCCGTTTCCTTAGGGGAATGTCCCTCTCTGCACTGGCCGCCCAGCGCTTTGCCACTGACCACACCACACAGAGAGCTCGTCTCTCCTGTAGCTGCCTCGTGGAGCCCTCTGTGCTGTCACCAAGCCTCCCCTCACCCAGCTTTGCTGACCACCCTGCCCTGAATTTCTGGAGGCCAGCTCTACGGGACCGCACACACAGGAGGCCAGGGTACACGCCCGCTGTGGGCTAGTTCAGTGAACAAGGACCTCCAGTTCTGCCCAGGCTGCCACAATGACAGGCTTCCCTCACGTGGCCGAAGGACCCGGGCATGAACATCACAACGTCCCCACCCCACTTCCCATGGTGGCTCCACCTGTGGGCTCCTATGATGGGCGCAGTGGTGACCGGGCCTGCAGGCGTCTGTCCAGCACAGATGTCATTTCCTTTGGATGCACACCCAGGAGAGGGATGTGGGTCAGGTGGTGGTTCCGCTTTTAACATTTTGAGGAATCTGCAGTGTTTTCCCTATGGCTGAGCAGCCCACCTTCCCCCATGGCTGAGCAGCCCACCTTCCCCCATGGCTACCAGCCCACCTTCCCCCATGGCTGAGCAGCCCACCTTCCCCCATGGCTACCAGCCCACCTTCCCCCATGGCTACCAGCCCACCTTCCCCCATGGCTACCAGCCCACCTTCCCCCATGGCTACCAGCCCACCTTCCCCCATGGCTGAGCAGCCCACCTTCCCCCATGGCTGAGCAGCCCACCTTCTTGCCAACCCACCTTGCCCAGCGGTGAGCAGGGCTCCCTTTCCTGCACAGCCTCACCTGCCCTGGCATCTTCAGTCTCTGGGGAACAGTCATTGTGACTGGAGTGAGGTGCCATCTCTGTGGTTGTGACATTTCCCTGAGAATCAGTGACACTGGGCATTTTCACCTGCCTGGTGACCTTCCTGTAAGGAGTTTTTAAAGATGCATAGAATCAGAGATGGCCCACTGGGGCAGAGGACCAGAGCCACTCAAGGACCAGGGCTGCAGCACGGTGGGAGCCCCTCCTCCCGGAGGACTGGCCCTGCTGGCGGGCATGCTGGCCCAGCGTCCCCAGCGTCACCATGAGGCGTTCACACCGCCCCACAGAGAGGCACACCACAGTCTGCCCAGGCACCACTCCTGGGGAGAGAGCAGGAAGGCTCTGCATGTCCTCCTGGGTCCCTAAGGCTCTGCAGACGGGGCCACCTGCACCGTGGAAAGCAGTGGCTGCTCCAGGGGCACCGTCCGGTCCTGATCCCCTGATTCAGGTGCTCTCTGGCGCGCAACTCCTGGGGCGACCTATTTGAAAAGTCACACTGTACATCATTTGGCAATTTTGTCACTCCAGGTATGATTTTAAGAATCCATGATTATATGTCATTTGGTTAAGTCTCCATCAAACCCCTTCAGATTCCGAGCAACTGGCTCCACAATAAGTAACTGCAGCCCAGAATTAGTGATCGCGGCTCCCCTTAGAGTTTAATTGAGACTGACGTGTTTTGCAATCATGGTGGGGGCTTCTCAGGAAGACAGCCCCGTGCTATTCACTCAGCACCAGCAGGGCTGCCGTCAGTCGGGCTCGCTCACACCCTGGGGCCGTACCCACTGGCAGCGGAGGCCCAGAGCTCTGCAGCCTCGCCCAGCAGATAAATATTCAAATTATATGTGTGCAACCTGAAAGAAGCCGGGCCTTTCCCTCTGCTCCTCTGGCTGCGAGCCCTGAATGCCGCCCCATGCCAGGCCGGACGCCCTGTGGAGGCGGCACAGCTGCTGACCTGCCGCGAGCTGCCCCCTCCTTGCCCAGGACTTGCTTTTGCAGGCTGGTAGGGGGATTTCCAGTCGAGAGCCATCCAGCTTGGCATGACAGCTTTGAGAACGGTTCAGCACGGAGAGGTGAACCCCGGGACTGGGCGTGAGGATTCACGAGGGGTGGGACATGAGGGCACTCCTTGCTGGTGGAGTTGGAGCCAGTTCCACGGTGCAGGCTCCCAGGCCCGGGAAGTCCACACACTGCACCATGATCCTGAAGTGCCCTGTTATTTTGCCTTCTTTCTCCGCCCCTTTCTTTGCTTCTGGAGTCTATCCAGTAACGTCTGGGCTGTGAAACCCACTAGCACACACCTCAAGACCATGGCTGTGCAGTCATGGAACAGGACCGCGGCCAGTTCACACCAGGACACCTGATGCTGTCGATCACCACGATAGCTGGGTCGTATTTTCAGCACTGATCAGGTAAACGGATCACCCAGTACCCAGGGTCACCTTCAGGAACAGCCAGTGGCATTCACTGCACAGAGAGGGTGTCCTGAAACTGGCCATGAACACAGGGTGGAGAGTGTGGGTCTGGGCCTTGGGGATTCATGCCGAGAGCAACAAAATGCCAAGAGCGCTTTAAGAGCTTAAGTGTCCTCTGGGGTTCTGATATTCGGGGTGTTTCTGGAGAGGTGAGCTCGGCTTCATGGGCATAGTGGGTGTTTGGATGGGCAGGACCCACCATGGGCCTGGAATCATGTAGCTCTGGGCCCGGCCGGACGTAACTGCCCAAGTGCTTGGGAAATACTTCTGGAGCCCGGGACCAGAGCCCTGAGGCCCCAACCCTCCTCCTGTCTCTCGCCTGCCCACCAACCAGAGGCCTCGCAGACTGTGTCCTCATCCTTGAAAAACCTGTAGCTCGTCTCCGTCTTCACAGATGAGGCTGGCAGAGCCCAGGAGGTGGGCAGCAGTCCATCGCCAGCAGCATGGCAGAGGCCCCTGGCCCTGAGAGCTGCTTCCTGAATCCCCGCTGGAGAGCACAGGGGAAGACCACTCCCTTGGCATAGGCAAGAGGCACACCCAGGAGCCGGAACCTCCAAGGAGCGGGAAGGCGAGCCACAGCTCCTGGGGGCAGGAGGCCAAGGCAGGCCTGCAGGCGAGACTCCGGCTCCCCGAGACCCTGCTACAGCGGTCCACAGCAAATTGGCACTTTCAACACCACAACCCCAAGCCGGCCCACACCTCTAAGGGATGCGTAGATATAAATGAAATCCACAAGAGCACCTCAGTTCCCTAGTCCAGTTCTTACCTTCCAACCAACGTCAGCCACGGAGTTGATCTGGGGACAAGAACAGAAACCCATCCTGAGTCCTGGCTCTGATTTCTCGTTGCATCAAAGGATTCCCGCCCATGGCCAGTGGTGTCCATGGTGAAACCATTTATCACCTGGGTAACAGAGTCCCCAAGTCGGGAACTTGGGAGGGTCTTCTTTCAGGGAACGAGCTATTTGTGTCTTACAGTTTGAACCCGTGGGTTCTGAGGCACGATGCCACCCCCTCGAGGAGGACTCAGGAGGGCATCTAGGTGTTTGTGGTCAGGACTATTTCCCACAGTTCTTGCCTTTGTTACAGTCCAGTGTTTCTTCTTTCTTCTCAAAATAAACATTTCACAAATCAGAGGTATCTCGTGGCAAAAGGTAGACCTTTGGTCCACAGAGGTCTCATGTACCTGGCAAATCTGGTCCTCAAATCACCAACAGAGCTTCTCAGCTTCCCATTCAATTTTTGGCTTGTCTTGGGCTTAGGATTTTTAGTTACAACACTAGACTGGCTTGTATGGGAAAACCGGCCCATTATGATGTGACGGATAATGGGATTACGCTACCTGAGCTCATTCCTGTTTTCATCACCCAAATCTTAGTGAGTCCCGTCCCTGGGCTTGTCGGGAGTCAACTCTCCACCCGGCACCAGCACTCCCAGGGCACAGGGAACACTCGGCGAGGGGCAGCTGCCAGGCCCAGGCCTGGGCTGTATGCAGAATCCCCAGCCACACCTTTGCCCCCACAGGGCAGGAAGACGGGCGGGCACGTGGAGGTGGGGCCTGCCCAGGTGCTCCTCGGGCCTTGGGATCCCGGGGCCCCAGGCGGCAGTCCCCCAGACCTCAGCTGCGGCAGGCCCAGCGTTCCCAGGTTTCTTTCCCAACACCCCTTCTGCAGATGGGCGCAGATGTCTTTCCTGCTTCTGCTGGGCAGAAGACACGCCCGGAGTGCCACACTTCCCAAGCCACTCATGTGTCCTCAGCTCAGACCAGATGAGGCCGGGGACCCCGCTGAACGGGCGCGATGCATGACATCCAGCCTGGCATCCAGGGTGGCGAATCAGGCCGTGAGCCCAGGGGCAGAGGGAGGAGCTGGCTATGTGGCACCTCTCAGGCAGAGGGCTTGGGTTACTCTGCCACACCTTCTACTCAACAGAGTGCCAAGGGGACAGAGTCCAAAGGGCAGCCCCACTCCCCTGGCAGCCTCCCTGGTCCGGGAGCCTTCCACAGCCACCCGTGCACAGCCTGGCCTCCCAGCTCCCAGGCCGGGCTCTCCCCTCCTACTTTGACCTTCTAGAAGGTGCCTCCCCAGGCGGCCTGAGCAGGTCTGACCCACTCCTCTCCTCATGGGCCTCAAGCAGGGTCCCGGCCTCCTTCTCCACGGAACCTCGGGAGTTGCAGCTCTGTTGACAGCACCAAGTCCTCCGTTATTCCGAACTCACATGAAAAGCACCTTTATTGATGTCCTAACAACTCAGTGGCCATCAGGAAAAGAAACACAACTAAAGAAAATGGTGCATTTCCCCTTAGCACGCTCGCCTGCTAATGGGGCATACCCTCGCCCCATGGCTTCTCAAACCTGGGAACCCAGAGTCCAGGCCCAGGGCACATGTTCCCCGCTGGGCCACTGCCTGTATTTGACCTTTGTCTCCGGAGCCACTGAGACCAAGCCTCACAGCACCTGCCCTGCGTGGGGGCAGGTGCCCTTGGAGGTCTGGGCTGTGAAGGGCCCTGCTGGCCTTCCAGACAGTGCCCTACGGTGGACCCCTGCACCTCCTCCAGTGTGTGGGTGCCCTGCGGGGCAGCAGCTGGACATGGGACACAGGGCAAATTGAGAAGGAGGATCAATTTGGGCTGTTTCCCCCAAACCCCAGAAGCCAGCAAGTGCCATACCCTGCTGACTTTTGAGGGACCCGGCACCGTGGGGACTACACAGCCGCCACCCGCAGCTCCATCAGCAAGCACAGAACCCCAAAGGAGAACCATCTTACCTGTGAGCCTGAGCTGAGGGCCTTACACGGTCCGTCTCACCCTTTCTTCAATCTAGAGGCGCCTCTGCTAAACCCAGGTTCCCTGGTGCAGGCTGAGGGGCTCTGGACCGAGCACAGCCTGGTTGCCTCTGCCACAGAGGACAAGCTTGCCCACTTCCACACCAGGGTCCACCCCACCACAGCCCCGGTACTCTACCCTCTGCAGAGAGGCCCACTGCCAGGTGGGCTGCACCTACCTGCACACAGTGGGCCTTACCAGGACCACTCTCGGGATTCTGTAGTTCAAGTCTGCAGCTGAAACAGCACAGACAAGTGCCGACCAGGCTGCTGCAGACCCACTGCCACTCGCTCACCCACCTCGACTGCCCGCTCACCCACCTCGACAGCCCTGGTAGAGGCAGCTGCAGGTGCCCCAAGCACTCTGGCAGGCCTCGGCTGCAGGGCGAGGGATGCTGGACCCACAGTACAGAAGTGTGGGAGCAGCTGCCCGTGGGGACTCTGCTGACCCAGCCATATGGTCAGGGGCCGGGTGAGGGGCCACAGGGGCTGCACCACCACCCTACCCTAAAATGCTAACAGGTGGGTGGGAGTCCAGGAGCTTGATTTCTACCCTCTCCCAACACAGGGAACTCAGCCAGCAGCTTCCCTGCATGAAGAACACGCACCTGTGCACACACATCCACACACAGCACACCCTGACTCACACACTGCCACACACACGCGCACAGCACACTTACACCATCACGTACACACTGACATACCAACACATGTGCATGCACTTACACGCTCACTTTGCACAATGCCTGCACACACCTGCCAAAGACACCTGTCCTCACAAGTGCACACGCGTGTAGTCTTGAACACAGTCTCACAGCTGCTGTGTGGCTCTGGGGAAATCACTGCACCACCGCCTGGCACTGTTTTTCTGCTTCCACGCTGCGGTCGTGTGGGCAGGTTCTGCTGTTTCCAGCCATGTACCAGGTCTAGTGTCCCCATGTGATGAAGGCGGCCCTAGGGAACAGCTGCCTCTGACCTCAAGGCTCCTGAACAGACGTGGGCTGTGAGAACAGGGTCATCACACCAGCTCGCACGACCCATGGTGTCCTTGATGAGTCACAAGGGTCCTGCGGCCTCTTCAGGAGGGTCAGAGGAGCCCTGGTGGATCTTCAGGAGGTCAGGGGAACCCTGCTGGCTCTCAGGAGGGTCAGGGGAACCCTGCTGGATCTCAGGAGGTCAGGGGAACCCTGCTGGCTCTCAGGAGGGTCAGGGGCCCTTTTGGCTCTCAGGAGGGTCAGGGGGCCCTTTTGGCTCTTCAGGAGGGTCAGGGGGTCCTGCTGGCATTTCACGAGGGTCTTGTTGCCTCTCTCAGCTCGGTCCTCACTGCCCAGAGCACATTCTGCCCAGAGGGGTCAACCAGGGCAGCCCAGGGAGACCTCACCTCAGGCATCCCTCGGGACCCGACCACACCACAGGCCACACCAGGTGCAGCAGGGTTCCCTTGTAACCCAGAAGCCAGCAGGGTGCTGGCCTTGGGTCCAACCACCAGCCAAGCAGCGCCCTACACAAACACACAGCACCACCAAGTGACTCTTCTCCTTCATTTCAAATCCCCCAGGAAAGAACACAGACATCCACAGAAAAGAAATGGGCCCCCTGCACATTGCTAAGTACTCCCCTTGGTCAGTGGCATGAGAGCATGGGTCCGAGTCCTCCCGCCCCCCTGGCAGAGGCTGTCTCCAGGGCAGTGACGGTGGGGACCAGGATCCACAGCACTGACACCGGAGCTGCGCGTGGGAGGGACTGACATGGGGAGCAGCTTGACAGACAGTGCGTGTCAAGGGCCGGACAGCTTGTCCGCATCCTCTGAGCCCAAGTTCCCCTTCCAGCGCTCTGTCTTCGGGAAGAAGAGACATCCAGACAGAAGTTCATGTGGAGCTCTGCCCAATAGAACAGAAGCCATCCTGGGAAACACCCCGTGGTCCAGAAGAGCTGAAGTCTGTGTGAATCAAGGTGCTTTTCTATAAGGAGAGGCATGTTGGCGAGTGTATCCCAGCTAAACACTGAGTTGTAAGGACTGCCCGTTTCTGTGGCGTGAACTCCCCCATCATGCCTGTGTAGGGCGTCACTCAAACACAAACTGCAAGGATGTGGGCATACGCTTCCCCAAGCTGCTGATGTTGCTCCAGGTCTCCGCTCACCACTGCAGGGAAAGCTATGCACCCTTAAAAAATCACTCCTTTGAAGGGCAACTAGGTGGGTTCCACAGTTTAGCTATTGTGAGTTGAGCTGCTGTGAACATTGATGTGGCTGCACCACTGTAGTGTGCTGATTCTAAGTCCTTTGGGTATAAACCGAGGAGGGGGATAACTGGGTCGAATGGTGGTTCCATTGGGTTTTTGAGGAATCACCCTACTGCTTTCCAGACTGGTTGCACCAGTTTGCAGTCCCACCAGCAAATATGAGTGTATATTTCCCCCACATCCTTGCCAACATTTATTGTTGCTTGTATTCTTGATAATTGCTATTTTCTGACGAGAGTGAGATGAGATCTTAGTTTTGTTTTGCACTTCTGTCATTGCTATAGATGCTGAACATTCTTTCATATATTTATTGATTGATTGTATTTCTTCTGTGGAGTGTCTGTTCAGTTCCTTAGCCCATTTATTGATTGAGTTATTTGTTTTCTTGGTGTTAAGTTTTTTGGGTTTTGGTTTTTGGTTTTGTATTTTTTGTTGTTGTTGTTGTTTTCTGGTTTTGTTTTGTTTATGAGTTCTTTATATATCCTGGACATTAATGCTGTCTCTGAGGTGCATGTGGTAAAGATCTTCTCCCATTCTGTAGGCTCCCTTTTCATGTTATTGATTGTTTCTTTTGCTGAGAAGTTTGTATCCACCTCATTTATTGATTTTTTTTATTTTATTTCTTGTGCTTTAGGAGTCTTGTTAAGGAAGTCAGATCCTAAGCCAACATGGAAAATATACACAATGTAATATTATTCAGCCTTAAAGAAGAATGAAATGATGGCATTTGCCAATAAATGGTTGGAGCAAGAGAACATTGTGCTAAGGGAAATAAGCCAATTCCAAAAATCCAAAGGCCAAATGTTTTCTCTGTCATGCAGATGCTAATTTCACAATAAGGGGGGTGGGGACCTAGGGAAGAAAAGAGGTATTTTGGACTAGACAGAGGGGAGTGATGGGAAGGGAGGGGGTATGGGAGTAGGAATGATAGTAGAATAAATCAGACATTATCACCCTCTGTGCATGTATGATTACACAACCTATGTAACTGTATATCATGTACAGCCAGAAGAATGGAAAGTCATACTCCATTTATGTGTGATGTGTCAAAGTGCATTCTACTGTCACGTGTAACTAATTATAACAAATCTTAAAACTTTAAAAAATTACTCCTGTGAAAGACTCAGTGGCCTGAAAAACATTCACAATGTAGTGTTGCACAGAAAAGCAAGACTTAGCACTGTTTCCCTGTGGTCCAAATTTTGTTGCTTCAATTATGCATTGAGAGTGTACTAAGACCATAAGAATGGACATGCCACAGAGGCAGACACCGTCGTCCCCGGCCAAGAGCTCCACAGTGGCTATCTCAGGATTAGGAAACAACGGGAGACTCTTCCTTAGCATTGTACACAGCTCTGACTTCCAAACTTCTGAAACGCGCTTGCATTTTTTATTATTATTCATATCAATTATCGATTTTATTAATAATTAATAATTTTATTATTACTACTTGTATCAACTGTACACATTAACAGGTTTGTGGTGACCTTCCAAACATGCTTCTATTGTATGTTGACTGTATCCCTCACTACTAAGAAGACATGGTGTTGGACCTCCGTGTTCCGAGAAGCTCTTTGAACAGAATCCCTGGAAGTGTGAGAGGTGCTGCTCTGGCCACCCATGTGCACCCATCGATCGTGGGGCATCTGCAGCTCCCTCAAGCCACCCAAACACTTCAGCAGCGGAGGTCCAACAAAGTTGTTGGCACCACAAAAGGCATTTAGCGTTTGGGAAAGAAAGAAACAGCAAAACTTTGGAAGTCAGAGTGGAACTTTCAGGCTCTTGGGGGCGGGGGGGGGGGGGTGGGGTTCTTCCTGCTCAGCACACTGTGACATGCGGGGACCTGGGAGGAGCAGCTGACACTCACGTCCTCGCAGGCCCAACAGTGCAGTGTCAGGATGGTCTCAAAAGGATGCCTCTCCAACTCTGCTGAGCAACTAGAAATGAGCCAGAAACCCACAGGGCACCCTCCTCAGGCAACCCCTCTAGGGAGTGCTGTGTCCTGGATGGTCCCACCAGCGAGCAGCCAGGCTCTGCTTCCAAGACACTCGTTTGCTTGCACATTAAAGACAGCTGTCAGAGATATGTTCCAAGCTTTGTTCTCTGTTAATATTGAAGCCCGAGTGACGTCCCCCCCCCACCATGAGGCAGGCAGAGGGGCACGCTGCAGCTGGACCCTGCTGACAGGCCTCAGGAGTGGCTCTCGGGAGCCCTGCTTCCTGGCTCCAGCCTGCCCTCACATTCTGGTTAATGGCACCGTCTGGTTGTCTGCAGGTCTCACAGGGCCCGGCTCCCCTTGGGTGCATGTCTTCCCCAGTTTTGAGCATGCACACACACATGCCTGTGTGTAGACGGCACACATGCACACAGGGGCCAGGAAGACGCGCTCTGGCCACACGCACTTCCTGCTCCAGGTCTCTGAGGTGGCCTCAGCCTCCCATCAGCCACAGGCTCTGCCCCTCCTTTCACGCGCTGTTCACCAGCGTTTCCCGCTTTCCCCTGCAGCCGCTAAAGCTGAGGGTGCAGCCCCGCCCACTGGGCTTCTATCCTTCTGACACCCCCTCCTCAGAATGAAGCCCCCAGATCTCTGCAGCCTGGTGCCACCCTGGATCTCCACACCCACTGAGGACATGGTGCCCACCGCAGGTGGGGGCACCTGCACACACCCCACAGCCACCTCCCCGCCACCCTGAGCCCCACCTCCTGCGCCTGACACCACCCTATCGTGGATTGTGCTCTGACTTGCGGGGGCCTCCCAGGGCCCTGAGGATGAGGTCCACAGTTGCCCCCGGCCAGCCCTTCCACCCTTGTCTCTCTGCTTCACTCTACAGCCCTCTTCCAGGAGCCTGGAGGAGCTCTCCCTGGGGGGCCCACTGCACCCTCACCCCCGGCAGCCATCACAGCGTGGTCTGCGGGCAGGGCCTTGTGTCATGCTGTCCTGCTCACCACCACACTCCAGTCTCACCTGCTGGGCACACACGCGCCCAGGGTGGGGCAGGAAGGAGGCAGGCGGGATGCAGAGGACCACGCAGGAGACCAGGAGAACAGAGCAAGGCTGAATAACCCCGCGTGCCCGTGACTCTCACCTGATTCCCCGTTGCTGATGATAGGGAGTCCAGTCTTCTAAAACTTGTAGTCAAGGGCTGGGGTGAACTCAGAGGCACCACTTGCCTGGCCTGTGTGAAGGCCTGGGTTCCACCCCCAGCACTACAAAAGAAAGAAGAAAATAACTTCTGGTCAGAAATTTTTCTAGGAAAAAAAGAGAGACAAATAGTCCAGGCAGGAATCTTGAAGTGGTGGAAACGTCCTACCACAGTCCACCCAGAGGACACATCCATCATCCTACGGCGTCCTACCCTTCCCATTGGAAATAATGTTGTCAGACTGTTCTGAAAAACAAAAAGCCAAAAGTTACCGTGATCACCTTCTTAGGACGCACCACCAAAAATGAAACATAGCAACAGAACACAAATTCGATTTTTTGGCTTTGTAATGAGAAAAAACTCCAAGCTACACAAGAAAAAATTGAGTAGGTCATATAACAGGGCTACTTAGGAATCATTTTTCAACAAAGACAATATTTAATTTGTAATTTGGTGATAAAATGCAAATTATAATGTGTAATGAGTGTTGAGAATAGATCCATAACACCATTTAGTTTGCCCAAAGTAAAATTAATAGCAAAATGAAATACATAAGGTCTTCAAAAAGAACTCATCCTGAAAAATGTTTTGTTTTTGAAGTTATAATTTTCCTCTTAGGAAATCGAACAGTTCATAAAAATTCTAGCAATGTGAGAGAAAAATCCTGCACTCTGTCCTCCAGTCTTCACACACTTCCTCCCTGGCACAATGTACTAAACAGACACTGTCAGCAGCAGTGCGCCAGAAGCCAGCCGGCGAACCCAGTCTCGCCTGACCTAGGCCTGAGGCTTGCTCGGGGGTGGCCTCCAGGCTGTGAATGTGAGTTTGACTGGCCACCACGGTGGGTTCTCCTCAGCTTTACGTCTTCTGGTGGAAACCACCAGCCACAAGCCACACTCTGCTCTTCATGAGTATCTGGTCTAAGCCCTCAGGCAGAGGCGGGCTGGGCATGCAGGCCTGCCCGCCACAGTTGGTAGGTGACGCTTTGCCAGGTTTGCCCTGCTGCTCCCTGATGTGCACTTCAAGCCCTGCTGCTGCACGACTGAGCTCCTCTCCACCCACCAACCGACTGCCAAAACCCAGCCGTGGATTTGGTTTCCATCATACCTGCACCCCCTCCTTCAAAAAGAGGAAGTCTGCAGATTTGGGGTTCCAAGAATCAGGAGAGCTCCTCTGACTCAGCAAGCACCCCCATGTGACTCCTGCTATTGGCCATTGGTGCCCTCCTCCTGGGGGTCCCTTCATGGTGCAGTTTGGCTCCCTTCTAGGACAGGGGAGCTCCCTTTCTTTAGTCCTGGGTAGGTGAAGACACCACCTTCTCAATCACTGCAACCCTCTAGTGACTTGTGAAACTCCACTCCCGGGCCACGGGCAAGCACTAGTCATGGGGTTCAAGATGCAAGAGGGACTTAGCTATGTCCTAGACCTAGCTCCATGGGGTGAAGTAGAAACCAGGTCCAGCAGCCACCTCTGCAGTGAGAAAAGGGTCAGGAGCAACAGAGCAGGCTCCTCGCAGGTCTCTCCGTGTCCAAGAATCAACCTAAGAAGCCAGAAGAGAGAGTCTCCCCTGAAACGGGAGCTGAAGGATGTGAATGATGTGGCAGCCCCAGCCTCACCTGGAGGGCTGCCTGGCTGGGCACCGTGTGACCTTGGGAAAGAAGGCCTTCCATAGACAGTTTGCAGACCCGAGGACCACATGCCGACGCTCTGCTGGTAAACCCAGACAGCAGGCAGTTTATCAGTAGTCAGACATGCTGCTCCAACTCAGGTGGACATTTCCCAAACAAACCCATCTTCATAAAAGTAGCCCCAGCTCAATTTAGATCATCTTGCCTGCAAACTGCAAAGTATGTTCGATCTTTTTTTTCACAAGGACTGAATGAACACCTTCGAATACCCAGAATGGGGTGTTCATGCCCTGAAGTGCAGGTTCGGGTCTGGAAAGCTAAGCGCACCACAGGAGGTGATGGACAGAGTCGCCGAGCCCTGGGCACCAGGAGGAAGCACAGGCAAGGAGTCGGGACCCCTGGGGCACGCCTGCCAAGGGACGGGAGCTACGGCACCCGTTTAGCCTCAGGCCCACACAAGGTGGGCACCTCTGCTCAGCCACGGAGGCAGCACCAGCCAGCGCGTGGAGGGCTGGACACAGCGCACTCTCAACAGGCGCGGGGTCGACCTCCTGCAAACCCTGCAACTGAGAAAACCCACGTTGAACTGGCATGTTGTTTCCAGACACTGGGGTGACGACGGAGGTATGGCTCTAAGCCTAGGGCTCCCAGAAGTGACTGACAGGACGGGCAGCTCAGCTCCCCGGGGCCCAGCCGGCAGCCCCGTCCACTAAACACCCATCCCAGCCTTTCCAGGGAAGACACTGGTGGAGTGGGCACCTCCGTTCCCTCCATAACGGCTAGATCTGAGGTCCTGCCTCACCTCCCGCTGGTCTTTCCTCCTGGCCTTCCTTCTGTCGCGGAGCTGTCCGTGGTCCTCAGCAGCCTCCAGACTCACCCCAGAAGGGTCGCCCAACTCTCCAGCTACATTCTTTTTCTTTCTTTTTCTCTCTACCTCCCCTGCCGTCTCTCGGAAGAAGATGCAGTCACCACAGGGAGTGTCGAGGAACACTGGCGGCCTCCACCGGGTGGACTGTCCCGGGACTGCTTGCGGGCCAGGGGCGGGGCCTTCCAGAGAGTTCCGTTGCTGGTCACCGTCCACGCAGCAGAGTCATGCGGTAGGAAGTCTTGCTCATCCTGACAGCCAGGTTTCCAAAGGACAGGCACACAGATTCAAGGCAGAAAACTCATTTGAAAATATGGTTCTCGATTTCTGACCCGCAACTTCAGTCCACACGTGACAGTTCAAGTTCTTACAATGCACTCAGAACACAGTGGTGCAGACGATTCTTTGCCAGAGTTTGAGGATTTTCAAAGAGCTGAGCCCTCTCTGCCTCCAGCATGGGCCGGGCTCTAGGAGAAGCCCCCTGGCGTGCTCCTGAAGTCCGCCCCGCACAGGGAGGGGGCCAGGCAGAGGCTCAAGAGCTTCTCCAAGACATCCCCCTCTGTGAGGGCTCTGAAGTTGACAGGCCCTGCACACCATCCCCCCAGAGGCCAGTGGACCAGTCACCTGTACTGTACTGTGACCTCCCACACCAGCAAGTGGACACAGGGCTGCACCAGAGGGGGCTCAGCCTCCAGCCCCTGCAGGAGTCTGTGCACACCCAAGCACTCTCACTGACGGTGCGCAGGGTGACACTCACACCAGCTGGGTGCCGTCTGCTTCATCCACCATGAGATGGGCAGTTACCAAAATGTCCCCAGGGGCCCTGGGGTCTGGTGTGAGAGGATTTTTTCTACTGTCCCTGCTACTTGGATTTCAAGTTCAACTGGCTTTACAACCATGAATCCTGATTGGTTAGGTTTCTTTGCAAATTGTTTTCGGTCAAATTAATGGAGAATGAAAGTACAAAACTTTATCTCCTTCTTTTAATGTGATATTTTATGTACAGAATTATGTTATAATAAAAATTCTCTGTGCTCTATAAAACAACTGATTTAAAGCTTAGAACAAAATATCTTGGTGTCTTGGCTCACGCCAGCTGCTATAGGGCAGTAAAACATTTACGTGCAGAAGAACGCACATCCGAATCCCCCAGCCTTGCGAGCACTCTGGGACGCAGCATCACTTCGTTAAAGGGGTGAGGACACGGGAGGCCTGTGGGAGGATTTTCTGGGCCTCTTGCTGTCCCGCCATCTCTGAATTATCGGTTTCCATGGGTGATCTTTTAGCTTTCTCTGCCTTTTACCATGATCTCTACTTAAATGCATGAATTTATACTGACACTCTGTGATTATTTCAAGGAATTCAGGTTAATACCAGGTTCTGAATCACAAGATAGTGGTTCAAGCAGAAACAGTCTTAAAACAGGGACAGAATGGACACCCATGTGCCACACAGCACTGATACCAAAGGCACAAGGACCAGCTTAGAGAGACGGCCTGGATTCCTAGAGGAACAGGGGGCCACCAGACAGCAACATAAAGAGCCAGTTCAACGGACATCCTCAGCCAGACCTCCACGGTAGGACAGCCTAGTGGCTCTCAGCTCCCAACGAGGAACCAAGCCACTGAGACCCGTGAGGACAGGGTCGTGCTTCCTCGTGGAAAAGTCCCAGTGGGTGGTGACAAAACGAGGGAATCAGTCACCCTCAGAACATGACTCCAGGGCTGCTGTTGTCAGACCCCGCCATGCAGAAGGGGCGTTACTGGAGAACTGTGGGCCAGCATCACATCTCGCGGTAGTCCACAGCACTGGGCCAGTGCTGAGTTTCAGTTTCACGATTATTCCGTGCTGGTGTGCGAGGTCAGCATTGGAACAAGCAGCATGAAGACGTGGGGATTCCCTGTGGAATTCCTCATTTTCCCTCATTTTTGCAACTCTTCTGTAATTCTAAATCATTTTAAAGCAGAAAGAGAACTAGCCTGATGTTGTGCTGCAGCTGCCCTGGGCTCCTCAGTCTCCGCAGAGCAGTCCCAGAAGCCCCCTCAGGCCCGCCTCCTAAGGAAGGCAGTGAGGCTGCCAGCTGAAGAGGGCCAGGGAGAGCCGGGCGCAGAGCCCAGCAGGTCTCGGACGTGACACTGACCGACTCTTGCCGCACTCCAGCTGGAGCTTCGGCCGCAGACTGAGGTCTCCTTGACTGGCAGCGGCACCTTACCTGCAGAGCAGGGTCCTCCACACAGCCAGCAGGGGCGCCGTGGGCTGGAAGACGGGCAGGAGCACACCTCCATGAGCCGTCCACCCCTGCCCAGGCTTCATGCTCCACAGCGCGGGACCAGCAGCCCCGTCGTTGAAAAGAGAGGCAGCTGGCCACAGCTCACCCCTGCTCAGCTCGGGAGCCTGGAGGGAGACTCCTCTCTGGACCACTCGGTCGCCCAAGCGTCCACCCTTGTGAAATGGGGCCAGAGGGGAGAACTTGTCCTGAGTACAAGAGGCAGGTAGACGGGGTCACCACTGAGACCCCCAGGGCTCCAGACCCCTGCAGAGAAGTCTCCAGAAGTCCTGCCACCTGTGTCTCCCCTCGAGCAACTCTAGGTCCCGTGGGCCCCGTCATGTCCAGGGGTGGAGGACCACTGGTAGCCTTCCCTGTACTCACGCCCATTCCACTGTGTGACCAAGGGACCTTGGTCCTGTGCCACTCCACCACCCCATGGTGCCAGCCAGAGCAAGATGCATTTCCAACCCGGGGCACAGGGACGCCACACGACTCAAAGAACACCCGAGTCAGGTCTCAGAAATCACAGCCCCAGGGTCTCTGCGCTGCAGACCACGGTGTGGTGTCGCAGGGGCAGGGTGTGTTGTGGGCCCTAACAGAAGGGAGAGGAGACGGAGCACCCTATAAATCAAAACAAAGTGAGCAGCGGTGGCTGTTCCAGGAAAGCCTGCGTCCATCCACCACAGGAAACAGAGCCACCGCCCAGAGAAGCACACAGCCTGCTCCACAGCCGTTTATTGACGACGGTAAAGGTGCCATTCCTCCCCGGGCACCAAACGTCACATTACAGCAAGAGAGGAAACCCTGAAATATTTATATGAGTAGGACATGAAACTTAATTAATGACACCTTCCCGGATCACGGGCGTCCTCCCCAACTGCGGAGCTGAAAGGCTTTCTTGGTGTTTACAGGCGGCCGCTGCCCCGGTTGCTCGGGCCTCCGGGTCCTTTTGTGAATGCCGCCTGTCATTTATTAAGTGATGGATGTAAATCACGTGGATGGTAAAAACACTTCTAGCTTTTTCACCGAGATTTTATTTTTGCAGCGTGTTAGTGATGTGGAGATAATGTAGACATGTTGAAAATGCTCAGAAAGTATTTTTCTTCTGCCCAAAAGGTTTCTGTGACTATAAATGAGCCTAGAAACTGAACAATATGATTCTTGACTGCCACATTGTCGTTTCAGATTTCCTAGCCCTCCCTGTGATGGGGGTTTAATGCTAACTCAGACCCCGGGCTTTCAAGCCACTGCCAGAGGCTCCTTGGCAGAGGGGCCTGGGGTCCTCGGAGAGCGGGTCCCTGGTGCTGAGGAGGAAGGCCAGGGACAGGGACAGGCCATAATGACAGCCACATACAGCTGTGACGGGCGTATCTAAAACCCCAACTCCACGGTGCCAGAGCAGTGTGGGGTCGACTACAGGCAGGAGACAGCAATGCTTCTTAGCCTGCACCCAGCCACGGGAGCGCCATCCACCCACGCCTTGTAGACACAGCTGGGGTCCAAAGCCAAGGAGGCCTGGCTGCTTCCCAGTGCAGTGGGCAGCCTTCATGGGGCACTCGGGGCATGGCCCTCCAGCTCTGCGGCTCCGGCCCTCAAGACAGAGGACAGGGTGCTCTCCTCGATGTCTGTTGGCCACCGCCATGGCCCCAGTTTAGTGCCGGGTGGGGGGGGGGGTGACGAGCAGGGCCCCCCCCACCCACAGCTTCCTACCCACATCTGGAGTCTGGCCTCTGAGCCAGGTGCACAGAACAGTGAGGCCGAGCTTCCTGGGCTCCCCACTCCTCAGGGTTCCTTTCCCTGTTGTGTCACCTCACACACACGGTGACCTCTGAGGCCTGTGGGGTGACCAGCACCAAAAGCAGTTCTGGGTTTTCCCTTCTGCCACAGACCTCACAGTCCTGTGTGAAGCTGCAGTCGCCAGGCGGGGCTGGCCGACGTGGGACCCCGCCCAGGCTGCACAGGGCGGGCTGCCTCTCCGCCGGACTCCACTCCCAGGAGGTGAGGCCAGAAGCCCGCAGGCACCCCGTTTGGAGGAAAGGCACACAGGTGTGGGAGATCCAGCTGGATTAACAACTGAGCACATGTAGAATCTCATCTTGGCCTCAGACTCATTTAAAAGAACCAAGAACCTGCAGGGAAGGGGCCCCTCCAGGTGCAGGGGACGCTTGCAGCAAGGGTGGGAAGTGAGGCTTTGCTTTGCTGGACCTTTCCAGACATGGCCTCCCCTGAGAGGCATCAGGAGAACGTGATAACCCACGGAGGAGTCCTGCTGAGCTCTTCGACTCAGGCTGCTCAAGACCGGGGTACCAGGGGCAGCACTCAGGTGGTCCTATTCCATGGACGAGCAGACGGGCAGGTCCTACGAGGGCCCTGAGGAAACACCAGGGGGCAGTGAACCAGGGCAGAGGTGGCCTGTGAGCAGGAGCAGCCCTGGTGTGAACTCGGGTCACGGCACAGACGCATGGTGGGCCCACCGTGGGCTGTGTGGGGGCAACTGTCCACACAGGTCACACTCAGAGTCCCTTCGACCTTCTCAGTGGCTGGAAAGCCATTTGAGAGCCAGTGAGAGGGAAGGGAGAGGAACTCTCCGGACCACGTCCTTGTTGAGTGACTCCCAGGAAAGCTCCCCCAGGCCCGGGGACATCCAAACCTGAGGAACTACAGCTCTCAGGACAGGGAGTGGTGAGTGCAGGGCCACCCAGGGCCACGGGCCCAGCAGGCCGTCTCCACCTACACTACCCAAGGCCCTGTGGCCAGGGCGCCTCAATGAGCCAGCAGACAGGTCTGTCCAGGGGGAGCTCAGAACACTGCCCTTGCGGTGTTGCAGCCTGTCCCGTGACACAGACGGTAAGCCACTACCCGCCGAGGGTCTCGGGCCAGGTCTGAGGGCCACCGGCCACTCGCCTCCTTCTGGAGCCCCGATGCTTTGGCTCTGCCAGGCCATGCTCTGTCCCAACTCCATTGCCAAGGGGACAGCAGCAGCACCTCCCAACGTCCTCCCAGCAACGTCCTGCATGCTGAGAAGCACTGGACGGAGAACCCTCGAGTTCCAGGCTCCACAGCTGGCCACATGGTCCCAGGCCCTCAGTGGGCTTTCTCCAGGACTTTATAAAAAATAAAACACACACAGCAGGTGGTCTCCTCCTCCAAGTCCCCTCCGGGGACTCCAGGCATGCCGGCCTCAGGCCTCAGACATCACAAAGAGCAGAGAGACCCTGTCCTCCCCACACAGACACAGCCCTGCCCACCAGCAAGTGCCCAATGAGGGACATCTGAAGCAGGCCAGGGTCTGGGCAAGGCGGGCCACAGGGAGGCCCAGGCAGACTGCCAGGCGAGGAGGCTGCCCTGAGTTCTCAGAGCACAAGGGATTGAATGGGTCCTAGATGGAGGCCAAGTTCAGCAAGACCCAGTCCAGGATCCTGAGAGCCCACCTGGCCGCCCGTCCGAGGAAGAGCTGGCTCCCAATACTCGGGAAATGAGCAGACGCCAGAGACGTGACTCCAAATCATGGACGCTCGGCCCTGGGGTAGTGTACCTCCAATAAGGGCTTTGGGCTGGAGAAGGCAGCCAAAGGCCAGGCCCCGGGCACCCGACTTCACCCCTCTCCCCCCCGGCCCCATGGGGGAGTTGTGATGAACCGTGGGCCGCAGCCTGCATGGGGGCAGGGATTCTGTGCCACGCTCTGGTGGGGTCTGGAGCAAGCTACAGACGCTGGCCTGGGTGCTGGTCAGGTGCTGGCCAGGTGCTGGTTCACAGGCTCGAGGAGCCAGACACTGAGCAAAGCAGGACAAAGATGAGACGCCTCCCACCAGAGGAGCCTGGCTGAGGCCTGTGGAAGCATCAATTCTAGTCCCCAAGGCCGTGACAGCGGGAGGAGCCGCTCTCAGGGTGTGTGCTGCGCCGGCCTACCCTGTGACCTGCCTGCTGCGGCAGGCTTGAAGGAGGCTGGCTCCTGGGTGCTGCTGCAAGGCTCCCGTTCCTCACCACAAACACTGCTCTGTGCACAGTGAGTCCAGCAGCACGAGGGTCCAGCTGGAGAGAGCCACACTCTGGCCACACTCACAGAGACAGGAGCAGACAAGCTCTTCCCAGGGGCTAAGAAGGCTCTTCTCCAAAGGAGATTGAGTCTCCCCCATGGGACCGGCCAGAGTCACCCTGTGGACAGAAGGGTCTTGGGCACTGAGGTACAAATGACCCTAATTCACTCCTATTTCACAGCAAAACACAGGAACCAAGGCCTCAGACGCCGCCCAAAGGCCCAGACTAGAGCAAGCTCATGGAAACGCCCATTGCATAGGATGAGGCCACCTTCAGGCAGGTCACAGGACAGGATAGGTGGCCCCTGAGACAGACGCTGAGGCAGAGCTTGCGCCCCCGTCGTTTGTGCTCTCCCAGTGCGTGAAGCCAGTGGCAGAGCTGGAGGAGCCTGCCAGGGAAGCACGGCTTCAGGGGGCACACCGCACTGTCCTGACATGCCCCAGGGACAGGGACAAGCAGGTGAATCTGTTACCTTTAGCTCAGAGACTGATTATGTTTCCTTCTGTGATCACTGGAAGTTTGGAAGATGATACAGTGGGATTTATTATTTATACAGCATCCTTCGTGCCCAGCCTCAGAGAATAAAGCAGCAGAAATGAGATGGGGAGCAGGAACTCTGCCTCCTCAGCAAGATCTCCCCTGCCGCCAGGGCCCGGGCAGCTCTGCCCCAGCCCCTGGGCACACCCATCCTCGAATGGCCTGAGGGCTCACCTGTGGCTGAGCCCAAGGGAGCCCAGTGCAGATCCACAAGCCCCGGGGCAGGTCCAGAGCCCAGGGCTGCCCACTGCTATCTCCCCATTACAATAACTCATGGGGTTGCCCAGCAAGAAGCACACTCAGAGCTGCAAGGACACCACACAACTCTGTGCGGTCTTGGGTTTTGTTGTTGTGTTGTTTATTCTGAGAGGCAGACCAGACTAATTTTACTGCAGTTGAAAATCATGCAAATATAGTTTAGAAAGAGGCATTTAATTCTTTATTGCTCTTGCACACAACACAAATAGCACCTCCGGAGCCCGTACAGCTAAGTGTTTAGTGTTATTCCACTATACAGTACATCACAATGTTAATTTTCCACATTACTTTATCCCTTCCTCAGACCATATTTTACAACAGAGAAAACAAACTGCTTGTAATTACACTGCATGCCATGCAGGACAAATTAAGTGAACACGCATTTTTAATGCTTCGGGCTGTTAGGGTACAAAACAAAGGACTTCAGTTAAGGTCAATATCAGAGTTATGCAATTGCCCAGGGACACAAACTCCAACCCTTGATTCAATATGGCAAAGTAGAAAAGGTTCCATTCAAGGCCAGAGCTGGATCCTCCCAATTAGCCACTGCCAAGGCCACAGGGACTCTTCCTGCTTCACACGCCTTTTCCTGAAGACTAATGCTAATGTCAACGATAAAATAGCGAACTGACCGAAGATCCACGCGTTGTCCGCAGGGACACACGTCGGCCACAGGTCTGCGTGTCCCACGCCTGCCTCTGACGCAGAACAAAGGCAGGAGCGAGAGCACATCGGGACCCTCAGGAGTGAAGAGCATTCCTCCTCTTATTCCTTAACTGCAAACCCTAGCTGACCATGCCACGCGCTCAAAATCGAGGGAACGGGGAACTCAGAAAGGTTCTGGGAGGCTGGATTTTTAAATGACGCCAATGCAACAGAAGAGGACATCTGTAAGAGTCCGGCAAGTCGCAGACCAGAAATAAGTGCTGCTCCTCTACAGCCGCTGTCGGCTGCCAGCTCAGAGGGTGCACGTGGGAGGCCAGCGTGGAGGGTGGTACTGGAGCTGGCAGCGCTGAGCAGACAGACTTGGTGGCTGTGAGCCACTGCGCGCGCTTCGTCCTCACCGGCCTTTGCCAGGACCAGACGTTTAGCTTCCGTCCTCTGAGGCAGAAGTCATACTGATCCCACCCACTTTTAGGAAATTCCTAAATATAATTAAATGGTCAGTCCTCATGATTCCTGGATTCTGCCTTTGCAAATGTGCCCGCTTGCAATTCATCTATAAATAAATTCAAAATTTATTCACGAACCCAAAATCAATAATTGCTGCACTTTTGCAGTGGTTTGTGGGAGTAGCAAAGCTCGGACCCCTGGCACACCCCGGCCAGCACCTTCCCGCTGACTTGCTTCAGCCCTCAGAGCTCTGCAGCGTGTTTCCTCAGGATCTCCTTGGGATCCTGCTGCTCAGGCAAGCTCAGGCGCAGGGCTGACAAGCCACCCAGTGGCCCCAGCACAGGCAGCTGCCCGGTGCCTCACAGGGACGATGTGCGCCTGGAGAAGCTTCATTCAGACGTACTGCCCGAGTTCCACATTCATGATGCTGCAGTGTTTAAACAGAAGCCCACATCTACCAAGGCGCTGTGTTGATTGGCTGGTGAAAGTGCATCTGGGGCGAGAGGTTCAGTCTGTCCTAATTCAGCATTCCTTATGTCCTGTAAGAACAGAACTAACCCGAATAAGGACAACTGACTAGCACGCACTCCATATGAGGTGCAAAAACACACTTGTGTATACACAGACTTGCAATCTTCCTTAAAGAGAAGGACAGCTTCAGAACACCGCTGAGCACTCCTACAGAGATAGAGGAAGCAAAGAGAGACCCGGACTCCAGCCCGGCCTCCAGCCCAGCCTCCTTCCCCACAGGTCTCAGATAGTCCTGCACAACCATGCTGATGACCTCACAATCATCACTGCAGCATTACACACATGCACACACGTGTGCACAGAGTGCCCGCAGTTCACACCTAGTTTCCTACATCACATAGAAAGATGCTTAAGTAAGCTCAAGAGAATATTTCTCCTTTGCCTTTACTTTATTATAGTCCACAAATTCACCCAAACACCACACACAATTGTCAGCCAACTTTCTAATGCCAGGATTTTCAGGTGTTTGTGATCCTGTAATTGCCAAAAAAAAAAAAAAAAGGTTCTGGGAGCCTGTCCCTGCTCCACAGTCCTTCCCAGGGGCACTAGGGCTTCTGCCAACTTCACTGGTACCTGGTTCTCTGGTTCCCCAGCAGAAAGCACGGTGTCTGACCTCCAGTGACGAGGACAGAGCTGGCCTGCCTGGGTGAGGCAGTGCTCACACGGTGTTTGTTTTTTACTAGTCATTCTCTTGCTTGAACAAAGGCATAGATTCGAATCCCATCTTTCCACCGACAGCCATCTGACAGGTATTTGGCGCAAACAAGACCCGAACAAACAAATAAACAGAAACCTTGAACACCTCTCATCTGCAAATGCCCACAGAGAGGCTAAAAGCACAGTTTGGGGACCATCCACCCAGAGGAGCTCGACACCAGCCAGGTTGTGAGGCAGTTTGTCTCACTGAACTCCAGCTCCAGATTCCCTGCATCATCCCCAGCATCTGCCTCTTGAGGATGCAGGCATGAGAGCGGTCACCATGGAAAAATGAACTCCCTCCAAACAACTCCACACACCTGTGACCACCACAGCCCAGTCCTTCCGCAGATGCCCATCTCCCAGGACCTCGCCACAAGGCCGGTGGGTGCAAGGAAACTCACGGGGTACCAGGGGCCAGTGCTCCCCAGTGAAGGGCAGCTGACCTGGGGGTGGGCAGCACAGCTCCCTCACCAGGGCTTGTTCACTTACGGCTCCCGGAAGCCCCTAGTTGCACGTGACTTTCTGCCATTTCAACTCTGCTTCCTGAGGTAGAATTTCAGAATTCCATTTATGAAAGAATTTCACAAAGGTTTTCCTTCAAAGAATGGCAACAACATGCACCGGAGATGTCAGGGAGCTGCAGTAGCAACCCCCTGGGGGACCGTGTGACGCAGCCAACACTTGCAGGGAAAGACTGGGCACAAGAGAATGGGAGATGCACACAGCCCCGTCCTCCTGCCCAGGCCTCTCTGGGGAGCTGGATGCAGTCCAAGTTCCCCATGCACGACGTGGCCATTAGCGGCCACTGGCCCCTGTGGTCAAGGAGGCCGGAGAACAGAATTCCAGCCAGGGCTTGGTGGCTCCTGCAGTCAAGCCCAGCATCCACAGGAGAAGGCCTCATAGCTGCGGGCAGTGCCTGTCCCACCACCCCCTGAAGCAAGCAGAAGTCTACTTGATCCTAAACAGCAAGTCCACTTGATAACATATTTGGTCATGTGGTCAGGGATCTGGCCAGCATTCTGGGCAAATTCACGAGCGGGAAAGGAATCAACCACAGACAGATCCACCGTCGTGCGGAGCCCAAGATTCTCCCACCTAGAGCGCCTGGAGCACCGCCCACCATCCCACCTCGCTCCCTGCCCGCCACAGGAGCTGCGCTGCTAGGCTCCCCACGCTCGGGCAGCCGCTCGTCCCACACCCCAGGCAGAAGCCACTGGTCCGTTTGCACCAACTGACACTTGATCACAGCTCTTTGCTCCCTCACTCTTAGATGGTCAGCTCCCTGAGAGCAGGACTGTGTCCATTTGCTCCTCTATTTCAAAGGACCACAGTGGGGCCTGACTCGCGGGCACTCAGACGTGTCTGAGAAGGAATCAGGGCCTGATCCACCAGGTAATTATGCCCTGCCTGGGGGCATGTGGCCAGGACTGGAAACAGGAGCCCGGGCGTGACTCCAGTTAGCCATTAGTTCCACCATATTAATTACCTTTCCCTGTGGAATACTGCTACACTCCAAGTTCAAAGGATAGAGGTCAGGATAAGATTTTAAAAGAAAGAAATTTAAAAAGGAAGGAAGGAGAGAGGGAGGCCAATTTGAATTTCTCGAAACCGTGACATCCAAACAGCACATACGTTATCATACCTGCTCACATGTGTCTGAGCCGGAGCTGACGCCACACACCCGCTTCGCAACATGCATCTGACCTTGCCCACAGCACAGAAAGCCCCGCGGGGGACAGATAAATGTGGGAACGGTGATTTACTCTGCAAAAGGATTCTACTTTTTAACCAGTGTTAATCTCCAAGTTCCTTTAATATAAAATAAAAGGGAAGCCCCTGAGTGTGCGGGCCGTGTGAATCCCGGTCTGTTTGCGTTGTTTACACCCTGCCCAGAGGTCGGTCTGCACACCAGGCCCAGCCTTGAGCTGGCCCGGAGGGCATGTCCCCGCCCTGCGGGACTGCGATCCCCTTGTCTGCTCAGGGTGCTGAGAGCCCAGGGGGCAGGGGAAACCCACCCTGGCTACAGGGCCACCGGAAGGCCGACCCCGGCACAGAACCTGCACCCCACTTGCCAACTCTGCCCCAAACACCCACACACGTGTGTGTTCCCTCCCTCCCGGGTCTGCTCCACTGCTCATGCATGCAAGCTCAGAGGCAGGTCTGCTCTGGGACAGCCTGTGCCGCGCATGATGGAGCCCAGCCATACCCAAGGTCACCACAGGGAAGGCGGACCACTGAGCAATCTCACACTTGGCAAATCACACAGTGACACACCTCCATGGAGTTACGGAAAATCACAGGTATTCCAAGAGCAGGCCCAAGGCAGCGTGACCAAGTCCTGGCCAGCAAGTGGCTGACCACAGCCCACCAGGACCCATCCCATGCCACAGAGCACACACTTGGCCATCACCATGTGGAGCAGATGGAAGGTTGCATGAGGTGTGTCCCCTCACCCACCTGTAGGCTCCTGCGCCTCATCCTACCCCATCCCCTGTGCTTACCTCATGTCGGTTTAAAGGTCAGCAGATCCGCCTCGTGCATCAGGAGCCCAAGGCTGGAGCATCACGGGTGGAGTTACAGGTGAGGGCTCCCTGGGGAGTCCACAGCTCAGGGCAAGAGACCCCCTCGTGCCCCTGTGGACACCAGGCCCTGGGGAAGTGCTCATCTGCACCTGGAGGATGTTGCTCTCCCCAGACTGTTGGCTCCCTGGGCTGCCTGGTTCTTGGGAGAACTCAAGGGCAGTGCCCAGGGCACGGGGCTCCGGAATCCTGCCCTGGACAGGAAGTGGGGCGAGGCCCTCTGATCCCGCAGCGGTGTAGCTCATGGGGACCTTCACACAGCGGAGCTAGCCGCCACACCTCGCCTTGGTCGTCTGCAAAGTCGGGGCTGATGCTGTAGCCAAGCACCAGCCTCTGGTTTGCCAAGGGCCAGCACTGACACCCGCAGATGGGGTGTGATGGGCCCTTGGCCAGCATGCGTGGCCACTGATGATGGGGCTGGCCATAGTATTCTTACTGGCTCACCATGCCCAGGACAGGCAACACCAGACAGGTCCAGAGCAAGTCCCCCTGGGGACTCTGGCCCCCTGGGTCAGCCGCCCTGACCCCTGCCGTATTCCTTTGGCACTTGGGTCTCTCCTGAACAAACCATCTGGTTGGCCATGCTCACGGGCTCAGCTGCTCCTAGAGTACACCTGGGCACGATCCCGCGGCCTTCATCTGCGCGGAGAGAAGCACCTATGTGAGGGCATGACCCGGCACCTCGTGCCCACTGCTGCAAGGCCTCAGGCTCTCAGCATCGGTGAGCGCAGAGAGGGACCTGCAGCCCTCGGCCAGTGGATCCCTGGAAGGCTCAGCCCTCCTGTGGCCGCAGCAGCGTGCTCTCAGTTTCCATCCTGCATTTCACCTCAAAGTCACGTGTCACCCCGCACAGCATCATAGACGTCTCCACGAGCACCCGCTGGATTCTAAAACCCAGAGCTATTCGGTCTTCAGATGATCACTGACATAAAATTTCATAAACGTGTACTTTATAGCATTTAAATGATCATTTTTAAAAGATTCCCAGATTCACAGAGGGAGGCCTGTAAAGTTGAGAGAAAGGCCCCTGAGCGCCAGCTGGGCCAGCACCCCAGGAGCCCTCTCCCGAAGGACAATGGCTCTCCCGACCCTGACGGCCGTCCAGGTCCTTGCCAACGGCAGAGGTGTACGCACTGGCGGAAGAGCTGGAAGATGTCCCCACAGCACAGTGGCTCCACTGGCCATCAGGCCCTCGAAGACAAAAAGGTCCACGTTTAAAGTCTGGTTAACATGTCAGAGGGCAGTAAACGCACACTGCTGTCCAGGGCGCTTCCACAGCGTCTCCTCCTCTCCACCCCCAGGCGCTGGCCTCTCCACGGGGTCACTCATGCGAAAGGAGAGCGCAGCATTTACGGCCTTGAGAAGTTCACCCTCAGTAAAGACACATCAAAGAGCGCCGGGGGCCGCCCCCGCCGCAGACCTGGGGGCCACTCCGTGATGGACGGGGCCTCTCCCAGGTTAATAAACAGAAGCAGAGCCCGGTCCTCCTCTGGGCAGCTCTTCTCCTAATGGGCTCACAGCTCACGGGTGGCCCGGCCGGCGCAGCCTGAGTTGGAGGAGCTTCCCGACAACCGGCCTTCTCTTTATCCCTTCCCAAGTCCCCTCATAACGTCAGAGGCTCCTTGTCGCTTCCGCCTCGGGTTCCACAGTCTTGACTGGATCTTTCTGTGGAGGGCGAGTCCCATAAAGATTATTCTGTTCCTCTCTTAATATCAAGTTGCCCAAATGGGTTGATGAGCATCCTTAATCAAGTGTAGACTGGACCCCATTTGAAGGCTGCCTGGCCAGGCCCCTCCGAGCAGGAGGGCAGACACGTCCCTGCCCCCAGAGAGCAGCCGGGCGAGCCCTCCCCCACCCTCCCCCACAGCCTCCCCAGAGCGGTGACTGACTGGCGAGGCCGCAGAGGGCCTGGGAGGAGGCCAAGCAGGGAGCTCTGGGCACAGAGTCCACGGTTGCTCGGGCCCATGGAAGCAGCAGCACTAAGCCTGGTTCACCCCAGAGCCGGCTCCCTTCAGGACATTCAGTCAGTGTCCATGATCACCGTATCCCTTGTCCCCTTCTGAAAGGGGAGGAAGCTGGGGCTCAGAGAGTGGGGAGCTCGGCCGGTGCATCCAGCAGGGTGAATTCCACCCTGCTTCTGAACCCCAGGGACAGGGTTCTCTGTACCCTCCATGAGGAGGGTGGGTTGGAGGTGGCGCCCCCTGCATCAGTGCAGAGCTGGAGGTGTCAGCTGCCTAAGTCTGCCGAGGCTGGTGGCCAGTGTTATTTAATGTTTTCCTGTTCTCTAAAAGGACGGCACCCCAAGTCGCTTAGAAACAGCCGGCTGCCGTGGCTACAAGGTCCATAAAATGTCTCGAATGGAGTCTGTAACTGGAAATGCTGTATCAGTTTCCCCGTTGACAATGAACACACTGCAGCAACTATGCAGGTGGGATGCTAAAGAGAACCGGTTTCTGCCAAGCAACATCATCTTGTGCTTCAAATGTGATTCTGCCTCAGCTGAAGAATGTGGGAGGAAACTGGGAGCCCTCAGTCTAGACAGCCCTGCAGATGGAGACCTGGAGCAGTGCGTGGAGACTCCAGCAGACCCCCCAGGAGACCCATCGGTTAAACCCACAAAGGCACCTCCACTAACAGAAAAGTCCACTCAGGAAGTGAAGGCTGCGCCGGGTCCCTCCTAAAGGCCATTCTGAGTCATTTAGAGACGGACAGCAAAGGGTCAGCTCGCCCTTGGTCGACAGGGGCCTCGGCAAGCAGAGGCAAGCAGTCCCCAGTCCACCGCAGCCTCGCTGCCTCTGGGGTGGACTGGTCATCCCTCCCACTCTTCAGAGTCCATGTGGCCCCGGGCGAGGCCCGGCTTCACTCATGGTCTGCGTGTCGCAGAGGCCAGTGTGGGAGACGAGTTGGAAGGAGAAACAAACTCAGGGCTCGTGCTTTCTGGGCACCAGCACCCTCGGGTGCTGGACGAGGGCACATGAGGACCAGGAGAGGCCTGTGTCCCCAGCCGCCAGGAAGTGCTATGGCGCACCCCAGGATGGCACGCTTGACGCTTTCCTGCCCGCCAGCCCCACCAGCCCTCTCAACAACCCCGTGTGGCCAGCACCTCGCACTGCCCACTTCACACACCAGGAGACTGAGGCACAGGAGGCCACGTGACGGGCAGGGGCCTTTGCCTGGAGGCAAAGCAGGACTTGACCCCCGGCTCTGCCAGCCCCACAAACGGCTGTGCTCTTGACTGAAGGGCTGCCCTGCTTCCACGTGTCCAGAGCCCGTGCCAACCGCAGCACAGGGTCAGCCTCGCACCGCGGGGGGAGTGTACACTGCCCGCACTGTCTCGAGTGGACCAGGCGGACACTGCCCCTCTGCCTGCCGGACACCCGCGTCTCCTGCCCCCGTCGTTCGGTGCTGGCTCCCCTCAGGCGTCTGTGTCTTCCACGTTTCCCAAACCTGGGCCCCTGACCAGGGACCTGTCCTCACACCCTCATGCTGAAGAGGCTTGTGCACTGAAGAGCCCCCTGTCCTGGACCCCACAAGCTGGCCAGACATGTCACCACCATCTTCCAGAGGGACTCTTCATACTTCCGTCCACCCAGCCTCACCGGGCACCTGCTGTGTAGGGGAGCTGGCCCCTTCCGTGACCCTCAGCACCCATGTGCTCCCAGACCTGCGTGGGGTCAAAGGTCTCCCTGGCTGACCTGGGGTCAGAAGCAAGGGTCCATTCCCAGTGCCCAGGTGCAAGTTATCAACTCAGTTTTTAAAATCAGCTCTGCAAGCAAAGATTCGCCATATTTGACCAATAAAGACCTAAGAGATGGAGTAGGACTTCACATGCACGAGCACAGCACAACCCCGCCCGGGGGCTCTGAGAGGGCCTCAGAGGAAAAGCAAGTGGGAACAAACCACATCCTGAGGTCATCACCAGGGCAGCCAGTGCCTAGCCAGGGAAGGTCCTCGAAGGCCACTGTCACGCAGACAGGCTGGGTGGCCACGGCGGTGGCAGTCACTCAGACCCTC
Organism: Marmota flaviventris; assembly: GCF_047511675.1. Taxonomy (NCBI): domain Eukaryota; kingdom Metazoa; phylum Chordata; class Mammalia; order Rodentia; family Sciuridae; genus Marmota; species Marmota flaviventris. Next base: position 1,084,022 of record NC_092513.1, on the reverse strand, counting down.
ACCTGCAAGGTTGATCAAGGAGCCGTCACCTGCCTGGAGCAGAGTTCAGTGGAGGGGGTGGACCCTCCCCTCCGCAGACGGCCAACTGCTGTCCAGCCGAGGCAGGCCCGCCTCACGCCAACCAACGGCAGGGTTCCTCCTCGGCCATGTTTGGTGGAAACACCGCAGCACAGCGACCGACAGGTTGGTGAAGAAGGCCGACTGCTAACTGAAGCCAAACCCAGCTGAAGAGAGAGACCTGCTGGGGGACCTCGAGGAGCCTAGAGGAGCCGGGGCCCGAGCTCCAGACCCTGCAGGAAGGGCCCTCCGCTCATGCTTGGCCCCAGGTCCTTCTGCGTGTCTGTGTCCCTGAGGTCACAGACCAAATGACACGGAGCCAGGCATGTGAGGGGGTCGGGGTCTCCTGCAGGCCAACGGCCTGCTGACCCAGCCACGGTGTCCTCCCCTGCTGCAGAGCCACGGCCTGCCTTCTCCCAACCGTCTCCTAAGAAGCCACCCCTGCTGCACCCCTGGGCCACCTCAGCCACCCCAGCCCACCCACGGGAACCTGACCAGCTTCTTGGTGCCATTCCACTTTTCTCTTTGTGCTGTCCGTAGTGATTTATCGTTTGACCTACTGACCCCGAGGGGAAGGCCGAGGAGGGAACAGAGTGGCTGGAAGGACCCTGAACCGTCAGGGATCATTCTCGAGGCGGGTGGCTGATCTCAGGTCAGCCTCAGGCTCAAGCAGACCGTTCATCCAGAAAAGTGAGGGGGCTGGACAAGGTGCTCCCTCGGGTCTCTTGGTCCTGGGAAGCCCAAAAGCCAGAGCCGAGGTCTCAGGTGGCCCATCCCGTGCACAGAGGACGAGGGTGACCTGCCCAGGACAGGGCTGGGATTCCTTCCAGGAGCACTGGGAACTGAGGTCCAAGCCCAGCAGGAGAAAGGAGCAGGTCCTCAGAGGGGCTCCAGCACCCGCTCCAAGCCAGCCAGGAGGCAGCCGGAAGCCCCGCGGGCACACGTCTGCTCCACTGCTGCCTGCCCCAGCCTTCTAAGAAAGGGACAGAAAACCCCAGAGTACCCCATGGATTAACCAGTATCTGGACACGATTCATCTGTCTTCCTGCACAGAGCCATGGTCCAGGGCTCCCTCCCATCCAGGGGAGGCAGGGGCACCGAGTTCGAGTCTGGCTGGCCACCAGTCATCAGCTCCCGGTGGACATGGGTCCACCACTCCAACTGCAGGTGCCCACAGCCCCACCCTGGACCCAGGGGAGCATGGGCCCCTCTGCAGGAGGCACACAGAAGACTCCGCTGCTCCCCATTCAGGATGCCCTGCCCACCAAGGCCCTCTGTCCTGAAGGTCACAAGGAAGGTCAAAAGACTCAGTGAGATGCTCTGAGGAAGCTCCATGGGACGTGCCGTGCATGGGAGATGCTCATGCCCAGCCTGCAGGTCTGGGACCCTGCTCCAGGCCACCTGGAGGGGTCCTGACCTGCGGTACGGTGGTGGCCAGTCAGACCTGGGCATTTCGGTGTGGGTGCCCCAGAGAATGGGCCAGCACCCGTGGGGACAAGGGCGTGGGCAGGAGCATCCAGGGGGACGAGGGCCCTGGCGGGAGCCGTCCCCCATTCCACTGAATCCATCAGTCATGGCGCCTACAGTTGTCCATCACGTGAGACTTGGGGGGTTTGCTCTTCAGTCCTGGTATCTGCTCACCCACCTCGTCCTGTGCCAGCCCTGACGCCCCTCAGCCTGGGCCTGTGGCTCCCTCCCACCGGCACCTCAGGGAGCCACAGCCTGACACCCTAGAGCCTCCGTGGGGCCTGTTTCCTCTTTCAGCCCGGCCTTCTTAATCTTCTCTTTTTCACTGAAACATGATACAGCCCGTCTGAAAACGGCGTTTGTGCCCTTACTCCTCCTCCCCTGTGTGGCTTTTTCAGCAGGAAGATAATAGCCATCTCCGCCTGAAGACAGAGCGTCAGATACCAGGCACCGTCTGTGGGATCCTCGTGGGTTTCATTTCTAGAAACAGGAAACGTGCTGTGCTCGGTGGTGACACGGCCCTGCCAGCGCTCCAGAGCTGGGCCGGGCTCGGCCTGGTGCCAACCTGTGGCTGCTGACATCCAGCGGCCTGCGGGTTCCATCCCCAGGGGCAGCCCCAGTATTCGACCCCAGCAATGGAGAAATTAGAAGGGAAGCCCCTGTGCACCAGGAAGTCCAGGTAGAGTCCACTCAGCACGAGAACCGTGGAGCCCAGCGGGAAACTCAGGAGGAGGGCAGCGTGGGAGCCAGCCGGCCAGCGGTCCTGACGTGGGACCAGCACCTGGCACAGTCCCCTGAGAAGGAGCTAGGCTACCAGCAGCACACTCACCGGGCAAAAGCACTGTCGGGTTTCTTGCCGTGAGTAGGACCTGTGTTCCTACGACCACGCACAGGTGTGGAGGCAAACCTCGCTCCTCACCCAGCCGCTGAGCGGGACGTGGTCCGGGGTGCAAGGCTCTCGGGGCTGTCGGGGTCACCGTGTATGACATCAGCCAGGAGACCCAGCTTCCTCCATGCCCGTGAACTCACAGATCCTCCCATCGCCACAGAAGGCGGTGGACATCAGAGGGGCCCACATCTGACGTGGTGGGTGGGGTAGCTCCCGAGCACGTGTCCTCTTAGGCTGCCGCCTCAAGATGTCCCGCTGACCAGGGGACACTGCTGAGAGCCTCGTGGGGTGAGGAGCACAGCCCAGAGCTCCCAACCTGCACCTGAGAGAAGAGGCCACAAGCTGCGTGGGCTCCTCGGCACCCTCAGCCCCGTCAGACGGGCGGTGTCTGCTCAGGAGCGTGGTGCTCTGCTGCCCCTCCTTACAGGAAGGACTGACCCCACTGCCCACGAGTCGGCATTCCCTCCAGCTCCTTCCAGCCAGGTGAGGTGCTCAGAGCACCTTCTCCGTCTGCAGGGCGGAGCACTTCTGGAAGGCCACCACTCATTCATACAGCTATGGCCAGAGAGAGTTGAAGAACGCAGGAAAGGTGAACTCCGACAGCCAACGTGCTCCAAGACAATCACAGCTTCCCGATGGCAAGTCGTTGCAGTTTGGGTGTGGGGTGTCCCTCTCTACAGCTATTCTGGTCGGGTCATTTAGTCAGAGCAACAAAATAGCTGACAAGATGAATCTTCACCTACAGTCCCTCCCCACAGTCATCAACGTCACCAGTGTCATCTGCCTGGAGTGGCAGCCACCTTCCACTGGGCCCGGGAGCAAGTGGCCGGTGCCCCCTCCAGGTCCACTCGGCCACCAAGAGCCCCAGAAGGACCTGCCATGTCCTGATGCTCTCTGCAGAAGACTCCCGGGAGACGTGGTGCCTTTGGGCAGGAGCCCCACAGAGGCCCTGCCGCAGACCTCGAGGAGCAGCAGCACAGAGAGGCAATTTGCAGGTCGCCTTTGAAACAGCACGTCCTCCAGACATGGCGTAAGCGCTGCTTCTTCCGAAAACCCTGCTTGGTTCCCACTTGCCTCTGGTATCCTCTGGGTCCAATGGGCGGACAGAGTTCCCAGGGCTCTGGTTTGTAAGAGACCTTTGGATCCCAGCACTGGGACATCCACCCACTGGACACATGGGCCAGCTCACTAGAGGGGGCTGCAGGACCGGCAGGGGTCTGCTTCCTGCCCCTTGCCACCCACCCACCCAGCTCCTGCACCCGTCCTCAGCAGCTGACAATTGGATCTACGGCACAAGGCGCCCACCTCGCACCACTCCACCATGATCATCAGCTGCTGCCGGCTCCAGCACTGACGGGCTCCGTCCGGTCTGCCCCTCGATGCCGTGCACTTATCCACAGTCACAGTAGCATCTCAAGACCACCGGTGGCCCCGGTGCCAGGGACCAGTGATGGATAAAGGGTGAAATGCTAGAGGGGGCAGATATTAAAAGGGAAAGACGGGGTCATGGGCTGTGATGTAGATTCCTCAGGAAACCTGAGGCAGGAGTAATGTCCACCGCCAGGACTGGGGTAGGCACAGGAGCGAATGCAGACTCTATTGAGCCCGCAAGGGCATCCGAGGCAGGGGGCCTCGCCAGGGTGCTGGCAGAGGTGCCACCATGGCCACCACCAAATGCTCACCACTCACTCCATGTTCTCCAAAGACCCAGGGCGGCCGTGACCCAGAGAAACAGGAGCAACATCAGAGGGCGAGACCAGAGCGGCTGGGAGCGACTCCCTCGCCCTCTTCTGGCTCCTTCTCTCCTCTTCCCCAGTCTGTGCCCCACTGCAGCCAAGGTGCCTGACATGTCCTCTCCCTACCGGGGGACTCTCCAGAGCTCTGCCACTGGGAAGACATTGAGAGAATCAACATCCTGGGTGCACGGCAGACGCTGAAGGTGAAACTAGAATAAAAGCGACAGGACACGATTTCTTCCTTTACACCCTCCAAGTGCGACCGAGGCCAGAGGGTAAGGAAGCCCTTCTCCTGGTCAGATCTGAGACACGGCCACCCCTGAGAGGCGCCAGGTCAGCGCGAGGCCCCACGCCAGACACCTGAAGGACACATCGCCCGTGGAATCGCAGCCAAGCCTGAATGTCGCTGTCAGCTGTCACTGAAATCAGCTGTCATCCCAGTCACATGTGGTTGGCCTGTGACCTGGTAAGGAGTAGACTGGGCAGGTCTCCCGTGAGGGTGCGTCACTCGCCAGTACTCACAGTGGGGAGACGTCGTCCTCCGAGGAGGACGTCGAGTCTGTGGTTGGCGTTCCATCTGGAAAACAGGCCGGTGGCCCCCAGCTCAGCCATACACCATGGTGGCTCCACCACAGAGGCCCAGCAGTGCTGAGCCAGAGGGGCCGTCCACAGTCACATCGTAGTGTCCCACAGGCCACCGCACTGTTCCATCACCTGAGCTGTGAGGGGGCAGGCTGTCAGGGTTGGACAGGAGGGAGTACCTGAAGGGGAGGAAGGCGTCGGCTGGAGCAGGGTCCACCACGCGGACACCACGGGCAGGAGAGTGCTAAGATGGGGGAGGGGGGCCAAGGTGAGATGGCAACAGGTAGGCACACTCGCTCCCGGAGCCGGAACCGCAGAGAGACAAGCCACACACAGGGCCTCCAGGAGCCGCACCTGCTTCCAGATGCCCCCCGGGCCTTTCTGCATCCTCAGCCTCCCAGGCACAAGGTCCCCTTAATCAGAGCCAAACCAAGCACAGGTCAGGGCTGGGTTTGTTTTGAAAGTGCGGCGGGCTTCACGGTCTAGCCTCTTCCTCTCCGCCTCTCGTCTCAGGTCTGGGCAGAACTCTTAGGATTTCTGCATCTCTGAGGAATGTTCTCATGAGGGCTCAGTGCTTTGCATGTCCTTTCTGCCATAAGAGAGAACAGAGGCCAGTGTCCACCACTGCGGCCCTTCCCTGGGACCCTGGTCAGGGTAAAGGGAGGGGAGAGAAGAGGCTGGGGAAGAAGCGACCGAGGCTTTGGGTGTAGACTGTGAGAAGGGGGAGCAGGAGCCGGTGTCGCAGGGCCGCAGGTCCAGCCCTGCGCTCAGTCAGTCTGCACCAACACCTGCCAGGCAGTCCAGCCTGGGCCTCCGGCTCCAAGCCCTGCAGCGTTGGCAGCCAGGCCCACAGGCAAAGGCTCAGCACCTCTGTCCAGCAGCAGCCCAAACACACCGCCCGCCTGGCAGATGGGCCAGGACCTGGCAATGGGGTGAGCAGGAGGCTCCGGGAGGCAAGTCTGGGCTGTGCTGGCATCTGTGGGAATCCTGGTCAGATTTGGAAACCGGTTCATGATGACACGGGCCTGATGGGCTCCTGAGAAGCAGCAAGGGTCCTCTGAGCAGTCCGTCAGGGGGCGGGAGTGCTGCCTGCCCTGCAGACGCCTCCTCGCTGCGGTGGCACTGGTGTGGGCCGTCCCCCTGCCCACACTGGGCAGCCAGCACTGCTCCTGGGAGGACAGCCGCATGCTTCTGTGCAGCAAGAACCAACCAGGAGGCCTCACCGACCTGCAGGAGTGCAGCTGGGGCCAGTCCAGCCACAGGTCACCCAGCAGCCCAGGGCTGCTGCTTGTCTGCTTGTGGTCTTGTTTGTTTGTTTGTCTTTTCATATTACTCAGTTGTTGATCGATCTTTATTTTATTTACTTATTTATTTGGTACTGAGAATCAAACCCAGTGCCTACCACTGAGCTGCGACCCCAGCCCCTCTGCTCATTCTTATAACAGCTCTTTCTAAATGTACTTGTTCTAATCAGTGATTCGTGACAGCAGAATGCCCCTCGGTTCGTTGTACACCAACGGAGCACGACTTTTCACTTCTCTGGTGGTACATGAAGCAGAGTCGCACCACATGTGCAGTCCTACATGTACCTAGGGGAATGATGTCTGTCTCATTCCACCTTTTTTTTAACTTAGTTTTCTAACTATGTAAAACGAATACATAGTTGTTTTAAAACACTTCTTTGGAGCCTCATTGGAAAGGGAAATCGGCATCCGGCCCACATGCTGGTCAAGTGAGGTGAGGGGTTCCTGGGCCCCCATAGCAGCCAGTTCCCCGCTCCCAAGCACCTGAACCCCACTTGCCTGGGCCAGTCCCAGGACAGACAACCAAACCACAGAACCACACAGCAGCCAAGTGAGAGGGGCCCATGAGGATAGGGCGCCATGGAGCTTAGGAGCTGGACTCCCTTAGAGGAGGGAAGGCCCAGTGAGGACCCGCAAGGCTCGGGGGACTCCACAGGTAACAGCTGAGACCCTGCAAGGCCCACGTCGTTCCGCCCCCTCCCACTTCCTCCGGAAGCCAACCAGCTCCAGCACTGACCAGCCAGGAAATACAAATGTGCCACCAGAATGGTCACTGTCCCATCCCATGAGTGACCCTGGGCAGCCTCAGAGAACTGCTCCAGCACCCAGCTCTGAGCCCAGAGAAATGCCCATCCAGAGGGCTTCTGCTGTGCGTGATGGGGAAGCACAGTCCACCTCCAGCCTTCTCACCCCTGCCCGTGCCCACACCCTACCTTGGTGTGCTGAGTGTCCATGGGGCAACCGGCAGGACGCAGGCCTGGCAGTGCCCACTGAGATGCTGTGACAGCCATTACTGCAAACATCGCAGTCATTCATGTTGCTTCTATACCACGTCCTTGGGCACTGGAATTCCACCTGCTACTGGGAGAACCTGCAAAGCAACACTGGGCAAATGCCTCTGTAGGTTGGCGTGAAGATGCCCCGAGCCTGGCAATCCTTCAGATGACAGCGCTGAGTAAGAGCTGAGCTCTGCTCACATGGTCACCTTGCAAACGTCCACAGGAGTGGGTGGAGAGCAAAGGGAGCCCAGCCCCTCGGGACCCAAGATGGCACTCTAGCCCTCCCCAACTCTCCTGCGTGCCCCAGCAAGACTGCATGACCTCAGCCAAATGCACCCCAACTCTCCTCTCACTGAGCTGCACGTCCTGCTCATCTGCATCAGTGCCCCTGTGACCACGAGGGCCAGAGGCTGGGCCACCTTGGGCTTCACAGAGAAGCCCGTCTGAACGGCTGGGACTGGAGATGCTGGAAAGTGCTGCCTGTGGGGGCACATCCCCCGCCCCGTCCTCAGCTCATGCCAGGGCTGGGCTGGTTCTCACGCAGGCCCCACATGTGTCCTGCCCCTGGACCGCGCACCAGTGAGATCTGTGTGCAAGTGTCCCTGTGGTCAGAAAGCACCAGGGTCAGCAGGGGTCCTCAGGGGAGGTGCCCTCGCCTGTCTTATGTGGGTGCTCTCCTCTTCCTTACAGCTTCGCTGAGACGTGATCCTAGACCAAGAGCTGGGCTCCGCAGGCACCACTTGGTGTTTTGCCGGCACATTCTCAGCTGCACGGCCATCCCCACATCCTAAGGTTTGAATGCTTTTGTCACCCCACAGGGAAGCCTGCGCCCGTCGCCATCAGCCCTGCCTCCCGGAAAACCACTGCTCTGCAGGCCCTGATGGCACCTTCATGCTCTGGGCACCCACGCAGGCAGTCTTCTGTGCTGGCGGCTGCCCTGGGCATGGGGTTAAGGGCCCCCTCGCAGCACACACCAGGGCTTAGCCCCTGCGGCCCCACTGTGCAGCTGCCCCTCGTGTCCAGCGGATGGACATCTGGCAGAGCACAAGCAGACTTGCTGAGTCTCTTACTGACTCCGTCCTGGTTTCTCCTGGGCCCATACCTAAAAGTAGGACCGCAGGGTCACCACCCACCCTGTGCCCAGCGTTGTGAGGAACACGTGTTGACTCTTATATCCACTGCTCTTCAGGACTTCTGAGAAATCTCCCCCCCCCTTCCCTCCCTCCCTCTCATTATCTGGGGGAGCAAAGCAACCACCTGCAACTTTTATCTAGTTTGCACATTAAAAAGCTCCAGCCACACAAGCCATGCCCTGCACAGAGCTTCCCAATGGAAAGGAGCACAGTCTCAATTAACCCGGTTAACACCAGCGTGGCTACAATGGCCGAGACGACGGGTGTTGTGTTACTTCTTAATCCACCGAGGGTCCCCAGAATGGGCCCCGGTCTGCAATGACCTAAGAGGCACTTGTCCCAGAGGCTGACTTGAAGGTCTCAATGACATGAAGGGCTTTCTTCCCAGCGCTTTGTCCGTCCTTTGTGCATAATCTGTTCCTAACAAGGTACCTGCTTTTGCTGATTCTTTTCTTCTGCAACAAGCAACAGAAAGTATTGATGTTTTACAATTCTTGTTTGCAGGCCAAGAAGAAAAATTATTTTTCAACAAGCGGCAGAATAAAAGAAAAGCGGTAGCTCCACCCCCCTCACAATTTCTAAAAACTAGTGGCTTAAGTCTGAGAACACAGTGATTTTTAAATATGTCTTTTCACCCACCTCTTTGCAAAAACGGCTGCCCTGTTTGTAGAGAAAAGGCTGAGATTCTCCAGTCCTTGCCAAAGCCCCGTGCAGTGTGGTAGGCCCAGTGTGCAGGACCCAGGCCGTGGCTGCCACATAGGGGAGCAGCTGCAGATTCTGTGGCCACCTCAGGCGTAACTGAATGAATTACTGTGCAAATAAGAGGGCCACTCGCACGTGATGTGATGTGTCCCACCAGAGAGGAAGGGCACAATCACACACTTAAGCCATTACCAGCAACCCTGCTCCTGCTGCCTGCCCATCAGGCAGTTTCCCAAACCCACCGGTGCCCCACAGAGACCTGGAGACAGGGCCTGAGGAGTTGCAGCTCTGTGTCACCCTGGGTGGCCCCAGGGCACTTCGTGATCGGCACTGGTCTCAGCCAAATGGTCTCCAGCCTCCCAGCCACGGCTCTGCTCTCAGAAGATCCAGGATGCCAAAGGAGCCATCCAGCAGCATCCCCTCCCCAGAGTCTGCAGCACACAACACAAGCCAGGTGCCGTGGCGCACACCTGTGGTCCCAGCAACCCGGAGGCTGAGTCTCACAAGCTCAAGGCCAGCCTCTGCAGCTTAGCAGTAAGACTCAGAGTAAAAAGTATAAGGGGCAGGAGTGCGGCTCAGAGGTGGGGTCCCTGAGCTCAATCCCTAGCGCTGCATACATCCAAGATCACCAAGGCGCCACGTCACCATCAGGAGCTTGAGGGCTGTTGCTTAAGGTGCACGCCAGGCTTTGCCCACACGGCTAAGCAGAAATGCGGTCCTGCAGCTGCAGCCCAAGCACAAGACCAGGCCTGGGGGATTGGGGGCCAGGCTGACACTGGGTGGTGGGAAAGGGGCCTCACAGGAGGGAGCGGCCCCAAGGCAGCCACCGAGAGCCCGTGCAGGTTGGGGAGGCTGGAGGCCCTACCCAGGTGGAGGCCGAGTGGGAATGAGCTGAGCCAGAGCCCCGCCAGCCCTCAGACGCCAGGCGCCACACCTCCCAATGGGCTCCTCATTCTGCTGACATGTAGGGTCTTTCTTCTCCAAAATATAAGTGTGTCTTTTCTGACACTAAAAATGACGCATTTGTTATGAAAGCCATTCAAATAGAATGTGGCAAGCTGGGGTCCCCACCATCCCTCCAAATTTGTTTCCCGCAGGCCCTCGCCCTTGCTCCAAAGCCAGGACCACTGCCGTTTGGCTCACATCTACCCAAAGTGTTGAGCCCATGAATGTGTCTAGCCATGGTGACATCGTGCCACACGCTGCTCGACAGTCCCTTGAACAAAGCAGCCAGGGCTACCATCACCCTGAGGCCATCAGAGGCCCCACGGATGGAAAGGTACTAGAGGTCCGCTTTCAGAGCTGGGCCGTGGACATCTGGGCTTGCCCTTGGGGAGCAGGGGTGGCAGTTCCACCATCTGTGAACTTTTGAGAACAAGGCCCTGGAGGCTTGTGTCACGGGTCCAGTGACCTGGACAGCCGTCCACCTGGGCAACAGCCAGGCCTTCCACTGTGGGTTTCTGCCATCCCTGGAACCACAGATCACAGACGTGGACAGACACATGGTCGTGAAGCTGCGAGCCCAGACAGGGCCTTGGGCACTGTCCCCTCAGGCGGTAGGACACAGGGAGCCACTGCCTCCAACAGGCTGATTCCACGCTGCGACCTTGCAGGCCAGACCCAGCTACCTCCCACACACCAGACCACAGCGTGGACACCACAGCATGGACACCACAGCCTGGACACCACAGAGTGCAGGAGACTCACTGAGAAATGGCCAGAGCTGGAGACGCCGCGAGGCAGTGTGGAAGCGGACCGTGAGGTTGAGCAGGGACCTTGCTTCCCTCCCGAGCCTTTGGTCAGTCTGGAAATCGCGGAACTTCCAGACACAGTTGGCAGCTATCAGTGGCACGAGGTCAGTGCTGACGCACCTGAGTGCAGGCCCCATGCATGCCAGACCCTCAGCCTCTAAGTACCTTCGTGTGGTGACCACACCTGCACCATGAGTGGTCTGACGGGAGCCCCGCTCCTCTTGTCACCATGGCCTTGTGGCCCCGGGCTCAGCAGTAGGTCAGCACTCCAGGAGCTTGTCCTGAGAATGACCGTGTCTGACCCATGAAGCCCAGCTACAGCTTGTCAGCGTGCCCTCCAGGCGCTCTGCATTCCCCTCGATAGCTGTGAACTTGGAACACCGTTTCAGAACCAGAAGCCCAGCCCCGACCGCCACTGCCTGTGCTTGGATTTCGCGCCCTGGGTTTCTACAACCTCAGTTTCTTTGGCTGTAAAGTGGGGATGTCTAGACAGGTGGCCATGGTCGGACACTGTGTCCACAGCATGCAGGTGGCATCTACTGGTGTTTTGGTTTATCATGTGCAAAGGATAAACCAAAGCCACCACACACATGGGCTGCATGGGTCTGCGGCGTGGTCCGGACTCCTCAGGGCTATCTCATAATTGGCCGTATTTACACATCCACACTCCTTCCGGAGAAAGGAAGGGCCCCCTTGTCTCATTGAACATTGACAGTGGCTTAGAGAGCTTTGAAAATGCACAAATATTTTGCAATTCATGTACTTATGGACATGTGAGAACAGATACAAAACAGATTTCGAAGTTCTCTGCCAAAGGAAATTTCCTTTACTGCACTGAAAACGTTTGTGTGGGACCAAGATGTCTCTGCCCCACATGTGTCTGTCACTCTGCAGCCTGGGGCTTATCTGGAAGTCTCACAAAATAGAATCCCGTTGTTTTCCTTTATGACGGATTATAGATAAACAGCACAATGTAGGTCTACTCATAAACAGCACAATGTGGGTCACTGTCAAGAAAAATCACATGCTAATTAAAATTCTGAACTGTCACGAGCAGGACGTTTAACACAGAGTTTGTGCGTTCATCTCCAACGGGGACCCGCAAACCTTTTCTGAAACAGGCCAGACGGGAATTACTCAACTTGGACCACAATGCCACCCCGCGGGATGTGAACTTAGGCAAATGTGGCTGCACACCCCCAAGCTGCACTAAGATCAGAACGTCCCATCATTTCCACAGGTCAAGAAAGGCCAGTCCTGTTTTGGTTTTTTCCAACCATTAAAAAATGCAAGACCATTTTGGCTGGCAGATCACCTAAACAAACCACGGCATCCTGCCAACCACCTGCTAGAGGAGGATATGATATGTAGTTGGACTGTACGTGGCATTCCTCTTTCACGTCTGCATGAAAGAGGAACGTCACATACAGCCCCATGAGTGTGAGTTCACGTCTGTGTGAGTTCACATGTCCCATGAGTGTGAGTTCATGCCTGTCTGTGAAAAAGCATCAGTTAAAAATGAATTTCTTGAAGTTGGAAGTTTGAAATGTCTCAGGATGAACATTGAAGCAGTTCACCGCCCAGAGTAGGACACCCCTCGTTCTGGGACACTGAGCCCGGATCTGGGGCTGTGCATCTGGAGAGCTGTGCAGTAGGTGGACAGAGAGGTTCGGTCGTCAGCTGCCTGACAGGGGTGCAGCTAGCCAGGGGCTCTGGGACCCAGGTGCCTGCAGCCTGGGAGGGGACCCAGGGCAGGCACAGGGCCATCACAGGACGGTGAGGACAGAAGTACCCTCCACTGGTCTCTCAGGCTCCTGTGTCTCCTAGAGCAGCATCACACTAAGCGGCCACCATACACCTGTGCCTGAGTCCCTGCCCTCAGCCACTCTGTACCTGAAAGTCACCGTCACCCTGTCCTCCCGGAACCATAGGGCAGTGGGGTGCCCACCCTCCACAGCAGCCTCTGAAGCCACTACAGGCCCACACAGCCCCTGGACTGGCACCCAGTCACTGGCCTGCGCAGAGTGGCCTGTCTGCAGGTCCCCAAGGGTTGGCTGCGTGGTGGGTGCCACCAGGCTCCAAGTTGGCTAGCAGCTGATTCCTCTTGTCCCCTGCTCCACCTCCACCTCCACCTTTAGGAGCCTTTCAGATGGGAGGCTGGAAGCAACCTGGAGCAACTGGAAGACCCTGGGACTGCGCCCCTGAACCCGGACTTCCCCAGAACGTCTCAGCACTGGAAGCAGCAAAGCTAGCGACCAAACACAGGGGAAGGACTGGACTGGGGTCCGCTGTGTGGAGCAGAGCTCAATTTTATGAATAAATTTCAAAAGCAATAAGCATTATTCAATATGTATGTTTGTGTATGTATGTTCGTGACTGAGTGTGAGTTCACACCTATCTGTAAGTGTGAGTTCACATCTCCCCTGTGAGTTCATGCCTGTCTGTGACAGTTCACATCTCCCTGTGAGTATGAGTTCATGCCTGTCTGTGAGAGTTCTCATTACCCATGAGTGTGAGTTCACGCCTATCTGTGTGAGTTCACATCTCCCATGAGTGTGAGTTCATGCCTGTCTGTGAGAGTGAACTGCATCTCCCATGAGTGTGAGTCCACGCCTGTCTGTGAGAGTGAGTTCGCATCTCCAGTGAGTGTGAGTTCTTGCCCATCTGTGAGTGAGTTCTCATCCCCCGTGAGTGTGCATTCGTGTACATTTGTTGGCATAAGTTCATTTCTCTGTGTGAACTGACATTTGCCTTTGTGGGTTTTCTATCATGAGTGTGGGTTGTTGTCTCCCTGAGACTATGAGCTCACAACTGTTAGTGTGACTTCACATCTATCTGTGTGAGTTCATGCCTCCCTTTGAGGGTGAGTTAGTGTCTCCCTGTGAGTGTGCGCTTGGGTCAAGCCAACCTGTGAGTGTGTCTCTACATCTGGGTGAGTGTGCATTCACGTCTGTCTGGAGTGTGTTCGCATGTGGTCTGCCGGGTGCCTGCTGGGGAGTGAGGCTGTGTCTGTGAGTGCCACGTGTCCCTCCGTGTGCATGGGCTTTTCCTCTCCTGATTTACACTTTGCCCTGCTGTACTCATCCTAGTGTGTCTTCGTGTGTCAGGAGAGGTTGCTGAAGGCTCAGTGTGGTGGCGTGGAGGCAGGCCAGCACAGACCATGGTGGTGTGGTCAGGCAGCTCTGTTGGAAAGAGGACAAAACAGAAGGTGGGTGGTAGGGTACGCTGGTGGGTCCACCCTGCTCCTGCTGGGCCAGGCAGCCACTGCTCACCTCAGCTCAGGCTTCCAGGGCAGGTTGGAGCTTTTGGCCACCAGCTCACCAGCTCAGGGCTTCTGGGGCAGGATGAGCTGCTGGCCACCAGCTCACCAGCTCAGGGATCCCCACAGGCTGCACTGGTGGCTCTTTTCTCCCAGCGGCAGTCTTCCAGAGGCACGGGAGCTGCAGGCTTGCAGAAAGGCTCTGCAGGGCAGAACACAAGGCCGAAACTCGGAGCAGCCCACTCTCACCTCTCCCTGCCGCACTCGTCTCAGCCGGGCACCCCGAGCATCGTGCCTTAATGCAGCACTCAGAAATCTTCTACAGGTAAGGAAAGAGAAAGACCTCTGCTCCATCCCTGGGCCCAGTGGCTGCACACGTCTGGTCCCAGGGCTGCCTGGCAGGCATCCCTAACTCCTGGGGAGCCGGAGCCCTCTCCCAGGATGGCACGTCTCCTGAAACCCCCCTGTGCAGCCCGTGCCCTAGCCAGAGGTGCTCACCTAGCAGCCCGGCCCCTGGGCCTGACCCCACCGCGGCCTGACTCACTCTGCCCCTCGCTCCTTGGTTTCCTCCTCTGAAAGGTGGCTTAGCAATGAGACTGTTCACTCAGAGGGGCAAATTCATGTGCTGGACCGTGCACATTTGTACAGCACAGAAAGAACTAGAAGAAACGATAGCAGTTTTCAACAGCCACATGCTTTGACAAAATTCCCCGTTACGGCAAACGTAGAAAACAAAGAAAAACTCTAAGGTGGGACACAACTCCCTCAAGTGGAGCTGACAACATCCTGATGCGGAGACGTTGGTCACCCTCTGAACAAAGGCCTGAAGTCGCTTCCTCCGTGTGAACCATCAGTAGCACATGGACACCGCCCAGAGCCTCCTCCGCACTGTCCCAGCACCTGCCAGAACAGAAGTCCCCTCCTCCTGCCTCCCCTTCCTCCTCCTCCCCCTCCTCTCCTCTCTCCCCCTCCCCCAGCCCTCCCTCTCCCCCTCCCCACCCTCCTCCCCCTCCGCTTTCCCCTCCCCCTTCCTTCCTCCCCCCTCCCAGCCCTCCTCCTCTTCCACTTCCTCCCTTTTCCTTCCCCTCACCCCTTCTTCCTCCTCCTCTTCCTTCTCCTCTCCCTCCTCCCCTTCCTCTCCCCCTCCTCCCCCTCTTCTTTCCCCTCCCCTCCCCCCACTCTGTTCTGGTTTCCGTAGTAGCCATCTCATTCACGGGTGGTGCTCAGGTTTGTGTGCCCTGATGATCATTGACGGGGCACAACTTCTCGCGGGTTTATGGGCCATTTATAAATCTTCTTTCATAAATGTCTACTCGAGTCCTTTGCCTGGATTTGATCAGGCTTTTCAGGTTTTTGTTGTTGAATTTCAGGAGTCTCTATATGTGTGCTCTCTATAGAGTCACACGGTCCCTATCAGGTCCATAGTTTGCAAATACCTCCCCCAAGGTCCAACATCAGTCTTTGGCATGGGAAACCCGGTCCCCCCAGCACGTTGTGGGTAGACACTCCTCCCCAAGCCAGAATGGACTTGACACCTTTGTTGAAAATCCCTGGGGCTTTCTGTCCTGGTCTCTGGTCTGTGTGGCTGTCTGCATACCACGCCACTTCATTCCTGTCTGGAGACCAGGAGTGTGAGTCCTCCAACGTGACTCTTTTTCAGGATGGTTTTGTCTGTCCAGGATTCCTAAGACTCCATATGAAATTCAAGGTGGATTTTTCATTTCTGTAGAAAACATCCTTGGCTTTTTAACAGGATTGCATTGAATCTATGAATCACTTTAGTTTTGATATTTTAACAGCATTGCCTTCTAATCTATTAACATGAATGAATGTCTTTCTATTATTTAAGTCTTCTATAACTGTTTTCAGCAACAGTTTGTAATTTTCATTGTACAAGTCTTTTACTTCTTTGCTTAAGTTAATTCCTGAGTATTTTATTCTTTTGGATGTTAGAGTAAGTGAAATGGCTTTCTTAATTCCTCTTCAGATTGCTCATTGTGAGGGTATAGAAATGAAAATGATTTTTGTGCACTGAACTTGTGTCCTGCTACTTTGTAGAATTATTGATTAGTTCTAACATTTTTTGTGGAATCCTTGAGGTCTTCTATATATAAGATCATATCATCCATGAACAAAGTAATTTTGTTTCTTTTTTCAAATTCGGAAGTCTTTTATTTTTCTTCTTGCCTAGGCAGGGTGGTGAGGAACTTCCGACTGAGCAGAGTCACCCAGACCACACTGAAAAGCAGCAGAGTGGGGGAAGTGTCCTTGCGGGTCCCCGATCTCAGACGGAGTCTCATGTTGGGTTGATGCGTTTTCAATTCATGAGTCTCACTATGTTGAGGAATTTCTCACAGACACCAGCTTGTGGAGTGTTTTTATCATGGAAGTGTGCAGGGTTCTTCCAAATGCTTTTGCCACATTGATTGAGATGACTATTGGTGTTGTTTCCTTCTTGCTGTTAATGTGCTGTATTATCTTGATTGGTTTTCATATGTTAAAACATCCTTCCATTCCAGAAATAAACCCTTTTTACACTGAATTTGATTTGCAATGTTTTGTTAAAGGTTTTTGCACTAATGTTCATGAGGGATATTGGTCTGGGATATTGGGGATACCACTTGTTGGTTTGTTGTTTTTTTTTTTTTCTTAGTGTCTCTATCTGGGTTTGACATCAGAACAATATCGGCCTCATAGAATTTGAGTTAAGAAGTGCTACCTGTTACCTCCTCTTCAATATATTTTTTTAATATTTATTTTTTAGGTAGAGGTGGACACATATCTTTATTTTATTTTTATGTGGTGCTGAGGATCGAACCCAGTGCCTCATGCGTGCTAGGTGAGTGCTCTACCTCTGAGCCACAATCCCAGCTTCTTTTTTTATTTAATTATTTTTAGTTCCTTCAGTTTCAAAGTTAGGTTGTGGATTTGAGTTCTTTTCTCTTTTTAATGGAAGAGTTCATAGCTATAGATTTACCTCTTAGCACTACAGTTCTGCATCAGTGAGTTTTGGTGTCGTGTTTTCACTCTCACTCCCCCTCGGTATATTCTAATGTTTGTTGAGATCCCCTCTTGAATGCTCTAGATGTTAAGCATGCATTGTTTAATTTGTGGATCTTCCCATTTTCCTTCTTTCCAGAGAGATATAAAAATCTGTTTCTGATTTCTAACTTCATCATGTTGTGGTCAGAAAAGATACTTTGTATAATATCTATCTCTTTAAAACCTACTGAGCCTAAATTTTTATATATTCCTGAGAGGTTTTTATCCCTTACTTTTCTGCATTACCATTTCTTTTGCATTTAGCTGATTTCTATAGTGAAACATTCCGATTCCCTTGACCCAGTGACTCTCTATAGAAAAGTGCACTTAACTCACTCAAGGGGTGGGGGCTTCTGCTCTGTCGGCTTCATGGGCTGTGCTTGCAGGAGGACCGCAGCTGGGCTTTGGTCACTGGCATTTTCTCTATGGCCTACAATACACCCGTTTGCTATATGCTCCAAGTGCATGTGAGAACAGGTCCCTTCTCCACAGGGCCATGGCCGGAGACTTCACACAGACCATTTCACGGACATGGCATTGAAAGGCAGCATATTACATATCAGAACTTAGGAGAGAAAGGCCAAAGCTGAGCTAAAAGTCAAATTCATAGCTGTAAAAACAGCCCTGAGGAAAGGAAGAGAGGGAGATAGAAGGACAGAGGAAGGGGGGAGATCCCTTGGCACTGGCAATGCATGAACTTTTAAAACAGAATTTGCAGACGATAGGTTAACTCTCATGCTGGATTTTTTTTTTTTTAATAGTAGAGAAAAAGAAAGCTATTGGGCATTTTGGGGACTACAAGGAATCTGACCATCACAAATCAGAATCTCATAAATACAAAGGACAAAGGAAAGGCACAGATCCTCCTGACTTTGAAGGTAGATTGGAAAATTGTAAGTAAAATGTCAGCACATTCAACAGGAGGTGGGAGAATGATCCCCCCAAACAAGAGGGCCCTGTCCAGCAACACAAGGATGACGGAGATTGACCCAGAAAAAGACAGGTGTGAAGCAGTCTCAGGACTGCTGCAGGTGGGTCCCGCTCACAGCGCCTCTCCTGGTGCCCCAGGCTCTTGGGAACAGTGAGGCTGGCATGGTGTCCCCTGGGTGGAACAACTGGGGCAGACGTTCTGTTACTGGGGAAAATCTAACAGAAGCTATAGACAAATAACCGCTGGAGAAGACCTCACAAGCAGAAAATGACTTGCCGGCTGCGTTATGGCTCAGAGACGAGGTGTCCCCCAGAAGCTCAGGTGTGAAGCAATCGGGAAAGCTCAGAGGTGAAGCGTCTGGTAATGAAGCCTAGACACCGCCAGGGAACCAATCCACTGGGTGGTGACTGCAGGCAGGTGGGTGCGGCAGGAGGAGCCGGTCCCTGGGGGTGTGCCTTTGGGGTTTGTAGTTCATCCCTGGTGGGCAGGGCTCTCCCAGCTTCCTCGTTCCCGCCACACCCTCTGCCACACCCTCTGCCACCACCCTGGGCCCAGAGCAGTGGAGCCTGCTGTCTATAGACTGAGACCTCTGAAACCCTGAGCCCCAAATATACTTCCCTCCTCTAAAACTGCTCTTGTCATCTTCTGGTCACAGAGGTGACAGGCGGACTAAGAGAAGGGATTCACTGTATACATTTCTAAAGAAGAAGTTATAAAGAATAAGCCAGCACTTCTCCCTGACCCTTCCTGCGTGTTGGAGACCCCTGAGAAGGGCTCTCACACGAGACAGCCCCTGGGCAGCAGCTGAGCCCCATGACCCACAGACCACATGGCCCTTCGGACTCTGTACTAGAATGCCAGGAACATGCCTAAAAATGCGGACAAAGACATTCTCTGTCACAAGGTTTTGACCCATGTATATGACAGGCCAGCACTGGTGTCCTCTGCTCTGCCTCCTGAATCACCACCTAGAGCCCAGGTCCCGCGGGCATGGCTGCCCCCAGCTCAGCTCCCTGCTCCCTCGGCAATGGTGACCAGTCGAGCAGCACCCAGTTTCCGAGATGGACTTTGATGAATTCTTCCAGCTGGCTGACCTCCAATGCCCACCACCGAGGGACCTGTATGGCCTTCTCAGCCTCAAGTGTGCTTCTGCCCAGGGGCTCTGTCCAGGAACTCACCCGACCACTGGGCAGAAGGGCAGAGTCGTGGCCAGTCAGAGAGTGAGCCAGAGTTTTAAATCACAATTGAGTGTTTCACATGAAACAAAATCCTTGTTACAATGTTAAGTGAAAAACGTGAAACAACAATGCCCTGTGGTTCCAGCCGCACGTGACACAGGAAGCAACTGCAAGGCGACCACACGTTTGGTGGCAGTCACTGATGGGTCCCTTTCCCTCCAGCACCTCCCAGAACTTTCAAGTCTTCACGAGGAAGATGCTAAAGGAGGAGAGAGGCCTGTCTCCGCTGGGCTGTGCACGGTGGCTGGGACCCTGGGGCTGGGGGTGCGGCAGTGAGGAGACAGCCCTGAACCCCACCCAAGGCCAGGGTGGCCAGGGAGCTGGGTGGGCCAGAGCCAGGAGGGGGGCACACGTCCCCGGGCCTCTCCACGTGCAGTGATGGTGTTAAAAGCCCTCCAGTTCACCCGAGGCCCCCTCTTGACCCATCCTCCTGACTGGCCCCAGTGCCTCCCGGGGCTCTCCCCTCCTCTGTGAGACAGGGAAGGACGCTGTGCATGTGCAGAGGCCCCTTGCCTCTGTCAGCACAGGACACAGGGAGAGACGGGCCAGGTGCGGACACTCAGGGAAGAGCAGAGGGCCCTGTGGCTGCATGGAGGTTGGGCAAGCAGGACAGATTGGGCACCAGGCTTCAGTGGGCACGAGGCTGCGTGCGCTGGCGGGGACTCACCCTACACCTCACGTGGCCGTGCGCCAGCTCCTCCCTTGGGCCGGTGGACGCTGAATGAGGACATGCTGGAGAGCCGCAGCTTCCCAGGCCTTCATGTCTGCTTCTGCGCTTGGGCACAGCCTGTGCCGTCTCTCCCAGGTACCCACGCTCCTGACAAAGCCTGCCAGGGCAGGCGGGACCACAGGAGACCACCTCACCTACCGAGCAGTCCACACCTACCCCTTGCAGCCCGGGTAGCACGTGGCCTCCCCACTGACCTCCGACAACTGGGCCCCTGCTGCAGGAACCTAGTCTCTGGAGCTCTCCAGGGCCTGCACAACCTCAGCCCTCCTCACGTGGCCCTGAGTGTGCCTTCTCCAACTCCTGCCAGAGGGGCCCGACCCCCGCCCAGCCGCCCCTGGAAACACCCGCTGTTTGGAACAGGGTGGTAAACAGGCAGAACTTACCCAGGGAGCCATGCACTATTGTCTTTGTCCCAGGCAAGGCCACCTGAGAGGGCCGGAGGCTGGACTGGCAGTTCATCGGTGGAGCCTTTAAGGACAGCCTGCTGTGCGCCATCCTCCACTGGTATTGGGCATGCAAAGGACGGAAGACTGGGCACCCCTCCGGGGGCCAAGGGCATGGATGGGGCCACTGCCGAGCAGGAACTTCCACAGTGACGATGTGGTGCGAGGGCAGCCGGGAGCTGGGACCGCCTGGTGTGGCATCTGTGCAGTGACAACAGCGGCTTTTCTTGCTCTTACTTGACGCTTACTATTGCACACACTCGTGGCACGCAGTGTGATCTGTCGGTACATGTATGCAATGTCACTTCAGGGTAATTGGCATGTCCACACCTGAGCCACCCACCGCTCTGCTGTGCTGGACACCTGCAGAATCCCCTCTGCCGGCTCTCTTGAAATCCACAATTAGTTATCACCAACCCTACAATCAACCTTAAGAGTGAGTTTACAGATGGCTTCACAGAGAATTCACCTTCTTCAGAGACACTGGAGCGAAAAGCTCTCTAGAAACCTTGGTGAGGGTTTTGCCTGGCTTTCCAAAGTGTGGGCCGTGGCACTAGGGCCAGGCAGAGGTCTTGATCAGGCCCACCTGGGGGACGGCGATGGGGGACTCCAGGGTCTTCAGGCGAAATCAGGGTTAGTGAGTGCCAGCACGGCACTTGGTCTCTGCGAACGTATCGTCTCCTAACTGGAGCTGGGGGCACATTTAATAGCTAATGCTTCTTCCATCCCACATCTGAAAGATTTCTAGAGATGATTAATGAAAATAAGTACAGAATGGCCCGTTACAGAGAGCAAATTGGAGGGTGTAGACAAATTTAATTCTTCTAATGAGATGTCTCTTTGAGAGTTCTTTTCGTCATGAGGCCCAAGCCTGACCATTAATTAAGTTATTCCACTAAAAGGAAAAACGAAATTACCTACAACTCCTCTTAAAGTACTGCTTTGCAGCCTTGGGTCCCTTGGTTCCTCCTGTAGCTACCGGGAGACCTGTGGTCAACCCTTCATCATCGCCCCTGTGTGGTCACTGCCGGGCAGAGCCCTGGGGTAGCCAAAGGACCTCGCTGCTCGCGGCGCTGCTGCTCTGGCCCCACTTCCAACAAGGCCACTGGCTGCCACTCAGACCTTGCCAGGTTTCACCTTCCACAGGAGCTGTGCTAACAGGGCAGTCCCCACGTGGTGACCTCACCGGAAGGCAGGGGACACCCGTGCCGACACAATCCCGTCCCTTGCAGAGCAGCCTGGGAAAAAAACGGCGAAAGCATACAGGCTGGCCGCGATTAGATTATCAACTACCACGAAACTGCCTGGGACTTCAAAGGGCTCCCGCCGGGAAAGCACAGTTATCAGGACTGTGAGAGGCGCGGTTATCGCCCACGTCACCCAGATGCAGAGCAGCGTGGGGCGGCCAACTCCGGTCTGGGGGACAGAAGACAGAAAAACAACATTTTTCTTGGAACAGGAGTCATGGGTTTGGGATCAGATACTGAGTGAGCGGGATGGTGGGGATGTGAGCAGGCCCCTCCGGCCTGGGCGCCCGGCCTCCGTGCAGGGCCAGCCTCGCAGCAGGAGACACTGGCCGCCTCTCCTCCCTGAGACAGCTTTGACGCGGGTCAACAGACCGTTAGCAGCATGTCAAAAGAGTGATGCGTGGACGTTCTGGTGGGGAGGAGTGTGGCCTCCACCATTCCCAGAAGGGCTTGGGCCTGTGAGGCTGGGGACAGAGGCCAGAGCCCACACTTGGAAGCAAGACCTCAGCAACTGACGTCACCCCCTAATCAGACTGTACACACTTGTTTCTTTCTTCTTTTTCTTTTCTTTCTTCTTTTTTTTTTTCTTGTTTTGGTATTTTTCCAGTGGGATTAATGAGACTTCGGCTGACCCACAGTATCTTGGAACTAACCAGAGCACCAGAAAATTGGAAAATTTAATGTAATGTTCATCAATAAAGAAAAAGTCCCCTGGCTAAAAAGATACCAAATAAAAGCAACTGAACTCCCCAGTGGTCACAAGGCGGGTTAATGTGCAACTCCGTAGTGCTGGGCTGCAGAGCACGGTGCTCAGCAGCGGCACACAAAGGCCTCCCTGGCCCTGGCCGCAGGCACCCTGGAGAGGGGCCGTCCAGCTCGGGCAAGCGCCAGCCTGGGTGAGGACCCAGCCGTGGGCAAGCACTGTTTGTTTTTGCGAGAGCAAAGGGCGGGCACCGCCTTCCTGCTTCCTCCCGAGGGCGCAGCCAGCTCTGCGAGGCTCTCGGCAGCCAAGCCTCCCCAGGCACCCTGACCGCACGTCCAGACGCGCTGCCACACACCTTTACTCCGCCACACCCATCCAGACTCTCCATTTGTGCATTCTGCCAGGGGAGCTTGGATAAATGAAAGACACGGAGTTCATTTTCCTTTCTCAGTTTATTGTGAGGGCCAAGGGCAGGGTTCCTTCATTAATGTAAAAATAACATTTGATTATTGCCAGGAAAAAAAAAAGTGAAACAAACCCAGAAAGGGTGGACCGTGTTCTCTAAGACCACCGTTCGTCCCGCAGTCGGGTTCCAGCACTGACTGACTCCTTGTGACCTGTGTCGTCTCACGTTGTGACGTCCTGCGGTCTTCACTGCACTTCTGTTTTCCTAGACTGTCATGGTGCACAGTTCTCCGCGTCCTGCGAATCCACAGACGACCTCCCTCTTGCAGAGGGTTCTGTTCCGATTTCCAAGGAGCTGTGCTGCTGCTGTCTCTGCAGTGTAGCTGCTGTGCGGAGCCGGCTCTGCAGGGCACCTTGTGCTGGCTCCCTCCCCCTCCTGGACAGCAGGAGTTGGGCGCTCCAGGAGGACCCGGAGAGCGAGCAGTGCCTGGGTGTCCAAGTTCCAACTTGTCCGTGTGTGTCGGTGTTCGTTCGGAGGTGGTCTGAACGTCAAGGATCCCCTCAGCCGCCCAGGATGCACCCAGAGCTACTGATACGCAGCCAAGTCAGGTCATCTGATTTCCTGCTGCGATGGTTAATGGTGGTTGGGGGTTTCCTGGGGGAAACAAAAGCCAAGATGCCAGGTGTTCCATAAAACAAAGGAAGAGCCACCAGATCAGGGTTCCATTGTGTGACCTGGGGCCAAGAAGAAGCCACCTGGCCTGCCTCCCTCTTTAAAGTCCCTGTCCTGCTGCAGCCCGGTGTACCATAAACTGACAAGAGTCTGTGGCCAAGTGAGAGCTGGGACTTCGCTGGGGAAGGCAGGGACCCAGCCCGGGCTTGGCAGCTCCCCTCCCAGGGGGCTCCAGGGCTCACTGTGGACAGAGGGGGTTGGCAGACAGCGTTTCAAGGGAGACTGTCTCACTGTAAAATGTCTCCTCCAACTTCAGAAGGGCCAGCCGACCGGAGGAAATAAGTAATAGGCGTTTGCTGTGGGAAGCTCACTCGATTGCCCTGTGTAACGAGGCCACTATTTACAGAAAGACCTCCCTGGGTGGGTGTCCACATCATAAAAACCACAATTCAATGGCTACTAATTGACAACCTTGTTAGCATTTTAAGGAAAAATTCCAAACAAATAGATTTCCCTTTCCACTTTAAAAATCAGGATGCCCATTGCCTGGGGACCCCACTCTCCTTTCTAAAAGGCAGCATGGACACCCTTCTCCAGCCTGGCAGCCCCTTTCACGACCCAAGCCACTTGCACATTCTTTAAAGTTAAAGCCGTGGGTTGGGGATGTGGCTCAGTGGCAGGGCGCTTGCCTAGCATGTGCCAGGCACTGGGCTCCATCCTCAGCACCACATAAAAATAAATAAAATAAAGGTATTTTTTAAAAAATAAATAGAATAAAGGTATTTAAGAAAAAAAAGTAAAAGCCCAGTTCTTCCTTTGTGACCACGCTCTCTGCTACCTGTTAATGAGTGGAATTGCTAGTCCCAACGTGCTAACGTAGGATAGCACCAAGCCAAGGAAGGCCTGGCCCTCTGTGTGTACTTCTTTAAGACAAAATGAAACAATTCTTGATCTTGAATCACGTCATGAAGCACAACGCTGTGGCTTCCCAGAAAATGTGGAGCTAATCGTTCTTCATTCAGGAGTTAACCAGAGCATCAGCGTCAGGCCCAACTTACCAGGCTCCCGTGCTCCGCCGGGCACTCGCCCTGAGCACACTGAGTCCTTTGTGCATATGAAGCAGGAAAGGAGAGAAGGCCTTCTCATGTGCCAAACGGAAAAAGAAAACAAAAGTGTCCCTGGCCTCCCTTGTCAGGCGAGAGCACTTGGGGACTTGCCACAGTGGCTCAGACACCCGCAGCCGCAGAGAGACTCGACCACGTGTGTCCAGCAGGCAGGACGCGGGCCCCCCACTCCAGCCCAGGCTGACTCACAGGCCCCTCTCCCCTGGGCTGCTTCCTTGGGTTCATCCCTCTGCCCTTCCGCCCCACTCAGGTGTGAAGGCAGTCTCCCACCTGCTCCCTGAGCTCCACAGCAGCGAGTCCCCCATCAGCATTTCCTTTGACTGCACAATCTAGGTGGGGAACAAGGTCCCAGTGCCTGATCTGGGCAGAGCTGGAGTCCTGTCAGGAGTCTCCATGCCTTGGAGCACCCAGGCACTCTGGCTGCTCAGCCGCACTTGCTCATCCGAGTTCCAGCTGCGTCTTCTTTTCGACCTGTGTTTGCACTGCCTGTGGGTGCAGTCAGGGTTTACCTGACGTGTCCCCCAGAAGCTCACATCTGAGACAACACAGCCACGATCAGAGGGAAGATGGTCAGGTTATGAGAGCTGTACCTAATCAGTGCTTAATCCACGTGAATGGGTGCAGAGGTGGCGACCACAGGCAGGTGGAGGGCGGCTGGAGGAGATGAGTCCCTAGAGGGTGCCTTGGGGCTTTAGGTTTTGTCCCTAGTGAGCCCAGCTCCCTGCTTGCTGTTCCCATTAGTGAGCTTCTTCCCTCTACCACACTCTTCCACTAAGATGTTCTGTTTCACCTCCGTCCCCAAAGAGTGGAGAAGGCCACCCATGGTCAGGGACCTCTGAAACTGTGGCCCCAAATAGACGTTTCCTCCTCCAACTTGTTCTTGTCAGGTCTCTGGACACAGTGATGAAAAAGCTGATTAGAACTGGCGTTAAGAACCATCTGCATGCCAAGTGCCAAGGCAGCGAAAAACAGAACACCTCTGCCTTGGGATCCGCCAAAGTGGAAGGGGAAATGCCCAGCAGATCAAAAATCAGAGGTGAATCTAACATAAAACACGATCAGGGACGGGTCGAACCTCTAGGGAAGTGCAGGTACAGTCTGTTCGGGTCCCTGGGTTCCATCCACAGCATGGAAAAAAGAAAACAAAAGCAATATTTAAAGCAGTAAATGTTTCAGATGTTTCTTGACTTCACTTCCCCTCACACATTGGTCTGCTATTCTTCAAGTACTTCTCTACCTCCTTGATTTTACAAAGGGATGCTACCAAGAGATTTGTTCCTTTCCAGGGAAGCAGGATTCTATGTCAACATTTGTGTGGGTGGTAGAATGAAAGCAGCTCTCTATTCAAATCTGCAGAGATTAACTTAAACTCAAAACCCACACGCAAAGGAGAGGGACCTGCAAGCAGGAGGAGAATGTGGGGAAAGACCTCCCAGGAGGAGAGGTGAGGAAGGACCTCCCAGGAGAAGAAGGTGGGGAAGGACCTCCCAGGAGGAGAAGGTGGGGAAGGACCTCCCAGGAGGAGAAGGTGGGGAAGGACCTCCCAGGAGGAGAAGGTAAGAAGGACCTCTCAGGAGGAGAAGGTGGGAAGGACCTCCCAGGAGGAGAAGGTGAGAAGGACCTCTCAGGAGGAGAAGGTGGGAAGAACCTCTCAGGAGGAGAAGGTGGGAAAGGACCTCTCAGGAGGAGAAGGTGGAGAAGGACCTCCCAGGAGGAGAAGGTGGGGAAGGACCTCCCAGGAGGAGAAGGTGGAAGGACCTCCCAGGAGGAGAAGGTGGGGAAAGACCTCCCAGGAGGAGAAGGTGGGGAAGGACCTCCCAGGAGGAGAAGGTGGAGAAGGACCTCTCAGGAGGAGAAGGTGGGGAAGGACCTCCCAGGAGGAGAAGGTGGGGAAGGACCTCTCAGGAGGAGAAGGTGGAAAGACCTCCCAGGAGGAGAAGGTGGGGAAGGACCTCTCAGGAGGAGAGGTGGGGAAGGACCTCCCAGGAGGAGAAGGTGAGGAAGGACCTCCCAGGAGGAGAAGGTGGGGAAGGTCCTCTCAGGAGGAGAAGGTGGGGAAGGACCTCCCAGGAGGAGAAGGTGGGAAGGACCTCCCAGGAGGAGAGGTGGGGAAGGACCTCCCAGGAGGAGAAGGTGGGGAAGGACCTCCCAGGAGGAGAAGGTGGGAAGGACCTCCCAGGAGGAGAAGGTGGGGAAGGACCTCCCAGGAGGAGAAGGTGGGGAAGGACCTCCCAGGAGGAGAAGGTGGGAAGGACCTCTCAGGAGGAGAAGGTGGGGAAGGACCTCCCAGGAGGAGAAGGTGGGGAAGGACCTCCCAGGAGGAGAAGGTGGGGAAGGTCCTCCCAGGAGGAGAAGGTGGGGAAGGACCTCCCAGGAGGAGAAGGTGGGGAAGGTCCTCTCAGGAGGAGAAGGTGGGGAAGGTCCTCTCAGGAGGAGAAGGTGGGGATGGACCTCTCAGGAGGAGAAGGTGGGGAAGGACCTCCCAGGAGGAGAAGGTGGGGAAGGTCCTCCCAGGAGGAGAAGGTGGGGAAGGACCTCCCAGGAGGAGAAGGTGGGGAAGGACCTCCCAGGAGGAGAAGGTGGGGAAGGTCCTCTCAGGAGGAGAAGGTGGGAAAGGACCTCTCAGGAGGAGAAGGTGGAAGGACCTCCCAGGAGGAGAAGGTGGGGAAGGTCCTCCCAGGAGGAGAAGGTGGGAAAGGACCTCTCAGGAGGAGAAGGTGGGGAAGGACCTCTCAGGAGGAGAAGGTGGGGAAGGTCCTCTCAGGAGGAGAAGGTGGGGAAGGACCTCCCAGGAGGAGAAGGTGGGGAAGGACCTCCCAGGAGGAGAAGGTGGGGAAGGACCTCTCAGGAGGAGAAGGTGGAAGGACCTCCCAGGAGGAGAAGGTGGGGAAGGTCCTCTCAGGAGGAGAAGGTGGGGATGGACCTCTCAGGAGGAGAAGGTGGGGATGGACCTCTCAGGAGGAGAAGGTGGGGAAGGACCTCCCAGGAGGAGAGGTGGGGAAAGACCTCCCAGGAGGAGAAGGTGGGAAGGACCTCCCAGGAGGAGAAGGTGGGGAAGGACCTCCCAGGAGGAGAGGTGGGGAAGGACCTCCCAGGAGAAGGTGGAAGGTCCTCCCAGGAGAAGGTGGGGATGGACCTCTCAGGAGGAGAAGGTGGGAAGGACCTCTCAGGAGGAGAAGGTGGGGATGGTCCTCCCAGGAGGAGAAGGTGGGGAAGGACCTTCCAGGAGGAGAGGTGGGAAGGACCTCCCAGGAGGAGAGGTGGGGAAGGACCTCCCAGGAGTAGAAGGTGGGGAAGGACCTCCCAGGAGTAGAAGGTGGGGAAGGACCTCTCAGGAGGAGAAGGTGGGGAAGGACCTCCCAGGAGGAGAAGGTGGGGAAGGACCTCCCAGGAGGAGAAGGTGGGGAAGGTCCTCCCAGGAGGAGAAGGTGGGAAAGGACCTCTCAGGAGGAGAAGGTGGGGAAGGACCTCTCAGGAGGAGAAGGTGGGGAAGGTCCTCTCAGGAGGAGAAGGTGGGGAAGGACCTCCCAGGAGGAGAAGGTGGGGAAGGACCTCCCAGGAGGAGAAGGTGGGGAAGGACCTCTCAGGAGGAGAAGGTGGAAGGACCTCCCAGGAGGAGAAGGTGGGGAAGGTCCTCTCAGGAGGAGAGTTGGGGAAGGACCTCTCAGGAGGAGAAGGTGGGGAAGGACCTCCCAGGAGGAGAAGGTGGGAAGGACCTCTCAGGAGGAGAAGGTGGGGAAGGTCCTCTCAGGAGGAGAGTTGGGGAAGGACCTCTCAGGAGGAGAAGGTGGGAAGGACCTCCCAGGAGGAGAAGGTGGGGAAGGACCTCCCAGGAGGAGAGGTGGGGAAGTATCTGCCACCACAAGTGAGAAAGGACTTGCCTGGAGAAGTGTCTTGAACAGGCCTTCCAAGGAGGAGTCAAATTTTCCCCAGGAGTTTCTGGTAGACTTTCCGGAATCCCAGTTCTCTCTGGCCAAGCCGCAGGGTGGACTGGTCCCCACAGATCATTGGCAAGGGCGGAGCCTGAGCAGCAGATCTTGATTCCCACATCGTCTGGAAGCTCCTGACACCGACCAGACATGAGCAGAGTTCACCCAGCAGGTCCTGGTAGAGGCCAGCTCCCCAGCCACCAGGCCTTCGGGTCAGTACAGGGTCTTTGTACCTCTCCTTCCAACGCAGCCATTCCCCTGCCCACAGCACTGTGGTCTCAGGGACACTCAGTACTTTGAAAGTGTTCTGCACCTGACCCAATCGCACATGTCTTGGCTTTGCATTAATTTCCTGCGGAAGTTTACGATCACCATTGTTGGAGGGGCTAAGCCCTCCTAGTAATGAAAGTCCAGGCAGCCCCCGCGTTCAGGAGAGAATGTCGGTGGAAGTGGGCTGCCATCGCCAGCAGGCTCCAGGGGCGACTGGGTGCGATGGAGAGGGGCTTCATGGCCACGCCCACTGCTGTGAAGAAAGGTGCCTGAGCCAGCAGGCCTGGGCTCCGGGTGGTGCTGGGGCCAGCTCCGGTGCTCCAGGAGTGCCCCTGGCCTTTACGGCAGCACCTCCAGAGTCCCTCCTGGTGCCATCCCCAGTGCAGAGCAGGAAGCACCGGGAAGGCCCGGCCCCTACTGTGTGGCCTGTGGTCCTCCACCAGGTTGGTGCCCCAGCTGGCTGCAACTCCAAGTCCGCACCCTACTCACAGGCCCACGCTCTCCACAGGGCACCAGGCGAGTTCGCGCAGGCGGCAGCCAGTTCAGGACAGGAGCCACTTGGAGTGTCTGATCACAGGCTAGAAGAGGCTGTTCTGAAGGGGGCTTCGCTCGGGCACAGAGACTGTGCTTGCTTGACCCTCTGTCCTGGGAGTCACACCCGGGTACCGCAGGCGGAGAGGCGAGCCACTGGTTGTGTATCAGGTGCACTACTTGTGGTGCAGCACAGCAGCCTGTGGGCTCGGGCCAACGTGTCAGCAGTGAGGCTCAGCAGGGCCCAGTGAAGGCCAGGCGCTCGACCTCACTTTCTCCACACGGGAACCCAGGGCATCACCGCATCCCATTTTCCACACGGGAATCCTGAGAACCGAGATAAGCCTGGACCAAAGTCTCAGGTTCATGACAGTGGAGGGCCAGCCACACTCTTACTTCGTAGCCACCTTACTGTCCCTTGGGGTTTTCCCCCAACCACTCTGCCAGGGTGGACGTGGGAGCTCTGGACTGTGCCAGGTGCTGAGCGCAGGGCAGAGCGCACAACGATGTCCACGTTCAGAGGGAGAGGAGTGCCCGGGACAAGGTCAGCGGAGGCCTGCAGCCGTGAGGGGCGGGGTGGTGGCTAAGGCAGGGCTGTGGCCGGGCACCAGGGAGTACTGCAGCCAGATGCGCACAGCAAGCATGGAGCAGCGGCCTAGGAACCCCCGGCTCGGGCTGCGGGCCCGCTGGGGCTGGTGGGGCGCACTGGGTGAGCCCCGCCTGGCTCTGGGCACTGGTGTTGGTCCCAGTCCCTCTGTGAGCCCTCATTCTTTGGGGACTGGCGCCTGCTGGCGGCTTGGCCTTCCCACAGCACAGGCAGCTGCCCCGAGGCCTGGCTCCCGGGTGGATGTGCTCTCTGAGGAAGGGCCTCCAAGCGCCCTGCTCCTGCGAGTCCCACGTGGCCTGGGGCCTCTGCCATCAGGCCTCCAGCCCCCCTGAGGCACTCCTTGGAAGGGTCTGGGGGCTGGGGCTGAAAGAGCCTAAGGTCCCCATTACCTGGCACACAGAGGTCACTCCCACCAGCGGCCTGGGCTTCCCTGGGCCCTGTGGTGCCCGGGGCATTGAGCGGCAGGACTTGCCTACCATCCCGTCTCCCCTCCAGCCTCTGAGGTGCAGACCCCATGACCTCACCGAAGGCCAAACGAGGAGCCAAGGTGGCATCTACAGGGCATCTGCACAGGCCCCTGAGTGCTCGACATGTGGCCTTCTCTGAGCAAAACCCACTCAGCAACAGTCCAGTTCACCACATGCTGAATCCCAGGCTGGCTTATCAGGTAGTATAGTGCAACATTTATTCATTCAACAAACATTTAGAGAAGAAGAATGTGATTGTCTGATTGACACCAACAGACTGTGGTCAGTACCCCCACCCTGGGCAGCCAGATGCCCAGCCTGGGAGAAGCCACTGGGCTTCTCAGAATGGAACGTTTCAATTCGTTTTTTTTTAGGACTCAGCCAAATCCCTTTATAACAAATCCTACCCAGAAACACTCTATACAAAGAAAAAAGAATCTACTCCCAGCAGAGGGCGCACTAACTGCAAACAGTATTCACTAAGGCCACATTCCAGGGGTGGGAAAAGGGAACTGAGTCCGTTGGGGATTGGAGGGTGGGCTTTTTTTTTTTTTTTTTTTTTGTTAAGATTCTAACCTATTTTATATAGGTCATGTTAAAACCTATATTTTATATAGGTTATATAGGTTTTATATAAAACTTGGAAAAAAATCGACAGCTACAAAAGACAAAGCCGGACACACCTATTGCAAAGGCACGCAGCCTGCGAGCAACCGTCATCAGCCTTATTACTTGATGTCATTAAAATGCTTAAACCCCAGGATGGCACGAGACCCTGGAACGTGTGTCTGGGCCAGAGGCACGCTGCCAGGTGGCTGTGGCTTAGCCCACCTGGCTGCCTGAGGACTCGGAAGGTACAGGAAGGTACAGGAAGGAAGGAAGGAAGATAGGAAGGAAGGAAGGAAGTCGAGGGCATGGGCTGTCCCCCAGTAGTGCCCACTTACAACAAGAGGCCCTGCTCTAACTCCTGGAAGAAGACCTGGAGCCTCCGGTCAGCACGCCGGGCTGAGTCCTTGTCCACAGGTAGCCATGCGGCCTCCCACCCCAGGTCAGTGGACACCACCAACACAAACAAAGCTCCTGTGGGCACCCAAGCCCAGGGCCGAGCCCCGCCTCACCAGGACAGTCAACTAGATGGACAGGTCACTCTTCCCCTGGCCTGCCCTCTCCGGGCAGCTCTCCCCACAGGGTGGAGAGCATCTGGCAGCAGGCATTCATTTTGTTTCCTAAAAACCCATTAAGTGACAAATTTTAAAACACCTAGAGATCAGAGGGTCGGGAACATGGCAGGACACAAAGCAATACTTTGGGTTCGATTTAACAAACTTGAGTGAGGAGGGCTGTAGGATGAACTCCTATTTCTAAGACAGGTGTCTGTGGCCGTGTGCTGCACGAGGTCAGAGGTCGGCGGTTTAGGGAAGGTAGCGGGCAGCAGCGCAGAAGAGGGAGAGAAGATGGGGAACTGGTGAGTCACCTCCGCACGGGAGGCAGGAGATGTCAGGCCCGGAAGAGGACAAGCTCCCCGCGGGAGGAAGGAGGGAGGTGGCTGAGGGGTGGGTAGAGCCAAGTCCCACCAGCCCAGCGCACCAGCCCCGTCCCTCGGTGACGCCTACTGCCCTGGGCAGAGGCACCGCGCGTCACAGTGCGTAGGCCTGGGGAAGACTCGGGAACGCCATTGGCTAGGATGGCGCCATTGGTGGAAATACCAGGCGAGAGCCTAACACCGAAGCTGAACGGCAGGTGCAGGAGCCCGTTGTATCATGGAGAGACCCCAAAGCTCACGCAGAAACAGACGGACTTGCAGGGACCAGGCTTCTCAGCCTCCTGAAGCCCTGATTGTGCTCAGACTTCTTAGGTGCTGAGAGCAAAGGGGAAAGGTCACGAGCCCCATCCTGGCTCCTATCTGCAGTGAGATTCTTGGTTCTATGCTTGTCCTGGGACACACACAGCACGAGAGAAGCTACGCGCAGCACCTTGCTAAGTGGTACACAACTTGCACATTTCAGAGAACTGTGCAAATATTTGGTGTCACTGTGACCAATCTTTAAAAAGTACTCCACTGGGGCTGGAGTTGTGGCTTGGTGCTAGAGCATTTGCCTGGCATGTGTGAGGCACTGGGTTCCATCCTCAGCACCACTTAAAAATAAATAAAGCCATTATGTCCATCTACAGCTAAAAAAATAAAAATTAAAGTACTGCATTCTCCTTCAGCTTCTAATTATGAGGCCCGAGCAGCACTGTCTGCAGCGTGACCCTCGGGGATCCCTCCTAGTGACTCTCCAGGTAGGAGCCCAGCCAGGCACAAACAGCGCAGGCAGGCCTGGGAGTCCCACAGGAGCTGCACGTCAGTGTGGGGAACGTCCTCGTGTTTGTCCAGGGCCTTTCACACTGTGTTTTCTAAGATTTCTTCATTTTCGTTCAGTACACACACACACACACACACACACACATCATTGGATATTACTTGAAATATTAAGAATGCCTTTCTAACTAAGTAAGGCCTGTGGCATTTCCAAGGAAATGTCAGGACCATGAGGCTGAAGTCCTCCGTGTACCTGGGTGCAGAGGCCTCCTCAGGTGTGGTTGGATGAGGCTTTTAGCTCCCGTTGGCTGATCCCTTAAACATCTCCACGGAAGCTGGTTTGATTAGCACCTTTGCCCTCCCTGCACGGGAATGAGACTCCCTGATTCTCTAACACTCAAGTGCACAGGTCCCTCAAAGGTTACCATTCTGTAGGGAGCCAAGTACTAATTACACAGCCCAGAACATTCCACAAATGGGAAGGAATCCCTAAGACTTCCTTCATCTCAGGGGCTATGAATTAATGGAAATTTATTGTTAAAAATCACAACATCACCCTGTCCCTGGTCACATTCAAGTTTGGGGGCACCTAGCTCTGCCCCATCCACTGTTCTAGTTTTTGTTACTGTAATGAAATGCCTGCGATTGGGTCCTTGTGAAGAAAACAGGTTTGTTGTGCCTACCGTTCCAGAGGGGGACGCTCAGGCAGCCTGGCTGCGCAGCCTGGCGCAGCTGGAGAGGGCGCCCACAGGGAGGAGGACAGGAGGACAGAGCCGCAGGGAGAGAGCTCCTGGTGAGTCTGGAGGCCTCCTGCTCTGCCTCTCAGGGTCCAGCCTCAAGCCCAGCGGCCTGCACCACGCTCTCCCGCACCTGCACCCTGGGAAGCCTCTTCCAAGCCCAGAGGCCTCCTCTTCACCAGGCCTCGGCTGGTCACTTTCCCCTCGGGCTTCGCAGCTTCCCCAGAGCTTCTGAGCATTTCAGCTTCTGAGCTGGGGGATGGGGGATAGGGGGACGCGGGGGATAGGGGGGTGCGGGGGGATAGGGGGACACGGGGATGAGGGGGTGCGGGGGGATAGGGGGACGCGGGGATGAGGGGGTGCAGGGGATAGGGGGACGCGGGGATGAGGGGGTGCAGGGGATAGGGGGACGCGGGGATGAGGGGGTACGTGGGGTGCCGGGGAATGCAGTGGGGGACGATGGAGAATGCGGGGGGATGCCGTGGGGGGATACGAGGGGGACACGGGGGGACGGCGAGGGATGCGGGGGACCCAGGGGACGCGCCAGGATGCTCGGGGCTCGGCCCGGGCACCCCTGGCGACAGGCACAGGCAGACGGCTGCTCAGTGGGACTCAGGTTTCAGGCTGCGTCACTGAGTCAAACGAAGTCAGGACCGACGCTGGACCCCCGGACCCTCGTGGAAGGCTCCCGGGGGGCGGAGCCCACCCTCCCAGGAGCGAGGCCCGCGGACACCTAGGGCCAGCGTCCTGGGGTCGGGGGCTGGGCGCAGCGCGAGCGGCCACTCCTCGGAAGGCAGAGGCCTCGGCTCGGGCGAGAAGCAGCGGGTCCGTGCGCGGCGCACCGGGTGCCCACCGAGTCGGCTCCCAGCGCGAAGCACCCCCAAGGCGGGCTCCTCGGCGGTCGGCAGGGGCAGGGGCAGGGGCTGGGGCAGGGGCTGGGGCAGGGGCTGCGCACGCCCTGAGCTTCCTTCTGGAACTCTCCGGCTGCTCCCCCCTCCGCCGGGGCCAGAGCCCAGAGTGGAGGCCACTCCAGGCAAGTCCCCAGCACGGCCCACACCTCCTTCACTCCAGGGCCTTGCTGTTGTGACCTTGGGGCGTGATCTCAGTACACTAAAGGACGTTTATTCGAAGTCTGTACCTTGCTTCAGTTTAATTTCTTTTGTTTATTAGGTTCTGGCAAAGTGCAATGCATTTCTAATAAATAGCGCTTCTAAGGTGATCTGTTTATAAAGTCACTTACATCTCTCATATCCTTTCTAACAATGTATAAAATCTACTAAAAATGTGCAAAATGATGACTAGCCAGACTGATGGTTTTTGAGAAGCAGACTTGTGATTTTTTTTTTTTTCCTGCAGTTTTGCCTTTTTATTTTATGGTATTATAGATTTACAATGATAGTGAACTTTAAATCATCTGGTCATTCTCATAAAATATATTTATAATAAAGTGTCTCATCTTAGATAAACAAGAGTGGTTTTCTGAAAGGCAAACAGAGCCAACATCCGAGGGGCACACACGCACCAGTGGGGGAGTCGGCTGTGGTGTCTTCTGTGTGCAGGACATAAACACCACCTCAGTCCCCCCTGGTCTCTGTCTCTGCCAGAGGAGTCTCGGGTAGGGACCAAGGCCCTCGCCAGCAGCTACATGATCTGTTGAGAAGTGTGTTTACACAAAGGCAGCAAAGATGAGCCCCTGGGGTGCTGCACCCCCAGTCCAGGAGGGGCGCAGTGTCTGCAGCGGCCTCCCCAGATCTCCCCCCACAGGGCGACCAAGGAGTTGTTCAGGCCTTCAGCAGCCTCACTGGTCAAGTGGGCGAAGCCTGGGGTCCAGTTACCCACACTTTGGTTGGGACCCTGAAGGCCAGACCTAGACCTGAAGGTGGGCATCATTAATTTTTATATCTTCAAAATGGGGCCAAGGTGGCCCAGGATACCCAAGCCGCGCTTCTCCCAGAAACAAACATAGCCACTAAGGAAAGAGAAGGCAACCCCTGTCCCCACTCAGGATAGCAGATCTGCCAGATTACACAGCATCGCCAAACACGAGTCACATGACAGAGGACTAGCGAAGGCATGATATGACCACACCCACAGAAACTGGACACAGAGTGTGACACCAGTTCACAGTTATACTGACAATATGTTTAAGGAAATTACTTTTACATGATTGATAATTTGGCAGAAAATATGTAATGAACCACCCTGATATTTAGCAGCTTAGAACTACTACACTTTCACATAGATCATGATTTAGCTCAGCAATCTACGCTGGCCTGGCCTGGGAATCTGCTGGTCTGGGCCAGGCTTAGCTGTTCTCAGCGGCCCTGTCAGGACACCAGGACAGCTGGGAGTGCACGAGGCTCAGCCCTTCTCCACACAGCCTCCATTCTTCACCAGAATGGCTACACATGTTCCCATGCCAGTTAAAGGGTCCTGCTGGAGTACAACAGATGAAAAGCTTCTTGAGGGTATAACTCAGAATTCAGACACCACTTTCACCAGATCCGGTTGGTCACAACGAGTCACAAGGGCATCCCAGATCAAAGGAGAAGGAAGAATTTCTGACCATTTCACAATCTATCACAGCTAGAAACTAAAGAGGAAGAGGGAGGAGAGGAGAAGAATAACAGCCAACTTAAAACTAAAACTAAAAACAGAATAAGTAAAATTAAACAGTCAAGGGTGAGCTTAAGAGCAGATGAGACACAGTTGAAGAGAGAATTAGTGAACTGGAAAGTCAAGTTAGAAGAAAATACCCAGAATGAGGTATGGAGAGACAAAATGAGAGAACGTACTTAAGAAAGCTTTAGAACACACAAAATAGAGTGAAGTGATAAGAAAAGACTGAAATGGTTCAAAGACTTTACCTGAGGGGACAGCATATGAAAAAAAAGGGACAAAATACTGATGGTGTCAAACTGCAGATTCAAGAAGTCTTATGAACAACTGTTAGAAAAGAGCAAAGGAAAAAATCTTGAGAATAATAAGAGAGATAAATTATATTTTTTCAAAGAAAAAACACCAGACTGACAGCCAACTCCTCAAAAGAAGAAATAAAAGCCACAAGACAATGAAATATTTTCAATTTGCCGAAAGCAAACCAT
Source organism: Marmota flaviventris (assembly GCF_047511675.1). Classification (NCBI taxonomy): domain Eukaryota; kingdom Metazoa; phylum Chordata; class Mammalia; order Rodentia; family Sciuridae; genus Marmota; species Marmota flaviventris. The sequence continues at coordinate 1,047,661 of NC_092513.1, read as the reverse complement.
AACCAACCTAGTATAAATAACTCTCAAAAACTGAAATAATTTGTTAACACACACAAAAAAGGACAAACCCACAATTATAACAAAGTTAGCCATTCCTTCCTCAATAACTAAAGGGATAAATGGTGTTATAAAAGGAAAGGTGGCATTTGAATTTATTAGAGTAAGACAAGTAACACACTTTACTTGTGTAGCAACTGTGGAACACACCTTATTGTCGGTGTGTAAAGATTGGCCTTTAATCCATGCAGGGCCACAGGAAAATTCTCACTAGATTTGAAAGTGTTGCCACCACCCAGAATGAGTTTCTAACCCAAGTACAACTAAACTAGGAGCTAACAATGAAAAGCACACAGCAGATCTCTAGGTGCCCGGAAATCAAGGTGTACATTTCTTAATACCAACAGGTCAAAGGAGAAATTTCAGTTGAAACTGCATATTCTTTGAACTTCATCCTAACACACTTGTTTCCTACGGCCTCACCTACACCCCACATTTCCCGGGGGCCAGGGGTCTGGGTGTGGCCTAGCTGGACCACAATCCAGGTGCCATCCAGGCTGTCCTCCCAAGCTGCCTGGGTGCCGGCATGATTCAGGGTCCTCAGCTCCTCCAGGACCCCAGCGTTCCCTGCCACGTGGCCATTGCTGGGCATGGTGTGTGCCCACAGGTGGCAGGAGAGCATCTTGCTCCCTCTGCTCTGACGCGCACACCCTGGAGCCTCGGCTGGCACCCACACTCTCCCAGGTGTTCCCTGGTGACTGCCCAGGAGCCAGACAGCTGGCCACCTGAATCTTACCTGACAATCCCTTGGCCTCCATCACATGACAGAACCATTCCAACCCACTCAGCAGGTCCCCAGGCCCAGTCGTCCTGGGGCTGACAGGCACGCAGGGAAACCAGGTTTGGAAATCCCAAGGTTTCCGCGGGACTGCCCATCACTCAGAACAGAAATACAAAATATCCAAATGCAGGGTCCAGCCAGAGGCAAAAGTCTTAGATGTATATAGTAGAAAAAAATAAACGCTGAAAGTTAATGAACCATACATACAGCTAAGGTTTTTCTTAAAAGGAGCAAATTAACACCAAAGAAAGAAGAAAGAAAGCAACAATATATACAAATATACAAATTCACATAACAGAAAGTGAATGTACTCCAGATGGGAGCCACACAGGCAGAGTCGGTTCTCCAAGAAGACTTTCATGCTGATCTAGATGAGAACAGACCCAAAACCTGCCCCCGAGACCCAGGGGCTCCCTGGAGACCGTGCGCACTCCTGTCTCAGCCAGGCCCAGGTGTGGCGGCCACGGCTTCCAGCTGCCAGGGTGACAGCCCACGGCCACCTGCTCCACCTCTGCTCCCCTGCCCTCTGGGCCCACAGCCAGGGGCTGAGTCCACACAGAGGGTCCCTTTCCCCTGTGGGTCACCTGCACTGCGGCGATGGAGGCTCGCTGGTGGAGAGACTTCAAGGGGTTTAGGCTGCTCCTCCTGCTTCAGATGGTGCACACAGGCCCGTCTGGCTTTGTCCCACTCGACCGCCACCTGCCCACCCGCCCCACCAGCTGAGGCTCTGGAAGCAGCAGCCCGACTGACAGGTGCACAAGCACCCATCACAAGTCACTGTGGTTCTCCTTCTCGGCTTGGACGCCGCTGTGTACGCACTGAGGGGCAAAACCCCAGGTAGCCCACGCCTGTCAGGTGGGAGAAGGGGTCGGTCCACTGTGGCTGTCACCGATCCAGCCAGTCATGGCAGCACAGGCCAGTCTGGTCACTGGAGTGTCAGACAGAGAACAGAAAAGACACACACCGTGCACGTCCTGTAGCCAGTGGGACTCGGAGGGACTTCTCGCAGGGACACCCCCACCTGCTCCGGTGGGAGCAGCAGCTGCCCAGGCTGCGGCAGCTTGCTGCCCGTGGCCCTGTGCCCTGCCCACTGCCCACGTGCCTGCTGTGCCTCCACTACAAGTCCCTGTGGGGATGAAAGGATGTGAGTGCCTGTGGCCCCACGGGCCCCACCCAACTCTAGCAGGTTCTGCCTGAGGGGGTGGAGGCAGGAGGAAGGAGGCCCTCCAGGGGAGGCCACGCTGGACCACAATCCAGGTGCCATCTGCAGCCTTTCCCACGTCCCAACTGGGGTGTGATCTGCGTTCTCTCCCACGCATCAGTCACATTCTGTGTGCCCATTTCCCAACTTTCTGCAGTTCCTGCCATACTGTGACGTTGTCAAGCAAACACCGTCTGACTGTCTGTCACTCGTGCAAACAACACAACCCCTCAGCAGCACCCGCTGCACAGGGAGGGAGAGCGCTACCACAGTTCCTGAACTCAGGACACCTCAGCCTCCTGAGCGGGATGCCTGGTAACCCGGATCCACTCTCTGAACCACCAGCGGTCAGGGCGGTCGGGGACTGTACAAGGCACCTCACATCAGAAGTGCCTGCGGGTGTGACAGGAGTGTGCCTGCGAACACAGCCTCCCCGGGCCACCTCGCCAAAACTGTACCAAAGGTGGTAGCGGCAACTGCACTGAGAGGTGGTGAGGACCAGGTGGAGGGCCGCAGAAGCCCTGCAGACAGTGCTGTCCAGACACAGGAGTCACTGCCAAAATGGCCACGATGGCTCTCCATCCCCTTCAGTGGCTCAGAGCTCAAGCAGAGCCCCCAAAGGAACCCAAAGTGCCCCAGGGCATTGTGACACCTTGGCCGTCACGGCTTGGTGCCAGCCAGCCACCTGCCTCACTGCTGACCACACTGCTGACCCACAAAGCCCACCAGGCTGCACAGTGCCCTGCCCTGCACACGGGTGTGGAGGTTCTGGGTATTTAGCTGCCCGGAGGCTGCGGATCGAATCTCTGCACCCACCTCGCTGGGACAGTTTCCACCTGGGACTCTGTCCTTCTCTAAGTGGCCATTACTTCTGAGAAGTTAGAAAGTCACAAGAAAGAAAGATGCTGAAGACAGGAAGACCCTTGAGCAACCCGCAAAAACTGTAGGAACGCAAACCGTTTCAAGGTGACTTGGGAACAGAAAGTAGTGATGCAACCTCAAGGCTTCATAAAGCTATTTGATGCATATTCACTTCATCTTAAAACTTTTTTTAGGAAAACAGAATAATCCCATAGCCAAAATGAATTAATGAATTAATAAACCGCAAGAGACATACAATGGATTATTAGCAAAAGCACCAAATGCCCATCTGTGTCAGAGAGGAGGCCACCACCACCAGGCTGAGGGAAAGGAGGCCACCACAAAGCCCAGGCTCCCGCGCATCACCTGCACCAAGTGTGCACCAAGCCCGAGCCCGAGTGCAAGTGCAGGTGCCGAGGAGGTGGGGGCCATGCAGAGCGGTGCCGGGGTGTGGGTCCTGGTCAGGAGACGAGGACGCCCCGACATCCATCGCCCTGAGAGACTGCACCAACCCCATCATGCACTTCCAACAGGCAAAGTGGAAGGCGTGCGAATTTCGTCTCAATAAAGCTGTTACAAAAAATAAAACTCCCGGCTCCTTTTCATTCCAGCCTCTTGGTGTGAATGTTATCAATTGATCTAGAATTTAAGTGGCCTGTCTGGAATGTTTGACAAACAATTTTTTCTCATGCATTATACATCTGACTGAGAACAATAGCCACGGTGCCTGGAAGAGGGCAGGTTGTTTCCATCACCCAGGGGTGAAAACTGCAAATTAACCACAGGACGGTTCACTGAAGCAGGTAATGGATTGGTCTGTGCAAACAAGAAATCTTTGTGGGAATGAGTGTGATTATTCCTGTGGTCTGTTTGCTAATTATGGCTAGTATGAACAGTATTTTAAGTGCTCTTAAGAACCATGAAAGTCAGGGACCCCGTCAATGGCAGAACACAGGTGGCTCTGCTAAGGCGCTCAGCGCAGCAGCCCCTGCAGAGGCTGGACCTACACGGAGGCCAGGGAAGGCGAGTGGCTGCGGCGACCTCCACGTGGCACCGTGTGCTCCTAAGTGGCGTGGGCGGTCGGGTTGGAACCCTCTCCTGGGCTCACCTCTGTGCCCTCCTACTGGGTGCGTACTGGAGTGTCCCCATGTTGGTTTCCTCCCCAGAGGGGACTTCAGGGCCCAGCAGCTGAGCAGGCACAGTGGACGGGGCTGGGGGTCTGTGTGCTTGTTTCCAGGACGCCTCCGTCTGTGGGTCCTGCAGGATCTTCCGTGCAGGAACCCTGCCTTGAAAAGCCCCGGGGCCCTGCAGCCTCTTGCCTGTGTGGCATGCAGGGGTGACAGATTCACGGTGGTCCCTGAGGCAGGCCACACCCTCAGAGGACCTGAGCCCGACCCAGGCCAGGCGCACCAGGAGAGGCAAGGGCCGACCGCCTCCCGGGCCTGGGGACCTGTGGACGTAGGGGAGCAGCTCTCCTGCAGGCACCCCAAGACTTCCGCACTTTGCCGTCACCCCCCAGGCCGGCCTGGGCCCACATGCCCACAGATCCAGCACAACCCAAATGTAACAGGTTCTTTCTGCCTCCTGCAGAGCCCGGAGGCCTGGCCCCAGCTGACTCAGGCCCAGAGCTCTGAGAGCAGAGGGCACACCCCAGAACACAGTGAGGCCCTTCACACTGTGCTGCCGGAGGCCAGGCTGAACACCGGCTGCTCCAGGAGGCTTCTTCCCGCGGTGGCATCCTGAGGGACCTCAGAGCCTTCTCTGCAGTCCCTCTGCTAAGGTGCAGACCGGCCAGGACGGACCAGGCCAGGTCTTTCACGGACCCACATGAAGAAACCCAGCTCTCAGCAGCAGCAGACCTGCGGGGAAGGGCCAGGCCCGCAGTCGGCTCCTCTGGCGGAAGTCAGACCTGCCTGACGAGCCTGGTGGCCCTGCAAGCCAGCAGCACTCCAGGACACCGCAGCCCATGGACACCGACTCCTCAGGGGTCCACCATGGCCTGAGAGGTGGAAACTCCCAGCATTGCCGGCCGGTCACCAACCTCTGTTCTCCTTCCAGCCCATGAGCTGGAAGATGGGCTGAGCAGGAGTGTGGGCCAGTCCCCAAGGGAGGATGAGATAGCAGGGTCGCACCCCCTGGGGACAGCCCAAATCCCTGCCAAGCCGCCTGAAGGTGGGCGTGACCTCCGTTATTCTGGAACTAGGAGCCTGAGCACCCTCCTCTGTAATGAGGAATCCTAGGAAACAGTTATGGAGATGTTGGGAGGCAGGTGACCTCCCCAGGCTGACACCCAGGAGACACGCACACCCTGCTTCTGGGACCTTGCCCCTGTTCCACGGGCCTCACCCCCCAGCCTGCGGGGGCAGATGGGCCACGAGGCAGGCCTCTCTGGCCTCCCCACAGACGCCGCGTGCCGTTCCCTTTCCCGGGGACCTCTGTAGCTGGCCGGGTGTGGGCCACGCAGGCGGAAGGCTCTGCCTAGCTCCAGGGGGTGCTGCCTCCTTCCTTTGTGATCACTTGACAACGTGCTGCAGGTGGCAGAACTGATTCTGGCAGAGGAAGTCCAGAGAGAAGGTGGTGTCTGCAAGCCACCACCAGCTGTCATCGTCCGACAGCCAGTAAGAGGCTGTTGAGGGCACCACAGGCCAGAACTTTGAGAAATGGGTTTCTCCCCCACACTATGAATTCACAAGATGCCTGTGCAGAAGCCTGTGGGCAGCCTGGTGTCGACCTGATGACTCTGCCCCAGCAGTGGAACACCACCCCACCACAGAGGCGGATGTCCAAATCTGCCCCCAGCTGGCCCTCCCTCAACCAGGACTGGGCTCGTTGGCTTCCCAGAAACTCACCCCTGCCCTTGCTTGCTGAAGAGCAGCCTGTGGTCAAAATCCTCCCCACTGACGGCCCGCGGTAGAGCCTGTGTGCACACAGCACCTCTCGGGGGCTTTACCTGATCCAGCACATTCCCTGGCACCAGGGGCCCCGACGCCCGTCTGCCTGAAGGCTGGCACCCCTGCGGACACAGCACCAGAGACCCTGCCACCCACCGTGCTGTGCCGGTGCCCAACGTGGCAATTCTGCTATTGAAAACCTTGTTCTAAAAAAGCTGGGTTATTTCAAAATTTGAAGTGTTCCAACACGATCTTCCCCCCTCATGATAATATATCAGCAAGTAGAGAAATAAGGTTACTACCAACAGCTGGTCTAAATTACTCCTCAAGCTCCTCTTCGTCAACACCCTCTTGGGTTGCCGAATGTGCATATTTCCTCCGCTCCACATTTGGCTCCATAGACATTGTTATGAGCACTGTATTGTATGGTTAAAAATGTTTCCCTTTCATTTCTGAGTCTTTAATTTTATGTTTGAGCTCTGCATAAAAATAGCTTGTAATTGCTTTTTGACAGTAATAAGCCTAAGATTGTGACTCAAAAAATTGAGATATTATGTTCCTTTGTAATTGTACTCAGTGAAACACGGTTCCATATGGAACTTCAGAGCCCTCCAACTTGTGCTCCTCGATGTTCCCCTGACGCCTTGGCGCTGCAGTGCGGTCGGATCCCAGGAGGACCAACATGCTCCACACTTAACTTTTAACAAACTTGCTTTTACGGAGAGAGAAGCCACCCTTCGCTCAGGCTGCCGTGGTAAGGGGAGCTCAGAGCCCCGGCCTTCTCCCACACCTCTCACACCTGTGGCATCTCGCGGAACAGAAACAGCAAGAATCCAACTCTGATTGCCTCGGAAGGAAACTGACCAAGAGTTCACAGCCCCTGCGTGGAACAAAGCAGCATCGGAGAAAGGCGAGGACCAAGCACGCATTGAGCCGGGTCACGCTGAGAGACCAGAGAGGTGCACAAGGTTGCAAAGCAGATAACATGCTTTCCAGGGAAACGGAGATCACACAGAATATTCTGGAAACGTGAGAGAAACCTATGAATAGTGCCTCACAAGCATCAAGTCTACACAGGCTGCTCACCTCAAGGCAGAGGGCCAGGGTCCCACAGACCCTTCAAGGACGCGCCCTCAGGAACCTGAGGCCCCCCAACCCACCTCCTCACGGCTCCAGCACCTCCAAACATGCCCCAGGGGGCCACGTGTGACAGGGCCCGTGGGAGAGGCGCGTCTTGCAAACCACAGCCGGGCTGGCCCACCAGGGGGCTGCGTGCTCTGGAAAGGACGCAGGGCAGGAAGGAACCCCTGTGACTCGGAACACGGGGTGCCGAAGACCAGCAGAGTGTGAACCTCCGCAGCCCAACACGAGCATTTCCCAAGCTCTCGCAGGGAGTCACCAGGGCTCCCAGGAGCCACCTGTCTCCTTCCAAGCCCTGTTCCAGCAGCCTCTGGAGATCGCCACTCCATTTGGGAACAAATCCAGAGGCAGAAAATTTAGCAGATTTACACAGTCGTCTATTCGCTTTAAAACCTTGGAAAGAGAACAGAAAATGGTCACAAGTGACACATAGGAAAGTCACCCTCACAGCACTGCCTCCTGCAGAAGCCCCGCCAGCAAAGGGCAGGAGCCCCCAGGGCACTGCGGCGCCCACAGGGAGAGGACACCTGCCAGCCCCAGGTGCCAGGAGCCTCTCCTGACAGAAGCTGCTTCACTTTTTTCCAGGGAAAGAAATGAACCCCATCTTCTACAGCGTCTTGAAACCGGGCTAAATAAAGCACTAAAAATGCATTCTGGAAGGATCTGTACGTCCGCCTGGGGATGGACCCAGTCACCTGCCAGTTCTTTCCCTCTCTAATGACTGCTCCTGTCTGCCGTTTTACGGCACCAGCCTCCCTCCTGCCGTTCCAAGACACCCTGAGCTCATGTACCAAGCATGGCGAATGGTGCTTAATGACACCGCAGCAGGGCCAGGAGGGCCCCTCCATCTTCTCACTTCCTCCAGGGCCTCCTTTCCGGGTGTTTCTGTCTGGGAGGACAGTAAGATACTCCACGAGCCTATCTGTACCTGATCCACAGTCAGACCCTCAGGTTTCATGGAATTCAAGCGGTAACACAAATTCTAATCTGTTCTTTCCCAATTTCCCTTCTCCCCAACCCCTTCACACCACTGAGATTTTCCTGCAAACTGTTGGCCTTTTGTAATATAAAACTAAGCCTAAGAGAAATCTCACATACTGAGAAATAACAGAAATACGTTTTGGAGATGTGCACGGATGTTCCACAGTCTTGACATCTCTTGGTTGGATTTTATTAGCTGAAATTTCAACATTTTCTGAACGAACCTAACTCAGAAGAAGGTAGATCTAGAATATATATATATACAGATCTAAAGTGCCAGACACCTCACACTGACCTGTTCTCCCTAACACAGGGATCTCTCACGGCTCAGGGGGAGCTGTGCTCTGTGGACTGCAACGGATACACAACCCAAGGGCAGCAGAGGCCCAAACCTGCTCTCCCCTGTGCCCACCCCTGACTACACAAGTAAAACAGGCGGCCAGAAGCTAGGAAGGGGCTCAGATGGGGGCTGTCCCTGCTGTCCTTAGCAACTCCCCCACAAAGCAGCCAGAGCCAGCCCTACGGAAAGGCCCAGCTGCCTTCCCAACACCAATACGCGGCTGGGACCCCGCTGGACACAGCTATCTGTGCATCCCCCCAACAACTAGCTGGGCTCCACAGGTCCCCCAGCCCACTCTGCCCAACCTCCTCCCTCTCCTCCTCTACCTCGTTCTCCGCCCGTGAAACCTGCTCCTTCCTGGCCACCACCACCAAGGTACCCTGGATGATGGACCCCAGAACAAGGCAACCATGTCCTTTAGAAGGGACCCACGCTCCTATTCCCCATGAGGACTCCGTGCTCCTCCCTTCTTGGGCCGGAGAAGGCCTTTTGCCATGATGCCAAGACCAGAGTCCATGTACATTGAAGTTAAAATTTCTGCATTAAAACAGCAACATAAAGCAAAGCTAATTTTCTGGAGAAAATTTTTACACATATTACCAAAAAAGGCTTCTCTATCTGTGCTTCATACATTAATACCCTTAGATTCAATTATCAATCAATACGAAAAATGAACAAAAATGGCCATTGAATTTGGTTTGGGACCATATTAAAGATTTGCATGTTCTGAAATAAAGTGGGTATTGGTTTAAAAAATTCCAGAGGAAACCACATGGTGTCTCATCGTGGGACTGGAATCGCCCAGTGCAGGACGGCTGCGTGCCCAGGAGGAGGTAAGGGGAAAGGTGTCAAAATGTGAGCAGGTTGCCTCTGGCAGGGCTCTTTGTGTGTGTGTGTGTGTGTGTGTGTGTGTGTACACATTTAGTTTAATTGTAACAAAGCAACTTGTACACTTTTAACTTTTAAAACTGAGCATCATCTTTCCTTTCCAGGGAAAACAAAAAAGAAAATTTAAAAATAAACAAACAAAATCACAATAGAGAATGTCAATTCCAAATAAAATCCTACAGGTTCGGCTGATTCTCCCATTGAGTGGCAGGGCTCAGTCATCATTAGGAGAGAATTTTATTTTAAAAGTGTCATCTTAAACTGCAAGGATGTCCGCTAAGTTTTTGCAAATAAAACACTCTAAGACCTTTCGGCTCTGGCTCTGACCCTCAGAGGCACTGGGATCCCACCTTGCAGATTCCCGCCCTCCCTCTCCCCAGCTGGACCCACCTTGCAGATTCCCGCCCTCCCTCTCCCCAGCTGGACCCACCTTGCAGATTCCCGCCCTCCCTCTCCCCAGCTGGACCCACCTTGCAGATTCCCGCCCTCCCTCTCCCCAGCTGGACCCACCTTGCAGATTCCCGCCCTCCCTCTCCCCAGCTGGACCCACCTTGCAGATTCCCGCCCTCCCTCTCCCCAGCTGGACCCACCTTGCAGATTCCCGCCCTCCCTCTCCCCAGCTGGACCCACCTTGCAGATTCCCGCCCTCCCTCTCCCCAGCTGGACCCACCTTGCAGATTCCTGCCCTCCCTCTCCCCTGCCTCACGGGCCTTTTCCCCATTGGGAGCTCCTGCTCCTGCTCAGCATCCCACAGACACACCTGGATCTGCCAGGGGACCTAAGGCACATAGAAATAATGTCTGTGCAGGCTGGGGTTGCGACTCAGCAGTAGAGTGCTTGCCTGGCACGTGCGGGGCCCTGGGTTAGATTGTCAGCACCACATACAAATAAAATAACTACAATTAAAAATAAATATTAAAAAAAGAAAGAACTGATGGCCTGTGTCCCCTGAGGAAAACCTCCATGGGTGACCCCTCAAGGCCCCTGCAAGGGAGGACCATGGGGGTGCAACTGCCACAGGGGGACATCTGGGTGTCCTCTCACACATATTCTGCCCACCCCCCCACACCCACACCCGACCCACTGGGGTGTCTGGTCCCTACAGTGGGTAGCCACTCCCACCAGCACAAAAGCTAGGGCAGTTCCCACGTGCTCAGGGAAGCCCCTGGGCCCGCCTGGGACCCATGGAGAGAGAAAGGACGTTGAGGGGACTGGCAGTGATCTCACCCCAGCACAACCCGAGGCGGTCCTGAGGGACACAGGTGCCAGGAGGCTTCTCCTGACCTTGGGCTGGCGGCCCACACTCCCTGGGAAACGCAGCTGCAGGGACCTGTGGGGGGCAGCAGGTGCCTTGGGCCCCGGCCTCTTCCCCAGCACATCTGGCCACAAGCCCTGGGCAAACCCATCACAGAGTGACAGTCCCTGGTTAGCCAACAACAGGGACAAGGCCCCAGGCAGCCGATGGGCCAGACAGTGACACTGGTGTCTCTTCCCTACCCCCGTCACCCCTCTTCTCCCAGGGGAGGCTGGTCTTTCTCCACTTCCCCCCACTACCCTGGGCTGTTTCTGGTCCCAAGGGCACAGAACCCACTTGAGGAAAACTGAAGACACCTTAGACACCCCAGAAGATGTGACGCAATCACAGACCTCAACCTCATCAGGAGTCGCAGCCCTGGGGGAACAGGGAATGCGAGCCTGAGTAAGGCTGACCCCCGCTGAAGAGCCGGGAAGGACCTGGGAAGAAGAGGAAGGAGCAGCGTCACTGAGAGGACGGCACACGAGCCACTGCTGCTGCCAACGGCTCAGGGAAGGGCGGGCGACCACAGGGGCAGGAGAAGCAGCTGGCAGGACAGGGCGGGCCCCGTGGGGAGGACCTGTCTCCAAGGCTCCGCCAGCAGAAAGGGAAACAGGTGAAGAAACGCCCAGGGAGCCAAGAGTCCAAGTGCGGCTAAGAGCCCTGGCGTCCAGGGGACCCCGGTGCAGGAAGACCCAGCGTGCTGACACGGGGGAACCCCCTGCCAACTCGGGCCCCAGTGCACCCTCAACCCTCATGCACCACGGCCGACACAGCCTGGAGGCGCAATGTGGGGTCCTGCCAGGCCATCTGCCAAAGGTGCGCGAGACGGGGAGGCTAAGACAAGAGGACCGCAAGTCCAAAGCCAGCCTCAGCAAAAGCGAGGCGCTAAGCAACTCAGTGAGACCCTTTCTAAATAAAATACAAAATAGGGCTGGGGTGTGGCTCAGTGGTGGAGTGCCCCTGAGTGCAATCCCCAGTACAGAAGGAGGAGGAGGAGGAGGAGGAGGAGGAGGAGGAGGAAGAGGGGGAGGAGGAAGAGGAGGAGGAGGAGGAGGAGGAGGAGGAGGAGGAGGAGGAGGAGGGGGAGGAGGAGGAGGGGGAGGAGGAGGAGGAGGGGGAGGAGGAGGAGGGGGAGGAGGAGGAGGAGGGGGAGGAGGAGGAGGGGGAGGAGGAGGAGGGGGAGGAGGAGGAGGAGGGGGAGGAGGAGGAGGGGGAGGAGGAGGAGGAGGAGGAGGAGGAGGGGGAGGAGGAGGAGGACGGGGAGGAGGGGGAGGAGGAGGAGGAGGGGGAGGAGGAGGAGGGGGAGGAGGAGGAGGGGGAGGAGGCAAGCCCAGGAGATTCTAGCCCATCAGACTCCCTTCAGAAGGATGTGCACAGCTGGGACATTCGACCTGCCTGAGGTGTGTCTATCATGCAGGAAAACAACCCGGCTTCAACTCTACCTTTGAAATTAAAGTTTCCAGAGCCTTACAATGAAATTTATGTCAAATTAATTTCTGGGACTCAATGAAGCTTAAAATGAATTCATAATGAGGTGCATTTAAGAGGCACATGGAAGGGTTTGGAGGGGCTGAGCAAAGAGGTCCCCTTCCTGCCATTAACTCTAATTTCGTGATTATGACACATTTTATCCTAGCACAACACATAATCTAAGAAATGATATGCTTTTACAATTACTGTATATGCAGAATGTGTGACCAAATGGAAGTTGAATATTGCTACATTATTATTATCATTATTATTATTAGTTAATTGAGTATCAACAATGTGCACAATCTTATCAGAGATATAATGAAGAAATAGTTCCTGTTGGAGATTTATACTTTAATTTAGACATAATTCCATCATAACACACACAATCTCCCAGTGCCTGACAGTACCAGCTGCACCTTCTAAAGAGAACCTCCCTCTTAGGGCTGCAGTGGATGGGGAGGACGTAACACTCTCGTGAATCGTTTCACTCTGCAGTTGCAAACATTACAACTTCTAAAGTTGATCTTAAATCACGTGGCTCCTCCGCAGGATCAGAAGTAGGGTTGGGGGAGCTTTCTGAACATGATGGAATTTCTGCTCCACACACCACCTGCTCATGACCCTCATTCAGGACTGTCAGGTAGGGAAAGGGCCCATCAAAGAACACAGTGTTTAACGACATTCAATGAACAGGTTCCTAGAGAAGTAAATGAGGTTTACATTCTGTCTTAAAGACCAACACACATTCAACAAGAAGCCACCAACAGCACTTGGACCTCAGCATGTTCTCCCACTTCACCAACCCCTTTGGGAAATCCAAGGAAGACAATTTCAAACTTCTGAGGACAGAGAGAGCAGGGACCACTAGGATCTCAGTCACTGTATAGAGCAAGGTGTCCCTAAGCAGTGGCTCAGTCAGCACCTGCAGGGGTAAGGGGAGTGTCACCAGAACTGAGCCACACACAGCAAGCTTTTGTTGTGCAGCTACTTCAGAGACATGGATAAAACACACACCCAACAGGAAACCCAATATCCTCCTGTGCGGAAGGAGATACTCTTGCCCACAGCCCTGGCAGGTGCTGTCAAAGGCAGGGGTACTCTGTTAATCACACAGATGCTGTGGTGCTCTTTGTGCGGATGTAGGAAGTATAGATTCAATGTAATCATATAAATAATAAAGGTGATTGGATGGCTCTCAGTCATAGATAATTCACAAGACTGAATCTGGAGACCGGTCAGTATCATCTTTTGAGTGCTAGAGAGGCCCAGGCAGCCCGCCCGCCCTGGAACACACGTGGGCCTCCCTCCTGGTCCCGGCCCACTCATGTTCCTTCCTCTCAGGACCAGGTGTTCTTTTCCTTCGGACGATCTCCCCCTTCACGCACAACCTTGAACCCTCCTGGAACACAACATGATATAAATACTTGTACAGGGAGCTAAACAAATGTGCCAGTTCTGCTACTTCATCTTCACCACACATGCTGAATTGCTGAATGTTTGATCAACCGGAGAGCCAGATCTTTGTTTCATCCTTCAAAATATGCAAAGTCTACGTTAACAAATACGTAGTTAGTTGTCTATAAAACTCGCTTCCACTCACCTCATTATTTGGGTTATTCATAAAACTTCCATTGTTTGTGAAAACAGCTAGTCCATGGGTTAGAGATTCTCCTATCTGGGAACTCCTGATTATGAACAGGCATTGCCAAGAAACACAGCCAAGCATAATTTAAAAGAGGTACTAAGTTTTGGAAAATGATGGGTCCCTTCCATTCTCACAAATTAAAACATCATTATTTCTAGGAACCAGAACTTAATGCTGGAAAACAAGCACAGCTCAGTGGAATATAACACCCACAAAATCAGCAAATCAGACATAAAATATTTACAGCCTCTAGTTGCCAAGGGTGCAGCACCTGGAGAGCTCTGCCTGCCTGCTGAGCCCAGGGCCCCGGCACTGCCCCAGGCCTCCTGGCCCTGCCCCAGGCCTGCTGGTACTGCCCCAGGCCTGCTGGCCCTGCCCCAGGCCTGCTGGTACTGCCCCAGCTGCTAGTACTGCCCCAGGCCTGCTGGTACTGCCCCAGGCCTGCTGGTACTGCCCCAACTGCTAGTACTGCCCCAGGCCCCTTGATACTTCAGGAGCTATCCCAAGCCTCCCAGGGCCCTGCTGTGGCTGGGAACTGAACATAGGACAGCCTCCTTCTTGATAGTTATTTGTTGTGGCAATGATGGATATTTGCTCAGAACTTATTTAAAAGTCAATACAACTATGTTTCCAGAGCAACCCCAGAATTTTAAAAGATAACCAAAAAAAGAAAAATATGCTGGCCACAAAAAATGTCTTCCTGTGCATCCAGTGGCTGTCCATCACGGGTGTATGGGGTTTTCACCAGTGATGGACAGCCACGCTGCCCTCTCTGAATCCCTCCTACCCACACACTTGCCGGGAGCTCAGGGGTTGGGGATGCTCTCCTGTGCCATGGGGACCTTAGACACTGTCTGCCACCCTGCCTCCTGTGACAGTGGAATGTCACTGAAATGTTTGTACAAAATATTTCCCTGAGTACTGAACCGTGGGAAGCCGTGGTGGAGAACTTGACCCTGGCTTGAAGAGAGGAGAGAGGACAAGAAGGCCACCTCTCCTGTGCTGTTCTGACAAGCTTTGCCCTTCCTCTCCCTCCCTGCAGGGCACACAGTGGGTGACCTTGCCGGCCAGGCTCCCCCGGTGTGTGTCTCTGGAGGCCCAGGTGGCCACAGACAAGATGCTGCCTGAGCACCAAGCCCTCTCTGCCCTGCCCCTCCATCTTCCCTGTGGCTGTCCCCTCCAAGGACCTGTCTCCTCAGGACTCGATGACTGGATAGGGCCGATTTCCTCCTTGCCTGCAGCTGGGGACAGCTGTGGAGTCACTTCTCACCAGTGGAAGGTGCATGAAAGTGCCCCTTGAGCAAAGGGGTCTGGGGCCTGGACTCTCAGCCCCGCCGCAGGACGAGAGGATCCCCCCAAAGAGCTGCAACCCAGCAGGCTGCACCAGTAGCCAGGGCCCGACAAGCCCCAGGCAGGAGCAACCAGCCCCTGGCAGCCTGCCCACCTGCCACCTGAGGCTGCACGTCTGGCTTCAGGAAGTGCTCTGCTTGGGCCTTGCTGTTGCAGAGGCCTCTACCTCGGCCTGCCTGGGGACAGGGTGCTGGGGCCCCTTGGCTGCTACAGTGGAGGGTCCAGGTTTTGCCCTAGACCCTCCTTGCTCTGCCCTGCCCCCAAGCACTTCCTGTGGAGTTAGGCTGCAGACCCAAGGGCTGGGGCCACCAAAGGCCAGCTCGCAGATGTTTAGATGGCCGCTGGCAGGCAATGCTGCCTGGACGGCAGACACTGAGCACCCGTGCCTGGTCTGGCCACAATGCTGCCCGCCATGCTGGACTGGCCATTGTCACACAGCAGTGTCGCCCAGGGTTGGGAGCTCCTGTCCCCCTGTGCCTGAGGGGTCCTGCCCAGATGCGCTGACAATGCTCACTCCTGCCTCACAGCATCCGGGGAAGAGGCCATCTAGTGCATGAAGCACCCCAGGTGCTCCCCCGGGAAGGACTCGGGAGGGTTGCCCAGGCACCTGCGGGCATCTGCCGTGCAGCCGGCCCTCCCTCCCCCTGGCCCCGCGGTGGGCCTAGCGGGACGGAACCTGTGGCTTGCTTCCCTCTCCCGCCCTTGCCGCCCTGCTCAGCGCTGTGGCCTTGGTTCAGCTCTGACCTCCAGACCCTACGACGCTTTCCTGGTGGGCTCCCATGGTCGCCCTGCACCCTCATACATCTTCCCACTCTTGGCCAGACCCACGGACCTGGCGTTGGAAACATCTGGAGGCACCCCTTCCCCAGGGGGCTAGCCTGACGAGGCCATTCTCAGCCCCCAGCTCAGTGGCCCTAGCACCCCGAGGCAGAAAGCCCACCCCACCTGTCCAGCACACAGTCACTGTGCAGACCCAGGCCCCTGCTACAGAGCTACTCCCCCAGGCAGAGCCTGGGACACCTGCCCGGCAGCTGGGACGCTTCTGAGCAGGGTACGCCTGCCTCTGTGGCCCCAGGACCCAGAGGAACACCCGAGAGACACAGGCAGACAGCCTGGAACTGACTCCTGGGTGCCCAAGAACATCCCCAAACCACACACCAACATTTACCATCATGACACTGGACACATTGTTAAGTCAACATCTGCTTCCTTCATCTTAAGTTCAAATAGCTGTGGGGACATCACCTCCGTGTGCTTGTTTGCATATTGATCTTTCCATTTAAACTCCTACATACCTCTAGTGTGTCATATGGACCCTAAATACTACAGCAACTTGACGTGTACCACAGTGAGGTTTCATATCATGTCTTCTTCCCGTGAACTCATATTTCAGTCTCTGCCCCACAGGAATTCACCCCAAGGTTATGTGTATGTTACACTGAAGTTTTTTATCCATTATTTTATCATAGTTCTCTGTAATAAAAACATAATACACTCATCACGTTAGGTACATGTATGAGGACACTGAATTGGTGTGACTATTTTGTGTAGAACCAGAGAAATGAAAAATTGTGCTTCATTTGTGTGCTATGGATCGAAATGAGTAACCAATTAGAACAAATAAATAAATTATTTAAAAAATGACATTTATGAATGAGATGGACAGTTTTCTGCCCTTAGTTATATATTTGTGTATAACCCTTACTCATTGCTAGAATGTGTTAGTTCCCAAATCTCATCCTGTTTTCTGTTTTTATTAATGTAAATACAGAGAAACTTAACATAAGTGAGCAGACATGGAGGAACCTTGTTGTATTGATGGCATTGGATAATTCGCACTCCTGAGTTGTGTGCCCATAATCTCAGGGTGAGCTATCGCCAAACGCCGCTATCATAAGCGTGAGCACCTGTTAACCATGAGAGTTGGAGGGTCTCACCTGACCCTCCTGTGCCTAATGTGGTCAGGCCCACCACGGCCCTCCCCCCCTCCTGCCCACTCCTTCCTTCCTGACAGCCCCTATTCTACTTTCAGGTCATCTTCTCTTCTGGTTGGTTTCCAGATATGAGAGAAAACGTGATACTTGCCTTTCTGTGTCCTGCTTATTTCTCTTCCCATGACGTCCAGTTCCGCCCATTTCCCTGAAAACGGCAGGACCTGGTTCCTCTTGGTGACTGAGCAAAGCCCCCTGGGGCACAGAGGCCTGTTCTCCTAACCACCGTCTGTTGAGGAAGCCCAGGCTGTCCTAGGTCAGAATGCCCAAGCCAGAGTCCCTGCGGTGTGTCCTGGAGGAAGAGGCATCTCCCCTGCCACCTCAGCCCTAAATGGAAAAAACAGGCAGGCGGGAGGCCCTGAAGACCCTCCCCTGTCACGAAGGAAAGGCTGAAGGCACAGTTGCACCAAGACACCCCTTCTTGCCCTCCCTTCCTCCTCGGTTCTTTACTCCAAAAAGATCCATCCCGGGACCATGCGTCTGCAGAGCCCGGGTCCATCCCAGGACCGTGTGTCTACAAAGCCCGGGTCATCCCGGGACCGTGTGTCTGCAGAGCCCGGGGCCCAATGACAGCCCACAGCTCCGTCCTCCAGCTTCCACACCCAGTGACAGAGACAAGTGCAGACCCTGCCACAGTGGTCAGGATGGGCGATGACCGTGGCCGGCAGCACCCCGAGCCCTGCAGAGGGAGGCCCCACACTTCCTGGAAGGGGCGCTCTGAGGGGAGCTGTGGAGGACCCAGTGGGGAGGCTGGAGATGGGAGGGGAGTGCCGTGGCCCACAGGCAAGCAGCAGTACCGGGGGTTGGGTGCAAGGCCAAGGCCAAGGCAGGCAGGGGCTTAGATAGGACTGGAGAGTGGACACCAGGCCTGTGCTGGGCTAAGCGGCCTGGAGCTCACCCTGAAATCACGGAGAGCCCTGGAGATGTGGAGAAGTGACAGGAGGACATGTCTGACCAGCTGAGGCAGGGGCAGATGAGACCACTGTGGTGGGAGCCTTTGGTCAGGAGGCAGAGGCTGAGGTCACCAAGGGAGACAGAGGTGAGGTCTGGGAGTCAGCATCAGCAGGGCATCCCCTACAAATCCTGGTGATGTCAGGAATCCAGAGTGGTCAAGAGCGACTCTGGCACTGCAGTGGGGTGACCCCTTCAAGAGATTACAGGACAGGATGGCACCCGAGGGGGCCAAGTTCTCCCTCCATCCGGCAGCAGGCAGCGTCTGTCAAGAGGCTGCCTCAGATTTGAGAGGTGCCAGTTACCGGGCAGCAGTGGGAGCCCAGGAGGCTGAGGTCAGAGGCCGAGAGCATGACACAGGGGCTGCCCTCCAGTGTGGATACTCAGGTAGCCCAGAGTGGAGGTCAGGTCGGAAGGGGGCCACACAGAGGGAGGGCACCAAGAGGCAGTGGGTGCAGACCTGGCAGGACAAGTGGCTCTGGCGGGGGCAGAGTCCAGAGAGCAAGGGCAGGAAGTGGGACCCTGAAGGTGACGCCTGTCGGGTCACCGGGCAGGGCCTGAGAGTCAGGAGGAGGGGGCTCAGGACCCCCACGGCAGAGAGCTGGGCTTAGACATGCGAACGAGGGGAGGAGACAGAGAGGAAAGTGGCATCCAGACGTGAGGCAGTGGGCAGAGCCAGACAGCCTGCGGTGGGATTCTGGGGCCAGCAGGGGGTGGGCTGGGAGGGCCGTCCGAGGATCTGAGGGCAGAGAGCCCGGGGGCTGCTGGAGGCAGGGAAGTGCACTCTGGGTCCAGTGGGGATGGTGGCGCTCACGAGTGGAAATGCAGCAGTTTAAATGGTCACGAAAATGAATTAAGAAGCCCATTTGCCCTCACCAGGGCCCTTCCCCTGCTTGTCCCCGTGTGTGCACGTATATGGGCGCGTGCGTGGAGGGCGCGTGCGTGGAGGGCGCGTGCGTGGAGGGCGCGTGCGTGGAGGGCGCGTGCGTGGAGGGCGCGTGCGTGGAGGGCGCGTGCGTGGAGGGCGCGTGCGTGGAGGGCGCGTGCGTGGAGGGCGCGTGCGTGGAGGGCGCGTGCGTGTGCCTTTGCATGAGTTCAGCTTAAATGTGTTCCCCTGAAACTTGCAGGGCGAGGCGGGGGGCCTGCTTGCCCTTCCACTGTGGGCTTCGGCATGACCTCTGAAGAGCACAGGTGTCCTTCAGGCTTCAGAGCACCGTGAAGGTGGCCCGGGACACACAGGCTGGTGCTCTCTCCTGACGCAGGCTGCACTCCAACAGAACTCAACAGATCTGGGTTCAGAAATAACCCTAGAGACGTCCCCCGGAGGGTGCCTTAGTCATTGTCTCCTCCCTACTTTCCTTTTTCCCTCCACCGTTTGGAGTGGGGGCTTGGCCTCACTCCCTTCCAGTGCAGCCTCGGGCTCCCATTTGGGCCTGGTGGGCAGTGCTGGGGCGTTCTTCCCCAAAGTCGGGGGAGCACACAGAGCACAGCTGCGGCTGACTCTCCTGCAGGACCGCCCTGCAGCACCAGGCTCACTTCCTGGAGAGAGCCTCAGAGCCTGGCAGGGTTCTGACAAGAACCTATGACTCATGCGGCATGAAACGAATTCTGATCAAATCAAACCAGGACTTCTCTGGGATTTGGAAATGGTTTTATTTAAAAATTATATAATAACGACATATTTGCATACAGTCTCGGGAGATGTTTGAGAGGCCAGATTTTAAGGTCAGATTTTGGTTTTATTCCCGCGGTGTGTGTTTTCAGCCACACGGGGTTGCAGTAGATGAAGAACTGGGTTTGAAGTGAACAAACTGAACACTCCTCAACTCATCTGTGGGGCAGTCGTCCAACCTTCCTGCATTCCCCAGGCGCCAACCTACAGTTCCCCATCCCGAGGGCTCAGCAAGAAGCAGGGCAGTCCGGCTCAAGGACCGATGGCCACTGAGGGGCATCCTCCAGGGAGTCCAGGCCCCCTGCTTCAGAAACAAACTTTGCATTTTATGTAATTATTCAAGAAGTATTGTGTTGTGCACTTCTGATGGAAAATTTCCTACGGTAGATTTTAAATTTCCCTGCCTTTTAAAATGATAATTATGAGGCTAGCTGGCACTTTTATGAGACTTTTGGCTTCCTTCAAGGTGTGTGCTGGCCAGTAGCAGGTGACCAGTGGCTGTCCACAGCCTGCTGAGCTAGACCATTCTGCTCCTGTGGAGCTCATGTGCACGGCTTGCAACTGCCAGCCCTCTGCTGGCTCTCTTCTGCAGTGGATTGCAGATGCACCAGCCTGCACTGCAAGTGTCCAGGGGACTCGGGAGCCAAGAGGACGCATTCAGTTCTGAGCCATTGCAACTTCCACTTTATAGAAGGCAAAACTGAAAACAGCAGGGATGTACTTAGACTCAAGGTGGCATTAAATGACACAAAAGTCTTATCAGAAGGCTAATGAGCAATGTATGTAAATGTTTAGGATGAGAACAAACCAGATTAGAATGAGAGTGGTGCCCCTCTGTCACTTACCTATCAACACTTACCTATCATGTATCAATCTGTATCATTTTTCCATTCATCTGTCCAATTATCATCTATCATCTCTCAATCAAACATCTATCTTTCATTTATCCATCCATCTAACCGTCTACACCTATCATCTATCCATCTATCATTTATCAACCATCTATCATCTATCCATCTATCATCTATCAATCATCTATCATCTATCAATCATCTATCATCTATTCATCATCAATCATCTACCTATCATCTATCCCTCCATCCATCCATGACCCATCATCCACCCCTATCCATCATCTGTCTATAGTGACCTGTGTCTTAACCAACATGTTCTGCTAACCTACCAGCTCCACCATAATTTCCAGCTTTGACTTGATTTCAACAGGCTGAGTTTGCACAGAAATAGCAAATGGAAACTATAAAGAGCATTGAATTCAAGCATACCTGGGTTCGAATGTGGACCTTCTCATGATCTAATACAGTTACACATACATCTAGAAATCAGAAATTCCTAGGTCACGTGCACAGGCCTATGATCCCAGTGACTCAGGAGGCTGAGGCAGAAAGATCACAAGTCTGAGGCCATCCTCAGCAATTTAGTGAGACCCTGGTGGGGGGCGCTGGGTGTGTGGCTCAGTGGGTAAGCACTCCTGGGTTCAATCCTTAGTACCAACAAAAAAGAAAAAAAGTCCTGTTTTGCTGTGCTTTTTATAATTTGTATAAATGTCCACTCACACATGCTAAATAAACCACATAATGGCATTATGATTATTGGAGTCACTGTCCTCTGGTTCAGGTGGTCTGTCACCACAGTGGCATCTGGAAGCTTGGGAAAGAAGTGAGGATGTCACCATGGAGAACCTGCTGAAGAGTGCAGGGAGCAGACAGCGTGCCCCAGGGCACTTACACATGGCTTCAGGGGCAGCAGGAGGTCCCAGCACCCCATGGCTTCATGTGAGCTCCTGCTTCTTCCTGTACATGCTCCATTTCAAAATGTGGTAAGAGAAGTCAGAATGTGTACTTCACAGACACAGGGGAGAAAGATAAGCAAGAAACGCATGCATTTGGCATGAGAGGTTGGCCTGGGGCTGGGGGTGGAATGCTCCTTGAGCTGAGGGCTGCTGTACAGACACCCTACACACCATCCCCCTGAACACCCAAGCATCCCCCGGTGCCAGACCACAAGCAAATGAGCTTCAGGACAAAGGATTCCCCTCCACCTGGACACACCCAGAACTGGCGGTGCAGGCCCTCAGGGCCAATGCACACCAGTCCCAGCAGCAGGCAGCCCGGGGAGACCGGAGTCCGTGGCCATCACAAAGGCTGGGTGGCTGGGAGGTTTGAGTGCTGAGCCTGAGCTGCAAATTCCAGGTCAAGATTCTGTGGTCATGAAGGACACAGCTCAGAGTTTGCTGCTCAGAAGAATTCTGGATGGCCTCAAGGGAAACTGAAGGTGACCACGGTCCTTCGCCCACTGTGACTCTCCTGCCTCCAGCAGGAGCAACCTCACCTCCCTTCACCCTTCAGCTCGATGCACAAGGACATTCTAAGGTCAAAAATGCTGCCGTGTGGGGAAGCTTCTTGCCCTGTCAACAGGTCATCTATCATCTATCAGTCTGCCTCCTGCCCTGCCTGTTCCTACCAGGTCCTGCCTCCCACTTTCAGGTAATCTGCATGTGCACGTGGCCTTCAGTGCTGGGCACCAACTCTGCACATAGGGGCTGGGGTTGTGCACTGTGCTCTGGAACAGGGTGGCTGGGTCTGACTCAACCAACAGCCTGAGACTGGAGTTTGAAATCTACACTGAGGAGGACGAAGCCTGCTGTCCGACTGCATGCCGCCTGGTCTGCAAGAGTCCTCCTGTGCTGCGTGGTGCCCACACCGAGGGCCCATCCCAAGGGTGTAGTCACGAGCAGACGGAGTTACAAAGGGGCCGCAGAGCTGGCACAGGTGAGGGCCTGCAAGTGCCCAGGCTGCATGGCCTCGGGTAAGGAGCAAACCCTGCCTAGCCGGGCAGGGAGGAGGTGCCCACGCGGTGTGCTTGGCTCTCCTGCAGGAACCTGGAGAGCACTGGGCTTTGCCTGAAGGGCGCTAGGGCCTGCATCCTGCGTCGGGGCCGAGCACCAGTGCTGCGTGGCACTGGAGGAAGGCGATGCCTGTGGCACTGCTGGCCGATGTGAGCCCACATGTGCCCAGGCAGGAAGCCAGCAGGCCTGTGGTGCAGAGCTGCTCCACGTGGCCCTCTGACGGGAGCACTGTTTTTCTCCTGCCCTGGGATTTGGGCAAACCCAAGGAAGAAATGCCATGGCA
Source organism: Marmota flaviventris (assembly GCF_047511675.1). NCBI lineage: Eukaryota > Metazoa > Chordata > Mammalia > Rodentia > Sciuridae > Marmota > Marmota flaviventris. The sequence goes on along the minus strand of NC_092513.1, from coordinate 1,024,993 downwards.
TCCCATGACTTGAAAATGTCCCCAGGTGAACACGACAGAGTCCCCAGGAGAGAGCCTGCTTGTCACCGCAGCTACTGGACCAGGAGTTCCATGGGGGCTGGCATAGGTGAGCTGCCCCTGGAGGGATGAGGACGTGCAGCAGGAGGAAGCAGGAGGAAGGCTGCGTCACACCCAGCTCAGGCAGGGGAGCATGGGCAGCCCAGAGCTCCGCGCGCTGGAACCTGGGGCTCCACTCGGGAAGGGTAGGGAGACAGAACTCCGGATTCCTGCTCTCACTCCCCACGGAGTCCACCTCAAACCGTCACCTCCAGACCAGCCGGTCTTGGTGGAGCTGGGTGTGCCCGTGGCCGGCTGGAGGGCAAGTTCCTCCTGTGCTGCTGAAGTCTTTGGATAGTTAGCAAAACCCATGAAAGTCAATAGAGCAACGTGGGCTTTTATGCTTTCTGGGGGGGTGGGCGGGGTACTGGGGATTGAGCCCAGGGACGCTTCACCACTGAGCCACATCTCCTGCCCTTTTTATTTCTTGTTTTGAGACAGGGTCTCCCTAAGTTGAACTTGCTATCCTCCTGCCTCAGCCTCCCAAGCTGCTGGGATCACAGGTGTGCGCCACCACACCCCGCAGCGTGTTTTCACCAGCACACAGAGTGTGGCTACTGGTCGAGCCATGGGGGCACTCGTGGCAGCAGAGCGTGTGGACTCGCCTCAGGAAGCTCCGTGACTCCCGGCTCCACCCATACCGCCCGTCGTGGCACCTGCCCAGTCAGAGGACTCTGGGAGTCTTCGTTTGAGGCTTATGAAAATGAAGATGATTCTGTCCCCAATCTCATTCAGGTCATCTGAGAAGGCAGCAAAATGAAGTCAGAAGCCGAATCTTCACGGAGGGGCATCCGTGCAGAGAGAAGGAGAAAAAGGTGGGGATGGGCAGGGAGGACTCCCGGGCCCCATCAGGCTGACAGTGGACGAGAGGTTGAAGGAGGACAAAGAGGGGCTGGGATGGGGGACCCAGAGCAGAGATGCCTGACCCAGGAGTTCAGCAGAGCAGCAGCTCTGTAGCCACCACAGGCTGGGTGCACCAGGAGATGGGTGCCCTGGGAGTACCTGGGGAGTGCCCAGCAGACTGCCCCTCATGCCTCTGTCCAGCAGGAAGGCTGGGCAGGGCCTCTGTTGCACACACCGGCCACATTCATGGGCTCCTGGATGCTAGACCCCAGGCCCCAGACAAGGTGCTCCAGTCCTGGAATGCAGAGCTCCTCCGGCCCTCTGCAAGCCTGTGTCGGGGTGTTGGAAAGGAAGCCACCTGCTTCCTCGTGGCAAGGGGCATTCGTGGCCTGTCCCCATGCAGGTCGGAGCCCCCCTGCAGAGCAGCTCTGGGATGAAGAGGAGCCCTCTGCACTGGGAAGAAAAATGGAATCCAGAGCTGGGAACCAGCCAACTGTACTAGAGTTTTACCTGTTAGTGCCTTGGGGTGGCCATGCCCTGGCCAGCACATGCTGCCTGTGGGGCTGTGTCCGCTGGGATCAGAGCACTAGGCTCCCTTCCCCTCAGCAAAGCCTACCCCGTCTGTTCCTTTCTCTGGGGACCTCTAGGACGTGGCACAGCAACTGTGTTGGGCTCTGGTGGCAGATGGGGCTGCTCGGAACCAGGGCAGCACAGGCCTGGACTTCAAGACCTGACTCCCAAAGCCCCTGGGGCCACCTTCACAAGAGAGCATCGGAAGTCACGACAGCCGACGTGGACCCCATCAACAGCTGGAGAAGGAGTCTGTCTCAGCGGTGTCCCAGCCGGAGCACCACCAAGCGGCATCTGCGGCACGTGAAGGGCTGCCCTCCATGCCTGAGGACTGCCTGAACAGACCTTCAGAGCCTCACCACCAGCCTAGCCGTAGCTGCCCACCTGGGGGACACGGAGCAAGCCAGAGTCCTCTGCGGGGCAGGCCTCGCAAAACCCAAACACACCGTACAAGTAGGAGGAAGGAACACAGCACAGCCACTGTGGGAAAAGTCTCAGGGCTCCTTGAAAGCAAACACAAGTCACCACGTGACCCACAATCCATACCGAGGTGTACCAGCTGACATGAAGACGCTCATCTACCTAAACTGGCTCACAGACATCTACCTCTGCCTTCACCATGGCAGCCAAAGGTAGACAGAAGGGCAGGTCAGCCCACGGTGCCGCAGTCTGGCTGGGCACAAATCACCGAGCCGCCACAAAGCATTTGTATGTTCAAACAGGAAACTTTATTGCCCCAACTCCACCAGCACTCCACGCACACTCCCAGGGAACTCTCCCAGCTCTCCCCCGGGCTCCGAGCCTACCCCACTCAGAGAACTCAAGGGGAACTCCAAAGTAGCAGGGCCGGAGGCAGCAGGAACCACCCTATTCCCCAGCCACCCTATTGCTGGACAGCAGGGGTCCTTAAACAACTGAATACACAGCTTAACATAACCATCATCATCTCAATGGCTCGCTGGTCACCTCTCCACCACTCCCTTCTGGCAGAATGCCATGCGTCATCGTCATCCCTGACTTGGCTGTGGCCCTCAACACACTGGTGGGCAGACAAGTCAAGCATGGCACCTCCTTTCACTGGGGGACGCTGTCACTGTGCGGATGGCCACATGATGCTCGGTTTCCACTGAGCCAGGCAGAAGGCTGCACACGGCACCATCCCAACTACACTGATGTCCAGCACCTCAAGCCCAGAGACCAAAGCAGACCATGGTTCCTGGGGCCTGAGGGGCAGGGAGTGACTGCTGATGGACCAAGGTGTCACCTGGGGGTGAGGAGAACATCCTGGGTTAGACGGAGGTGATGATGGAAGGGCCACGGCGCGAGGGCAGCTTGCACAGCCCTTGCCTGCTGCTGCTCCCCTGCACTTCTGGCGCTGCCCAAGGCCACAGCCAGCAGAAGAGCCCAATAACAGCCAGCGAATGGGCTCATGGGAAGCGGGAGCCACAGATCCCCGCAGGCCTCATTCAGCGGCCCAGGCTGGCCTCAAGCCAGCCGTGCTCCTGCATCAGCCTCTGGAGTAGCTGGGCTCAGGGGCACGGCCACCGCCAGATTCTTCTAGTCACACTATCTCCACAAGTGGAGAAGAGGCCTAGTCAGAGTCAGGAGCAAAGCACCGAGGGCATAGACCTTTCAGTAACACCCAAGAGTCCCCTGGCTACACGTGTTTCTGCCACAGGAAGGCTCAGAAGTGCCACACCTCATGCCCTGTGCAGGAAACACCCAAAACCAAAGAAGCAAAATGACATATGCCTCTCATTAGTTCTGAGGCACACCTCACACCTCCACTTTAGGACAAGGGTGCTGGCGGGCCCAGGGCAAGCCATACTGACACTGTGGGCTGGGTGCCTCCTGAGACAGCAGCCTGCCGCCTGGGGAGTGCCCTGGCTCCTGCAGGAGCCACACAGAAGCTGGGCCCAGCACATGCCGCAGTGCACTGGGCTGGGCACTCCTGAGCAGGGCCAGACCACAGCGGTCACCAAGGCTGCTCATCCCTGGGTCACAGGGCTGCACGGCAAATGCCCACAGCCTGCACACACCCGAGAAGGTGTCACCCACCCCATCCGGCGTCCCACACTCCACCCGAAAACCAAGCCTGCCACGCAGCAGCCCAGGATCGAGGCTTGCCACAGCATCACCTCTGCTGTGGTGTGGCCCTGGAAAGGGCTGTGGCGTCTCCCCGTGTCCCACCTCACTCCAGGTAAACATGTGGGGTTTGGCAGGCAGATTCAGTCAAAGGGACGGTCCCGTTTCTCCCACTGTTGGACCCTAGAGGGGAAGAGCAGACCAGGGTCATCTCTCACGAGCTGTTCTTGGAAATAGCTGCAGTTGTTGCTGCTGTCCCCACAGTGCCTGACCCACACTCAGGGTGTGATCGCCACTAAGGGAATCATCGACAGAGGAGACGTTGGCCGGGGTGGAAATCAATAAATGCAGACAGAGAAAACAGCTGCAGAGAGTGGGAGACCCCGAAGAGAGGCACACAGAAGTGTCCAGCCCGACTCGGAGCCCGCCTTCCGTCTGGCCCCCGGGCCTCTGCATCCTTCTAAGAAGAAGAAACTCTATTGCTGGGGTCTGAAGGCCAAGGTTCCCCAGAGTGCAGACGCTGGAACCCGACTCCACGTGACAACATGAAGAGTGCACCTCTGGGAAGCAATGGCAGGTCCCACCGCCTGGAGCAGCATCCAGGCCTCTGTGGGAGGCTCCCGCCAGCTCCTGGCCCCTCCCACCAGCTCCTGGTCCCTCCTACCAGCTCCTGGCCCCTCCCACCAGCTCCTAGCCCCTCCCACCAGCTCCTGGCCCCTCCCACCAGCTCCTGGTCCCTCCTACCAGCTCCTGGTCCCTCCCACCATGCAAAGGCAAAGGGGCCTGTGCAGAAGAAGGGCCTGGTCAGATACCAGCTCTGCCTCCAGAACAGAGGGCAAGGATTTTGTTGCCATAAGTTACCTGGCCTCTGTTATTTTGTCATAGCATCATTAACGCACTTGTTTCCAAGGAACGCTGCACAGGGCCTCAAGTGTTAAGGATCTTCAGAGTAAAAGGGTTCCACCACCTGAGGAGTTGGGCTTCGGTAACCTGAGAGCGCTGCGGGTGCCAGGAGTGAGGAGACCTCTTTGCTGTTCATTAGTCAGACATGTCTACACCCACGTGCTTGTGGCCCGTGGTAAATCTTTGGTGAAATGTCAATGTAGATCCTCTGTCCCTGTTCCTAAAATGCCTTCTTTATCCTGCAACCCTTCCATTCACTACGCTAGACCCCAGACCCCACGCCACTTTAGAGATGAAGAAAAAGAAGAGATAGCAGCAATAAAAGGAGCAGGTGGTGACACGGACAAGGGGGACCTCCAACCCAAGCAGCACCAAGCTGCCAGAGGGGAGGAGGCAGGTGAGTCAGCCCGGTGACCCCAAGGACAGGCAGAGCCAGCCGCACAGGAGAGGCCACGGGGAGCCAGCTCTGCCTTCAAGACTCGTCGGCACAATGCCTTTATTTTACTTTTAGATAAAAATTTACTCTCAGTAAAAGAATAAAATTGACACCCACATTTCTAGTTTATTTCTTTAGCCATAAGCTAAAAGCTTAAAAATGCTAACCTGATTCATTATCTCTAACTTTGTTTCAACTTATTCCTAATAATTCTATGGGTAGAATAATGGTTCGCCGACTCCCTTCTCAAAAGAGCAGATGTGACCACTTAGACTACGCTGGAAAGTCGTCCCCTGTAGTGACAATGTCCAGGAAAGCAGCAACTGGGAGGAAGAACACTCCGTCCCCACAGAAGGTAGACGTACCCTGACTCGGAAGGAAGGTGTGCGGACGCAGAGCCCAGATAGGCCCCAGGGAGCGGAGCTCAGAGAGCCATCCTGGTGGAAGTGCATCTTCCCTGTTGCACAGATAGGCAAGGGATAGGTGTGCGAGCTGGTGGACAGGGGCACAGGTACAGACACAGACGAGGCGTGTGCGTGACAGCCTGCCAAGCCTCAGTCCTGCTAGTGTTTGTATGTTACACAGTGCGTTCCTTCCTTCTCCCTTGATTCTTGAACTGCCCCCCACGCTCACCAAAAGTCTCAAAAATTACCCAACGCGATTAAGAGGAAACAAGTAAAGATGGCAGAGCGTCACACCTGCCGCCACCGGTGAGTTATGGGCTCTCAAGCGTCTATCACCCACCCCGTCAGCGATGTCCTTTATTTACCCTTAAGGCACTTGGCAGCTGCTAAACGGCTGTCTATGGCAGTTTGGTGGAAACAATAATAATACATTATAAATCAATGGAAATGAAGTTTTTGCTGTGATAATCTGATATGGATTTGCCAGCGTTTGTATGAAATTCAATTCTGTCTGATTGCAACAACATATGCTCCTCAGAACACTTCCCGCGCTATTGATTGTGAAGGTTCTCATCCATATGTCTAAATTATTTCTATTACATCTTTGCGTCACTGTTTAGGAATAACCTGGGCAAACTGAAGCCATTTATTCCGTTTTCAGTTGCATTTTCTTCTGGTTAAATGCTCAGGTTGTATCTTGAATGGAAAGAAATGCCTTTCGTAAAATCTCCTCCTTTAACAACAGCTAATGCCAAGCTATAATCATGATGTGCCTATTTCCATTTTTAACATTTATTGTTGTCATCATTGTTATTATTTTCATTGTCATCATTTTCTGAGCACATCTGACTCTTACATGGGGTCAGATTTTCAAACAGCACTTTAAATGATTCCAGAATCTACAACTACATATTAATCTTCTCCTTTAAAGTAACGTTGATTGTACATCTTACTGAGGCCCAATTAGTACGTGAAGATGCTGAATTTCCATCAGAGGGTCAAAAAAGAAAGAAAGCCCAGGGGAAACTCTGGCCTCTCCGTGGAGTGCCTCACGGTTTTCAAGCTCTGCGGCAGGCCTGCGCTGGCCGGGGAGCTCTGTGTGGCCGTGCCTAGAGCAGAGGCAGCTGCCCCTGGGTGACGTGGCCACTCAGCCAGCACACCCGGCTTCCCTGCCTTGGGAGAGTCTTCTTCACGTCACCTCATGTGGTGGGAACATGTGTGGAAAGGGAAAGTTAATACACTCACTTAATGAGGCTTTTCTGCTTTAAAATGGAATTGATTTCTAAATAAGTGCACAAGGAGTTAGCCTACCATATGGCCCTAAAATACTTCTGAGTCTTCAACTTTTTCAGGTTGCATGATGATTACTTGCCCAAATAGTGACACTTTTTGCTTCAATTCAACCTGCCACCCTGTACCATGTAGGCAAAGCAATTATTCCTCTGTGACAACAGTCCTTCGTGACAGCAAATCAGCACCATGCATAGCCCAGCCACCTGCCACCCTCGGGGCCAGCAGCCCTCCACCGCCCGGATCACGCCTGCAATCCCCGGTCACATCTTAAATGTGTTTCTACACAAGACCAAAGCACTGACGCATTCCACAAACCAACTTACAACGCATTTTTTTTTCCTCTGAGATAAACTACCTGCGAGGAGAGACCACCCGTGGCCATTTAAACAATTCACAGAACAAAAAGTCCACTTGATCTCTTCTTACTGCACCCTCACTCTTCTCACCTGTGGCCTTCAGTTTTTAAATAAGGACTCTTACAGGGAAAACCACAATCGCAATAGCTAGAAGTGGACCTGTGTCCTCCTGAGTGTGCAGTGTGAGACACGCTCGGAGCCCCAGCCCTCCCGGGAAACCTGGATGAAAACAGAGAAGGGACAAAGGAGCGCCCTGGAGAGGCCAGTCCAGCGCGGCCTCCCAGTAGCTCAGCCAGGACAGTGCCGGACAGATGGCTCTCTTCTGCTCCGAATCTCCAGGACAGGCCGCCACGAGCTCCCCTGGGAGTGTGCTCCAGAGGCAGGGCGTGTCCCCCGACGGAGGTCTGAGGCAGGTCCCTCTGGGCCTCTCAGCAGAGCTTCCAGGAGAGCTGAGGGGGGCTTCTTTTCACCTCACGTGACAATAACTAAATAGAACTGGCAAACCTCCCCGTAAAGTCATGCGTCTTCTCCATCGACTGGAACTCCCCCCGTGGCTTCAGGCGCGATGCTCATCCATGTGCCTTTGGGGTCTTCTCACCAGGAACTGCCTGCCCATACAGATCCCCGTAGTTGACCTTGATACAAGATGGTGTTTGAAGACTAAAGATACGTTATTTTTCTAACAGTCAGAGCATCAATCAAATAATTAAAATTTTAAATGCTTGTTGATAACATCATTAACAACTATATTGACTTGGTATTTAAATGTCAGCCTGAGATTTTAACCTAAATCCTAATTTAAAGTCTAATTTATGACACTTTCTGATTCACATTCAAACTTTACCAAGCTCCTCTCTAAGGAATCTCACATTACAATTTCACAAATGGTCTTCACACACAACTGTGCTCAATTCATTCGTGCAAAGACGGTGTGCCAAGAAGCAGCTCCGGGACTCTCCAGACGTGTGACCTGGCACTGTGCAGCCCCAGCTCCGCCGTGGCACAGCCACAGGCAGCAGAGGCACTCCCGGCACCGCCCCCTCCTCTCTGTGACGGACAGGCTGAGGCACAACCTGGGCCTCTCAGGAGGACGTCCACGTGATCTAAGGCCAGAGCTTCAGAGCCAGAAAGTAAACAGGTGCAAATGTCAGGCTCCGAAGGACCCTCTGTCCTCCTGCACACACGACTGACGGCCCCTGCTCCCCGTTGACGGGCACATACTTATGCGCTAAAATCAAACCTGGCCCTCGGTCACACATGAAATGAGGGCATCTTTGGGGTGGCTTTCACATGAAGATGGGCCTGGGATTTCCTGAAGAAAGACGCACACACGTCAGCAGCCCCAGCTTTCAACAGGGATTGGGATCACTCTCAAAAACACGTAGGTGTGCAAGCTGTGGGGGTGGGGAAGGCCATCATACCCACAGGAGTGAGAGTCTGTGTGTGTGTGTGTGTGTGTGTGTGTGTTGAAAGGCCATCATACCCACAGGAGTGAGAGTCGTGTGTGTGTGTGTGTGTGTGTGTGTGTGAGTGTGGAAAGGCCATCATACCCACAGGAGTGAGAGTCTGTGTGTGTGTGTGTGTGTGTGAGTGTGGGAAGGCCATCACACCCACAGGAGTGAGAGTCGTGTGTGTGTGTGTGTGAGTGTGGAAAGGCCATCACACCCATAGGAGTGAGAGTCGTGTGTGTGTGAGTGTGTGTGAGTGTGTAAAGGCCATCATACCCACAGGAGTGAGAGTCGTGTGTGTGGGTGTGGGTGTGAGTGTGGAAAGGCCGTCACACCCACAGGAGTGAGAGTTGTGTGTGTGTGTGTGTGTGTGTGAGTGTGGAAAGGCCATCACACCCACAGGAGTGAGAGTCGTGTGTGTGTGTGTGTGAGTGTGGAAAGGCCATCACACCCACAGGAGTGAGAGTCTGTGTGTGTGTGTGTGTGTGTTGAAAGGCCATCACACCCACAGGAGTGAGAGTCATGTGTGTGTGTGTGTGTGAGTGTGGGAAGGCCATCACACCCACAGGAGTGAGAGTCGTGTGTGTGTGTGTGTGTGAGTGTGGAAAGGCCATCACACCCACAGGAGTGAGAGTCGTGTGTGTGTGAGTGTGTGTGAGTGTGTAAAGGCCATCATACCCACAGGAGTGAGAGTCGTGTGTGTGTGTGTGGGTGTGAGTGTGGAAAGGCCGTCACACCCACAGGAGTGAGACTTGTGTGTGTGTGTGAGTGTGGAAAGGCCATCACACCCACAGGAGTGAGAGTCGTGTGTGTGAGTGTGGAAAGGCCGTCATACCCACAGGAGTGAGAGTTGTGTGTGTGAGTGTGTGTGTGAGTGTGGAAAGGCCATCAGACCCACAGGAGTGAGAGTCGTGTGTGTGTGTGTGTGTGAGTGTGGAAAGGCCGTCATACCCACAGGAGTGAGAGTCATGTGTGTGTGTGTGTGAGTGTGGAAAGGCCGTCACACCCACAGGAGTGAGAGTCGTGTGTGTGTGTGTGTGTGAGTGTGGAAAGGCCATCAGACCCACAGGAGTGAGAGTCGTGTGTGTGTGTGTGTGTGTGAGTGTGGAAAGGCCGTCATACCCACAGGAGTGAGAGTCATGTGTGTGTGTGTGTGTGAGTGTGGAAAGGCCATCACACCCACAGGAGTGAGAGTCGTGTGTGTGTGTGTGAGTGTGGAAAGGCCATCACACCCACAGGAGTGAGAGTCGTGTGTGTGTGAGTGTGGAAAGGCCATCACACCCACAGGAGTGAGAGTCGTGTGTGTGTGTGTGAGTGTGGAAAGGCCGTCACACCCACAGGAGTGAGAGTCGTGTGTGTGAGTGTGTGTGAGTGTGGAAAGGCCATCACACCCACAGGAGTGAGAGTCGTGTGTGTGTGGGTGTGAGTGTGGAAAGGCCGTCACACCCACAGGAGTGAGAGTCGTGTGTGTGAGTGTGTGTGTGAGTGTGGAAAGGCCGTCACACCCACAGGAGTGAGAGTCGTGTGTGTGTGTGTGAGTGTGGAAAGGCCGTCACACCCACAGGAGTGAGAGTCGTGTGTGTGAGTGTGTGTGAGTGTGGAAAGGCCATCACACCCACAGGAGTGAGAGTCATGTGTGTGTGGGTGTGAGTGTGGAAAGGCCGTCACACCCACAGGAGTGAGAGTCTGTGTGTGTGTGAGTGTGGAAAGGCCATCACACCCACAGGAGTGAGAGTCGTGTGTGTGTGTGGGTGTGAGTGTGGAAAGGCCGTCACACCCACTCTGGAAGCCTCGGCCTGCCCCTCGGCCTGCCCCTCTGCAGCAGCCAGGGAGCCTGGATGGTCACTGCTCCCCGTTCTGCACCCCTCCCAGCCCAGGGCCTGTGTCCGTGCGCTGCGCTGCGCTGCGCTGCGCTCCTCCCCTCTGGCAAGGTGTCCCGGAAGCCTCTTCTGAGGCAGTGAGTCTAGGAGTAGCCCAGACACAGAGTCCTCTTGGTCTACCCTTGATGGGTCAGCAAGCAGCCCCTGTGCTCCCCAGGCCCCCTGGGGGGCTCGGAGGGCCTTTCCCTAGGTGTCTACATGAGGAGGGACAGCACGTCCAGCCTCGGTGCGCCTCTGGGTGCCCAGCAGCCCACGTGGGCACACTGGACAGGGAGGGCAACAGTGCAGAGCTGGCGGTCCTGCCTCAGAATGCTTCTGGACGCCTGCAGCAGAGGGTCCCCTGGCAAAGCTCCCGACAGGGCCAGGACCAGTGTGTCCCTGTCTGAGGCCCACAGAGTGGTCGCGGGATCCACCTGAGACGTCCATCAAGCAGATCAACGAGGCAGGTACAGAGCAGCAAGGGCAGAGGCCAGCCGATACCCGGTCTCTGCTTCCCACCACACGGGAGACCCGTGACGAGCACCCACAGGGCCGCTGGTCCCCATCCAGCTCCATCACACTCAGGGAAGCCTGCAGTCAAAAGGGTTTCCAGAAACGGGGAGCGCCAGGACCCTGCACCCCCAGCCCAGCCGGGAAGGGCCCATCCTTGTTCCCCAGGAGGCGGGGCGGCCCACCGCAGACAGGAAGCTCCCGGCGCAGTGTGGTCTGTGGTAAGGGTGGGCTCCCGGTGGGCTCCGGCTGGCCTCAGGGCCGGAGGATAACACAGAGGCTCTGGCGCTCCTGCTGGGCAGCTGCCTGGGCCGGGAGGTGCAGGGTCGCCCCCCAGCACCCCCCAACCACAGCTTTTCCCTTTCTCACGTGCGCTTTCCTACCCCGTGCTCCTCCTTCTCCTTTTCAATCTTTCTCATCTCGCCCTTCCATTGTTACTTGCCCTGTTTATTGCTTCAAGCAACCCTGACATACTGGACATCATCTGAAACCACAAACGACAGGATGCAATAAGGCAGAGAATAGCCGCAATCCGAGGAAAGTTCTTCATTCACTCTTGCTCCTAACTCTCTGTCTTCTTATCCTACATAGAAAATAAAAAAATCAATACCGCCTCACAGGGCTTGATAAAAGCGCCAGCCGAGTACAGCGGGCATGCTGGATATAGTAAATTAAAGTGATCAAAATTTTCCAGTGGACTCTGCCTGTAGCCTACATAAACTAACAGCCTGTCTGCCCGGTGTCCATCAACTGGAAGCTCTGTTTCACTGGGCCTCTGATTGTCTGGGAATGAACACACACCTGCCCGGCCGGGAGCCGCAGTCCACGGGTGAATTAGTGTGGCCGTGCAGGGGTAGAATGGGGAGCTGGGGAAGGGGAGCCACCGCTTTTGTGGAGGAGGGTGCAGGCGTTCTAGGAAACTGTCGGCAGGGACACCTGCAGAGCTGAGCTCTGAGTGTGGGCAAGAAAGGCCACAGGATGTGTGTGGGCAGGGGGTAGGCTCGCCAAGCAGCCCCCAGCTCCACCCCTTCTTCTCCATGAAGCCTTAGGTGAGCACGTTGGCCGAGAGTCCTCATCCACAGAACAGCAGTAACGGCCAGTCACAGAAGGAGGGATGCTGCTGGACAGAGGTGGGAAGCTCAGAGGAGCATCTACAGTGCACTCTTGGACATTCGCACACACCAGTCTTTCCTCTTGTGAGCAGGCAGACCTCACAGACTCCCCATAGGAAACTGAAACACTGCCAGCTTCTCATCTCAGCAGGAGACACGTCCATCTAGGTAAACAGACTCTCAGGGCACACGCCCGACAGACCAAGTTGTGAGGAAGTGTCAATAGCAGCATCCTGCCTGGTTCCCCAACAGAACAAGCACTTTGCTTAGTTACAGCACAATTCACATGGGCTGCCCTCAGGAGGGCGCAGAATCTCCGCTGTCCCACAAAGACCGAGAAATCAGGGGCACGCTGCCACTGGCCAGGTTCCACGTCACCCCTGACGGGTGCGAGGGGACTAACACTGGCCTAGCACTACACATGAACTGGCACCTCCTCCAGCCACCAGAGAGACAAAGGAGCCCAGAGCACAGCAGGCCAGCCGCAGAGAAGTCATGGGGTGCAGCAGATGGTGAGGGACACAGGCATCAGGCCACGGGCAAACCCCCTGAAACACAGCCCACTTCAGCCCAGACCACCTGGGACACAAGAGCTAAGCTCCGTGCGTGTCATCAGCCCAGCCCCAATGGACTCCATTCCACTGAGTCTTGAGCAAAACTGTGGCCATGGTCAGAGTACTGCAGCATGTGTGCAGGGAGCAGCGGGGGCCACAGCGCCTGAGGAAGGGCAGCCAAGGTCAGGGGCGGCCCCCAGAAGGCTGTGCTGCACTTGTAAGGATGCCCTCATGTGGTTCTTCATAAAATCAGGGTGACAAAACTGACCTTTCAGAGCTGTCAATAAGACGCAGTGAGGGTGTGCAGAGCCCCTGGTGTGGCACTGGACTCCACGGAGGCCGTGCTCAGCACACAGTCTGACGTGGCCCACTGTGGGCCCACACAGCCCTTCTGCCCAGCCAGTTTGCTGAAGAGGGCTGGCGATGAGGAGGGCAAGACAGAGAGGCTGAGAGGGTGAACCTCCCCAACGCACCTTCTCGGGCAGCACGGATGCACCCATGCCAACCCGCAGAGCAACAGGGACAGGGTGACCTGGAGCAGATGCCCAGGCTTGAGCCAGTGTCTCTGTGGACAATAGCCAACCTTCCAGAAAATAAACATCTTGTGAACATTTTCAAACATGCATAAAGCTGGGCCAATCAGCTCCTGCACCACGAACCAGCACCGCCTGCCTTGAGCTGACAGCGCCACACACCTAGGCTGGCAGCACCTGTTTCCTCTCTGGTTCCCATTCCCACCCCACTGTACTGTTCTAAAGCAAATCTCTGACGACCTATTTCATCTGCAAAAATCCTCTCCTTTTTTAACACAACCTTATCATGATGCTACTGCAAATACTTAATAATCTTTCATGTTATCAAATATCCCTGATTGTCTAATAAGTATCCTCCTATAGCTGGTTTATCTGAACTGTCGCTACCCTGTTCAAAAGACAAAACCTGGGACATGCACCGGCACCCAGCCTGATTTCCAAGTGGAAGAGGTGGCAGTTCATACGTGGCCTGGGCTGTGCTCCAAGGGCTCATCCATCACCAGAATGTGTCTTCCTGCAGCCTGGGCTTCAGAACTGGAAGTCGCCAGGCAAATGGGGGCCTTCCCTGCCCTATGATGTTCCTTCAAATTCATTTTCCTGTGAAGAGTTTGCTTTCCCGGTGGAAGGTAAGTCCGAGGGGGCTCCCCTAGCAGCCCACACCTCCAGAACACAAGTGGCATGTGCTCTGCTGCCCGTACAAAGACCACCGGGCGAGGGGGCTCTCCTCCCTTGTGCCCCCAGAGGGGCTTGCCCAGTGCAGTTCTGCCCCATTCAAGGCTGTCCTGCTGGGATCTCCCTCCTGAGCACCCCTCCCAGACACACTGAGGCTGGGAAAATATCCCCCTCTTTCCTTCACCACCTGCAGCCCTGGGCTCCCATCCTTCCTTAAGATCTTCCCCAAATCTGGCCATCCATAGCGTGTCCCTGTCAGTCACATCCTAGAAGGTGAGGACAGAAACCAGTCTCTGCCACACTGTCCATCTTCATGGCCCTCGAACCCCAGAGGGCCCAGGCCCACCTAGTTCCTGCCCAGAACACCTGGAGAGTCCAGACCTGGGACTGTGTGGGCCCTGTCTGCTCGGGGCCATTCCTGTGCCATTCAGGGCAGAGGCTCTTCCTCAGAAAGACTCTGAAAGTCAGGTTGTTAGAAATTTGCTAATACTTCAGACAATTCTCGTCTTTTTGTCTAACATCCAATTTCAGGAAGAATTCGACATTTCACAAGGAACCTGAGTCAAAAGGTGCCATGAAACGTGTATTTGGCTGTGTTGCTTCGTGGCGACTCGAGTCCCGTTGGCAGAGACGCCTGCCCAGGTGCCGGCGATCTTGCCCAGTGGGGCCCTGCCACAGGACAGCTGCTGGGCCCCCACCTCGTGGAGCAGCCGACAGACTCCGGTCACCCCAGGGAAATGTTCCTGGGTGACACGTGCCTGGAAGGCCTTCTCCCAGCCTCTGTGGTCACAGGGACAGGGAACAAAGAAAAGGTCGGAAAACATTTCCCCAGGTGGCCCCCGAGGAAAGGCCCAGCCACCCGTTCCCCAAATTCATGTGGATTTGCCTCACAACTGGAGCAGGGAGGAGTGGTCTGCGTGGACCTTGTCTTCTCTGCCTCCCAGGTGACTCTCAGTCACCAATGCAGCTTTGCCACAGAGGGACTGTGACCCAAGCAGCTGAATTCACCAAGGGCCTCCGTGTCACATGCTGGGCCATTGGGAATCCCCATCGCGGGACGTTGGGAATCTTGTCGGAACCTAAGACCCCAGAGGCCAGCACCCTCATTTCTCATTCTTGACTGCCCACTGCCAGGAGCCCGTTTCACCCCCTCCTCAGCAAAGCCAGGCTCAGGGACCAGAGTGGCAGGACCAAGGTTGAGGAGAAGGGGCTCCCGTCCGGCAGAATCCAGGTCTCTGCATTGGTGGACACCACAACCCTCTCCTCCATCAGGACCTCTGGCTGGGGCCTTTTCCAAACATCTTTGTGTTGCTCTGCACTGGAAAGGTGAAATCTCATTCTCACTACACGAGCATTATTTTAACCTGATTATTGCAAAATAATAAAGTAAACTCTCCTCTGGAGCAAGAAAAGTCCCTTCCTTCCATGCCAGCACTCCAGGTGCCCCGGAACTCTGCTTCACCCACGTCTGGAGCCCTTAGAAAGCCCATTCAAGGCAGTATCTATCTCTACTTCACGGTGTGACCAAAGGTGAGTCTCCCCACCTTTCATCCTCTAAATGAGAGAGACATTAAACTCCCCCCTGGAAACCCTTTAGGTTCATGGGACTGTTGGGCAAAATGCATAACTCTAGACATTTCTGTCTGATGATGTGTAGGACTAAAGGAAACCCTACAGATCTCAGGGAGGAAGGCATTGTATGGTGACCGTGTGACACCAATAAGAGCAAGTGTAGGACTCAAGTGGCCCGAGAGGCTGTGGCGCACCCTGCACAAGTGGAGCGAAACCAACCCAGGCTCTTCTCTCCGGGCCTCGCCCTGACTCCCAGCTTGATCCCAACCACGGGAAAGCACAGAATCCCACTGTGGGGCTCAGAGACAGCAGAGAACCAACCCCAACCCGCAGGAAGGACTTTCCTTCCTACTTTAAAACATTGTAACAGATCCAGAAAGCAGGTAGGTGAAGGGTCTCCATGTTTCAGGTGTTCTCGTGCCTTCACCTGTGTGGGAGCTGAGAGCAGCTTTGCCGGTGCAGCTCCTCCTCCAAGCAGGGGTCACCCTCCACAACTGCAGGCCCCTGCGGGCCAAGGCCTCCCTCCACTGCCCCGTGAGCTGCCCTACGGCCAGGAGGGCTTCTGCTGCTGCCGCACGGCCGGGAATGTCTCTGTGCATAAAACTTGTGCTCGGCTGATTTCTCCCTCGCATCGAGCCCTGGGGGAGGGAACACAGGTCAACTCTGGGAAGCCTTCGGCCTCAGATGCCGTGAGACTTAACACGAGGCCCAGCCAGTGCCCAGGTGCCTCTGGGGCCCTGGCATGGCTTGGCTCCCAGCACCAACGTTCCACTGGAAACCGCCCAGCTGAGGAAGCCTGAGGGTCTGGAGCTGTGGGCCACCCTGATGCACGTCACACCAGGTCCCCCATCAGGCCAGGCCTCAACTAACCTCCTCCAAAAAGTGTGATTCACTGTCACCTTTCACAGCTGTGGACCACAACCAAGGGCCTCTCTGGAACTCCCAAGGGGAGGCCAATGGTCAGGAGAGACTTGAAACCAGGCAGGGATCCGGTTCCCCCAGAGCCGCAAGATCCCTATGCTCCCTGCTACATCTGCTTTCCAACGTGCACCCCAACACTGGCACCTGCTCCAGAGAAACTGCCCTACACCCAGGAGAACAAGTCACACAGCTTACGAGCCCCCATCTTGCTTGCAGTCACCTGCATCCTGTGACCAGAACCCATCAATGCCCCCTGTCCTCCTGTATCCCCTTCAAGGGCCACATTCTGGAACACATCTTCTGCTCTTGGTCAGCGGAGCCGTACGTCGGGACGCAGGGGCTGCGCCAAGTGTTCCTCTCAAGTGGCCCCCAGGCACTGAGGTCTGGAAAGAGGACCCAACCCAGACAACCATCAGGCATTTGTGGAGACCCAGGGACATGAGGCAGCATGCTGTTCCCCCAAGAGCCACGAGCCTTGGCTCCAAAGACCCCCAAACAAGAGAGCTCCCAGCAAGGGCCACACGTGGCTCTGTGAGCAAGGAGGAGGCCCTGGGTGGGAAGCACTCAGGGGAGGCAGGAGGAGGAGGTGAGGGCTGAGGAAGGGAGAAGCCGAGGGGCGCAAGTTATCTTCCTCTGTTCTGCCCAGATGTCCCTCTTCCCTGCTGCCCTTGACTGCCTCGAGTGGACTCAACACTCTCCGCATGATGAGACGCCTAGCAAATGTCACAGGTCACCAAGAGAGCAGTCGTTTCTTTGCAGTTTGTTTCTGTGGCCTGGTGGCCCACGTGGCAGCTGTGGGAGGTACAGGGGCTGCTATCACCCCTCACTGAGGACCCATACGCAAGAAGGATGCAAGCAGCAGACCTTTCCTGTGCAGAGACTTGGAACGAAAGCTCCATCCACCATTCAGAATTTCGGTGTTAATAGCCCATGTCATTCGTGGATTCTGATCCAGCCACAAAGAGCTCCCTCCACAGTCCCCAGGCCTGACGTCCATGTCCACACCTGTACCCAAGGCCAGCAGGCTGCAGCTCTGTTCTCTCGCTCCCAGGCAGGCAGCCCACACATCCTCTTCTAGGTGCAATCTGTCTCCCCCTCTTGTCTGATGTCTTCAAGGGCTTTAATCACGACTCCACGGACTGATCAATGACAGATATGAGCAACAACTTTTGCATGCTAACGGTGCCGGATTTTTTATCTGAGAAAATATTTCTCTCCTAAAAAGCCTCTGCACGGCTATGTATTAATTAAAATCTAAATACTAAATATTGATTGATGCGTTATCAGGCCATAGCAGTTGG
Source organism: Marmota flaviventris (assembly GCF_047511675.1). Taxonomy (NCBI): domain Eukaryota; kingdom Metazoa; phylum Chordata; class Mammalia; order Rodentia; family Sciuridae; genus Marmota; species Marmota flaviventris. The sequence continues at coordinate 1,007,525 of NC_092513.1, read as the reverse complement.
GCCCTGCCACATTGATTTTTTGCTGTGATTTATTATCATATTTAAGAAAAATCATTTTGTGTGATTATACGAGGAAATGGACTTTAGTGAGGGTGTAATTCTTTTGTATCACTTTTGTTGTGTGGAGGACGGGCCAATTCCTCAATTGTGGCTGAGATTGCTGATATCCTTCATCGCCTCCTCTCTGTGGCCTCGGCCGGCTAATGCGTTAAGCCTGCTTGGTCTTGTCATTAGGAATAATGGGCATTAGGATTACCTCCTTAATCACAACTAAGATTAACAGATGGATGAACCCAAGTGCTTAACATTATCTAGTTATTAACAAGTATTTCTTTTTATCACATTAATAACATTGTTGCAGAGGATTTTTTCCTTTAACCACTGGAATTGAAGCAAAAACCTTGAAACAATGTCCAGGCCGGCCTGATGTATGACCATTAGTCAATTACTCTTTTTTCTTCATGCAGAAGTCACTGTTGTTGTGGCAAAAACCTGGTCATGAGGATATACAGAGAAATCCATGTGCATTCAAGAACACACCTGACCTTGTGCAACTAGTTTGTATATGAACGACACGTCCTACTCAGGGAAAAGACCGCTGATTGCTGAAGATGTGGATCATTGTCAGCACCCCCCAAAAACAGGGGGCGACACTGAAAATATCTGCACTGACAAATTCCAGCTTGGAGTACTAGCAGGAACACAGTCACTCTGAGTCATTTGAATTATTGAGTCTAACTATTCCTTACACTTTATTTTCTTCCCATTTATTTACATATTCATCTTGAGGTATTAAATTTATTTTATTTTGTGTTTTACTGACTGCTAAATGTCATTTCCCCACTTACTATTTCTTACCAAAAATATATAATGCACATTTCTTTCCTGCATACAAATAAATGTAAAATAATTTACTGTCTTTCAACCCACCCTTGTGTTTCACAGGCACCAGTCCCTTAGGAGGTAGCCTGGCCTCCTGCAGGGAAATCGCCTTCTTGCTCCACCAGCAGCTCAGCAGTGCTCCAAGGACCGGAGTCCACGTCTCACTCTGGGCCCGTCACAGAAGTCAGCCAGCCAGGAAGTCCACAGGCCAGGTCCTTCCTGGCTGCCAAAGAGATCATGGTAATGAACACTGAGGAACTTCAGAATCCAAACAGGGTTAAGAAGAGAAACACTTCTTAAAGAAAAAAATTAAATTGAAATGTTTAAAAAGCCTGTACTTTTTAATCTAACTGACTGAGAGTTTAGCTTTAAATAATAGATATACTTTAAGAAACAGAAGCAGAGACAGCAAGGTGGGGAAGACACATCAAGCCTGCTCTCGTGCAGCCTGCTACCGCCGCTCAGTCCACGGAGGCGTCAAGAGGGGCAGGAGGAGGGACTGCTGCTCCCACACCCTTTTCCACAGACAGGATGGCACTCGTGGCATGCACAGCACAGGGACCGTCACGACCTCCTACAGAGCACAGAGACCCAGGAATGAGCAGAGCTCCCCCTCCTGAGGATGCTCGGAGCCTGGGCCACCCAGGGCACAGTTGTGGCTGAGGCACTCAGGCCTGCAGTGGGGACAGCCCAGGCACGGGGCACCTGCCAGGAAAGAGCCCGAGCTGGCGGGAATCATAGCTGTGCAGCAGGCAGGAGAGGTGCCCGGAGGGGGGCAGCAGGCCTGCAGTCCCAGCAACTCCCTTGACAGGAATAGCGCCAGGAGTTTCCTGGGGGTCATAGGAGTGTGCATTTTATGGATGTCCAAAAAAAATTGAATTCCAAGTCAGGTCTCCTATATCAGACAGAGAGGGAGAGCCCGAAGCTAAATTCGTGGAAATTATTTTATAGGAAAAACACTAAACTCAGTCCTACCTATAAAAACCCTGTTTCTGTCTCTTGCTGCACAAGGTTGAATTATGAAAGGAAAGAGTCACCCGAATGGTTCTTCCCTGTCCTTCACCCACAGGGCCCTGGTGACAAAGGTGCCAGGCAAGAGCATAGGACAGCCTGCTCCTTCAACCAGGTGCATGCTTTTGCCTGGTACTGGACAACAGCCACCCCAAAGTGAAGCATGCCTCACTACTGCCTGACTCCCCCGGGGAGCACCCTCCAGAATGGAGCTGCTCCCAGTGCCGCAGTGGGCGCACACCGCTGCTCGCTCGCATGTCCAGGAAAAACTCCTGGTCGGATTTCCTCAAGTTAAGTCTGGTGGTTTATCCCGACTTCTCACTTGGCACACAGTGAGGACAAGCAGCCTTCAGACTCCTGCGTAAGTTCAAGCTATTCACTGGCTGGAGACCCATGAGTGAGGGATAAAATGCCAGAACGGGTTGGGGAGCCAGAGGAGAGGCGGGAGCAGCGGTGGGCCTGGCAGAGGGGCAAAGGCTGGACTGGCTCAGGACAGCACCGGGAGCAGGGCAGCCATGTCAGCACGCCTGCCCCGTGGCTCTCCAGCTGCCAGGTCTCCTCCGGGCTCTCTTGGCTACGGGCACCTGTCGGTTTGGGTAGAGACCTGCCCCAAGCAACAGCGGAACCCAGAGAGTCACAGGCATGTAATGGTCATACGGAAATTCCCTCTGATCTCACAGTGAACTTCACAGGAAGTGAGACCTTCCAAAAGACCTAGCAGCACACAACGATTTATTCTCCACACTCACGAAAGTATCTAACACGTTCACTTTAAATCCATACCCATAACCAGCCCCCTTGTTTTAAAACAGCTATGGAAAAATCAGCTCTGCAAAACCCTGAGTTTGCATCAATGTAACCTTGCCAAGGCGCCTCGGGCATCCGGAACACACCCACTGTCACCCAATTCCTGCTTCACTGCTGGGTGCGCCACTCGGAATCCTCCATTGCACTAAAAGGGTAAGCAGCAGCCTCCACGCCTCCTGGGCCACAGCACCCCATTCTCCTGGGCCACAGCACCCCAGCCTCCTGGGCCACAGGACCCCATTCTCCTGGGTCATACACACCAGCCACCTGGGCCACAGCACCCCAGCCTCCTGGGCCACAGCTCCCCCTGTGTCCTGGGCCACAGCACCCCAGCCTCCTAGGCCACAGCACCCCAGCTTCCTGGGCCACAGTACCCCAGCCACCTGGGCCACAGTACCCCAACCTCCTGGCCCACAGCACCCCAACCTCCTGGGCCACAGCACCCCCCACCTCTTGGGCCACAGGACCCCAGCCTCCTGGGCCACAGCACCCCACATCTCAGGGCCCACAGCACTCCAGCCTCCTGGGCTACAGTTCCTGGGCCTCCAGCAGACCCGCAGAACGCTCTTTGGCAATATATTCTCCCCTTCCTGGGCCTATTTCCCACCTTCCTGACCAACACTTCCCTGTTCTTTCTGTCTTGGGGAGTAACTGACCACCCTGTTCGTAGTCTGGCCTCCTGCTTTGTGCCAGAGCAGGCCAGAGTGGGTAGAAGGCTGTTGCTTCCTAGATGAGAGGGGCTAATGTGTGTCCCCCGACATGCACGGGCTGATCCCTGCCCCCAAGGTGGTGGCATCCAGAGAGGAGAAGATACACAGGGAAAGGCCTTGGGAAGAGGTGGGCAAGTGTCAGGGGCCGCATCTTCAGGCCAGGAGGTACCACGGTCTGCCGGCCACCCGCGCTACCTAGGCAAAGTGCCTACCCTTCTGAAGGGGGGCTCCCCAACCCCACAGGGACCTTCTGAGAAGGAATTTCTGGAGCAATAGCTGTCAAAGGCCACTCTCCGTCACCAGATGCTATCACTCTGTGACCTCGAGCAAGCAATCTCTCCAAATGGCCTGTGGAGTGAGTAGATCCCTGTACAGCCGCTGGCAGGTCCCTCGTGGCCTCATGGTCCTTGGCAGTCCAGGGCACTGTAGGGTGGCAGCCCCACAAAGGCTCCTGTGGAGGCTTGGTCCCTGGGGCAGCAGTGCCCAGGTGGGCTCCTGGGAAGTGACTGGATCCCGGGGCTCTGACCTCAAGGTGGATCAACCCACTGACAGCTGAAGGGACTCTGGGAGGCGAAGGGCATGGCTAGAGGAGGCAGGTCCCTGGGGAGGGGCCTGGAAGGGTGGCTCCTGTCCCTGGCCTCGGTGTATGGCTCCCCCTCTCTGCTTCACTGCTGCCATGAGCTGAGAGCTTCCGCTCCACGGCCTTCCCACCATCGCGTCCTGCCTCGCCCCGGGCCCAAAGCAACAGAGTCTCCGGGATCATGGCCCCAGATCAGCTTTTCCTCATTCCCTGTTCTTGTCTGGAGTTTGTCAGCCACTGGAAGCTGACTGCACCGGCCCTGTGAGGCTGCAGGCCCAGCCCCCCTGAACGTGCCTGAGAGTCACATTCGTCCTTCCCTCCCTGCCCGGTCCCCATCCCTTGGTGGTAGCATGTGGCCTGGAAAGAGCACAGGGAGGAAGGAATGACCTCGTCAGCGAGATCCCCCAGGACGTGACACGCGGTTCCACCCGCTGCTGTCTTCAGGAGACACACGTCTGCGGGAGCCTCCCGCGTGGGCTGGAGCTGCACGGGGACTTGCCTTTGCAGAGGTTCCCCATGTTTGCTAGATTTTTAAAAATCAGATGCAAAACGAAGATGAGACTCCATAATCACTGACTTCTCAAAGAATTTCACTGACCACGATCCCGATTCTGACAAAGACCCCGTGTGGTAAGTGCTCCTTCCCCGATCCCTCCCCCAGCTCACTCAGGGTGGGACTCCCAATCTCTGGGCACTGTCCACCACAGGGTGCAGGTAGCCCTCAGTCAGCAGAGGCGTGGAACGTTAGCGAGCCTGTGCTCATCAGCAAGGCTTCCGTCCCCTCCTTTGTTCCTCTGAGTCAAGACGTGACACAACTTATCTGACCTTCCTCTACGTTGATGTCCCGAGGCTCTGTCTACCGTCACACACTGAGGGCCTTAGGCCCACGTCACAGAACAGTCCCTTCTCCTGAGAGGTATCCTTCGCTGAACTGTCACGGCCTGAGCTGACACTGGGTTCTAGTTCTTTCTGTGTGTGCATGGCTTCCATGTGCCCATCTCCAGCTGTGGGCGTCCCCGTGTGTCTGCCTGGTGATACCACACACATCCCAGCAGGCAGGAGGAAAGCACTTGGGTGACAGTCAGCAGGACTGTGGGGGACAAACAAAAGCCCTCCCGCTTATGAGCCACTGCTGCTTCAGATGCTGCCTTCGCCAGCAGCCCTAAGCACTCGAGGCTCTCGGCATTCAACGGACATGTCACCGAATTGTCCCCTGACCATGCACATGTCCACAGCCACAGAGCAGAGATGCTTCTGCCCACTCGGTGACCTTCCCCATGACTGCACAGCATGGCTGCAGAATTCTTTAGGACATCTAGTGGTCAAAGGTCACTGACCTTCCATGAAAACGTGTTAGAGTCTGTAAACAAGTCAAAATAACACCTGGCATTTAGCCAGGGGAATGTTAGAGTTCGTAAACAAGTCTGGATGGTGCCTGGCAAAATGCCAGAGGGAGTGGTTTGAGAAGTAACAAAAGCGAGCCATTAAGTGTGGAGATTTCTTATTGGTTCAGTGCTGTATCGAGTTTATGCTAATTAGATAAGCTATGTGGAATGTATAAATACTGCTCCTGTCCTGCAATAAACGGCTCCTACTCCTGCTGTATCAAGTACACAAGTTATTCGTCACCCCCCGGTTATTTTGCTGCAGCAAGCCGGACTGCGGCAGATGGTGGCCCGTACGGGGAGCCCCGGGACACTCGGGGGTAAGTGACGAAAAAAGCTGCCCGTCCATAGATAGGATGGGAGCAAATCTGCTTGTCCCTAGACAGATAGGGCGAGAGGAAAAATGACCATTTCGAGAAAATGGAAAAGATTGATACAGTATGTTTGTGTCTTGTTTTGTCTCAGTGTATTGTATTGTCTTTGTGATGAAAATATGGAAGGGGTGAGAAGTAAATTACTAAGGGAAGGAGGCACCCCAGTGGAACCAAGAATAGTTAGGGCATATGTTGATAAAAGCCCAGGAACTCTAGTCAGAAAGAAAAAGAAAGTTCAGAAGAAGAAGGATTATCAGGAAAAAAGTTGCAGCAAAAGGCTATTACTAAATACTTTTCGTTACCGGAGGGTGCGTGAAGCGGAGAGGCGGCTGCCGAGTGTGCAAGCCGGTCACAGCGCAGCAAGGATTTTCCAAGAGGTGGTGGCGACTGGCCCTTCCCCGCCTCCTGGCCGGGGAGCTGGCTCTTCCACTGCCGGGAGCCCAAATCTAGACCTGACCTGGAGGCACACTCTCGCAGGCTCTTGCTCCCTGTGCCCAGTAGCAGTTTGAGTCCGGGACACTCCCCAGGGCGATCTGGGGCTGCCCAGGCGCTACAGCCAGCAGAAGACACTACCAGCGTCCCTGATGTTTGGTCATTTTCAATGCCAATAACTAAACTACAATGGTTCTCCCTGACCTGGAGGCTGATAAATAATGAGTACTATTAATGCTTATTTCAAATGCAAAAAAACCTTGAGATAATGTACTAAATTGTTCAGAAGGTTGTTTTCTTAGTGCAATGCTACAGGATTTTCTTTAGCCATCCGGAGTTCCTGCCTTCGTCCCAGTGCCGGTAAAGACCAAGGTGGAAGAATTTCCAGTGTTGTTGAGAACCGGACGAGACTTCGGATCAAGCTAGCTGCCTGCAGAACTTACCTGGACTATGATTTAAGCTAGCTGCCTGCAGAACTTTCCTGGACTGTGATTTACCTGGACTGTGAGTTAATCTATTGAGACACTGCTTTATCTGAACTGAGATCTATTGAGACACTGCTTTACCTGGACTGAGACAACAAACTGTAATCTATAACAAATTGTAACTCGGTATCTTTGCTAAAGGTGTCATTGCTGGTATAATTTTTCCAAGGGCTTCTTGCATGGAGCCATCAAGTGGCTTGGTATTGTGGCATTTTGTATCCTCCCTTTCTGTTTGTAGCAGGTTATTTATGGTGTTTCTCTAAAAACCACTATGGTCGTTATTTAAATTAAACAAAAGGGGGAAATGTTAGAGTCTGTAAACAAGTCAAAATAACACCTGGCATTTAGCCAGGGGAATGTTAGAGTTCGTAAACAAGTCTGGATGGTGCCTGGCAAAATGCCAGAGGGAGTGGTTTGAGAAGTAACAAAAGCGAGCCATTAAGTGTGGAGATTTCTTATTGGTTCAGTGCTGTATCGAGTTTATGCTAATTAGATAAGCTATGTGGAATGTATAAATACTGCTCCTGTCCTGCAATAAACGGCTCCTACTCCTGCTGTATCAAGTACACAAGTTATTCGTCACCCCCCGGTTATTTTGCTGCAGCAAGCCGGACTGCGGCAAAAACGGTCTTCATTTTAAGAACCTTCCTCCAAATGCTAGTCCGCTCCACACGTGAATAAAGGAAGCTGCTTCCAGTGGTTCACTGTGATGCTGTCCAGGCCTGCCCCTGCCGGAAGCCCTGCTCAGAGGGAGATGAAAAGCCCCTCCAGGCAGACAGGCTCTGCAGGGGTCGCTCCTCCCATGGACAGGCCCCGGGCACCCTGGCCTCAGCATCTGGCCCTGCATCTACTGGGGGCTCACGATGACCCTACAGAGTTGGCCAGGTCCAGAGAAAGGAAAACTTGGGGCAGAGAAGGGCTTTTGGAGAGTCCTATGAGATGAGGGTCCACAGAGGTTCTTCCAGAAGAAGCAGCTTCCTCATGAGCAGGGAACAGGCTGACAGAAAAGCAGAAAAACTGCTACCAACATGAAAAGACTTAGAGCTACGGTCCCTTCAAACATCTCAACCCACAGAGTCCACGCTAGGGCCCAGAATGGGATGGTCTTTCCTTGCTGGTGACTGGCCCTCTCTCCTGCCCAGCTAAGTAGCCAGGATTCTTTCTCCTGGAGTCAGATTTTGTCAAATGCAGAGATGTGTCTGCTAACTTCTTCTGATGACAACAAAAGTAGTATGTTTGCTCTTCAAATTGTCTCACAATGATCAAGAATAAATGTGCTTTGATCTCCAAATAAAGGCATAGGATAGAGGACAGAAAAGGTGTGTCCCACTGTCCACACACAAATCATAATGTGCACCCAAAGCCACTCGGCTGCCGTCTTCTTTGTGTGTGAGAGGACATTGTTCTCTGTCACTTGGCTCCAGCAGCCTCAGCCACCTCAGGACACGCCCGACCTCCACGTCGCGGCCAGGGCAGAGCCACAGCCAGCGCCGGGCTCCGTCGTCACGACCGAGTCAGGATGGAGAGTCAGTCTCCAGGACACCCTTAACGGAAGGCAAGCACCCCCTGGCGTGAACAGCGCCTTCCTTTCATGGTGTAAACAGCTTCTCCCCAGAGAAAGGATACTGTGAGGTAGAGGAGAAAGAAAAATGAGCCGGGGCCCTTCAGCTCTGGGAGGTTCCGGAGGCCAGAGGACCAGGGGAAGAGCCTCAGGGCATCATGCCTCAGGCCGGTGACCCCTCAGCTGAGGTCCTCACAGTACAAACTGCAGGCCCCGGCTCTCAGGGCAAAGCGGGCGCGGCTAACACGTGTACATGCTGGGACCCCACACCAGCGGGCCTGGGGGGACCAAGGAGCTGTCTCCAGAGCCCCCAGGGAGGCCAGGGCCCTGGTTATCCCCCTCACTCTACATATACAGCAACGTGCACCAAAGCCACTGGCATCTGACCTTAAAATCACATAAAGACGGTTGATCAACATCCTGAAAACGAGAGTGGAGACTGAGTCGCGGGGTGAGAAGAGAGAAAAACCAGGGGAAAGCTGTGTCAGCCATAGAGAACCAGGAGCAAAAGCCAAGGATGCAGAATCTGGGGGCTGATTCTAAGAGCAAACACACTCAGGGTTCAGTGGGATTAAAACACACACACACACACACACACACACACAGACATACACACACACCATGTGATATTATTTTAATTCTCTTTGAAATTGGTGCATTGTGACAAAATAATAGCAACTAAATTATCTCTCCACATTGACGTACCTAAGATGTGTGTCTAACGCAGAATACGGGTAGTTAACATGTTTGTGTTTATAACGTCCTTGTAGAATCAAGAACCATGTGACTGGGAAGGAAACAATTCCAACTGATTCCAGTATGAGTCATAATGACAGTCCTCAGCGAGGAGCGCACTGGGATGGCCCACGTGGCAGAGAGAGTGCTCCTGGCAGGTGACGATGAAACGGCCATGCCTCCGAGGCCCAGCACAGGCCCTGCCATTCGTGATCCCTCAGTTATCTTTACGGTAATCGCCCACAGGTGCCTGGTTTCTGTGGCAGCTCAGCTCTCAGGCTGCTGCTTTGTGAAGTGGACGTCACCTGGACCTCCAGGATCACTCTACAGCCAGATCTTTCATTCAAATGCTGATTTTTAAAAAGCAAAACCAACAGGATAAGCAAAAGGAAAGAATGAATCAGGCAATAAAGTGAGACTCTAGAGAAATGAACCTGCTCTTCTACCTTTCCAGCCGTGCCAGTGTCCAGCTGGCCTTCCCACGCACGGGCACGGGTTAAGTGTTCGAAAGTCTATCTGTGACGTCACTCACGAAGCAAGGACTGGACTGCAGGCCCACTGGGTGCAGGCCATCTAACAACCTCCCTCTATCGGCCTCCTCTCGGTCTTCCGTGGGTAAAAGGTGATGATGTGTCTTGAAGTGAATAACAGGGGTCTATATCCTACAGAACATTTTCATTAATGAAATCCACTCTTAAAACATCCCAAATTGGCCCTTCACAGATTTCACTGTTGTAAAGAGCGGCCAGACCCGACCAATCCACCGTGAGCCAGTCAGACTTGTGGGCCTACTCGCGGTTACCTGTCTTCTGCTGACACAACAACGCAGACGTTCACCCCGCCAGAAGGTGAATGCGCTGCTTCTGCCCTGTGGCTGCTGGGTCCACACTGCAGCTCTGGCTCACGTCGACGGCTGCCGTGCCTTCAAAGGCCAATGACCACAGAACTGAGGTCGGCTGCTCCCGTAATGCAGGCCCTGTCTGTAAGGCTAAGTGAAAACCCTGTGCTTAGCCAGGAACACAGCCGTCAGAGGACTGTGGACCTCACGAACCTTCCTTTCCAAACAGAAACAAACGGGAAGACACAGCTTAGCCTGACAAAGAGGGCATGGCTTCCCCGTGTCAAGCCTTAATGTTTAAAATCCCACTACGGGAAGGCCTCCTGCCAGTGCAGGGCCACAGCCAGGCCTGCTGCTGCTGCAGCCCCCCACACTCGCACGCTGCCTATCGAACGGTCAAAACGGGTGCTTTTCCAAATGCCACTTGTCCACACGGCAGCCTGCAGCCTGTCTTGACTCTGGGCCGCCCATTTCTTCCACACTCACAGAAAACACAGGGTCACCCGCAGTGGCCGCAACTCAGAGCTCAGGGCACTTTAGCTCAGGCCTCCAAGGTGCCATCAGCTGCCAGGTTCCAGTTGCACTCACAGGAGAGAAGTGGTTGTGCCAGGAACACCGCCGTCTCTCCAGGCCAACAACCAGCGGTCAGCAGAGGAAGACCAACAGTCCCTGGTCTTCATGCAGGTGCGGGCAACAGACTCGGCCAGCAAATCCTAGGCACCCAGGCTAGTCCCCTGCCCTCACAAGGGAAGGGGCAAGAACCACAGGGGGCAGACGTCTTCCCCTCAGTACGGCCCCGCTCCCTCGTCGGGCACGGAAGCTCCGCGGGCAATAAAAACATTAAAGCCTTCAATTTTCCCACATTCACCCAAAACTGAAGTTCAAGAGAAAATCTCTGCCAACATTGAGCAGGCTCGGTGTCACTGGAAGTCACCTCTAGGGAAGTGACGTTAGGGATGTGCGTCTGTGGAGCCAGATGAAGCCCGCGTCAGCCCAGTTCAGTTCACGACAGCTGCTTCTAACTGAAGGCTCACCCAGTGGACTCCGTCTTCAAGTCTGAAAGTCTTCACATTGGCCAGCACACACAGAGGCCGGTGTGCTCACACAGGCGCACACACGTGCGCACACGTGCTCACACTCACACGCCTCTGCATCCCTGAGGCAAGGCCTTGCCGACTGGCTAGTTTAATCAGGTCGTCAGGCCTTTTGAAATAGAATCACTCGCCTAATGGTCTCCTAGGAGTCTCTCGTTGATTCTTAAAACAGCGACGTGCTGAGCTAACCCTCCATCACCCCACAGCCGGAAAGGCGTCCAGAGAGGCGGAAAGCAGGACTCGCGGCAATGCCGACTGGTCTGCCCAGCACCTGCTGCCTTAGTCTTCCCGAGACGGAGCCTGAAGCTGCACCGTTAAATGACAGCAAGCTTTCTTCATAAGTCATCTTCAGTCACTTTGAAGACCCTCACACACCATAACAAAAGTCTCAGGAAGCAGCGCCAGCCACCTGAGGCCCGACCCCCACCGCGTCCTCCCACTCTGGGGCCCTGCACCTGTCACCGCGGCCCTAGGACACCCTCCTCCACTCACAGGAGGCAGCAACCTTGCACACAGCTCCTGGAACCACACAGACACGCGGTCCCCAGTGCCCGCTCCTGCCACCCCTAAACGGTGTTTGGTGCTCGGCTGCAATGGACTCGTTCCTTACGGGAGTCTTTCCACATCCCCCCCACCCCTGTCTGGCTCCGCAGTACCACCTTCCACTCCTCCAAGGACAATGTGTCCCCTGTGGCAGGGGGAGGGACAGAGGCCAGGCTGCCCCCAGGCCCGCCACGGGCACCCCCAGGAGCAGGCCCCCAGCGCCCTCTGGGCGAAGGTCACACCCCCTGCCCAGGGCAGTCTGTCCCCAGCCCCTCCGGCTGGGGTTTCTCCTTGGGAGCAACTCACGTCCAGGAGCCAGTCAGGTCAGACACTCGCTCCCCCACCCCTCCCCCAGAAAAGCCCCTCCCTCACTCCCTGATTTCTCCTGGTGCTGGCCAGTGGGTGCCCTTTGCCTGCCATCCTATGGGCAAGCTGCTTCTTCTCTTCCTCATGTCCAGCCACCCCTCATGCCAAAGTGGCACCCAGGGCAAGGGACACCATCCCGCCCCAGCTCAAGGGTGCTCCGGCATCCAGTGGGCAGAGACTGACACCCATGCACAGACACCACCTTGAGCAGCCAACTGCCCCCAAAGTCTGCAGCTCCCAGAAATCTGCTTGCAGGCTCTGTTGGATCTGCATGGGGATGGCTCCCAGCGGGAGTCTTCAGGGAGGCAGGTTTTCTGCAGACAAGTGTCAGGGTGCTTCCCATTGTCCCAGAAGAAAAGATTCCACACCAGGTTCCCCGCCAAGGTCAAGCAGCTGAGCTCTTCTGGCAAAATTGTGGGTCACCTGTGAGTTTTCCTTACAGCCAACATCTTTGGGAAATGCTGCATAAAGGAACCATCAGAGTCTTCACCATGGGAGACTTCGGGCTTTTGATGTTTGACAGACAGGTGCCAGTCAAGGAGCGCCCTGTGTTCCTGAACCTGCAGCAGATCCCCATGGTGACGTGACCACCGCATCCTGCTCTCAGGACACCCATCCTGTTTGAAGTTCACTGTGAAGGGTTCGTCTCAGCAAGTTCCTCAAAAATACTATCACAGAGATAAAGACCACCTGAACAGTCAGGCCCTACATTACAGGTGGCCAAAATCTGGAGGATTTATCTCCAGAAACAGAGTCTACACACAAGGAAACGTGGGGACATACTGACGAATAACCCTGGATCACAACCCTTCCCGTGTGGACAGAGGTTCCCCTGGGCCCACTGACACCAGGGCTGACAGCAGGGTCACGCTGGTCCAGATGCAACCCCCAGTCGCTTCCCCATGGCCCACTGGATTGAGTCCGTCCTTCAGGGACGTCACCAAGGGTGTATCTAGCTAAGTCACACCAAGGAGCCAGTTCAAGCCCAAACCATCCAAGCTGGTTACTCGAGACCTTCCTGTAAAAGTCACGGTTTGGGCCTGTGGGTGACCCTGCAGTGCCAACTCCTCAAGAGGAGGAGCAGGAGGGGTGCTGAGCAATGCAGCGAAACCCAACCTCAAAACAAGAACGGTCATAGAAATTCTAGAAAGCCGGGTTGAGACAGAGGCAGAATGTTTTGGAACTGGATTGATAGGGTAGTTACCTAAGAAGTTAGATGTAGGGAATGCCAACAGATTCTCGATGGTGAGGCTGAGTCTTGTTTTCTGAATTTCACCTCAGGAAAGAAGAAAAGGAAAGCTGGTGTTCTCCACGTCCGTGACTATTCCTCTACAATGATGCCGAAAGAGGAGACTGCCTCCAGCTCTCTGGGACTTAACAGAGACTGACACAGACAAAGACAGGGACCTTTGTTTTCTGTGTTTGGTAGCAGGGATGAACCCAGGGGTGGTTTACCACTGAACTACAACCCCAGCCCCTTTTATGTATGTACGTATGGATGGATGGATGATTTTTAATTTTGAGACAGGGTCTCAATATGTTGCTGAGAGCCTCACTAAGTTCTTGAGGCTGATTTTGAACTTTCGATCCTCCTGGCTCAGCCTCCCAAGTTGCAGGGATTATAGGCATGTGCCACTGCACCTGGCAAAGAGTGTGACCTTTGACCAAGTGTCTCAAATGTTCTCTCAGCATTCTCCCAGTACAACATTATTTTCCTAATGCTGCTACATCTGCCATGACGTGTTTCTTCTTGGATGAAGTAATTCCACTATTTCAGAAAATGTGGTCAAGAGATACTAGTGCTCCTGCTTCCTGCAACCTGCAAGTACATTAATAAAACTATACTCTGCAGCCACACAAATCCACAACTGGATGACTACCTCAGAGCATTAGTAAGCGGCTCCCATGTATATAACAATGTTTAAACATACAGAAGATGCCCTTTCCAAAAACAAATACATGGAAGGTAGTTCATAAAACTCCATGTGGTTCTGCACACACCAGTGTGGACAGTGTGAAGAAGACCCTACAGAGCAAAACCTGTGTGTCCCTGCAAAGTGGCCGAGAGGTCTTTTTCCTGCAATTCCACCCTCTTCCCACAGACGCAAAGTGGCTGACGACTTCACCGACTGTGGTCATCGCCGTGGCAGAGGCACTGTTGGAACAGCAAACACACAGCCCCGAGACGCTGAAGCACATGTTGACCATCAGAAGCTGTGTGTACCCACGTGTCTGCAGAGAGACACTCTGTCTTCCCTTCCCTGCCACAAAGCAGAAGGTCGATATGAGGGCTGCCGGGGTGTTTTACTCTGAGTGAAAGGGCTGTCGGGAGCCATTAGGGAAAAACCAGCACGCGCACTCCAGGTCCCCCACGTCCACAGCACAGCGCGGGAAATGTCTAGCAGCGCACACTGCCTGTGTCCTGCCCCACGAGCGTCTGAAAACACAGGTGCGTGAGGGGCCTGGGTGCCGTCTTCACCTTCGCAGGAGCCCGCCAATGAGGGAAGGTCCTTGCAAGGCTCAGAGCGAGGCGCAGGTCCTGTTGGGGGGAGCTCCCCCAGGGTGGTGCTGGCGGTGGCCTGCGCCCCTCACAGGCCGCCATGTTCTGGGTGGAGCTATTCAGCAGGCAGCCTGGTCATGGGATGGCTCACCTGCATCTGTGCCAGTCACTCGCACCTTTGCTGAGCACCTGGTCTCCCACCCATCTCCCCCTTGTGGTTCTTCTGTAACTGAACGCTGTCCCAACATGGGTCTGGGCCCAGGGTGTGGGTCAGAGTTTCCATGTGGCTCTGCCACATTCCAAAGCTCCACACACCATCCGCACCATCCCTGACTTTGAATTTTTCCTCTTCCCTCATTAGCCCAGAGAAGTAGAAGGGCTAGGGGCGTGTTTTCGTGGTGAAGCTTGTGCTTGGTATGTGCAAGCCCTAGGTTCAATTCCAGCATGGATGAAAAAAAAAAAAAAAAAGAAGGAAAAGAAAGTTGTAGACTGAATCAAAAAGCAGCCAGGAAGTGAAAGCAGAGATTATCTCAGGTAGACCAGATGTTCAGAGAGAAGAGGCGAGAGGTGACCAGGGAGGGGGGCTCAGAGGGCACAGAGGGGCCAAAGCAACAAAGGCATGAAATGCAGCCATTCACAGATCTGTTTGCAGGGGAAACATCCTGTGCCCCAGGAATCCAGCCAACCAACAGCAACTGCATCAGGAAGGGCGAGGTCACCCTTCTCCTGCTTAGAGCTTCTAAAGAGAGCAATGAGATGCTGCAAGAGAAGCCAAAGGAAGTACTGGCCTGGGCACAGCTCACCCTCAGAGTGAGAGTCCTGACTCCACCAGCAAGTGAGCAAAGAGTCCAACCTCACTCTCCAGAAAAGACAAAGAGGGTCTCACCAACAACTCTGATCACACTGAGTTTTGCAACTGTGAGGCAGACGGGTAAGCCAAGCCACTGCAGAAGTTGGAGACATGAAGAACACAGGTGTAAGGGCCTGATATGATGCCACCTGTGATAGGTGCTCAGTACACAGGACTGAGCATCCAGGGAATGAGCGGCCAAAGGTCCAGGAGCACGGTAGCAGTGTTGAGCGCACTGCCCTTGGAGTAGTCTAGGAACCTGAAGGGGCCAGCAGCCAGAATTTAACCTCAGGCATATGTATCATGTGTATCTTTATAGGAATAGCTCAGGCCCCATACCCAGCATCTGCTCAGCCCTGCACACAGTTGGTGCCCAAGGAAGTGTTTCTGAAACACCCTCCCAATGCTGAAGTCTGCAGAAGAGGTGCACGTGTGTAAAGCCAGGTGTGTAAGGCCCGGCCTTGGGATGACTGATCCTAATCAGCAGCACCTCACAAGCAAAGGCTGCTGCAGAACTCTGGGAGCTGCAGAGCGGTGTGTCGAGGAAGCGAGGGAGTGGACATGCTTGGACCACCTGAGCAAGGATATCACCTTATCTCCAACTCGCCACAGGAGAAAAACCACTCCCACAGAATCAGTCACCAAATGCTACCCTCGGCCTTAACAGGGTTTTGTTAGCCATGGGGTTTAACAGTGATGCTTAAGCTCAGCCAGTCAGAGGTGACCTGACATTGGAACTGAGATGGGAGAGAGCCAGCCAGGGGAAGATCCGTGCAGAGAGTGGCCAGTGGTAGAGCTGAGCCAGAGACACTGCTGGAGGGGTGCTGGCCTCACACCAGATGGACAGTGCAGACAGCAGAGATGCCCTGTCCTGTGTGTGGCTCACAGTAGTGTGCTGCCTTCAAGTCCCCGCTTTCCCCAGTGGCCTGTCTTCTCCACAGGGCCTGTGACTGCTGAGTCCCAAGGTTGGTCGCCTCCTCCTCTCCTCTCTTGGCATTCATGACCCCCTTGTCCCCTAGCTCTCTCCAGGCTGTTACCCCTCTGCCACGCTATTTCCCATCATGGTGACTCCAATCAGGAAAGCATTTCCTCTTTGGCCCTGACTGTCACTGACACTGTTGCAATCACTTGTATCCTCACATCTTAGCCTCTGAGGATGCCTTTCCTTACCTGTGCTGTCATGAGGCTTCATTGCTTGCCCAGGTCACTCAGCCAGCAGGGCAGAGTGGAACTGTCCCTGGCAAGATGACTGTAACAAAATTACAGCCTTTCAGTGGCTCACTGAGGACCCTGAAGACCTTGGCACTTCTCAAGAACCATGCACAAGTATCCATCAAAAATGTGGGTGAGCCTGGTTTTATGAAATTGCTAGCCCACTTTACAATGCTGGCTTTACAACACACTGCAGAACTGGCCACTTAAATTTTCATTTCTCGTGACAGCAGGTGCAAGCTCTTGAGTTCTGAAATTGTCCTTCTTGTTGAACCTGGTTCCTCTAGGTTGAGAGAAATGCCTCATTGCTTGCAGTCCCCTCTGCATAGACAAGCACAATCATTAGCAAGTCCCCACATGGGGACATACTGCTCATTCATTTAGCAAATGAAATCATATTGCCGAGTTCCAGATGTTTCTTCTGCCATCTTGATGTCCTGGGAATTGTAAACAGATTCTCATGTATCTGACTTTGGTCCTCCTCTCCTATTGCCTGGCCTTCCAGGATGGGGAACAGGGTCTGTCCCCTCAGAACCCAGTCCATTATGTCACAGTGAAAAAACTCACCCTTGAGTGAGAGCAGGACTCCCAACCCACTTGACCTCATCATTCCCCTTCTGGCACTCAATGACCTTGTAGCAAGTTCCTCCTTCGCCAACCCAGCTTTCTGCAGAATTTCATCTCTACGCTCAGGCAAGGCTTGGAGCCAAAGAAATGGCATTTGTGACAAGGAGAAAGCCACGAATGCTGCACACAAAGTCACATCATAGTTTTGCCTGCTTTCTAAAGCTTCTTTGGACACTTTGTGACGAGTGGGTAGCTCTTCACAATGCAGTGGGCAGAACTCCCCAGTGTCTGTGCCAGGGACACAGAGCATGGAGAGCCAAGGCCTAGATACAAGGAGCTTCCTGCCCTCATCCCACTTGCACACCTCCCACTGCCTGAGCCAGGCAGGCCCTAGGGGCCTCCACTTGACCTTAATGTCCAAAGGTCCTTGGATCACCCCCATGCAGTTGCTGGCCTCTGGAAGAGCCTGGGCAGGGCTCAAGATATGAAATCCTCCCTGGGATTCCATTCCAGGCTTCCCCCTGCTGCCATAGCCAAGTGACCCCCACATAGTGGATTACAGTGGCACTAGATGGCCTCTAATGAATTGGAGCCCAGTCCAAGGGAGCCAGTCCATGACGGAATGAGATGGGGGAGGAGGGGAGATGCCACACCTGGCCTCCAACCGGAAGCCCAAGGTCCCCACGCTCCCCCTGGTGCCGCCCACACAGGGGTGCCAGAGAGAATGCCCCACGTCCCCAGGGACCTGCTCTGAAGACGCCCCAGGAGCGAAAATGACACGGAAGCAGGATAGAAGGTCCTCCCTGTTCAAGCAGAATCCAGGCGAAAGAGGGGAGCCCTAGGGTAGTCCCCAATCCGCTAATTAGCAAATGCGGGAGGGGGGCAGGGTATGCGAGGTTTGACCCTTGAGGCCTCCCACCACGATTTTTGTATGTTCGCATCCACCCTCCATTTGCTGAGTGACCTCTGAGGATTGCAGAAATTTGCTGAATGACCATTTGCTGAGTGACCTCTGAGGACTGCAGGAGAGAAGGCCCTAGGGCCAGGACAGTTTTCCATGGAGGGGCCTCTAAAGACAGCTGCCGGCGGAGCACGAACCCAGGAGCCTCAAGGAGGGAGGAGCTGGGATCCTTCTGGCGTCCCCCAGCCTAAGCCCCATCCCCCCCAAACCGCACCCGCAATTCTGCCTCTACCGGCCCTCGCGGTCTCCGCCGGGCAAACCCCCGCGCCCAGGGCCCGGGCAGGCGCCCACGCGCGGACACACGCGCACTCAAGCGCGCTCTGGAGCAAACGGCCTCCCTGCCGCCGAGGCCCCAGCTGGCGCGGGGGGCGGGGCGGGCGGAGAGGCCGAGAGGGCAGGAAACGCCGTTAATTGAGGGAAATGCACACGGATCGCGCGGGCGGCCTTTGAAGTGCGCCTCGGGGCGGCCAGCCCCTCCGCGCCGGCGAGCCCACCCGGCGCGCGCCCTCCCCGGCTGGAGCACCGAGGACGCCCGGCACAGATTCCCACCGGCGGAGGCTGTGGGCACGTTGTGACTGCCGCGCAAGACCGCCCGCATGGGTCCTTTTTGTCTCCCCCGTCCCTGGACCCCCGGCCAGACCCAGAGGCCGGACGCTGCGCGCCTGACCCTGCGGGCTCCCGCGTTTTCTCACCCGAGAGGCCGTCGCGACTCGACCTGATATATGTACACGTATAAATACAATGTTCGTCCAAGTGACATTCCACTCCCCTCCCTTTTTCTTTTCATCATCAGCAAATAAAGATTAGCTGGGAAGATTATAGAAAGCATTTTCGGGCTGCAGCTGATCTTTATTCCAGAGGCTTTGTGATGATATTGATGATGATGATGGTCAAGTGGACAGTTTGATTTTTGTGTTTGGAGCTAGTTATAAAGAATCAATATTATATCAAGGGGTAACTTTCGTGATAAAGGACTTTAACCACTCTGGCTATTCATCATAAGTCTGTAGCAAGCAGATAGGTCAAAAGAAATTATATTGCACTAAAGAGTGAGTCTTCTTATCTCTCCCATACCAGGGGAATAAGGGACAAGCCGATCGATACAGTAGCTGCTGTATACTTCTTGCAATTATCAATAGCTGATTTCGCCTTTTGAGGCCTGCATCTATTAATGCAAGCTAATAATAATCGTTTGAGCCTCCCTGTAGGCAAGGGAGTCAAAGCTGTAACTCCCCAGCATTATTTTATATGATTATACTTGCTGAAGCGCCCCTCCCTGGCCACATGCAGCTGCAATAAAAAGTCCAATCATTAGGCAAGAAGTACTTCAACAACGTGTGCACCCCTCGGTGTGAAGATAGCCATGTGCGGTTTCCCGTGTATGCCATAAAAAGCTGTGGGATGCTTGCCTGCCCGTGCCTCCAGTGAACTGGCACAATGTCTTGTGAAGAACACACAGGAAGCTTCAGAGCACTCCGACCAAGGTGGATTTATATGCTCTGCACACAGCTCCCACCTATTTAAGACACGTGGACATATTTATCTCAATGGATTTGCACACAGAGGAGGCAGGGTCTTCCTAGCAGTGTGAGCAGGGCAGTTATCTTGTACCGGATTATTTAGTTAGATCCTTTTATTTTTCTGGGGAAAGTTAACTTCAAGTTGGTGAACAGAAGCTTGTATAAAACATTTTCCAAAAAACACAAATCTATTTTTTTTTTGCTACATTTTCTAGCGCCCCCCCCCCATGTAATGGAAAAGCAACATCTTTATAATTGGCACTTGACATGCTGTTTGCGTTGGGCTGTGGTACACCAAGCACAGATTTCCTGTTGATGGAAACATTTATCATCGTGATTGCCCCAGAGTGGCAGGTGGTGTTATCAATTACCTCTTCTTACCAATAATAATATTAGTATGGTAATATCTTTGCTCAAGTGAGAACCAATTAGCGGTCACTTGTCACAGCATTAAGGACACAAAATCATGCTGAATTTAACCCTAAGGACCTAGAACAAAAGTTGGGGGTGGGGAAGGAACTGAAGCGAAGGAGATGCCCAGTGAGTAGAAAAAAAGGAACTTTGGAAGGAAAAAAGAATACAAGGCGACCCCCCCCCAAAAAAAAATGAAACCCCTAACATGTGAATGCCCAGTTTGTATTAAGTTTGGGGAAATAAACACATTATAAACAAAATGTCAAATGCACCTCATGAAAAACTGTCTTTTGTGCATTTGGGGCCAGGTAGCTTCCATGAACTGTGACTGTAACGTTAAATTAGGACTATTCAACCTCCCCTTGTCAAATCAACCTTAGATAGGCTTTCTGTTTTATCTGAATAAATGATACAAATTAAATCAAACACCTAATTATATGTTTCACTAATGTAAAATATACAGTATTAATTTGTAAATAATATTATTAAGCAGACAAAATAATAACATGTCACCTCTTAAGATGAAAACAACATGGCAAGAGGAACAAGACAATTAACAAATTAGATTTAATTATAGGAAAGAAAAGCAACTTTTGTTTTTGCAATAGTGTTTAGGTATTGCAATATTTTAATAGACAGTGGTCATGTGATGATAAGCATGCATATGCCTGGTGCCAACTGAGTCAGTGTCTGCACCTCTGCTCTATATTTCTGTATATTAATCTGTACACAACCAGAGCAAGCATGCTGCCTCTAATCTGTGAAAATACCTCATTGACACTTTGCAATAAATATATTATTGCCACTAAGGCTTAAAATACAAATGCTTTCATTAAAGCTTGCCACACTGAATGAAAACTGAATAAAGGTTTCCGATCTGAGTGTGGGGAGGTGAGAAACAGAAAGGAACAGGTAAATCAGGAAGTTGTGTGCCTTTTCGGCTTTCTATCCTCGACAATCATTAGAAGGGTGCCCCTTTGGTCCACTCCAGTGCAGTACTTGGGCTAGTCCAGTATTTAGAGGGGATTTGTGCGGGTTACCGTTGCACACAGCCTTCTGGCCCTTTCTTCCAAGTCTCTGCTCCATCTTCTCAACGAAATTCCAGGGCAGCCTGTGCAGAGTGAGATGTGGAGCCTACCTTCATCCAGGCTGCTGGGCCCTATGCTGCCCTGACCCTGGGACAGGAGCCCACCCCAGGCTGGTCCAAAGTGAGAACTCCACATCCTGCCCCCAAACCAGCTCTTTTCCACAATGACCACTCAAGCCCGAGCCCCGCCTGCTTTACCTTTCCACTTAGGACTCGCTGAGTACCTCTGAAATCTGAAGGCTTGCTTCTTAACACATGAAGAACTGGGCTCAGATTTGCCTTCACTGGAGGTACTTAAAAGATCCTCCCGGTGACCACACCTCATAGAAAATGCAAAGTCCATGAAATTAAACAGCTGCATTTGGAAGCACCAGAAAGACGTGGGAAAATCATTCCCGTCGTTGTTTTGGAGAGACTGATGAACGGGGGTGGGAGTATGAGAGGACCTCAACCACAAAATGGTGGGGAGGGACAGGTGATGTGACCCAATGAGGAGCCGGTGCCAAGGGCCAGGTAGCTGTGGAGGGAGCGGGATCAAATCTTCCCTGAAAGTATTCAGACGCGGTGGGAACCTGCATTTGCTTCTTCTTCCCAAGTGTGTCGATTACAAGAGAAAGTGAAAAGAGAGGGATTCATCAGGTCACAGAAGATAGCGCACCTTCTGCAAGAGGTGGTAGCAACTCATGAAGGTTCTATGATTTCTCTTCTAGAAAGAAATGGCAATGTCTGCCTTCCTGCCGAGGCACTGCGACTTCCCAAATTCCTGCCGATCCTGTAAATCTGAAAAATTTCCCACTCTTTACAACTCTACCCCCCACGTACACACACACACCCACACACAACACACTTTCATTTTTTCTCTTCCCACTCCTGTAACTTTCTCTGCCCTCTTCCCAGGAAGAATTCCTGCCCTCGCTCGCCCCAAATACCCGAGCTACAAACTTTTCACCACCGAGAGCGCCTTTGCGCCACACGCAAGAGCATCCCCCAGATGCTTGCAGCCTTCGCAAAACTTCACTGCGCGACTGATGTACAAAGACATTTCGCCTCAGAGCTTAACTGTAAAAGCGCAACCGATGTATGTTTAAAAGGAAAATCTAGATTTCAAACATCTTTTATTTAACAGCCTTTCTTTGGGGAAAAAAAATCACCTATGTGAATACGCTCTCCACCAAAAGGCAAAACAAAACCAACCTTAAGAATTTTTTTTTTCGTAAGTGGCTCTTGGGGCTGTTTGGAGACGACTCCAACCTGTAAGCTTTCTTCCTCTGCATGACTCTATGCGCTTTTCCCAGAGCCCAAATCTGTTGCTTCGCGAACTTACACTACTAGAGGCGGGCGGGAAAACGCGGGCTGGGAATCGCAGTCTAGAACCGAAAAGCAGCGGGCGGAGAGCCGGACGTACGGCGCCCGGGCCGGGGTCCTTTGGAGCGGGCAGGGGATTCCACCAGACAGGAGCACGCCCACAGGAGCCCAGCCGGGAGCCAGGCGTCCAGACTGGCTAATCACCGCCTGCTCTCCCCACCCCAGCCACGAACGACACTGGGGAAGCGCTGGGAGGCCATCTGTGCCGAAGCTTCGTATCACACAGGACCGCTTGCAAGGACAAGAATAAGAAATTCAGTAAATTAAAAAAGACATACTAGGCGAGGGGCACTGGTACAAGCGCGGCGGGGACGAGGCCTGGGGCACATCCTGGCGGCCGCTCGGGGACGAAGGACACGCGCGGTCCTGCGCGCGTGCTCGGCTGCGGGTGAGAAAGCGCGGGTGCGAGGGCGCGTTCCTGTGACCACGGGCGGGGGTGGGTACCGGGAGCGCGTTGTGCCAGATGCCCCAGACGTGCGCGACCCCCTCACCTAGCCCCCCCCCCCACGTCACCCCCGAAATCTCGAGAACACGGTGGGCCGCGCGCGGGACTTTGGTGGACTTGGAACTTTCAGTCGCGCTTTCTGCCCACTCCGCAGGCCCCCGGCAGTAGGCGCTGGGGCCACTGCGCCCCTCGTGAAGGGGAACGGGGGCGGGGAGGGGACGGCGGAGTCCCCGCCGTCCCCTCCCTTCCCTGGACTTAAGAAGCCGCCGCGGCGGGGAGGCCCCTGCGGGCGGGCGTGGGGGCCGAGGAGGCCCTGGTGGCTGGGGCGGGCGGGGCGGGAGCTTCAGAGTCGGTGGGGCCCGGGGGGGGGGGGGGGGAGGCGGAGAGACCGGGGGGTAGCGGAGGGGAGGGGAACGCAAGGGAGGGGAGGAGCCGCGAGGCCCGCGCTGCTTCCGAACCGGAAAGTTGGTCTTGCCGAAGTCCCGCCGCCCCGGCGTGCGCACTCCGCTCCGCTCCGGCCGCGAGCCTACGAGCCTGGCCGGCCGCCGAGGGAGCCTGTGGAGGGGACACGAGCCAGGAGAGAAGGTCCGGAGCGAGGGGGCACCTGAGCCGGAGCGGGCCCGGCGTGCCGAGTGGTGCCGCGACCCGCCGCGGAGGAAAGAAGGCGGCGGCTAGCTTGGAGCGCCCGGAGCGCAGGCGGCGCGGCGCCCGAGCGACCCGGCGAGACAAAGGCGCCGGGCCGGAGCCCTGCCCGCGGCCGCTCGCTCCGGGAGGGGCCGCCCGGCGGCGGCGGCGGCGGGGGGGCGCGGCGCGGTGCGCGGGCGACGGCGCAGACACTCTATAAAGGGGCGAGCCCGGCACGCCGGCGGAGACGGCGCCGCGCGGACGCCTCCAAAGTTTGCTGCTTGCGCCCTGCCGAGGGGCGGCCGCCGCGGCCCGAGCCGCACCGGGGCCCGCCGGAGCCGCACCTGGGGCGGCTGAGGAGCGCGGCGCCAGAGCGCGGGCAGCAGAGCCCGCGATGTGAGCGGTGCCGGGCAGCGCGCGCCCAGGTCCGGAGGCGCCGCGGCCCCTCCTCGCCCGCGCGACCGCTAATTGCGAGCGCGGCCTCATTTGCATAGGCCGCCGGAGTCCGCTGGAGGCCGGCCAATCGGCGCGGCCCTCCGCTAATGGCCATGCATTATTCACCAGCCTAATTGCTCAGCCCCATGCGCGGCCCGCGCAGCCGCCGCCGCCGCCGCCCCGCGCCCCGCGCCCCGCGCCCACCCGGCCGCCCCGCGCCCGCCCCGCACCGTCCCCGCCGGCCTCCCCGCTGATGCCGCTGCCCCGCGCGGAGCCCGAGCGCCGCTAGCAGCATGTCTCGGCGCAAGCAGGCCAAGCCCCAACACCTCAAGTCGGACGAGGAGCTGCCGCCGCCGGACGGGGCTCCTGAGCACGGTGAGGGCCGGGGACCTCAGGGTGGCCGGGGAATCCGGGACGTCCACCGGGCTGGGAAGTGTGAATGGCGGGAGCGGCTGCGCGCGTCTCGGAGTGGGAGAAAGTTCCCCCGTTCCCGCGAGCAAGTGTCCGAGCTGCTCCTGGTCCCTGGGCCAGGTGGGCCGAGGGGATCTGGTCCCCACCGGAACGCGCGCGGCCGCGAAAAGAGTTGTGGGCCAAGTAAACTTGGCTCGGTTCCTCGGAGTTGGGGACCTGCGCGCGGAGGGCGTCGTGGCCTGGCCGGCTGGGGGACAGCTGGGAGCCAGCGCGACTGGAGACGGAGGCCGGTTCGCCTGGCGGGCGCGGGAGGGGTCAGTGTCGCTGCCTCGGCGCTGCCCGCCCCCCACCCCCACCCCGCCACCGGTCTCTCTGTGCTGGACTGTGGAGCCGGCCTTGGCGGCCACAGCGCCTCCAGAATACACCCAGACCCTGGCCTCGTTCGGGGCAGACCCCTGGGCAGGAGAACGCAACTGGGCCGACCTACCGCTGGACGCGGGCTGGGGAGGCCGCCGCCAGGCCAGCTTTGTTCGGCGCCGCGCGTCCGGGTGCCCGGGTGGTGCGCGCCCGGGGACGGCCAGGGGCCCGCGCGACCTCCCTGATCCCAGGCTGCGCTCCCAGTACCGCCGACAGGCCTCCTTGGGTGACCTCGGGCCTCGAAACCCGCGATGTCCCAGCGCGTTGACAAATCCAATGATCCCGTTCGGAAGCGAGTAGAAAGTAAATGTCTCTTGGCCTTTCCTTAATGGCCGACTTGGGAATTAAGCTGGGGGTGAGCACAGTTGTGGAGTTTGGGGCTGGTCCTTGCAAGCGGTACGACCCCAGCACGTTTTGGTGGGTTTCAAGTTTTTCCTCAGGCCTTTTCGTGGCTTTTATGGATGCACCGAAATCGGGTGCTGCAGGCACCTTTTCAGTTATTTCGCTGGTTAGAACTTCCTCCTCAAAACATCCAAAAGTGAAGGGCGGGCGCCGCGGAAGTCAGAGGCAGGAGAAGATTCGAATTTACTGTAGCTGAACTTTGGCACCACAAAGTTTCAGGCACCCCGAATCCGCTTCACCGCGTTAAAAACCCGGCCTCGGGCTCCGGCGCACACTGCGGGGTTCCCGGGGCGTCGGGCAGGAGGACCGCGGAGGTGCGGCCGCGGCGACCCCTGATCCCTCAGCCACCGCGGTGTGAAATAATTTGTTCATTTTTTTAAAAAAATGGCTGTCCCACTCTTATGATGCATCTATTTAAGTTGTTCGGAGGCAGATAATAATCTTTTTTTTTTTTTTTACTGTGAGAATTAGACCATCTGCGAAAAAATATTGAAGGAGTTTGAGAGTTTATCACACATGGTGCAAAGTTTGACAAAGCAGGCATATATCCACGTCGGAAGGAGAAAGTGAGAAAACGCCCGAAACAGGCCAGGGAAGAAGTGGATTGAATAAAACTTAAGACTCTGAGGTCTTTTTGTTGCTGTGGAGGTGAGGGAGCTGTATCTGCATCCAAGTCAGCCGAGATGGGAACAGGCGATATGCTAAAAAGAAACGCTTGCATATGTTGGGTAGATTAAGGACAAAGAATCTTTTTGTCATGGAAATGGATTTTTTTGTTTTGTTTACTTCTTCACATAGAATTTCTCACACTTGGTTTGTTTTGTATTGCCCTCAATGACTACATGATCAAATGAATGGATTTATTTCTGCCGAATGAGAAAGACAGTCTTTCCTTCAAAAGAACTACATTGCATCCCAGTGAGGAATTTTAAAGCTTTATTATTGTGGCTCCTGAATGGCTTAAAATCGGCTTTCACAGCCGCCCCAAAATGCAACAATGTAAATACTTCTCAGCTTTGTAGGGTCGTTATCAAAATGTGCAATGTCTCCTTTTATTAAAGCATATTTTAATTAATAGACTAAAACCTCTTGTATTTAACAATTAACAGGCAAGGCACCGCTGTTCATTTTTAATTTCACTTCAGAAATGTGAGCATGGTGAACTTAATAGTGTAAACATGTTGGAGGATCTACAGCCTGCTCGCCGTTGAAAACCTCGGATGAAGCAATTATTTACAATTTCTATTTTGAATTCTCCTTGCTGGGCTTGAATTTATTTAGAGGTTTGCCACATCCAGATTTTCCACCATAGCAGGACTGGAGATTTTGCCGGGCCTGTGTTTTCCAAGCTCTCCGGGTTCTGATCTCCGAGTTGCCACAGTTCCTGATCATATTTTGCAATAGGCCAAAAATAGCCTGTCTGGGTGAGCTGCAGTAAAGCAGCAGCTTCTCTGCCTGTTTGAAGGGTAGTTCAGGCAAACTATTACAGCAAGTTCTTTCTGACTTAATTGTTCTGAAGCAGATTGTTCATGAAGCATAAAAGATACTCTTGCCCGTGAAGTCAGGGAATACTCATGAGTGTTACTCTAAGATAACTAAGTAAAGGGCTTTTTAAGAGATAAATGGTTGTACAAACCAAATCACTCCAATATGAATCAGATCTCAGAATTTTAATTTTGTTAAATGCAGTGAAAATAAACATGTTGTACATGAAGTTATAAGTGAGCTAAGTCACAGTGTTTTAGAAGCAAAGTAAATAATTCCTTTGTATCACTTTAGGCATGACATATTAATTAAAGCAATAGGTCCATCTACCGTGCAGTAACATTGAAGCCTCTTGATAATGCCATGCAGATCAAATGCAATATGCAAGATTTTTTAGTATAATGGGGGGCAAAAATGCATAATCACATTAACTTACAATAAAAAATATTTTTTGTGACTTACGTTTCAGAATTTGTTTTTTAACCAAGCAATGAAAAATCACTATGCAAACATAGTTTTGGTTCTGTGTCCCTGAAGGAATGAAATGATGATGGATCTAGAAAGAGAAAAAGTAAAGATGATTCATGGAAAGGTCTAAAGTTATTTTTTTATTAAAACCTATTTTGCAGTTGTTGAGATTTACATTCCCAACAGAAACTGTCTTTTAAATTCTCTTGTTTTGCTAATTTATTCATTCTTAGTTTAGAAATAAATGTGGTGCATTGGGGGGTTCAGTTAAATCCACTCCACCAATAATGACATCCTTTGAACCAGCTGAAGATTTTTGTTCTAAGAAAGACTCATTAAAACTTCAGTGACAGTGCAGCACTTAACTCCCACTAAGAACTTTAAAGGTGTAATATTGCTATTCTGTGTCCCATAAAATGCAATTTAAGAAAGATGCATATTACTGCCCCCAGAAAGTATTTAAGGAAGAACAAAAGAACATAACAGTTTGAAGTTTTCCATCCTGCATTTTGTCTGTTGGCACTTAACGCTTCCAAGTATCTGTTTTCTGCCAACCTACAGAAAATGGCTATCTTTAAAAATCCTTTCAAATGTGGTGAGTGTAGGACCTAAGAATTTACCAGTGGAGTGGAATTCGCAGAGTGTGGTTAAATTCAGGGAAGGAAGGCCACCGTGATGGGTGAAGAGGTCCTTTTCTTTCATCTGTAGTTGTGGGGTCTGTCTTCATCCCCAACACACACACACACACACACACACACACACACACACACACACACATTTACAATTCAGCATACCAAAGGGGACAATACTGAAGCCACTTGTTTTTATTTGAAACATGAAAGGTGGAAAGTAACCAAGGGAAGGAGGAAAGGAACTTCCAAACATTTCTTTTTTAAATAACACTTTTAAAACTGAACATATTTTTAAATGAATATTCCAGTGATCAACAGAAAGGATGCCAGTGAATTCTGTGTTACAGAGAGAGGTTATGGGACAGGGTCAGGCCATTCTTGCACACGATGCCGTGTGAATTTCCACAGCATATGCATAATCTGGTATAGATATGTTGTGTGCCAGAAAAAGGAAAAGGTGTGGAATGGCGGCAGGAATGACTTAGCAAGCTGATTGTTATTATTGTATTGTTTCTGTATACAAGGGGTGGGGACAGCAGGCAGAGTGGGTCAGATTTCACCTCCTGCTGCAGTCTCTGAGGAGCCCTGTGCTCCTGTCCAGGTAGACTTGAGAACGTGCTGTTCTGGGGTGCAGGACAGGCACAGCCATGCTTTCCACTCTGTAGCCTGGCCATCAGAGGGAAGTCAGCATCCTTAGAGGTAAGCATGGGCATAGGCTTTTACTTAAGTGAATTAAAACCCCTTTTTAACTGCTGCTGAGGTTATTCACCATCTCTTAATGCTGCAAGATAGTTTTAAGAAACATAATTTCTGAATACTGTGATAACAGGGGTGTTGTTTGATTTTTTTGCTGTTTTATTGACTTTTTCTACATGATTTCTTGACTCGTTGCCAGAATAAGACCAACATATCTTGGTTTCCTGAAGATGTAAGCTAATTCTGCTGCTGTGGGGCCGCTCTGTAATTACTGCATATGTTAACTTGCTACATATTTCATATAAAATTAAGCTTAAGTAAAACCCATGTGAAAAATGTTTTGATAATTACTTTAAGTAAACAAAAAAAACCCTTAATTTTTTTCTCTTATAATTTCAAGTGCAGTTAACTATGTGATTACCAGGCAAACAAATAAGGCAAGGCATGTTACAAAAAGTGTAAAATATTAATTTTGACAAAAAAACATGGAATGTCTGTGTTGGACATTAAGATTGATTTGCTTCTTAATTAAAGGGAAGCGTTTTGGGGGCTGAAGCAATGTCTGCAGAGGGGCCTCTGATGCCATTGTGGGTCTAAACATCCCTCTGTGGGCCGGCCTTTCTCAGTCAGTCCCAGATTAGTTCTGCGGCTGTCGGGGATCCTGTCCCCTTTGCATTCTCTGTGAGTGTAGCGGCCACGCGGTGAGCCGTACAGAGCCTTTTGTGTGCCGCCTGTGGAAAGGTGGTTGCGGAGAGCTGGCAGCCCCTGGGGCTCTCCTTGAAGGTGGGCAGTGAAGAGTGCTTCAGCAGGCCTTGCCGACTCGGCCCTTGCCTGCTCTGCCCTGCCAGGGGTGGCCACTAGATGTCAAGCTCATAATGCAATTAGTGCATCTGTGCTGTTGACCTTGGCAGCAGGGCTCACCACTGTTCTGTTACGTGTGAACACTGGAACTGAGTGTTAACTAGAGATCCCGAGAGCTCCTTCCGTGCAGCACAGCTTATCAAATGTCATCTAGTCCAGCACAAGTGTTTATAGTTCTTGGAAGAAGAGAAACTGGCTTTCTTTTGTGTAGCTGTTGCGTCTTGAACTGTTTAATTAACCCTGCAGGTGCCGCAGCACTTTGTCTTCCTTGATCCTCAGCGTGCCTGGTCCTCTTCTTGAGAGTGGCCTTAGCTGAGCTATTTGATAATTCTATTGTGTGCTTTGTATGTAGGCACAGTCACTGGCTCCAACCACAGGGCAGGGCTTTTGAGCATGACTTTCTGCCTATGTGCAAACTTCTCCATACGGACATGAAACAGTGGTGATCAATGATGGAAGCAGCTTCCTCACCTGACTCCAGGTGCAGGCAGCCTAATGGTTACACCCAATTGCAGCCTTTTTCCTGGACACTGCAAAGCTGGTGCCCTCTAGGGCCGTTTAGATGCAGAGGTTCACACCTAACTGTTTTTTGCTGTTTATTTATTTCTGTGCACAGTGAATTTCAAAATGGCCAGTGTGTGGGTATCATGTGGGCACTTTCAAGGAGGCATATCATGGAACAGATGCTCAGTTTCACATATTTAAACCTTTTCACCTCAATCACAAGTGACTCGGCAAAATCTTGCTTTCACTCCCTCACCAGATTGTGATTATGATTGTTCACATGGGCCATGGTAGTTCAGGTGTTTCTGCTGGGCGCAGATGGTGGTGTGTGCAAGCTCTATAAGTGTGATTACGGCAACATTGCTGAAGGAGAGGACCACTGTGCAGCCCTGACCTGTGGCAAACACCAGAAGGCAATGTCAGGCAGCAGTGAGAGTGAAGCCCAGCTGTGCTGGTCCCGCCGCCCCAGCCAGGAGGGATCTGCTTCTGTCCCTCGTGCTTCCCCACGTAGACCAAAACTGCAAAGGTTTTTCACAGAAGATGTCTGGAGCCTGTGCCACAGGTGGTCATGACTTAACAAATTTGAGACGTGGGCCACTGAGTGAGGGAGTGTTCGGGTCAGTGCGTGTTGAGCATAGCAAGAGTGCCCTCCACCGTTCACCTCCGTGAGCACATGCTTCGAGGTCTGGGGAAAAAGGACAGAAAATTTTTCTATTGCGCCTGGAATTTCTTCTACATTGTTAAACACAGTGGGGGTCTCTATTTGTCTCCTCCTGTGTCACAGCTTGGGCTCAGTATGTGATAATTCATCTTTCTTTATGGGATTCAAAGCTATCATAAGGAGTTAAAAAGAATTAATTTGCAAGAAAATAAGTGTCTTCTAACAATTTAGGAAAACTTTAAAAATGCTTGCTAGATTTTTAAGAGCTGGAAAGGCCAAGGAGAAAGTGTGGTTTCCTTTCCTGAGGATCCACGTGGCATTTTCAAGTTGCTAATTGAAGTGAAGAATTTCCCATGCCTTCTCCTGGACTAAACAAGCTTTGCTTCTCTCTTTGCTAACTGTAGTAAATTTAAAATATGTAGCAAAAGTGTAGCAGAGAAAAGGTAAAAAAACAAAATTGTGAAACCCCTATTTTACTACTGCTTTGTACTTAGTGGCTTATTTACAAGGAACTGTACTCCTGAAAAGAGATTCTGCAAAACCCTTGCTAAGAAGTGTAGTTAGAAATTTAAAAAAAAAAAAAAAAAAAAACCCACCACATGCTCAGATATTCCTACATACCACAACAGTGTTTTCCACTTGTGGCTTTATCACCATGGCTTAACCTAACCCTCTGCCTGTCTTCGGTGTGCTCTTCGGGGACTGCAGAAACGAGAAGCCTGAGTATTCTTCCACAGACCAGGAGTCAGACCCCGGACTGGGTGGGGCTCCTTCCTCAGCAGGGGCACAGCCTCTGTTTTGTTGAGCATTCTCTCTGCGTCTTCAGTGTGTAAAAGAACATGTGTACTTTAAAACCACTGCCTTCCAAGCTGCCCTTTTGTTCAAGGTTTTCTTTGAAAGGCTGGCTCCCCCCACACAAGGAAGAAGCTGCTGATCACCCAAGAACACACGGATGGTGACGGAGTTAGAAACCCTGAAGGTGTTAAGTATAAATAGCATCTGCTGGCACACTGTAAACCAAGCCAGAGTGACTGCGTGCTCAGCCTGGGCAGCACAGGTGGTGCCACTCTTGTCCCCAGCCCTTCCACCAGCCATCCTCAGAGTAACCTTGACCAGCTGTTCCATCTGCCAAGAAAGAAAGAGTCTTGGCTGGGAGAAATACTCAGGAACTGGTCGGCATTTTTCTTGCCTTTCTAATATAACCCTTACATACCATAAAATGCCGGCTTAATCCTCTCCCTATTTATGGTTTCAAATCTCTTAGTTGTCGAACAATCAGTAGGCAAAAAATAAATTGCTTTGACACTAATGATGTTTACAATGACTATTTTTAAATCCCCCCTTACAGAAGGAGAGAAAGAAAATGAAAATTGTATTGGAGATGAGTTTCCCAAACTCCTCACTGTGGTCCTACTGTAGAGTCCCTCCCTGGCAAGGCTCTACCTTGAAATAAAAGTTTCAAGCCATATTAACTAATGGATGTAATAACTTCTATTTTTAGAGAATAGCAGCTAGTTCAAAATGTAAGTTTAATTAAAAGATGGTTAAATACATTTGAATCCAACATAATATTGGCTTTAATGATGTAGGATTAAAGGGCTTTAGCAGTTCCATGATAAAATAAATTGTAAACTGCATTAAGAGTCCTCCCATCTGGGTTTTCTTTTTATGGGATGCATTTAAAAATAAAGAAAGAATACCAGGTTAGCACATATATATCATACACATATACATTTAAAAATAAAGAAAGAAACCAGATTAGCACATATTATAATATACATTATAATGAGAAAAGCCATGGAAGCAAGTTATAAAACTTATTTCTCTCTCTTTTCAGAATGTACCACAGGTCAACACTTGTGCTCTGCACATCTGTAAAATGTCTGACTGCTTCTAAAGAGCTCTGTCCGTAGGAAAACGAACTCATTTTGAGTATTTCCTGCCAATCGATTGAAGTGCTTGTTGTTGTTTAATAACGATTCTTAAAATATGCAAACAAGATTTCAACCCCATGTGTGAAGGACTCGTTTTTATTTGTATTCAGGACTATCTTAGGACTTTCCTGCTTCTCTGCACTTTCACGGAATGCTGCTCACTCCACACTTGGATCACACAATTGTAGCTTAGGCTGGAAGGAAGAAGAGTCGAGATAATCCTGCTACTAGTACTCTATACAAACCCCAGCAGAAATCCAAGTGGTGATTCTAATTTATTTGCCCAAAATAAGAAATCTGAATTGTATCAAAACTCTTCTCCCTCCCAATTGTTGTTTTCCCGGCATCTTTTAGTCAGAAGTCACATTTCTCAGGAAGATTTGCTGTCGACCAGCTTCCCACCTTCCTTGGGCTCCTTAAGTCAAGAGCTGTTAACAGGGACACACACATGGTCAGAATGCCGTTTCACAAGTTTCTTCTTCGATTTTGAAGGAATGTAAGATTTGAAGATTATTTTACTTTGACAAGAATATCTTCATTGCGTTGAGGTGACTGTCACTTAAAATCACATGAAACAAAATGACTTGTTACTTGACAGAAAGTGCTTAACTGTTCTGTGCCGCTGAAGCAACTGAGAAGCAGTTGTAATTTACCACCCTGCCAATGGGGGAGAAGATGAGATCACCTGCAGAAACACTTCCAAACTCCTGTGCTTTTGGAAGTGAACCCCCAAAATATTTAACACATAAAAAAGCTAATGTGAATATAAAAATGCAAATCTATAAGGTAGATAGAGATTTATTTGAGTCTAGACTTTTGAGAACAGCAAAACTAAGTGTTTCTCTGTGTTATATGCTATAGTTGGTTACCAAGAAAATGTGGGACATGTTCATTTATAGAGAGATGCTTTAGTGGTGTAGATTAATTCTTTCCACACTGAACTCACATTAAATGATCCAGAAGTCAACCTAATTCTTAAGCTTTTTCTCAGTAAACTGCCCCTAATATGTATGCCACAGAAAGAGAACATTATTTTAACATGTAGTTTAATTTTGTAAAATTTAAATTTACATACCATGTAAATGTTTTTGTACATCATACAAGTTATACATTTTTTCTCTAAGGTGCTACTTGCAGAAACTATTTCAAGGAATTAGCACTTTTTAATTTGTTGGGATTTTCCTTTTTAAAAATGTTAATACTTTTTATATGATAACTTTAAAATATTGGAAAACCACTTTTTAAAAGTCTAGCCCTTGTTTAGTTACTTCTAGATATGTATTTGCTTAATGCAGATGAACTTTTAAAATGTTTGTTTCAGCAATTAATTTTTCAATATGGGGTCTGAAGAAGAACATTTCCACAATTAACTAAAAACAGATTTCAAGGCAGAAATCCTTGGCACTTTGTGAAAATGTTTAAAATCATCACTAGAATTTGAAGTGGTCCTCATTTCTTATCACTCATTAAGAAATTATTCACTTGAAGATCCTAGTTTTTGCCCTGCTCGTAACCTTAGCAGGCTTACAAAGAGTTCTGCGTGTACATTGAGCCAAGTTGAATACTGTGGGTGTTGATTGGGTTGCTGCGCTATCTGCAGCCTGACTCGCGGAGCCTCATTACAGATACCTATTACATTCCTTCCTAGCCTGTAATGAGGCTCCTTGCTGCAGCCCGGTCTTCCGCGCTGCGCGTTCAGTTTAGAAGTCCAGCAGGCTTTATGAGCTGCCGGCTCTAACTTCTCTTCCCCTTCAAATGGCTTAGCCAGTTAAGAAAATGCTAATTGAATGCTGTTAATAATTTTTTAAAGGCATGTATAAATTACCTGGAAATAATGGCCTCGTGGAGCAGCAGACCAACCTCAAAATATATTTTTCCTTTTTTTTTTTTTTTCAGGAGAGGAACAATGTTTTCTTATAGCATATTGTTTTTTGAAAATCATATCTTTCTGCTGAACTCAGTGCTGAATTATTTGTCCAAAAACCTAAAGGAAATTATTTAGAGAGGTTTTAGCAAATACCCATATGATGTTAGAACTGTGAATTATTTCCGGGGACAGACATGAGGGTGTTTTGTTCTCACAGTCAACTGTGCATCTTGAACAAAGAGCTGATTTGCAGCCGTCACTCCAAGTTGACAAAAAGCAGCTAGGAATCGGTGATGCCCAGGCTGCCACACAGAACCCTGCAGTGCCTGGGCATCACTACCCACTGAGACACCCAGAGGCAGCAGCCAGAGCGGGAGTGTGTCGATTCCCTCAGTCCTGAAAGGCCTTTATTTGATCAGGTGTGAATTAGAGTTGTTCATTAAATACGGTTGTTATTCGGCACAAGAGGGTAAGGGGAGACAGAGGAAGTAGCTGCCTACAACAGTAATTAAACATGTGTAACCAATTAGAGGGCTTTCCACCACCGCACAAGCATATAATTTGCTAAGTCTTTCTATGAGAATAGATGAAAATAGGTACAAAAAGTGTGTCTGACTACAGCATTCTCATGTTGAACATGTCAACGTAAATGAACTTTAAATACATAATTTCTAGTTTGTTAACAAATGGCTAAACTCTATTGGCTAATCACAATAACATGTAATTTTAGTTCATTTTGCCAAGAAATATTGCATCTGACAGCCAATTAATTGTATTAAACATGATTCATTTTAGGGCTAGCCTATATTGATATTCATTTGGCAAATCCTAAAGTATAGAAATGTGCCCCTTCTGTAAGGGAAGTACCAGGGACAGAAGATGCCAGTGGCCGGGCCGCTCCAGCTCTTGAGCCAGGGGAGACTGGTTTTCTGAGCAGATACGTAAGAAATGCTTATATTTTCTTTGTTGCATTTACAAATGAAAGTATTTAGGTGACGTTTCCTACATGAAATAAATGCCTATTGATTCAAAAGGTTGTATAGAATCACAGAGAGTCTGTGCGTCTCAGCCCTGTATAAAGATAATAAATCCACACAGGGCCACCGCACCAGAATGCCTGGCTCCGCCGTCCGGCTGATGTGCTGGAAAGGTTGGGGATGAGTCTAGCAGCCTTAAGTGAACTGGCAAAGGCATCTCTAATTTTGCTGGAAATGAGGAAGCACGATGGTAAAGGGGAATCCTAATGAGCCCATCGAAAGCTGGCTTTGTACCCAACAGACAGGGTAGCTGCGGATTGTATGAAAATATTGGAAATCAATGGCTTCTATGGAATTTCATTAAGAAGCAGTATCCACAATTGATAGCGCCTCATAATTTGATGGATTGTGCTAAGAAAATGATTAGCTAGCTAGAAAGAGTCATAGAACACACACGCTGGGCCGTCAGAAATGTTGAAGTGGGGTAATTTGTACAAAATAAAAAATATTGATTTTACTTGTCTGCAAAATTTTGAAATGGAGGGCTGTCCGGCGAGCCCGCTGATGTAATCTCTCGGTTTCCTAGGCGTCCCCGGGGAAGGCGCCGACGACGTGGACAGCGGGACTGAGAGCCGGAGCGGCGGCGAGGAGGCCAGTGTGTGCCAGACCTGCTGCGCGGAGTTCTTCAAGTGGACAGACTTCCTGCAGCACCAGAAGAGCTGCACCAAGAACCCGCCGGTGCTCATCGTGAGTGAGGATGAGCCGGCGCCACCCTCTGAAGAGTTCCCAGAGCCTTCTCCCGCCAGCTCGCCCAGCGACCACACGGAGAGCGAGGCCACCGAGGAGGCCACCCCCGCGGAGGGCGGTGAGGGCGGCGAGGTGAAGGCCCTGGAGCCGGAGGACGAGCCCATGGACGTGGAGACACCTGGGGACAAGGGCCTGCAGGGCCCAGGCACACCCGCTGTGCCCCCAGCGCTGCCCCCAGGGTCCCCTGCTGCCTTCAGCATGCCCAGCACCAACGTGACGCTGGAGACTCTGCTGAGCACCAAGGTGGCTGTGGCTCAGTTCTCGCAGGGCGCACGCGCAGCTGGCACAGCCGGAGGCAGCGTGGGCGCGGTCGCCATCCCCATGATCTTGGAGCAGCTCGTGGCTCTGCAGCAGCAGCAGATCCACCAGCTGCAGCTCATTGAGCAGATCCGCAGCCAGGTGGCCCTGATGAGCCGCCAGCCCGCGAGGCCGCCACTGAACCCCACCACCCCTGGCCCTCCCGCCCAGACCTCTGGCCAGCTCCAGGGCCTGGCCCCGCACCCGGCCCTACAACTCTCTGCTGGGCCGGCCCCTGTCCCTGCAGGCTCTGGCCAGGCAGCCCCACCTGCCTTCGAGGGCCCCCAGCACCTGTCACAGCCAGCGTCAGGTGCCAGCACTCCAGGTGGTACTGGGCCCATGGAGTCCGTGGTGTCTGCAGCCCCAAGCACAGCCCCTGCCCTGGGGTCCACGGTGCCCAGCACAGCGGGCAGCATGACACAGCCGCAGAATGCATCCACGCCCCCGGCCCTGGGCCCGGGGCCCCTCCTCAGCTCGGCCTCCAGCCTGCCAAACCCTCTGCTACCTCAGACCTCCTCCAGCAGCGTCATCTTCCCCAACCCGCTGGTCAGCATTGCCGCCACCGCCAACGCCCTGGACCCACTGTCCGCCCTCATGAAGCACCGCAAGGGCAAGCCCCCAAATGTATCGGTGTTCGAGCCCAAGGCTAGCGCTGAGGACCCCTTCTTCAAGCACAAGTGCAGGTTCTGTGCCAAGGTCTTTGGCAGCGACAGTGCACTGCAGATACACCTGCGCTCTCACACTGGCGAGCGGCCCTTCAAGTGCAACATCTGCGGGAACCGCTTCTCCACCAAAGGCAACCTGAAGGTGCACTTCCAGAGGCATAAGGAGAAGTACCCCCACATCCAGATGAACCCCTATCCAGTTCCAGAGTACCTCGACAATGTGCCCACTTGCTCGGGGATTCCCTATGGCATGTCACTACCCCCAGAGAAGCCAGTAACCACCTGGCTGGATAGCAAGCCAGTGCTGCCCACGGTGCCCACATCAGTGGGGCTGCAGCTGCCCCCCACAGTCCCCAGTGCTCATAGCTACACCGATTCCCCCAGCGTCACCCCCGTCAGCCGCTCCCCTCAGAGGCCCTCTCCCGCATCCAGCGAGTGCACCTCCTTGTCCCCTGGCCTCAACAATGCAGAGTCCAGCATCCCAGTGACGTCTGAATCCCCACAGCCACTCCTCAGTGGCTCTTCTCTGACTAAAACTGAGCCTGTCAACCTGCCGTGCACAAATGCGAGGACAGGGGACACCCCCGTTGGTGGGCAGGTTGGTGCAGTGCCCACCTCAGCGGCCACGGCAGTCACAGACAGCACCTCCACGAGCCTCAGCAGTCCTGCTCTTCCAGCAGTCTCTGACCAGTTCAAGGCCCAGTTTCCCTTTGGGGGACTGCTCGACTCTATGCAAACGTCAGAAACCTCGAAACTGCAGCAGTTGGTGGAGAACATTGATAAGAAGATGACAGACCCAAATCAGTGTGTCATCTGCCACCGCGTGCTGAGCTGCCAGAGTGCCCTGAAGATGCACTACAGGACGCACACGGGGGAGCGGCCCTTCAAGTGCAAGATCTGCGGGCGGGCCTTCACCACCAAGGGCAACCTCAAGACTCACTTTGGGGTGCACCGGGCGAAGCCACCCCTGCGGGTGCAGCACTCCTGCCCCATCTGTCAGAAGAAGTTCACGAACGCAGTGGTGCTCCAGCAGCACATCCGCATGCACATGGGAGGGCAGATCCCCAACACGCCACTGCCAGAGGGCTTCCAGGATGCCGTGGACGCGGAGCTGCCCTTTGAGGAGAAGAACGTGGAGACCCTGAGCAGCTATGACGATGACATCGATGAGAACTCCATGGAGGAAGACGCGGAGCTGAAGGACTCAGCCAGCGACTCTAAGCCGCTCCTGACCTACGCGGGGTCCTGCCCTCCCTCGCCACCCTCCGTCATCTCCAGCATTGCTGCCTTGGAGAACCAGATGAAGATGATGGACTCTGTCATGAACTGTCCACAGCTCCCTGGCTTGAAGTCTGTGGAAAACGGGTCTGGGGAGAGTGACCGCCTGAGCAACGACTCGTCCTCCGCTGTGGGCGACCTGGAGAGCCGCAGTGCAGGCAGCCCTGCTCTGTCCGAGTCCTCCTCCTCCCAGGCACTGTCACCCACCCATAGCAACGGGGAGAGCTTCCGTTCCAAGTCCCCGGGCCTCAGCCACCAGGAGGACCCACAGGAGATCCCGCTAAAGACCGAGAGGCCAGACAGCCCACCCCCCGGCCCAGGAAATGGAGGCGCACTAGACCTGACTGCCGGCCACCCCAGTCGGCCGGTCATCAAGGAGGAGGCTCCCTTCAGCCTGCTGTTCCTGAACAGGGAGCGGGGTAAGTGTGCAAGCACTTGTACAAGCACTGTGTGTGGTGTCTGTGGCAAGCCCTTTGCTTGCAAGAGCGCGTTGGAAATCCACCACCGCAGCCATACCAAGGAACGGCCCTTTGTCTGCACCGTCTGCAGGCGGGGCTGTTCCACCATGGGTAATTTAAAACAGCACTTACTGACACACGAATTGAGAGGGCTGCCTTCTCAGGCATTTGACCCCGACTTTGCTCTAGGTCCCAGCCACAGCTCTCCTCGCCTGGCCTCCAGCCCTGCGCCCACCATGATCAAAATGGAAGTGAACGGTCACAGCAAAGCCATCACCCTGGGCGAGGGCCCGCCGCTGCCCGCTGGGGTCCAGGTCCCCACTGGGCCACAGACAGTGATGAGCCCAGGCCTGGCGCCCATGCTGGCACCCCCACCACGCCGGACACCTAAGCAGCACAACTGCCAGTCATGCGGGAAGACCTTCTCCTCGGCCAGCGCCCTGCAGATCCACGAGCGCACCCACACTGGGGAGAAGCCCTTTGGCTGCACCATCTGCGGCAGGGCCTTCACCACCAAGGGCAACCTCAAGGTAAGAGGGCCACAGGCTAGAGGCTCGCAGGACCATGAGGGAACTGGGGGCAGCTCCCTGCACCACCTACCCTGGAGTGATGGCAGAGATTCTCCTTGCCTTGGCCCTGGGGATGCGGTGCCAGGGCTGTGTGGGTGTGGTGCGCGCGTGTGTGTGTCCACATGCACTCACAGGTGCACATCCTGCTAGCTACTCTGGGACCAACAGGAGTCTGGGTCCGTCCAGCGGCCTGTGCACCTGCCTCTGAGGCTCAGCCTGCTCTGGGGCTTAGGAGGATGGTGTGCGCTTCGCAACCCAGAGGGCAGGGCCAGGGCTCAAGGCACTTTTGGATTTGATAACAAAATAAACTTGAATTTTAAGCTCTTGCATATCTTAGGGATAAAACAGATGAGATTTGCTGTGCAACTTGTAGAAGGGTCTGTGTCCCTGTGACTGCAAGGGCCTGTGGGAGGGGTGCTGGGTGAGAAGGCTTCCAGCATGTGAGGGCCATTGTGTGTCCCTACTGAAGACTGCAGTAGCCAGGTGTGGGGGGCACATCCTTTTAACCCCAGCAACTCATGAGGATAAGGCAGGAGGATCACAAGTTCCAGGCCATCCTGGGCAACTTAGTGAGACCTGTCTCAAAATGAAAAGGAAACAGTGCTGGAGATACAGCTCAGTAAAGTGCCCCTGGGCTCAATCCCCAGTGCCCCCCCCAAAAAAAAAAAAAAAAACAAACCTACAGTCACATGCATCTCCTTCGAGAGACGGCTGTGGACCATGGCTGCCGGTTCCCAGGCCCAACTCTGTGCCATCTCAGCTCAGGCTTCCACTTGTAAGGTGTGTCTACAGAGACTGGGTCTGGGAGCCTCCTCAGAGACAGAGGTCAGCAGGTGTGGCCTCTACACTGGGCAAGCGTTGACAGGCAAAAGCCACCCAGAACCGATGGCGCTAGGAGGTTTTAGAATCCATGCCTCCTGTTCGAGAGGAGAGAGGCACAAAGGAAGGGTTCAAGTACAAGGTGGTTTGAGTAGCGGTGGCTGAGACCTTTTATCTTACAGCTCTGGAACGCTCTCTGTGGCCTGTGGGTTCACGTTGGGGGAGAGATGTCTGTTGGGTTTGTTAACTAAAGAACACGTCCGTCATGCTGTGGTTCTGTTTTCTCACTGCAACCTGATACTTGTAAGCCCCTGTAAGGTGGTCAGGAAAGCTGGCCTGCTTTGCCGTCCCTGGCTGATGTGTGGGACGGGCATCGTGTGGAGCAGTGGAGGCAGGACACACCTGCTCGCCACCCTGGACGTGCTCACTGTGCTTGTCTCTCCGTGTCCCACGCAGGTACACATGGGGACCCACATGTGGAACAACGCTCCTGCGAGGCGTGGCCGCCGCCTGTCAGTGGAAAACCCCATGGCCCTGCTCGGTGGCGATGCCCTGAAGTTCTCTGAAATGTTCCAGAAGGACCTGGCAGCCCGAGCAATGAATGTGGACCCCAGCTTTTGGAACCAGTATGCTGCAGCCATCACAAACGGGCTGGCCATGAAGAACAACGAGATTTCTGTCATCCAGAACGGAGGTATCCCCCAGCTCCCCGTAAGTCTAGGTGGAGGTGCCCTTCCACCTTTGGGCACCATGACCGGTGGCATGGACAAAGCACGCACTGGCAGCAGCCCACCCAGCGTCAGTTTGGACAAAGCCAGCTCTGAGACGGGCGCCAGCCGCCCGTTCACAAGGTTCATTGAGGACAACAAGGAAATTGGTATAAACTAGCT
Organism: Marmota flaviventris; assembly: GCF_047511675.1. NCBI lineage: Eukaryota > Metazoa > Chordata > Mammalia > Rodentia > Sciuridae > Marmota > Marmota flaviventris. Next base: position 966,644 of record NC_092513.1, on the reverse strand, counting down.
GAGGGCATCGATGGCCAGCTGTCCTTCCACGCCCGCGTTCTGCAGTGTGAGCATCAGTCTTCGGACCCTTCTTGCCCAGGTCCTCATTAAGTCATGCCAGTGGCAGAACGTACTTTGCCCATGTGGCTGCCAGAAGGTGGTCTGGTAAGCGCTGCATAGTCCTCCCTCCGCAGTGGGTTCGACTGTTCTTAAGAACTCTGCAACCTTTTGAATAAATTTCTGAATTTCAGTTGAAAAACAGAAGTGCTTGGAAAACCACCTTAGAAACAGAAAGAGCTCAGACCATATCCACTTGTTTCTCTTGAAACCTAATAACCCTGGAAGGGAGAATGGGGTCCCCTGCATTATTCCAGTGAACCCCAGGCGATGGTTTTGTTCGAATTAATAGAAACTTGAACTGTTTTAGGAGCTCTTTGTCTTGCAGAGGTGGTTCTGTATTCCCAATGCCGTGTATGATGACAGTATCTTTGTCCGTAGTATTTATAATGTTAAGATTATGCGGGTAACAGACAATAAAATAGCCCCAACCTTAAATGAAGCTTTTGTACTGCAGAATACATCTGGCTGTGTGATTTTTTTTTTTAAGCAAAATTTGTTTTACTATAAATAAGTGGATTATTTCAATGCAGGCAAACTTGTGGCGTTCTCTTGGGAAAGATAGCATGCTTTTTGTGTGCAAGTACCTGTTGGTAACAAGCCCCCCCACCTTTTTTGTTTTTTTAATTTAAAATGTTTGTAGCTGCTATGTGGACAGTTGTTCTCTAGTGTGGTCTGTAGCCCAGTGATTGATCGGGGAACAATTTACAGACAAACATCACCATAAATTATTATTCACAACATTATAAATAGTTGTGAGTAAATATTTTACGTTATCAAAGCTGTACAATAAAAAGGTAATGTTTGTATAATGTGGTTGCAAACTCTTAATTTATACAATTGCACTTTTAGTATTTTGTATTAGGGAGGTTTGTCTATAATTTGAAAATTTAAAAATATGTAAAGTATTTTATAAATAGTTCTACAGTTTAGGAAAAATGAAAACAGTTGCTGTGGTTTCTCATTTTGTCTCAAGGTCAAGCAGCGTGAGAAACCTGTGCTCGTAAGCAGGACCTCACCAAGACCTGTGCACACCTCAGTAACCCAGGCCTGCCGTTTCCTACATCCACCAGGTTCATTTCACTTCTCTGCCAAGCCCTCGTCAGAGCTGTGACCACCCTAAAGAAGCTGGCGAGTTAGTCTTAGGCCTGTGGCATCCGCCCAGGAGATAAGCGGGAGAGCATTGCGCCGTGTGGCTCTGCTGTGAGCCTCTGTCCCCTCTCTGGTTCCTTGACTGCCTGGTGGCACTGGCTATCGCATAGGGTGATCAAGAGATGGCAAGTCTCTGGCAGTGTTGGCAAGCAGGACTGAGATTTTCTGAGCTCCTGATTTGTTCATTCTCTGAGTTCCTCTGTAGACTCAGGATGCAGCCTGAAGCTGGTCACCATCTGGGCTGCGCCTAGTGAGAGAGGGTGGCGGTTCTAGCCCAAGCGCCCGTGTTGTGTGACTACCTCATTTTTGTGTGTTGCATGCATGCTGGGACCTGACACAATGACTTCCGAGGACAGGAGTGCTCAGGAGGTCTGAGGGTGGCTGGGGAACGGTGCAAGGAATTGTCTGCCCCCGAGGAACCAACCAGACAGTGAGTCTTCTCAGTTGAACAGGGAAAATAGAAAAGCCTGATGCCATCACGCAGCAGAAGGCACCCGGGAAGACGGACGGCTTCTCCGCTGTCACCCGGCACTGTGCTGCACACAGGCCCATTAGCTGTCCCTGTGTCTGGAAGGGAACGTTGGACTCTAGGACCACTTTCCACAGGGCGAGGTGTGGCGTGTCTGGGCGTGGGGAAGGCTTGGTACGGCTGCTTCTGCAGTCGAGGGTTGAGTTCATGTGTCCTTCCAGTCGATTCGGTACCATGTCCGTATCCTTCCCCCCAAAAAGATGTGTATATATCTTAAGAAAAGAGAAATGTAAGCGTGAATGGCTTGTCAGGGAGCCATAGCCTGACCCCTGCGCCCTGGCGGGCTGACCCTAGCTGGTGCAGAGACCCTATTTTTATATTGCAGCACCGTGCAGGGCCAAGGCCTCCTGGGGCCAGCTGGGACAATGACCTAGATCTGATATTTTTTATGATTAAATCTTGTGGCTTGAACATCTCCTGATTGAAATGGATGTCTTAGTCTAGGTTACTATTTTTGTCATATGGAACTGAATAAAATGCAGGATGTCACATTATTTCTGAATTGCGTTCCTTGATTCTTCTCATGAAAAAGTGGTGTTTGAGGTGACGATCGCTCGCGGTGTTTCCCTGGTGTTTCCAAGAGGAAAGTCAGCAAGGGTTGATGGCTTAGATGAAAGTAATATCTAAGCGTGTTTTGACTGGTTTAGATTTTGTTTCATTTTCCAAAATAAAAGTGTGTTCTCCTAACTGGATCTTTGTTCAAAGCTACCGTGGAAGAAGATGTAGCAGAAATGGGACGACCTGTTAGGTCTCGGCACTGCCCACAGGCGACTGCACTGGAATGGCCTCCTGCCACAGCACTTGTGAAACACCAGCCGCAGGTCGCCTGACCCAGCAGGTGCCCCTCAGAGCACATTACAGGAGGTGTGTGAGCAGGGGGGGCAGCGCCTGGGGCGGCCGCAGCCCGGAGTCCTCTGGCCGGGCCCTACGTCATCTCGCTCCAAGTCCTTTATTTTAAAGTAAGCTTTGTTCTCACAGATAATAGTCAGTCAGACTCACAGCTTTAAATAATCTAATAGATCCTGGGTTTTATGCGATGTGATCCATTTTTTCTTTAAAAATTTTTTTTTTTTTAATAAATGACAACTCATAGCTGGAAGCCACAGTACTTTCTGCCTGGGGTGTGCTGGGTGGTTCTCTTAGGAATGAAAACAGTACCAACTGCTGAGTTAGCTGACCCAGACCCATCTTTGGCAGACTTAATAAGCCTTAGAAATTAACCCATGTTGATTTTCAATGCAGGACTAGAAATTATCAACGTAAACTAACTAAATCAGATAGTAACTAAATTTTTAAAATAAGGAAATAGCAAAGATTCTATAGCCGTTTAGAATAATTAAAATACAGTAAAATGCAGGAGAAAGGGGGTTTACTTCTTGTATTTAAAAATATCCTCAGATGTAAGTCAGAGGTGTGTGGGTTTAGCACAACTGGGGACCCGTTTCCAATGCCAACTCTAGTCACTTCAACTCTTCTCAAATAATCATAAATGGCAACAAACCATAAAAATTATCTATATTCCTAAGTTCACTACAGAGACTTCTAAAATGAGGTCAACAGCAGCGTCAAAGGGCTGATCAGCTACTGCATGTAGACTCTGGACCGTGGAGCTCCCGCCACGGGAGCCTGGAGGCAAGCGTGCTCCGCCTGCCCTCTGCACGTGGCCGTGCCCATCTGTTTCACAAAGCTGCGGCAGACGTCGGGCATTGCTTTATCACTGGGTTGCGTGTGTGTCTGCAGCCAGCCACCCCAGCTCATCACACGCATCCTGGCACACAGAGCAGAGCTGATGCTTGCACCATGACCCTTCTCCGGCCTGTCCCCATCACACACCCTGACCTGGAGCCTGCGTCCAGCCCTTCCTGTGGAGCCTGTGCTGGCCTGCTCATCCTGGCCCTCAGATCCCCACGAGCATCCATTGGTCCTCTGGAAGGCCTCCCAGCCCAGAGCTTCCTAGAGAGGAGGGTGTGTCGGAGGGTCAGTTTGCTCATGATCGGCAGTGTTAGCAGTGATCCACAGGACAACCTACTGATAGCAGGAAAACATTCTTTCACTTTTCACTTAAAAGGGAAATATAGCATATTCTTAACATTCTTTACAAATGGTAGACTTTAAAACAAAATCTCAGTAGAGGTGTTTCCCAGTGTTTCATGCTAGGTGGGCAGCGCGGGTGGACCTGGCCTCCCTGTGTTGCTCCATGGCCATGCTCCGCAGATACCTGGCAGGGCACTGGGGTGACGGCACCATCCCACGCTGCTTCCCTACCTAACAAGGTGGCAGAGTTTGAGGATTCTCAAGTCTTTTCCACTTCAAAAATTCCTGTTTCTAAAAAATAACTACACTATTGTACACCTTTTTCCCTAAAAAATACTCTAGACAGAATAACGGCAGTATTTATATATAGAGAGAAAATATGGTTACCTAAGAATATTATTTCATAAAATGAAAAGTCTATTATGAAAACTGCTCTATAAACTACATGGAATCATTTTGGGACCATGAAAAATGTGTTCTTTGATTTTTAAAAAATTGGACTTTACTGATTTTTTCAAGTGCCGTTGCACTTAAGGTAGAATAAAACCGAGCTCTGTGAACATTATGCTTGCTGCATTTTTATTAGAATGAATTAGAAATTTTCATTAGAAAATGGTGTGATTTTTTTCATTGCCTCGCATACACGCACACACCCAGCTTCTGGTCAGGATCGTGACCATCTTCAGAGTGCCCGGCTACAGTGACGGTCGTTGCTTCTGTGGCTTGTTAGCCTCAGCGTTCCGGGTGTCACGGTGCTGGCCTACAGCCCGCGCTCCTGGCCTGCTGCTCTGCGGTGTCTCAGCTTGCACTGCAGGCCAGCGCCTCCGACTTGCCCCCTGGGCCTCCCTGGGCAGTCAGTGGGCACGGGAGCAAACTGGTGGGAAATGAGGACCTTGGTGCGACAGGAAGAAGAGGTCACTGGTGCCGGTGTCTGTGTTTGTCACCAAGGAGGGAACTGGACGGCTCACAGGGCGTGCCTGTGGAGTGAGAGATGGAGAACCTGTTCCTATGGAGTTAATTGCTGTATATGATTAAATGTGGAAATAAACGTTTAATTCCAGTAGTTCCAAATGTGATTATTTGTGAACGTAGGAATCCTGTCACCCACACACATTCCTGAATTCTAGAATGATCTATAAATGAGGGTTCTTAGGGAGAAGCGTGAGTCATGGCTTCACTTCTCGTTCGTGGCCTTTCCAGTGCTCACTGATTCCACTTGTGCTCTTTCTAGCTTGACTTAAAGGAATCTGACTTTTAATGCCGATAGCCTTGCTCAAGTGGGGATAAAGATATCCAAGAGACAAAAGTCACCACAGTGTTGAGAACTGGCAGATCTTTTGCCATCAGGTAAGACGCAGAACGTTTCTGCATTTTTCCCATTTGGTGTGTCAAGAGCAGCGCTCACTAGGTGACCTTAACTACCAGGAGAAAGGGTCCTGCCCTCCCCTGCTCTGCGGGGGGAGGAGGAGAGACCCAGGAAAGAGGATTTCCCCTTCAGAGGGCGAAACTCACAACTGCGTAGTAAGAAAGGAGAGACTCCCCACTCAGGCGCACGTCAGGAACAGCCGTTTGACGTGACCCTCCTGTGCCCCTACTGCTCCTGCTCCTGTGTGTGTCCTGTGAGGGGGTCAGGGAGACACCTGCTACGCCAGGAGGTCACCTCCTCTTCAGTGCGTCTTCAGAGCTCTTGGCATGAGACGTCACACATTTGGGAGTTAAAAGCTCTACTTGTGATCGAGAAGCAGTAGGTACCAGTGAGTGTTCTCTTGCTGGACATCCATGCAGGACCCCAAGTCCCAGCCTCTAGTTCACCCAAGAAAGCCCCAGACTCTGTTCCTTAGTGAGAAGTGAGCCCACGAGCCTCATGGTGTTCAGTCATGGATGCGGGCAGTCTGGGGAAGTGATCTGCCGGTATTGGTAGGTTTTCCTGAGCAACATTCCAACCCTATTTTGCTCCTCTGCATCCTGTCACAGGACTTGAAATCGTCCAGCAGGCTCAAGGGCCCTCCGCCTTCCCACGCAGCTCCTCCCTGTGGAAAGCCGCCTCCAGCCAGTGTCCCCCTGCCCACCAGAGGTCTTCTCCTGGCCCGTCTTTCTGTGTCCACCTTGGCCTTGCTGGTCTTGGTCAGCTGTTTGCCGCAGAACGCAGGAGACCAGTTTGAAATCGCAGGAGCCATCTGGCCACTTTGACGGTGGTCCTGAGGCAGAGCTCTGATCCATCACCTTTTCCCCCTCCTGGCCTGAATCAGATTCTCAGTTTAGAAACATGCTCCATGGTCTTAGGAGAAATCAGAACTGTGTCTGGCCTCGGAATTGATGGACGATAAGCTCAAACTTTTGTTTTAAGCCCTGAAAAGGAGAACTCTGAGACTCATGTGCAGACGGTCCCTGCTAGACCCCGGCCAAGGTGCAGACAGGCCCAGCAAACTCAGCGTGTCGCCTCACCTGTGTGTGTGGGAGAAGGGCCATGGCAGAGTGAACTGGCTCCTGCCTGGAGATCCAGGATTGCTCCAGGATGGATCAGGTCGTAGGATGGTCAAGGACTGGCCAAGTCGAAGCCCAATTTGCCTGTAGTGTGTGGTTGATGGAGTTAAAGTTGATTGGCTTTGAGCGCACCAAATGAGTAATTATAGGCTAGTAAAATAAAATACATTAGGGCTGGGGCTGGGGCTCAGTGGTAGAGGGCTTGCCTAGCATGTGGGAGGCACCACATAAGAAAATAAAATAAGTAAAAAATGTTATAAAAAATAAATAAAATGCATTGAAGTAGTGCATGTAATCACAAGAAGAAAAGGGTCACCATACTCAAATGTGTTCAGGAAAGAAGTACAGAGAGAACATAAGTGCAAGTGCAGTAAATAGCATCTTTACAAAAATGGCCTTTGGAAAAATTCCACTTTTAAAAATATTTCTTTTAAAATATTATTTAGGTTGTTGATGGGCCTTTATTTAATCAATTTATCTTTTATAATTTTTTTGTAGTTTTAGATGGACAACTACAAGTTATTTGTTTATTTTTATTTGGTGCTGAGGATTGAACCCAGTGCCTTACACATGGTAGGCAAGCGCTCTGCGTCTGAGCTACAGCCCCAGCCCTAATTAATTTATCTATATGCAGTGCTGAGAATCTAACACAGTGCTTCACATATGCTAGGCAAGTGCTCTACCACTGAACCACAACTCCAGCCCCATGTTAAAAATCTTAAACTCAAGTCCTCATCTTGTAATTTTATGGTGAAGAACTAGTTCAAATTGTCTTAGCCTGTATTTCAGTGTTTAGTAGGAATCTCCATATTCCACGTGGATCGACTTTCTAAGCAGAGGAGTTCTGATTCAGGCAGTACCTGTCTATCCAGAAAGCAAGTTAAACTGTTTGCAGAGGAAATAATGCTGAGCTTAGTTATTCTATTAAGGCATGCTCCGTGACAAAAGAAGACGCTGGCTCCTCTGGGCTCTGTGGACAGGTACAACAGGGGCCTGTGTTCACAGGGCTGGCTTCATTGGTACGTTGGAAGATATTTGATATTTCACAAATAACTCGTGTTTGCTGTTCACGGTATTTTCCATGCTTTTGCAGTTTAGGAGGCTGAGCTTGTCCTACCCTGTGCTGGAAGCCCATGTGCAGAAGCTTGCATGGGGCAAGGGGCTGGCCAGCCACGTGGCCCTCTGGGTGCAGACATCTGGGCAGCGTGGGCCACACGCCAGGATACAGCTCTCCTGCCACAGCCTCCCAGTGCCGTTTGAGTTTCAAGCTGGCATTAGCTTCATTAGAAACATGAAGTCAAATGTTAGATGTTTCAAAAGTTTTCAGTACTTTCCAAAACTAAAAATAAAATGTGGAAGAACCAAGTCCTCAGGCAACACAAACAGGAGGACTCCCCACTACAGGTTCCGAAGCCACAGGCAAGGAGCAGAAGCCCCTGTGGACTTGAGACTCCTGCTCCAGCCCTGAGGCCTGCACAGGGCCTGGGGTCCACCCTAGGAGCTGGGGGCCCAGATGGGAGTGGCTTCTGTCAGGACCTGTGTTGCTTCTTCCAGTTGCTCCTGCCTACAGTCACAGCTTCATGCATCTGAGGCAGGTGGACCAGGAGACACACACACTCCTGGGTCCTAGCCCTGGACCTGGGGTTGGCAGTGACCATGGGTGTCCTTCAGTGAGGGGCCCCAGCACCCCACCCCATGCACAGAGCCCTGGGGCCTGGACCCATGGAGCTGGGTGCCGCTCAGCCAGTGGAGGCAAGTTCTGGGGACCAGCTCACAAACCCTGGAGTCAAAACAGCTGGGTGCAGAGGGTATTAGGAGCTTTGGATGTAGCTGAGCCACATGGGGCTGTGGCCCTGGGTGCCCAATCCCTCCTGAGCAGATGGGTGCTACAGCAGTGCTTTTCACCCAAGGTCCCCAGCTTCACCAGCTCTTGGAAATGACACCAACCTGAGCAGCGCAGGCCAGAGTGGACACTGTGAAGCCCTCCACAGCACAGGCCAGAGTGGACACTGCAGCCCTCCACAGCACAGGCCAGAGTGGACACTGCAGCCCTCCACAGCACAGGCCAGAGTGGACACTGTGCAGCCCTCCACAGCGCAGGCCAGAGTGGACACTGCAGCCCTCCACAGCGCAGGCCAGAGTGGACACTGTGCAGCCCTCCACAGCGCAGGCCAGAGTGGACACTGTGCAGCCCTCCACAGCGCAGGCCAGAGTGGACACTGTGCAGCCCTCCACAGCGCAGGCCAGAGTGGACACTGCAGCCCTCCACAGCGGAGGCCAGAGTGGACACTGTGCAGCCCTCCACAGCACAGGCCAGAGTGGACACTGCAGCCCTCCACAGCACAGGCCAGAGTGGACACTGCAGCCCTCCACAGCACAGGCCAGAGTGGACACTGCAGCCCTCTGCACCTCCGGGCTCCCATGGGGGCCAGGCAGGCAGCACTGCCTGCCAGAGGTGTGCTGAGTGTAGCAGGACGCTGGGCCCAGGGTCTGTCCTGGCACCAGGAAAGCCTGCAACCTTGAAATGGCCTCCGCCTGCTCAGGTCGCCCTGGGCAGTGTGGCCAGCACTCACTCTGGAGAGCTTGCTCCAGGCAGGTCCTGCTCTAGGACTGGGAATGACCGGAAGAGGGCAGAGTTGCTGCCCTGGGAGGGAGGTCTCCTTACTGCACAGGAGTCCTTGTCCTGTGACCCTTGGGAGGTGCTGTGCAAGAAAGGTCTCTGTCCCCTGCAGGAGTGTCCCTGGGGGCTGTCACAGTGGCTCTTCCCTGGCTCTGAAGGCAACTTACTGAAAGCCACCTGCTGTGCCCCCTCGGGACAGCTCGTGGTGGAAGTGTCTGGGGCTGCAGGATCCCAGGTGGGGTCCCAGCTCCCCACTCCATCCACAGGGCACCTCCAGCTCACAGGAACAGGTCATTCCTCCTGCATGCCACGGCCACCCACTTTCTGGGCTGTCATTCTGTGATGTGAGCATCCGTGAGGTTTCCTGTTTAGCTACAAGCATTGACAGGTAGCGCCCACTGTTCCATCTTAATGGCACTTCTGCCTCCCCTGCCTGGGCTTGGAGAGGCCCCACAGCCCACAGTCATGCTGGGCTGGTGACATTGGTCCCCGCCTTCCTTCAGGATCCGGCACCAAGCAGTCTGCTGAGCCCTGGTAACCTGAGCAGCACCACGTAGGAAGAGGGGCTCTGAAGGGGAGTGCCCCAGGGCCAGACAGGTCAGCTCTGACCGCTAAACCACAGCGCTTAGTCCAGGGTGACCCTCCTTGCCGTGTGGAAAGAGGAGCCAACAAGAGAGGCCTGCAGCTGAGACGTCAGAGGATAAGAGGGGACCAAGAGTGTTTATTGAGTCCGTCTGCCCCCTCCCTGACTATCCAACCGGTGACGGTAGATGCTGGAGCAATTGATTGATATTGATGGGCAGCTCCTGCCTGCTCCCTGTTTAGTGCTAGTGGAGTGGGAGGGGACCATGAGTTCAGTGTCTGCCCTCAAGCAAGTCACACTGGCTGGGAGACTGGGCGTGCAAGACGGCAGTGGGTGCCCAGGAACTTCTGCCCTGTGACTTACACTAGCCGCCCACTTTCCACCTGTGAGTGTCCTCCATAGCTGCCTCTCCTCCTGAGTGGGCATGAGAGTCATGTGGGGCTAAAGCCACAGGTTCCATTCACCACCCCAGAAGCCAGAACAGCACGTCTGGGGTGGCACTTGAGAAGTGCATCTGTGACCTTGGCCAGGCTGACTGATTCCCGGCAGAGCGGCTTTGCACCCTGAGCACTGCTCAGAATCACAGCATGCTTCCCTCTCCAGGTGAGGGACCCGAGGGTCCAGGGCACAGCCACTCTGGATCAGCTTGCAGCCAGGGCTCTGGGAGACTGCAGCTTCTGGACAGACCCCACAGAGGGCTCTCGCAGCACAGTCTGGGTTGTGGGTCCTGTCTCTCAGGAGCCTGGGATGCTGCTGTTGCTGGTCTGCGTGCCGCAGCAGGCAGAGGCAGACAGAAGACAGAACTGGGCCTCACTGTGGGAGGTTGGCAGGCTCGGCTTCTACTCTCCAAGCCCAGCATCCTTGTGTCTTTTCCCCAAAGCTCTTGTTGGAGTAAGATAGATTAGGCAGGCACAATGGCACACACCTGTAATTACAGCAGCTCAGGAGGCTGAGGCAGGAGGATCGCAAGTTAAAAGCCAGCCTCAGCCAAAGCAAAGTACTAAGCAATTCAGTGAGACCCTGTCTCTAAATAAAATACAAAATAGGACTGGGATGTGGCTCAGTGGTCAAGTGCCCCTGAGTTCAATCCCTGGTACAACCTCCCAAAAAAAGAATAAAATACATCAGTAAGTTTGCTTTTGGCTGCAGTAACAGAAACCCCGTTTGACAGATTCAGTAGGAGTTTGTTTTTCTTGTATACCCAAAGCACAGAGCTCTGAAGTTCTGGGAATTAATCAGTGGCTTGCCTATGCCACCAGAGGCAATAATGGGTTGGTTTGTCCTCGATCTATTCCCTCATGACAACAAAATGGCTGCTGCATTCCCAGTTATTGTGTTGGTGTTCCACTCAGGACAAAGAAAGAAGGGAAGGAGTACAAAGCCGGATATAACCCCCATTTTTTGAAATAAAAGTGAAAGCTTTTTCAGACTTCTGTTGGTGTCTTAGACCAGCACTGTCACATGGCTAACCCTAGCTAGAGACAAGGGAGAACAGACATGAGTGAGGAAAGAGTCAGCCAGCCAGCCAATAGTGCCTTGCCCAGGCCCCTCAAGCACCTGGCCAGCAGGATCTCTGCCAGCTCCCCTCTGCCTGAGGCCAAGCAGGGAAGTTAGCCACACTAATCCCTGGCCCCTGGGACTTTCTGACCAGAAAGAGGTCAATGTGAATTCCAGCTCTCACGCTGTCCCTGCTGGCCACAGGCCAGCGCTGGTGCTCCCTGAAGCTCACATGTGTAAGGACCCCGGGTGCCCTGCCCATCTACAAGCAGAACGGGGCGGATCCGATAGGTGGTCTGGGAGCGCCGCCCCGTAACCTGGGGAAGCCTTGGCAGGAACCGGCGCCCACCGTGGGGTAGTCAGCAGTGGCAAGCCCAGAGTGGGGTAGCGGGAGGGAGGGGACAGGCACAGCAAGCAGGGGGTGAGATTCAGCCTCACAAGGGACAGGGAACACTGGAGTCCGGTTACATTGAAGAATTAAGTGTGGAGTGAAGGGCACACCCCCGGCTCCCACAGGAAGTAAAAGCACATAAAACCAGGCGGCTTGCTGACTAGAGCCGGGAAGGTGATTGCCCCGGGCCCTGGTGCCTCCCAGGGAGGGAAACGGAGGGGCATGGAGCTGCCCATGGAGCTGCCCGGGTAGCGGCCCTGCCACACCTACCCTCCTGCTCCCTGTCGCCTTGGAGCCCGGGGATAAATTCTCAGAGGACCCTGGACACTTGACACGCAGGTGGACATGGCTGAGGATTCCTCCAGCACCCCCAAGAGCCTGGTGGTTAAGATTTGCACGACCCTTGGACCCGGGCCTGCATGTGGTGGACCGGAGGACCTGTGCAGTCCTCCACAGTGGTGTCCACGGACATCATGGGCGGGCTGAAATTAGCCTTGTGCGTGCAGAAATATTCTCCGAACGCTAGAGAAGTTTGGGGAACCCCCAGGGAGGACGGTCTCCCCGGGGAGCCCTGAATGGCTTCTGTGCGCTCACACCCCTGTGTTCAGCTTGATGATATGGGAACTGCAGGTGGAGGTGAGGATAACTTGAAAAGAAAAGGGCATTATTGGTAAGTGCGCTCCAGGCCTCCCAATGTGGGAGGGTAAATTGAAATTTTACAGGACTAATGAGTTTTTGAAAACTGTTAGCCAGGCTTGTCCAAATCATTCTCTCCCTATTTAAGATTTTCTAAATTAGAAACTCAGAAATTTCAGCTGCTGTTTTGGTCCTGGAATGAATAAGCAGCCCCCCGTCGGCCGTGGGTTTCATGATTAAACTCCACCCATCTTTCTTCCACAGCGGTCCCTCTCCTGCTCAGAACACTTGGTAGGCTCTAGACGCCTTGTGACCAAAAGAATCCAACTCTAGACCTTTGCACTTGGTCTCATGCCCTGCAGTGTCCCCCAGCGCGTCCTAGAGATCCACAGCTGAGTCTTGAAGTAAGTGCCTGTGTTTCTGAAGCCGTCCTCGGGTCACCGCTCACAGCCCGGCCATTCTTGGGTGTACGCCTCAGTGTTGAGTCTGAACTTAACACCTGTCAGGATGACAGCCACGTGGGAAATGCCCCAAAGGCTCTCTGGTAGTGAACTTCACACACTTGGAGCTGCACAAGTGACCTTTTATTTTCATTAGCCACCACATCATACGCCACTGTGGATGGTCCACCTATGATCTGCCTTGAACTTGTCACCCTAGGGAATTGTCCCCACACTCTCCAGTCAAGACCCTTCCTCTGCACTTAGGCACTTGCATTATGTAATCTTATGTAGCTGAATGTGAGGAATAAGCTAACTATTCTTTTTTAAAATTATTTCTTGGTTGTAACTGGACACAATATCATTATTTTATTTATTTGTTTTTATGTGGTGCTGAGGATCGAACCCAGGGCCTCCCACGTGCTAGGCGAGCACTCCACCACTGAGCCACAATCCCAGCCCCCTGACTATTCTTAAATATGAGTTTCTTCCTAAGCAGATCATGTGAAGTTATTTTGTCTTTTGAAAAAAAAAATCATTTATAAAATATGCTGTCTCTATTTTCTAGAAATGTTTTGGGTTTGGGGGGTTTGGGGTCTGGTTTGGTTTGGGGTTTTGTTTTTTTTTTTTGAAACGGATTCTTAGTCTGTTGTCCAGGCTGGACGTGAACTCTGGGCTCCAGGGCGTCTCCTGCTCCGGCCTCCAGAGGAGCTGGCGCTCCGGGAGTGCTCCACCATGTCCAGCTTGTCGCCTCGAGACGTTCTGAGGCCACACGGCAAGCCGGAGGCTACACTGCTCACGGTTGATACTGGCAGAAGCTTGAAATGATTACAAGCTCTAACTTATGGATGTGAGTTTCTGAAATGTCTTCGTGGCTCATATAAAAATATCAGGTGTTATTTGTTATGTTAGGACTCTCTTAGGACACCATTGACACTGTACCCGTGCCATCGTTTCATGGCAATCGCCCCTGAAAGTTCCACTTGCCCTCTCAGAACAGGCAGTGGACAGATGTCCCTCTTAAACTCCTCACTCTGTGACTGCTGGGGCACAGAGGGTACAGGTATGCAAAGGGGAGTACTTTTCAAAGCACATCATGAGCTGTTTGTGGGTCATGAAATCAATTTAGTGGCTGTAAATTAGCTTTTTTTTTCCCCTTTTAAGAAAGTTACATGTCCGGCTGGGGATGTGGCTCAAATGGTAGCGCGCTCCCCTGGCATGCGTGCGGCCTGGGTTCGATCCTCAGCACCACGTACAAACAAAGATGTTGTGTTCGCCGAAAACTAAAAAATAAATATTAAAATTCTCTCTCTCTCTCTCTTTAAAAAAAAAAATATATTAAAAAAAAAAAAAGAAAGTCACATGTCTGTGTGACCCTCTTGGCGGACGGGCTGTAAGTGCCCTTTATGCCTTCCTTGTCGGTGGGTCCCATGTGAAGGGGTTGTGGTTGAAGAGCTGAGGAACCTTGCTCTAGGATGGACCCTCCCCAGTTCCCCTCCTTCTGTTCTTTTATTTCATTTTGCTCAGGTCATGAATTTACTTAGTAGGAACTGACGGCTGAGGGGAATCGCCCAAAGTCAGGCGCCAAGGTGCAAAGTGGGCTCCCTGTTTCCAGGCGTGTGGTATCATCAACATCCAGATATTCTGCAGCTTAAAGCATTAGTTTATGTCCAGAATGTAGTAGGAAATATCAAGAACTTGGAAGGATCTGGGATGCTAACTGCATGAGGATGGATCCTGGGTCCGAGATGAAAGACAGTCTGTCATTCCCACCAGTAGCAGTAGCAGAGTCTTACCATTTTGTACCAGTTCTCCAATCCCTAATTCCCAAGCCGGGCCAGGTGAGACCTGTGCACTGCCACACAGCATGGGGGAACCCTGAGCTTAGGGCACCCACACCCTTTATGATGGGTAGCTCACGGCCTTCCCTTCATTCTTCCCTTCATTCCGAAGGAAGCATGATCTCTGCCTTCCACCCATGTCAGCAAGTCTGCCCACTGCTCTTGAGAGAGGCACTAGCTCCATCCTCAAGGCCCTGTGCCAGACAGACGTACTTGAAAAGATGGTCTCCACGAAGAGCATTCAGTGCCTCACTCACCGTGAGAAATCCTTCGAAAATTACCTCCCACCAGGAACTCAGTCTAACTCCAAAAATGCCTGTATCTTGTGGAGAGATGAAACTCACTTAAAATTAGTAAATGAGTATTTGTAACATTCTCAAATGTTTGGTTTTCTAAAAGTCAACTCTGGCTTTTATTAGCTGGAAAGACGCGAGCCTCACATGCCAGCAGCTGAGCCGACGCAGACGTGGGGCTCCTCTCCAGCACGTGAGCCCAAGGCGTCTCCAGGCCCATTTTCTCCTTTTGATTTTCTGTCACGAAACATAACGTGGAAAATAAAACACAACAAAAACAATGCAGTCACCTTAACATTGTGGCTAGATTGGCTAAAACTGATATAATAACAGCATTAGAGTATTTCTCACAATTGTCATTGCCTAACCCACCTTCTCTGAATGACAGTGATGGAAAATTCCTTTCAAGTGGATGACTTTTTATGCTGAATCAATTTGGTTTGTAAGGAAAAGAAATGGAACCCGACAGCCGGCTGCAGCGGGAAGCATTCCCAATACTGTGCCTGTTTAGAAAACGCTTCTCCCCGTGGCTCTCACTGCTATTAAGAGAAGTCCCTGCCCAAAGATGAGCTGCCTCTGAATTCTGGTGACTGTAGAAATCATAAGAAGGCCCAACCTCACATGTCAGTCACATTCACAATCCCACTGTCCCCACCCCTTCCTCCCTGGGAGGGGGCTGCCCAGAGCCAGGTCTGCAAGGGGAGTGGGCAGGGTGAGTGTCCTGCTCCGGTGTGGAGGAGCCTCCTGCTCCCCGCCCCGAGGTACAGTCCACAGCACATTTGTGGGTTCCCCCAGCCTGACCGCACAACCAGCTCTCCAGCACACGTGTATTCTGCACAAAATGTCAGTAAAGCCGCTCACAAAATCATGTTCCCACCAGATTAAGTGAAGTGCTGGTTGTCCGCTTATCTGTGCCGACACACACGAGTTCATGAGAGGAACATGCGTGTCTGCAGCCCCTGCAACCAGCTCTGCTCGCCAGCTGTGCGGGGCGCGTGGTAAGGGCTGCCCAGCCTGGGCCCCAGTGTCGACCCTCCACCGTCCCCCCAGAGCCCCTAGCAAGGGGATCTGGCACAGGGGCCGCGTGCCCAGGACCTGAACTTGGGCCTGTGACACACATTTCCACCTCCTTCCTTTGTAGCGCAGGTGAAGAGGAAGAGGCTCCTCTGTGAGAGAGCTGACGGGGAGAAATCCAGATCACAAAGCCAAGTGGTGTCGGCTGGCCTGGAGGGTACACCACCCGCCTCACACACACAGCCACTGGGAGGAAGCCTGCTTGTCTCAGCCCACTTTCCTGACCTACCCCACGCGGCTGCCCCTGCGGGAACACAGGCTCCGCAGCCAGCTGCCGGGGCCAGAGGCCTAGATCAGAGGGAAGCGGTGCAGAACCCTGGTGGGATTCTGGGCAGGAAAGAACCTGTGTCGCCCGTACCAACCCCCTCCGTCTCGGAAACTAGTGCACCCTGCCAACGCTGAAGGGGGGGGGGGACCCGGGCGCTGAGCAGGGGGAGCTGTCCACACCACCTCCACACTGCCCTTACTCCCCAGCCCACTGCCAGACTTTTATTTAAAAATAAGTCACTTTTAAAAACCAAACAGAAGAGAATCGGGCCTTATGTTACAGGTGGCCAAGATCTAGAGAATCTCCTTTCAAGAATATAGAATCCGCTGTGGACACAACCCAGAGGCTCCCCTGGGCCCACTGACACCACGGCTGGCCCCAGGTGTGAGCCCCATCACTTCCCGTGACACATTGGAGTAGCTCTTACAGAATTCCGTCCTTCAGGGACGTCCCAAGGGTGCATCTAGCTAAGCCACAGTAAGGAGCCAGTTCAACCCCAAGTCAGCCAAGCTGGTTACTCGAAACCTCTGGTAAAAGTCACTGGTTGATAGAAAGCAGACCCGTCCCCCATGAGCTGAGGTGGGCATGGGTTTCCTCTCAGGATGGTGCACTGGATAGAACTGTTGGCATAAGTACGGTTGATTTTACACTTTATGAATTTCACCTCAATAAAGAAGAAAGGGGAAATACTGGCTTCTTCCATTTCCATGGCTGCTTGTCTCTACAGCTGATGCTACGTTAGCGACCACTTCTGGCTCTCCGATATCTACCACTGACCCTGCCCAAAGAGTGATTTTTCAAGGTTTCAGAGCATTCAGAAATAATATGATTTTTTTCCTCATGCATATTATCCACTTTCTGCTATTTTTCAATAGTGTTTAAAAATATATCTATGTCATCATAAAATTTTTATTCTTAAATTTTCTCCTCTTAGAAAACCAGTTGTGATTAGTCTGCCTTTCTTCTTGTAACATGCACACGTAGGTAAATAAAACTCCAAAATGAAGTTATGGCAAGTGCCAGTAATCACAGGAATGTGTAAGAGTGTTCCAGAACACTAGGGCCCGTGCACCAGGACTTCTCAACACGCCTGGCTTCATTCCCTTGGTGCAGGGAGAGAGAGGGTGGAGCAGGTGGCTCCAGGGATCGCCCCCCCAGAAACATGGAGCCCAGCAGGACCCCTCAGAGCGATCTCTGCACAACCCTGGGCAACATGCCGACACCAGATCCAGGAATACACAGCTTAAAAATGGCCAGGACATCTTCCGGCCTTTGGTCCTCCGGCCGTCCCAGCACAGGGGGACGCTGAAGACAGCAGCCAGTGTGTCCACGGGACGCTGCTCCCTGGCCCCAGAGGGAGCCCAGCAGAATTTATCTGCAAGGAGTTCTGTGTCCAGACCTGCTGTAGCTGCCTGTGAGGGCACCGTCCCAGGGACCGACCTTCGCTTCTCCTCCCTGAGTCCTCTCGGGCTGAGGAGCGGCTGCCCACTGAGCCTTCCCAGAGGATCCGCTGCCACCTGGAGCAGAGGATTGTCCTGAGGCCACAGCGGAGAGTCTGAAGCCGGTGGAAGAGCTGCAAGGAGAGCTCTTGGCAGTCAAGGCATCTGTACCCGAGGTTAGGAGGCCACCCCGGGCCAGGGCAGGACACAGGGCACAACTCCCATGTGTCTTAGTCCATTTCCTGTGGCTGCAATAGGATCCCCAGATCGGGTCACTTTTGGACACCAGAGGTTTACTTAGCTTGTGGCTCTGGAGGCAGGGAAGCCCCAGACCCCAGCACACTGGCAACTTCAAGGGCCTGCACGGGAGAGGGCGCTGGACCCACTCATGTGTCAGGAACCCCAACACTGAGCCCCTCTCCTCACACAGGTCCACTGCTCTGGCCTCGGGACCCAAGCACCTCTTAAAGACCTTGCCTCTTATTACTGCCCCAGTGGAATTGAGGGGCCCAGTGGAAAACAATGTCAGTTCCTAAAAAGCTAAACCCAGAATTACCTTATGATCTACCAAGTCCTCACCTAGTTAGATTGTAAAACACTGGACCCAGGTACCCAAACACAGGCTCTGGGAAAAATGTTCAAAGCAGTACTATTCATGGTAGCCAGGAGGTACAACAACCCAAATGACCATCACTGATAAATGGATAAACAAAATGTGGCCTATGCTCACATTGAAATATTATTCAGCCATAAAAAGAATGAATACTCACTGCAATGTAAACACACCTCAAAAATGCCTTGCTATGTGCAAGAAGCCAGGAAAAAAAAGGTTATATGGCATGACACCAGTGATGTACACGCCTAAAATCAGCAACTCTTCAGAGACAGAGATTGGTGGTTTCTAGCCACTGGGGGGAAGAGGAAGGGGAGTGATCCTGAGAGGTCCAGGACTTTCCCTGGAGTAGTGTAAATACTTAGATATAGGTGGTGGCAACACCATGTTGTACATGTACTAAATGTCACTTAAATACACTGAAAACGGTTAGTTTTGTATTATGTAAATTTTGCATCTTTTTTAAAAAATGAAAGAATATCCCTTTCCAAAAACAAATACATGGAAGGTAGTTCATAAAACTCCATGTGGTTCTGCACACACCAGTGTGGACAGTGTGAAGAAGACCCTACAGAGCAAAACCTGTGTGTCCCTGCAAAGTGGCCGAGAGGTCTTTTTCCTGCAATTCCACCCTCTTCCCACAGACGCAAAGTGGCTGACGACTTCACCGACTGTGGTCATCGCCGTGGCAGAGGCACTGTTGGAACAGCAATCACACAGCCCCGAGACGCTGAAGCACATGTTGACCATCAGAAGCTGTGTGTACCCACGTGTCTGCAGAGAGACACTCTGTCTTCCCTTCCCTGCCACAAAGCAGAAGGTCGATATGAGGGCTGCCGGGGTGTTTTACTCTGAGTGAAAGGGCTGTCGGGAGCCATTAGGGAAAAACCAGCACGCGCACTCCAGGTCCCCCACGTCCACAGCACAGCGCGGGAAATGTCTAGCAGCGCACACTGCCTGTGTCCTGCCCCACGAGCGTCTGAAAACACAGGTGCGTGAGGGGCCTGGGTGCCGTCTTCACCTTTGCAGGAGCCCGCCAGCGAGGGAAGGTCCTTGCAAGGCTCAGAGCGAGGCGCGGGTCCTGTTGGGGGGAGTGCTGGCGGTGGCCTGCGCCCCTCACAGGCTGCATAACGGTGTGCACCTGCACGTTCAGCGAGTCCACGCTGTGCCCTCCACCCAGCGCTGGGCAGCACAGAGATGAGTGTGCTCTGTGTTCGTGTCTGGACTCGGCTCTGTTCTGTCCGTCCTGATGTCCCCGCCTGGCTTCCTTTGATTGGCACTTTTCACCTCAGGCTGAAGCCGTGGTCCTGGAGAAGGCACTTGGGAGGAAGCCTCACCAGGATCAGGAAGGGGGGCTTTGGGTCAACCCGGAGACCCAGCTCAGAGTGGGAGGGACTCTGAGGGCAGAGTCTCCCCAGCCACAGTCCCCAGATGAACAGATAGTCCTGGAAGAGCAGAACTTTGGCTGCTCAGCCCCCAGACCTGCCCCTTCCCCGACGCTCCGGCTCTGGGCCTCTCTGGGTTGCTGCTGTGGGAATTCTAGAGCCAGCTGCCAAGGAGGCTGCAGGTGCCTGAAGGGAGCTAGCGTATCCCAACCGGACAGATCTGGGTGGTCCTCAGAGTCCCCTCCTCAGAACACGTTCCAGGCATTGCTGAAGAAGCTGATCCCCTGGAAATTAGTGACTTTGGTGATGCTATATCCTACCCGGAACCCAAGAGCCGAATGACAGTGGACTCTGAAGGTCATGAACAGTGGGAGACAGTCTGGACAGGAACAGTCAAGAAACAAAGAAATACAGAAAAATGACTGTCCAAAAAAGGCTAGTACCCAGGCCAGCGCTGCTCCCAGAGTCTCCAGGGCTGGCCCTTGTTGGACCTGCGCCAAGGCCTCTGAGCTCTCGGAGCCACTCATGAGATGGCAGTGTCTCTGTGCACCTGTGGCTGTTGTGCACAGGGTGTCAGCTGTGGAGAGCACCTGTTCACATGCCTTAAGTTTGACCTCCAGGGGGCCAAGGTCAGGACATGGGTGTTTCATGCCTATGTGACAGAGCCGGTGCACTATGGCCAGAGTGAACTTGCAGAGTCACACCAGCAGGCATTGCATGTCAGTTCTGGAGAACTCAGCACAGTCCACGCAGCCCCATGAGAGAGGAACTGGAGGCCTGGTCGTGCCTGGTGCACCTTTAGCTCCATGGTTCTGCGCTGCATCCTTTAGCTGTAATGAGCTATAACCACACGGTAGCAGCCTTTTCCAAAGCCCGCACTTCCTGGCAACTCTGGGACCTGAGGGTGGTTTGGGGACCCCAGCATAATGGCCCAAATGCTTTCTTCTCCAATCCAAATCCTAGAGAAATGGGCGTGCTCAAGCTTGGGTTCTTGGGAAGCAGTGCACAGACACAATTAGAGGTGCAGCCCATGTGAGGAACGGGGACCCAGGCAGGAGCGACTGAGGAAGGTGCCTACAAGGTACGGGTGCTGCGCCTCTGCTGCAGGGAGCCCAGAGGACACGGCCTGCGGTGGACCTGGTCCTCTGAGGGTGGGAGTGGCCAGCCCCTCCCAGTCCAGTGACTGCTGCAACATGGCAGCATGGGTGGCCTCTGCCAGGGCCTGCACACTGTCCACAGGGGGACCCTCTCCAGACCAACCCCGCCCCTCAGCAGGGCTGCAGGTCCTTCCTTGAAGAAACCTTGGTTCCTGCCCTCAGGGAATCACAGCCTCGCAGAACACAGACACACAGAAAGACCAGAAGAGCTTGTGACAGCACTGTGGGATTCCCGGAGCCACAGAAGTGGAAAGGCCCTGACCTCCCGCTCAGTGCCACACGCCCTGTCCCCCGTACCGGGGAGCAGAGGCAGCAGAGGAGGAGCAGCTGGCAAGGGCGCCTTGCTGGGAGGAGGAGAGGCGGGCCTCCCAGTGACAGATGGGAGCACCAAGAGAGGGTCCCCATGTGACCTTGGTAATTGGCTCCATGAAGTACACCAGGGTTGAAGGTTCCCATTCCTGGGAGTATCTCGACAGTGATAGAGTCTTTTTCTAAACAAATAACAGGAGTTATCTGTTTGTTAAGGAGTCTGTCTAAAGGATACATCAATCAAATGGTAGATACTGATTAGATAGGTAGATTATATGATAGATATATAGATAGAAGAGTCATATCTCCCAAATCCCTTGCATTAGTCAGGTTCTCCAGAGAAACAGAGCCAACAGTATGTGTGTATATACATGTGGGTGTGCATGAGGTGTGTGTGTGTGTGTGTGTTTAATCGGCACTCAGTAACCAGGCTTCCATATCAGTCGACTCAAACGACCACATATCAAAATAATTTTTGTGTCTAATTAAGCATATACAGACTTTTACCTTGTCATTAATACCTAATCCATGCAGGGTATCAACTTTTCACATTGCATTTGCATTAATTTGGAAGGATGTGCACTCATAAAGATACTGCATCTTTTTACATGAGGACTGAAGCATTAGAAGGAGGCCCTGAACCAATTCACCATGATTCTAGAGGAGGAAAGTGTGTTCATCTAACTAGACCCCCAGGTAGAGGGTGCAGCTGTGGGTATAGATGATGTAGATACAGATACAAATATAGAGAGCCCTGGACTGATTCCCATGATGCTAGGGGATGCACCGTGTGTGTCTACTATAGACCCAGAGGTAGCTGTATGGTACAGCTGCAGATGTAGATGATGGAGATACAGACATGTCTATGAAGAGAGAGAGACGGTGTTTTTACTATGTAGTCACTCACATGGTTATGGAGGCTGAAAAGCTCACGGAGCACAGAGAACAGGAGACCTGATGATCCAGCTCGAACCTGAAAGCAGGAGAGCCTATGTCCCAGCTCTGTAGTCAGCTTGGACGTGTCCCTCTCCCAGGAGGTCAACCTTGTATTCTGACCCTAGGTTTCTGTTTGGGGGGTGGGGGCATCTGCTGTTCTTAGTCCCTCCAGTCACGCGTCAGTCCCACCCAGAAATACCTTCACAGAGACTCCTGGGTGCACTGGTGTCTGTGCCTACTTTCTGGTCCAACCAGCTGTCTGGGGTCGAAATCCCCAGCCAGAGTCTGGTCAAGGGCTTCCATCCATGGTCTTCTTGGGGAAGAAAACTGGGGTAGCCAGGAACACATGAGATGGCCCCTGCTGCGGTCAGACACTGCTGTGGTGTTGTGATTCTGTCCAGCAGCTGGGCATTCTTCCAAGGTCCAGGGGACACAAAGCAGTGACCGTCAGCAGCCCATCATAATCATGCTGTCCCTCTTGTGAGCACGCTTCTGCTGCTGGCCAACCAGAAGGTGTGGGGTCTGTCCTTTGGAGCTCCTGCCCTGCACGCTGCCTCAGCAGACCACCCTTCCTCCACCCTGTGTGCTGAGCATCCATGTCACCCCTGAGCCCTGGGAGGGCAGAGGGCCTCCCCCCTCCTTCCCTCCAGGTTGTCTTTCAGTGGCAGGGCTGCAGTCCTCTCCTGCCCCTCCTGCATCAGCAGGGAGAAGGAGCAAGTAGGAGGAAGCCTTGGACAGCTCCCGCTCCTCATGCTGCAGCCCTGTGCACGACCCTGGAGAGGAGCCTGTGGGAGCCCAGACGCTTAGACATTTGGGTTTGGAAGGAGGTGGCTATGGAGCACATGCTGCAGAGGCAGTCTGTGCCCATCAGGGAGCAAGAGCAGTGGAGAGACTGTCCTTCCAGGCACCCTGGTGGACAGCTCTCTGGTGCCTTTCCTGAGGTTTCTCAGAATCCCCACTGGACAGAATCACAACTCCACAGCAGCGTCTGACCGCAGCAGGGGCCATCACATGTGTTCCTGCTCTCTTGTCCCCTGTTCCCAGCTACCCCAGTTTTTCCCCCAAGAAGACCCTGGACGGAAGCCCTTGACGAGACTCTGGTTGGGGATTTCATCTCAAGACAGCTGGTTGGACCAGAAAATAGGCACAGACACAAGTGCACCCAGAGAATCTTGGACAACCTTATGCAGAGAATCTCCAGAGGCCAACTCTAGGATGTGGTCATTGAGTGAGAGTTTAGAATCTAAGCATCATCAAGTAGTTTACTAACAAGAGTCTGGAGCAAGCCTGACATTACAGAAGACTCAAAAGGCCGTTCCCATGAGCAGAGACGGGAGGAGAGGACCTGAGGCGTGGCAGACACAGATGTGGGATCCCAAAGGCCAGAATCGAGCTGGGGAAGAGAGAGTGGCATTTCCATCTCAAACCTCAGTATGGCTCATGTCTCTTGATGGGGAGTGATCTATAAAACAAATGATTATACCAATTTCTCACTGAAAGCTACTGCGGTTATTGATACAAATCAAATTATCCTGCATAATTTTGATATTTTCCCAGAAAAGTCCTTCTAAAAAGAAACCAGCTGCCTGTCTCTTCCTTGGTGCTAGGTTATTAGCTTTCAGAATTGTCACCACGAAAAATAAAATACTTAAGGCCTCAAGAGCTGCTGTTGATTAAGTCACCAGGTTTCCCACCGGGGCTATCTGCCACTGCACTGCCTTCCTCTTATGGGAGATGAACGTTGTTCAGTGGGAACAGTGAGACGTCTGGTGCTGCGCACAAGCCAGTGCAGGCTTTCTGTGGGTGGCCGGGCACAGGGGAGCTGCTATGCTGGGCAGAATCACACAGTGCAGCTTGATCACCAAGGAGCTGAGGCAGGAGTAGAGCGTCTGCCTGTGTGGCCCAAATTTTGAGAGAACTGGCATCTCGCTCGCAAGAAGCTTGGGAGGCTTTGAGAGCCAAATGCAGTCAAAGAACTCACTGGGCAACAGACAGGCCAGAGCTGTCTATGGGATGCATTTGTGTGTGCTGTGTATACACACATACACCTACTCACCCACCTGACCGCCTATAAACACATGCACACATACAAGATACACACATACGCATAGACCTGCATCTAAAAAACATATGTGTACATATATGTATAAGCACCTGCAAACACACATGTATATGCACATACACATGTATATAAACATGTACATGCACACAGATACACACACATGCATGTAACTGGTACACATAAGCATGTGCACAGAAATATCACATATGCGTGTGCATGCACATACATGCACATATACACACATGACAGGCACCCTAATCTACCTAATGCACATGAGTTCTAGTGGTGGTGGTCACGTTTCACTGCAGAAGTACACGGCCAACTCCCTCAACCTATTACAGTGCCATGTGCTGCATGTTACATGCAAGGTGTACCTTTCTCAGATCCAAAATCATGCTGGATTTCAAAGAGGCAGTTCTCAATGGGAGGGCTATTCAGGGTTATGGACCATAAAGATGCCAGTTCTCTCAAAACTGATCTATAGATTCAATGCAATTCCAATTAAAATCGGCTGTTTTGTAAGTTAGTGAGCAGATTATAAAATGTACGTGAAAACGCAGAGTCCCGAGACATCCCTAAGAAGGACTTTGATGAACCTCGTTACTGAGCATGAAGACATATGGTGGAGTCTGACAGACTGGGACAGTCCTTAGACAATGGACCAACAGAACAGACAGGAAGTTTCACAAACACACAGACCCCATGTGGACACCTGACTTCCCACCAAACTGACACTGCAGAGGGGTGAGGCAAGGACCATCCTTTCCACAGATGATGCTGGCTGTTCAGATATGCACGTGACAAAGCTGGAAAGCTGACTCCCATGCCACCCCCGCAAGAGAAAGCCAGGCCCAGGTGAACTGCAGGCCTGAGGAAGCAGCACTGAACAATGAGCCTCCGACGACTGCAGAGCAGAATGCTCCTACAGCGAGGAGCTGACAAACCAGAACATCAAAAGTACTAAGCAGGAAGGAAAAAAGTCATCAAATTAAGAACTTTTGATAAGGGCTCAGTAGGTAGAGTGCTTCTCACATGCACAAGGCCACAGGTTCAATATCCAGCCCATAAACTAGCAAGCAAACAAACAAAAATTCAGAGAAGAGTGAAGAGACCAAGGGTGCAGCAGAAGACAGCACAGAGACTCATGCAGGCGAGAGATGGCACCAGGACGTGTGCAGCTGGACTTGTGCCTCAGGGAAGCTCCTGCTGAGATAGCTGAAGCCCTGCCAGACACTGGGGAGTGGGGAAGGCCACAGGCAGGGCCTTCAGGGCTGAGGTACAACAATGTGTGCATTCCTGGGTGTCTAAGAATATGGGGCTGATGAAGCCAGTGACCCCCAAATCCCAGCAATTGCAAGGAAAGGACCAACAAACCCCTGCTCTCTCTGGTCTAAGGACCAGGAAAGGGCCACCTAACAGCCCAGAAATCAATAAGCACCACACTTCAGCCAAACACCAGAGAAAAAAGACATCCACCCCCACCATGCCAGCAACTACCCTGGCAAGGCCAGAATGCAGCCCCTGCCTGACACCCCCTCCCCTGTAGTCTCAAATAATGAGCAGAGCCAGAACCTTCTCTCCCGCCAGCCTGTGATGAGGACCTACACATACCACAGTTTTAGCAGAGCCAAGGGAGCCCAGCATCCACCCCACCTGGGGGAGGAAGCAAGGCGCTTCCCACTCCATCTGCAGTGTCAGAGGCAGCCCAGGGGAGAGTTAGGGCTTCCTCACCCCCATGGTAACAGGGACCCCCACAGCTGTCTCCCAGTGACAGAGGCCCCCCACCCCACCTTGGGCGTCAGCAGGCGGGCCTGACGCCCACCCCTGCAAGAACAGGTGCTGCCTCCACTTCTACTTCCACCACGGAGTTGGCATCAGTAGGATGGAGGATTCTATAACCCTCATCCCCTGACGTGACGGGAAGCCTCAGGACCCAATCAGAGTCATCTGTCATTCAAGAACAGCACAGTGTGGAACTCATGGAAACTACAATCAACAGAGGCCAACTCCAGGATGACACAGTCATCTGACAAAGATTCTAACCATCCATGATGAACATGCTTCCTCAAGTCATCACAAATACACCTGAGCTAAATGGAAAAATGCAGAGCCTCAGCAAAGAAACAAAAACAAAAACAACTCAATCAATGGTCAATGACCAATGGCCTCAAAGCAGCATAGAAGAGATGGAAGAGAGAGTCTATAAACTGGAAGATAGAACAAGAGAAATCACCCAATCTGAAAAATGGAAGAAAAACAGACCAAAAACGGATGAACCTTAGAGCCCTGTGAGATTATCACAAAAGACCTAACATTCATGTCATGAGAGTTCGAAAAGGAGAGGAGAAGAGGGTGGGGCTGAGAAAATACTCAAATAAATAATGGCTGAAAACTCCTCAAATGTGGTAAGAGACAAACCTACTGCCCGGAGCTGGACCAAACCCTAAACGGGATAAATCACGACCCATACCAGGCATCATCACAATTAAACTCCTGAAAGCTAAAGACAACGCAATTGGGAAAGCACCTGAAGGAGAGTCCTGCGTGACCTATAGGGAAAGTCGACCTCCACAGGTTTCTCTCTGGAACCCTGCAGGCCTAGGAAAGGGCCTTAAGTGCAGAGAAAGAAAAACGGTCAATTCAGGAGAATCCTGAGATATCCTTGGGAACCAAGAGGACAGAGGCATCCCTGGGGAGGCCAGGAGAGGTTGTGCAGGAGGCCGACTCAGGTAGTGTGGCCGCAGGAGACGGTGAACAGAGACCAAAGACAGACCTAGAACCACGGGGAGGAAGGCACACGCCAGACCCGAGAGAAGCCGGGGCTGGGACAGCGCCGTGGTGAGCGTGGGCGCACGGTGGGCTCCCGTGCTCTGGAGGGGACGCAAGCCTGGCCACTGGCTGACGTGAGTGGGGCACCGTCTGCAGCGTCTGGAGCAGGGCAGCATTATCCAAGGCTATTCCTGAAGGGAAAGCGAGGAACGGGGGATGGGTCAGCGGGAAATGAAAGACGGCAGAGACCACAGAGAGTCTGTTCGTCAGAGCTGAAGAGGAAGGCCACCTCTCCGTAGCTGGAGGGGCCACACAGGCCTGGGTTCCGGGACTTTTATGGGGCAGGCTCAGGAATCAGAGCCGCGAGGGTCCTAATGCGGCTGGTTAGGGGTGGGGTTGGTCTGAGGGAGTGGAAGGCCTTTCTCAGAAATGCCCTTGGGTGGGAAAGAGAAACACTGTCCTTAAAATGGCGGCTGTCACTTAAGACGGCTATCCAGATGCTAAGCACGGACCTTGTGATTCCCAGCGGCCGAGTCCAGGGCCAGGAGACCTGAGGCTTTCTGCACCCTAGCACCCTCGCTGCACAGCACACAGAGGCAGCCTGGACAGCACAGGTCGAGGGACCTCAGCCTGGCCGCCAGTGGCACTTCTGTCCACAGGCAGCCCACGGCGGTCCCAGGGAAGGGCCAGGGTGGTTTCGGGCGGGCTTCCCTCCCTGCGGAGCTCCCTTGAGCTGCAGGGTACACTGGACTTCCTTCTGTGGCTGAACCTGGCCTGAGCTGCAAAGCGCCATTCCTTTCACCTGAGGGACCCTTATACCCAGTGCATTTTCTCACCAGAGTTTATGAATTTAAGCTTGTAATTTTCTTTTTTTTTTTTTTTTTTTGGTACTGGGGATTGAACTCAGGGACACTCAACCTCTGAGCCACATCCCCAGCCCTGTTTTGTATTTTATTTAGAGACAGGGTCTCACTGAGTTGCTTAACACCTCACTGTTGCTGAGGCTGGCCTTGAACTCACGATCCTCCTGTCTTAGCCTCCGGAGCTACTGGGATTTCAGGTGTGCACCACTGTGACCAGCTGAACTTGTATTTTTAACTAGAAAATAAAAAGAAAAAAATTCCCCTTGATGAAATTTCATTTTTAAAAGTTTTTTCCTATTGATTTTTGATATGAGTTTTGTTTACTATAGAAAATGTGGCAAATATAAATTGATATTAATAGAGGACTCTCGTCAGAGTCCACTACAGTTCAACTTTTCTTCCCGACACTCATGTGTCTTTCCTTCTGGTCTTTCTTAGTGTCTGTGCCCCCATGATCTCTCACTGGCCAGTATTTCTGCATCTTGTTTTGTGACTCCTGCTGCTACCTAGCGGGCTGTGCTAATTGTGTGGGCTTGACAGATAGTGACCTACCCCCTGTGCTGTGACCACCCCATGAAGGCTGTGTCTATCTGGGATTCCAGTGTGAGCAGGCTCCACCCAGGGATTAAAGATAGTGTGCGGCTCCCACAACGGGGCAAAAAAGCAAACAAACAAGCAAAAAACAAAGTACAGTGACCTGGTGGGTCTCTTTGAATAGCCCAGTAAAGTCTGCGTTCTTTGAGAACAAAATAGAGGAGTCTAAATATGTAACACGAAGCTAGGCAAACTGCCGCTGTGTCACAGGTGTTTGCATTAATACTGGGAAACATACCTTGAAATGCGTACGGGTGACCCTCCAGCTCTGTGGGAACCCATTCTGAGATCACGTGGCCTCTTGCAGCAGGGGCTGAGTCCAGCTTTCCTGGGTCTCCTCTTCATCCTGTTCATCTGATCTTTGACGCCTTCCTTTCTTTTCTCCGGAGGAAGGAGTTTGACATGTGACTTCATGTTTTTGTGTTAGGGTGATTGGCTGTGCCCCTGGTCTGTGCCACGCTGTGCCGGCTGCAGGCTGAGGCAGGGCAGCACCTCTCCCGAGGCTGTCCTGCACAAAGCACCGGGGAAGGGGCCCAGGCTGTGAGCGGGACCCCTATTCTGGTCCACGCTGCTGCTGTTTAATGGAGCAGTCATTTATACGTTTCAGTGGACAGAATCAAAGGGTGATCTGAATTTATTCCAGGCAATTTCTTCTTTTGTTTTTCTTAATTCATGAGTATTAATATTCTTTAATGAGGAATTTTTATTTTGAGATTTCTTTCTTTCTTTTTGTTAGCTTTCTCTCTCTTCTTTCCCCTTCCCGCCTTTCTGGGAGTGCTGAGCGTTAATGAACAACTCAAAGTGATGAAATATTCACAAAGTGTCTGAGCAACTTTTCATAAAGGAAGAGGAGAGGCCTGGTGCGCACTCTAATGACAGTGGGCATTGCTGTAATTCTATGGTTCTCGTGGAGCA
Source organism: Marmota flaviventris (assembly GCF_047511675.1). NCBI lineage: Eukaryota > Metazoa > Chordata > Mammalia > Rodentia > Sciuridae > Marmota > Marmota flaviventris. The sequence continues at coordinate 937,664 of NC_092513.1, read as the reverse complement.
GCACACAGTCCAGTGATTAGGATGTCAGTTTGATGCCCCGTCTTGCCATCTATTGTCTCTTATAAGGCAGAGTTGACGTGTGACATGATTCCTTGCCACTCCAACATCTCGGCTGAAGAAACGAGGAGAGGAGAGCCGTGGAGGCCCAGAGCCACCAGGTCACGTCAACGGGCTGTGATCATCACTGCGTTCACCACGCGCCTGCTACGGAGTCAGCACTGCCCTGACCACTGCGTGTTCTCCTATTTAATTCCCACCTGCACCTTCTGAAGTCCCCACGACTGTCATCTCTACCCTTGGGAGAAGGAAGCTGAGACTTAGTTAAAACTTGCTCTGGGTCCACACCTGGCAAGGGGGACAGAGAAGAGAGACACCTAGGCATCTTCCCGGGCTTCACTCCTGGGCACGGAGCCCTGTTAGCCCCAGCTTCTGCTCTACCCCCATTCCCCAGCACACTTCTGAGAGAGACCGTGCTCTCTTGTGGGAATTCACTTTCTACAGTAAACATTTTTGTCAAAGATTTTCAGGACAGGAGCTGGGGCTGGGGCTCCTCAGCACCATATGAAAAAGAACTAAATAAAATAAAGATAAAGACATTTTGCAGGGCAGAGAGTGAAGTGTTGTTATTTAAAATACCAAATGTGAGAGGTGCCACTGCAACTAAACCAGAGCGTCCTTCTGTGCAGTGAGGCTCAAATGAAGGGAAGTCGGTCCCGAGTGTGTCTTCTGAAGGACCGGGCAGCTGGTGGCTGTGGTACACCTCGAGAGGACCTGGCCTGAGTGCGTTTTGTGGCCTTTGTCTGACAGCAGGAAGGCTGAACTCCAAGTTCACCTTCATGTGGGCTCTGTGCTCCTGTTGGTCAGACGGCAGGGGTTCAGTGACTGGCCTCTCCAGGTGCTCAGCCCTGGGGTCTTCATTCTAAGTCCTGTTGTGTCTTCCACAACTGTGACATGCCCATTTGGAAACTCTGTAACAACTTGCTATCTTTGGACTCTCTGACACCCCGCAAAAGGGGTTAAGCATTTGCTTTATTCTCTGTCACTATTAAAATCAGAAACACCCAACTTTAGTATAGAAAAATGCATTACAAACTAACGTAGGAAAGTAGGAGGAGAACGTTGGCGTTCTGGTGAGCCGTGACCGTACCTGACACAGCACACAAGCGCATCAGCAGGCCAGGCTGTTTTCCTGCGCTTCGCCACAGTCCGCACATAGACAAGCAGGAGGAAGAGAGAGAGAGTCTCACAACTTAGCTCCACCAACTTTAACCGGGCTCTTCTTCTGGGCAAGACTATTTGGTAGTCACTAGCAAGTACAAAGGAAAATAAAATACAGCTGCTGTCTGCAAGCAGCGAGGAAGCAACTGAGCTGAGCCAATAGCACAGTTAACACGTGGAGTCTCGTGCCAGGCCTCCCACCCACCACCAAGTTCAGAGAGAAAAGGTGTCTAATCAAGAGGTCCCGAAGGCCTTCACGATGTTGATGACCTCTAGAGGAGGCCTGAGTTATGGGTAGCAGAAGGAGAAGAGACCAGAGCAGGCCAGGAGGAAGACCGGTCACTGAACCGCAAGGTGTCCGCGTGCCTGCAGGGTCAGGAACACAGAGGTAGGCCAGGAGCAGAGGGTCTTGCATCTGGGGACTTCCCCCAGAACCCATCAGCAGCCCCTACACCTGTGGCTGGCCCCTTACCACCACTAATCCACATCCCTGCTCCAACCCCCCCCTTCCTCTTTTTCTCCTTCTCCTTCTCCTTCTTCTTTCTGGAAATCTCCTGTAAGTGAATAACTTCACCCAAGTATGCAAGAGTCCTGGGAAGCCTGTCTTTATGAGGGAGACCCAAGGAGCAGAGGGGAGTCAGCTGGACCAAGTCACATGTACAAGAACACACAACGGCACTGCAGACCCTTTGTCCAGGGTGGAGGAGGAGGAGTGGGCACCATGCCGTCTGCACAGCTGTTCAGCCCGGAGAGGAGCTTAGGCAGCTCCCTGAGTCCAAGGGGGTCATCAGTAGAATCTCAACTTGGGAGTGGTGTGCTCAGATTTTCCCTTTGATCTGTAAGTAGTATTAAAGGGCTACATAGAGAGTCAAGGGACAGCTGAGGACAGAGCTCATTAGCTCCCTGGTGACTTCTTGGCCCCAGCAAGTAGAGCCCCAAACCAGCTTGTCCTACCCACAGTGGGCTTTGCTAAACCCTCCATTTTTCCAGTCACTTTTGGCTTTATCTCTTCTCAAAGCTTAAATGTAAAAGAAGAATATGTACTTAAAGTACAGTCAAGAATATTTACAATTGGCTAGTCAAAGATAGAGATTGAGACAATGTGATGATGTGCTGTCTGACATGTAATACTAACCAATTCCTGGCATGAAGCTTTGCTTTTCTGATTTCCATTTATATTGTAGAAGCAGGCAACATCTGGGATAAGTAAACATTGCATTTTCTGTTAGGAAATATCTAAAATGAACATGACAAACCTTTTAGTTTTAAAAAATGAAAGTGGTAGAAACATTTTTTTCATTCTAACATGAAGGAAACTGCTAAATATATCTGCACATTCTTTTATACAATTAATTTGAAAATTTGATTTTGCCTCATATAAACTTGCTCAGCAGTAAACAAACAGATCGAATACTAAACTTTTTGCCTGAATGCTAGAGTAAATAATGACATCAGATGTTAGATGAAAAGAGGATTTTAAAAATGTTTTTATTGAGATATAAATCACATACCGAGGAAGTCATCCATTTAAAGTGTACAACTCAATGGATGTAGTGTATTCACAGAGTCATGGAGCAGTCACTGTAGTCTAATCTTAGGACATTTTCTTCACCCCCAAAGAAGTTCCATATCCATCAGCAGCCACTCCAACCCCTGCTCCACCTCCCTGCCATTGCAGCCACTAATCTACTCTCTATCTCCTCAATTTTCTGTTCTGGACATTCCACCTGAATGCAACTACAGAACATGCAGTCTACGAAAAGACTGTGCTGAGTCGTCATTTGAACAGCTATATCCCTGCAGTAACTATCTCACACTACACTCACGTGGCCACTCCCAACGAGAGGCAACTGCTACCTGTGCTACAGGGCTAGCACCTCTGCTTGAGTGGGGCTCAGCCGAGACCTCATCCACCCTGCACATGCTGTGGGCATGCAGATCCCGATTGTCTCCGACTTCCCACCGAGCATGTCAGAGGCTCATAAGCCTCTGTTAGTTCAACAGTCGCACATGAGTTGTCACATATTGGGAGAGGTTGGCCTGCTGACTTGATTAAAGTGTGCTTATCCGCATATTCCCCCACACATTGACCTCAACATCATGGTTTCCACTACAGTGACCTCTATCACTGAAAGGGATGTCCGCATGGAACTCACTGCTTTGGTCTCATTTCAGAGATATTCTCTTTTACTACATAGATTTCCAAGTGAGAGAAACTTGATCATTCTTGCAAATTCAAGAGAACTGCTTGTTTTCATGATAGCTTAAATTTTTGTTTTAATTTTAATTTAGAGTTTCACCTTAAATAGCACAATTTGTATCAGCACTAAGCCCAACACTTAAAGAATGTTTTCTCATTGCCATTCTCACTCCAGAGGTGAGGAAACTGGGCTCGGGAGGCCTGCTGGTGCCCAGGCAGTATGCAGCAGTCCTGGAGGGCTGCACATTTCTACACCTCACATTCGACTACTCCACCTGCTGCCTGCAGACTCAGGACACTCCAGCTGACACTTGAAACTGTAATTCTCTGCCCCTGCTCTCCTGTGGCTATGCTCCCTTTAAACCAGCACAGAAATGCTGTCCTGCCAGCGGCTCAGGAGAAAGGAGAGGCCACTTTGGCCTCCCTCACTCCCTATAGGCCACCCAGCCTGGCCCTGTGGACAGCCAGATGGACTGCCCCTCTTACGACTGTTGGCCTGTGTGGTAGCCAACAACCATCACACCACCTGTAGGAAAGCAGGAGGCGGCAGGAAGGCAGACTCTGCGCTCACTCGTTCTTCAACAGGCATTTGCTGGGCATTTCCTAGATGCCAGGCATGTGAGGAACATGTGAGGAACCCTCCTGTGTCGATGGATTCTCCAGAACAGATCTGTGAGCTTTCATGGCTCTCCCAACAGAGACGGCCAGCTGTGCACACTTGGCCCGAGCCTTCTATGCCAGAAGAACATGCAGCACTCATCCAGGGAGGGGGGCTCCATGCAGCATGCATCTGGGGTGAACAGGGGTTCCATGCAGTGGCCATCTGGGGTGGAGGGTTCTAAAATGAACATGAATTGTTCTTAGGTGGGAAGGAAATCTTTTTTTTTTTTTTTTTAAGTAAAAACACTAACACATGCCTTTTTTCCCCTTTCCTCAAATTCTGTGCTCTCTTCTCATGGGCAATGTATAGTTTATGGTTTTCAGGGGTGAGCTTCTCTAAAGTTTTCTTTCTGAAGCCATGTGATTAAGTTGTAGACTTTGCAGAAAATAACACTCTGAGATCTGGTCCTGCCTTCCAGGTGTGGTAGGAATCAGATCATGGTGCCAAGACAGGATTCAGAGAAGGGCAGGAGTGTCCTGTGCTCAGGTGCTCCCCTCACCACGATGCCATGGCGGCTGGGTCGCAGCTCAGTGCAGCCTCAGTGGGTGCTGCAACCAGGAAGGCACAGAAGGCAGGCTTTTCTTTTGGAAAACAGACACGGACACAGGTAATCAAGACCTGTGCTTCTCCGCCCAGTCCTGTTAGTCTCAACTTAAACTAAGATTTTCACAATATGAAATTTGCATGGAAACTGTCTTCAGCGTAATAGGTGCAAGTAATTTATCTGATAAAAGAATGTCAACAGCAAGTACAGTATAATTTGTGTGGTGATAAATTGTACCTGTCCTTCCCAGGAAGAAAGGACACTGCTGTGCTTGGAATGGACAGGGTAGGGTCAGGCATAAGCACTTGTGTTCCACATGCATCTCCCAGAAGCATCACTCTGTCCTTTCAAAGGTAGACGCAAATTATACCTAATAAAGTTATTATAAATAATTGCTGCCTCTCCTCTCCTGCATGTTCTGGGAGTCTGGGCTGGAAGAGGCAGTTATGAAGGAGACACCTATAAATTATGAATTAGGAGACGTCTGATAAAGCGGTCCTAATTTCCACTCAAGTCAGAGACGTGTTTTCAAAGACTAATAGTATCAGTTATGAAAAGGGAGGTCAAATCGACTCAGAGCTTTAGCCAGCAGGGGTGAGAAATACCACATCCAGCATGTCCTTAAGACCCCTGCAGCACTGCAGAGGCGTGCTGGAAGGTCAGGAGAGGCAAATGAGGTGGGGTTTATTTTTCACAGGACAATGGCTAGGAAAAATAGGAGACTTAAGTGTCATGGGGAAAGCAGCTACATGTGGTATTACAGGGAGAGACGCCTCATGGCGCAGTGGAGGACCACTCTGCAACACTACCTGCTGAGAATCCTAGCACAGGTCAGTACTCAGCCCAGTGGGGGAGTGGGACAGGGAATGAATTCACACCCGGCTCCCACAGCATCTTCCCACCTGACAAGACAAACTGGCCAGCAGGAAATAGCTCAGGCAGGTGTTGCAGGTAGGCTCAGGGTGGGGTCGGAGGGAAGCCTCCTCCCAGGGACGGTGCTGGCCAGTAGCCTGATGCTCTGTTCATACCAGCTCTGAGTTCAGGGAGCATGACCCCACTCAGCTCTCATCATCTGCCAGCAGGTGACAGGCCCAGGTAGAAGCTGCATGTGAGGCAAGGCCAAGATAGGAGCAGGTTATAGGCTGCTTCCAGGAGGTTGGTCTCAGGCACAGGAGCCTGTGTTGAGATAAGCCCAGGAGTGGGGACCTGGGAAGAGAGCAAGGCTGGCTGACTGAGAGCTGGCCCAGAGAAGGGGCTGGGAATGATAGAAGAGAGCAAGCCACGTGCACTGGCCTACATTATAATCAGGGCTGTGAAACAGGCTGCCTTGGAAATGGTCACAGAGACCCATAAGTGACTGACCCACAGCCAGCTAGGTTGCCAGCTTACCCAGAGGTGTAAGTAGTCCAACTCTGCAACAGAGGCCCAGGTGGCCTCTGCTGCACAGTGGACTACAGCTAAAAGGGTTAGTTAGTTAGTTAGCCTCAGCTTTAACTAACTGGACATCTAAAGTGGTTAGGACTGTAGGTCTCGTGTTAGAGGTGTGTGTGTGTGTGTGTGTGTGTGTGTGTGTATTTGCGCTTCTTTGTGATACTGGGTATTGAACCCAGAAGTGTTCTACCTCTAAACTATATCCACAGCCCTTCTTTTTATATTTTATTTTGAGATAAGGTCTCAATAAGTTGCCCAGGCTGGTCTTGAAGTTGCAATCCTTCCACCTCAGCCTCCTGGGATCACAGGCGTGGCCACAGTGCCTGGTTTGTGTTATATCTCTCATGTCATCTCCCTCCCTTTCTCCCTCTCTCCCTGAGAGATGGACTCAGATCCAAGGTGGGCCCAGATCTTTGTCTGCAACTAGGCTTCTACCTAATGGCACCCTAGGCCTCTGCTGCCATGTCAGTAATGGTACAAGCCAGAATTTGGCCTGTTATTCTTTTGGCACTTTTTAATAAAAATATGAAAAAAATTTTATGAAAAGCACAGAGATTTCTAAATGTCAGGTGCCAAGATTATTATCTTCAAGTGTCATCTGCAGCAAGATTGGAAAGAACATGAGAGCCAAGCCAAATGTGCAGTCCTGGCTGCCACCCTGCCTCCTCCCTAGTTGTCCCACCCTGGACAGAATCACCAGGACAGCTGTACCAGATCCCTGCCTTGGTGGCATCCCCTGCTGCCCAGAGCTGTGTGTTGGGCATTTGCTACTCACTGACTCCAGGAGAGACCCTCAGGAGAGACCCACATCCACTGGAGCCTTTCCAGGCTTGGGGAGGCGCCATATGCCCTGAGACCCAGCATGGCCCAAGGGGAGATCAGGACCCAGGACGGAGGGAAGGCTGCCTGTCCAGCCACAGGATGTCATTGTGGCATTTGCTGTTGCAGTCATGGTGAAGAACTTTGCCTCGGTGCAGAGCCCTGCTTCGGGGTCTGAACTCCTTCCTGCTGTCTTTATCCAGGACCTGCTGCCTAGTGTGGCTTTTGTGGCTTCCAGCACCAGGTCACAGAGTGTTATGGCAGTGATGGGACCCAGGAGCTAGGCTGGCCCAGGAACACCTTAGGAGGGGCTTTGCCTCCTAGGCTGGTAGCTACAGGGGTCATGGGTATCGGCTTTTGAACTGATCCAGTCTAAATCCTGAATGGAGCTAGAAGAGACCCAAGAACACACAGGCCTCTTCTTCAAGTTCATGTGCAAAACCATGGTCTTCCATATCCACCTGTGATACAGCGCTGCAAGTGCCCAGATAGCAACATCAGGTTGGCTTTGGCAGGAGTCTCCCAGATATGAGAGGAAGGGTTCCCTCCAGGAAGGCAGCTCCTCCAGAACCCAGAGGAGCCTCATTTGGGCCTAGAGCCCTGCTCTACATCGTGCTGGTGGCTCAGGCACCTGCACAGAGGATGCGGGAGGATGGGCTCCTGTCTCTGTCCAGTTCTGCATGGGCCAGGGGAGCCAAGGCAGTCTAGCACTCTGTCCTGGCAGAGACAAAAGTTTTGGCTTTTTGTCCCTCTGCTCTCTTTAGAACTTAGACATGGATCCAGCAAGGGTTGGGCTGTGGGCCATGTCACCAACCCTGTGCTGACTCAGTTGAGTCCCGAAGAACCAGGACTTTCTTTTGGGCTAAGCTCCCAGTGATGGCTTCCTTCTCTTCTTTGCCTTGTGGGCCCTGTTCATTGAGATATTTGTCTGCCATTTAAACTGGACCATTCCACGGTTTCAGTACATTCACATAGTTATGCAGTCATTCCATGCAGCTTTATGACACTACCCCTGATCGGCCGACCCCCAGCACTGCAGGAACCACTTCCTGCGCCCTGGCAACCACTGGCCCATTTTGTCTCTATGGCTTTTCCTAGTCTGGACTTTTAATGTAAAGAGGCAGCTATGACATGTGGCCTTTGGTGGCAGGCCTCCTTCATACAGTGTGACATTTTAAGCATGCCTTGTCCTTGTTCCTTTTCATTATCAAGTGACACTCTGCTGTAGGGTAAATCACAGTCCACTAGCAGTGGAGAGATATCTTGGCTCTTCCCACCTTTAGCTATTGTGAATAGTGCTGAGAGCATTCCTGCGGGGTTTCTGGGTGGGTTTTCTTTCTCTTGAGTAAATGTCTAGGTGTGAAATTGCTGGGTCAGATGGTAACTCCACATTTAACTTTCTGAGGAAATGTGAGACTGTTTGCCACAGCGAGTCCACAGTTCACTCAGTTCCCTTGTAAATAGACTTCCTAGCCCCACTCGATCCAAACTGTGGAAGTGTCCAGGCATGTCCAAGTCCCACCAGGCTTGAGCGAGTGTTGTCAGTCATGACCGCAGTACGTACTGGAGGGGCTCGGGAGGACCCCTGTGCCTTCCTACTTCACCAGGCCTGTGCCTTTCTATCTCTCAAGCACTGCTTCCTTGTTTATTTCACACCACATCAGACTTTGCAACTCAAAATGTCTGTCTGACTGACTTGAGCTAGCGTGTGGGTGAGCAGCTCACCTGCCTACCCGAGGTCCAGCTGCGGAGAGAGTGCAGGTTATCTGCAGGAAGGAGTGGGGTGACGCCTGGTAGAAGAGGGAATGTTAGGTGGTCCATTATCTTCCATCCACCTGCAAACCCCACTTAAAAATATAAAGGGCTTGTTTGAGGGGCAAACCCACCAGGGGGAAGAGAATGGATGAGGACACACAGCAACAGTGTTTTGAAAGCACACAGCAGGCCATGAGACGCGTCGACTCGGCAGTCCTGGGAAGGCTGAGTGCCAGCCAGCAGTGGGAAAGCAGGAACGCTGAGAACACAGCCTGAGCCCAGGGCGCACTACAGAGGGGCACAAAAGTGGGGTGAAGATTCTATCGAGTCAGCTGCTCCAAGTGAGGGGGGCATGATGGTCCCAACGTGAGGCTCCAGAGCCTTCTAGAACAAGTCCCCACAAACTGGGTGACTTGAAAGTGCACAAGTGTATTCCCTTTATAGTCCTGGAGACCAGAAGTTTTAAATCAAGTTGGGTGTAGGGTACCCACCTGTTATCCCAGCGACTCAGAAAGACTGAAGTAGGAGGACCGTAAATTCAAGGTCAGCCTGGGCAACTTAGCATGACCTTGTTTCAAAACAAAAAAATGGTAAAGAGGAGTGGGTGGTAGCTCAGTGGTAAAGTGTGCCTGGGGTTGTTCCCCAGTATTGCAAAAATGAAAAGAAACTCAAGCTGAGGCAGAGCTGTGCTCCTCCCACAGGCACTAGAGAGGACCCTCGCTGTCCCTCTGGATTCTGAGGGCTCCGGGCTTCCTTGCTTCGGGCACCTCAGCCCCACCTCCCCACCCCGTTGCTGCCTCCGAGTTCACATGGCAATTGCCTCTGTTGTCTTTATAAGGAAGCTGATTGAACTGTGGGTCCAACCAGATGATCCAAGATGACCAGGCCTTGAGACCCTTAACTGAGTCAAAGCCCCCTTTTCCAGAGAAGGTTCAAGGTTCCGGGGGTGAGGTGTTAATATCCTTTTGGGTTCATCATTTGGCTTGTTATACCGAGAAAATGCCCCAGATGCAGACCACTGCCATCTTGAGGACACTAGATTCCAGGGCAGAAGCTGTAGAGAGCATCACGAAGGTGTAGACAGTGGACGGAACCCAGGGCTTCCACCCTGCTAGGCGAGCACACTGTCCCTGAGCTACACCCCTAGCCCCAAAAGACCATTCTTTAAGCCCAAGGTGGTGCTTTCTACAGCGGCACCGAAGGCAGGAAAGGCAACGCCTTATCCACAGTGCTAAGGTCTGAATGTCTCTCAAATTCATGCGTTGAAACTTGATCCCCATTGTGATAGAATCAGGAGGTGGACCATTCAGGTGATCACGTCAAGAGGGCAGAGCCCTCACTGATGGGCTGATGGAGTGAGTTAGCTCTCCTGTTCCCGTGTGAGGACCAGCCCTCTCCCTTTGGCTCTTTTTGCCCCTTTGCAAGAAGTCCCTCCCACAGACCACCTGCTGGTGCCTTGGTCTTGGACTTCCCAGTCTGCAGAATGTGAGAAACATGTTCCTGTTGTTTAAAAATCACCTAGTTTATGGTATTTTGCTACAGCAGAACAGACAACAGAGACCGAGTAATTTCCCGTCGCAGTGAGCACCACACTGCGTCTCCAGGACGGAAGCCGTCCAACATGACCGCTCTGCCTCCAGACCTGAACACCTCAGAAATGGGCCACCGCAAGGGTGTAGCTGGGTGCTCTGCTGGGAGCTCCAAACAGGCTGCAGGCGGTGGAGCTCCTGCTACAGGGTCCATTGTCAACCTCACGCTTGATGAAGGCCACTTTGTTCATAAGTCCATCAGGCAAGGTCAGAGAGTGGTGGCTATCTTACCTGCGTCCACAGGCCCTTCCTCTCATGAGCCTTCACACGGGACACAAGCATCTTCACATGCAGGAAGGTCCACCCCCAGGCCTCCTTATCACCAGTTTTCAACGTGTTTCTTCCAAATTTTGACCACCTGGCCACTGTGCAGTCAACATGGAGACCTCTGCCATCTCTTGGGATTCTGCTCACTGGAGGATTTTCTACCACTGCTGACTTTAGTGGACATCCTTGAGTGAGAACCAGTGCTGTGGGCACTGCCTCTGTGTGCCGCCCACTTAGCGCAGCGTGAAGGGCCATTGAGGGACAAGGCAATCAGTCATCAGGAATACCCACAGGCCCAAGTGTGGGCTGTGAGCAATTGTGCTGCTGTTCAAACCAACACCTGTGATTCCAGGACCCACTCCAGCATGATCTTGGGCTGTCCATCTGTATGTGACAATGGGTGCTACTGTGAGCAGCCAGCTATAGATACTAGTTGTCAGTGGACCTTTATTTATTTATTTATTTACTTTTATGTTGTGCTGAGGATCAAACCCAGTGCCTCACACATGCCAGGCAAGGGCTCTATCCCCAAGCCACAACCCTAGCCCCGAACACCCAGCTTTTGATCCAGTGGGTCAGACAGCCCCCACATTGTGGAGGGCAGATCAAGTCACAAGGGCTTGGTCCCCTAAGGGCAGGAACTAGAAATTTTTCCTTAACAGAGTAGTTGAAGTGGGGCATGGGGGCACTCACCTGTAATTCCAGCTACTCAGGAGGCTGAGCCAGGAAGATCACAAGTTCAAGGTCAGCCTGGGAATCTTAGAGAGAACCTGTTTCAAAATATATGTATGTATGTATGTATGTGTGTGTGTGTGTGTGTGTGTGTGTGTGTATATATATATATATATATATATATATATATATATATATATATATTTTAGGCTTGGGGTGATGTAGCTTAGTGGTGAAGTTCCCAGGTTCAAATCCCAGCACCACAAAAGAAAAAGAAAACTAATTTTTTGTTAAAGATTTCACAATTTTGCTCCAACTCTGAAAGGTCTGTTCTGCTATTCATCCAAAAATTGACATTATTCCCATCTGCCACAAGCTTCAGGCCCCATGGAGTGCACTTGGTCACATGGCCTTCATTACAGAAGGGCTGGCTCTGTAGGCTGGCCTTCTTCAGTAGTTCTGGCCAAAATTCAACATTACTGGCTTATTAAATGACTTGGAATATGAGGCAAGGTGGCAAGCCCAAATGTGGGCATGCTGCCTTCAGAGGCCTAATTGGCTGAGTAGTAGTTACACCTGTTTCCAGTAGTACACAGGAGCCAGTACAGCAGTGCCAGTGGTTGGGTGAGGGAAAGGAAAAAGGGTTCACATTGCAGCTGCTGATAGGGTGAGGGGCTGGAGCGCACAGTGTCACTTGTTGGGTGGGGTGAGGGGCTGGTGTTAACATTCTTAGTGTTTGCATTTGGCAGAGTCAAAGATAGTCACTTGTCAATTTCAAGGGCCTTGACAACACGTTAATGGAGTGGTCTGTGTTCAAATTGCATAGTTACCAGCCGAGGAACAAACTGGTAATCAGAAACTGGGAGGAGCAAACTTTCATTTATATTTTATTAATAATGAATGTTTAAAATGAACACGTAATACACACAGACTTCAGTCCCTAGGTCCTTCATGTCTAGATGTTCATGTTGAGCACAGTTCTCAAATACATGGTCATAATAGATATACAAGTTATAAAAATGGAATACCATGGAAAGATATTACAAAGCAACAAAGCTAACAGACTGGAAACAGATGTGAGAGAGGCGTCACCTTGAAAGCGAGATGGCCTCATTCCAGAACCTAAGGATAGGCTGTCCTGCTTGAGAGAAGGATGACAAACACACAACGAATCAACCAACATATCCATCCAATTACATATGCTATTATTGGGATAGAGTCTGAGGTTGTACCTGAAGGATTCTTACATTGAACTTTAAACTACTTTATAAATTATTAAGAGAATGTAAACTTAATCTGACACTGATGTTTTAGAGGTGGGGCTTTTGGAGGGTGGTTTAGGATTAAATGAGGTCATCAGGGTCGGTAAAGCCTGCACAATTGAGTTCTTTTGACTTCATAGGAAAAGGGTGAGAGGCCAGAACACAGACACATGTCGCAAGCCATCCATGGGCTGTGCTTGAGCATGTGCATCTGAGCATATGAGGGGACTGGTCTGGTGTTGCTTGTTTATTGGGCTGCGCGACACAGTGTGCTTTTTCTCTCCCTCTGCCTGTGATCCCACACAGCATCTGAGATGGGTGTGACTTGCCAAGTTGTCAGTCAATCTGCTGACCACAAGACATCACCAACCAAGACTCCACCCTTTGATACCCAATCCCTTGCCTTATTTGAGTGAACTTTCTATCAAATGTCCTTTCCCCAATAAATAGAGGGGTTCAGGGTGTGCTTGCTCTCTTCCTTGCCTCTCTTGCTCCCCTTGCCCTCTTTCCAGTGTGGGAGCTGATCTTTGAGGTCGCAGAGCCATCTCTGACCCAGCAATTAAGAAAAAGGTATTTTCATGTGTGTATGGTTTCCTTAGTTATTGATACAGCCAGCTCCTTGAACCCAGCACATCTTGTCAGCCTGGCCAGCTGGCAACAGACACACAGGCATACTTCATCTACACCATGTGAATCCCTGTACCAACTTGGGGATGCCAGTGAGGACATCAGCAGATGCAGGCCCTCAGAACTTTGAGCTAAATAAATATCCCCCTTTAAAATAGTTACCCAGCACTAAGTATGTCATTACAGTAATGAAACACAGATGAATATGTCAACCAACCAACCAACCAACTAATCAATCACATAAAATTGCTTCTAACGATTGCCTAGGGCTTTTTAGCAGGCTGTGGACCTAGGGGTGGGAAGATGTAGACTCACTACTAAAAAACAAGAATGAACTCAGTTGCCTGCAAAAAAACTCAGTTGCCTGAAACTACCATTAATTGCCTAACACTGAGGGCCTTCAGATGCCCCACTACTGAATCCAAGCCTTTGCCCCAGAGGAAAACAGAAAGTGGGGTCAGACACAAATGCAGCTTACAGGAAAGTTCAGACTCAAGGTATAAATAATAGTATTAGTACTTTTCCAAGACATGGTTAGCATAATAGTCTTGACCAATAGCCTTGACCCAAGAGTTATGTAAACCCCTAGACTACTATACCATGTGGCAACCTGCTATTGGGATCCTTTGCCCTGTGGGAGTTATCTTCTTAAATTGTACACCTTTCACTCCTGCCTTCTGTTATTATCCGTGGAGTTCATTCTTCAAATTTGCACCAGAACCCAGAAAGAAATTGGCGGTGAGCAGCTAGGGTCTGCTGTGGCACTGGAGGGCATAACCCACCATTAAGAGCTGCAACATGCCACTTGATAGTTGTGGGGAAGAATCTGGCTTTGCTGCCTGCAACTTTCAGAGCTGATGCTGGCAGGCATCCCCTGTTGTGATTAGCTGCTCACAATAAAATGGGCTTTCTGGGCTGCAGAAGCCTATAGCATACGCAGACCCCACCCACAAGCAGAAACAGAAAATCTAATTTCATTTCAAACTCTGATTTCAATAGGACTGAGTTCAGAACTGAAAATACAAATAACAGCGACACTACCAAACAGGGAGCTGTGAGGAGGGGTGTTATGGTTTAGATGTGGTGTCCCTCAAAAGCTCACTGTGAGACAATGCAAGGTTTGGAGAAATGATTGAATCACAGCCTTAATCTAATCAGTGAATGGATCCCTGATGGGATTAACCTGAGTGGTAATGGGGTAGGTGAGGTGTGGTTGGAGGAAGTGCTTCATTGGGGATGTGGCTGTGGGGTATTTATTTTGTATCTGGAGATGGAAGTCTCTTTTCCTGTTTCTGATCATTATATGAGCTGCTTCCCGCTGTCACACTCTTCTACCATGTTCTGCCTCACCTTGATCCCCAAGGAATGGAGCCAGCCTTCTATGGACTAAGACCTCTGAAACTGTGAGCTTTTAAACTTTTCTTCCCTAAAATTGTTCTGGTCAGATCTTTTAGTCACAGCAGCAAAAAAGCTAAAACAAGGTGACAAGGAAGAACAGCATAATGGATCAAAGAACAATTCTCTCTCACAAAGGCAAATGGGGACAATATTCAGAAAGGATATTTATTTGTAAACCTGGAACAAGGGAACCTTCCTGCCGTCAACTGTTTTAGCAGGAGTTCAAGTGGATGGAAAGTTTCATAAAGTAAGGACGTACTAAAACTTCCACTAAGATGGGAGTTTTGGAAGTATGTGAGATGTTCTAATGGGTCTTCAAGTATATTCAGTTCTTGGTTGAAAAGGGCAAATGAGCAGTCTGGAATGTTCAGAGCAATGGATAGACTAGGCCATGGGATACCCAAATAGCCAGTAAACATTACTTCTCCATTTGTATGCACTTCTGGAAGAGATCAGCATTTGAGTCCTGGGGCTAAGTAGAGCAGACCGCCCTCTCTCCATGTGGGTGGGAATCATCCCGTGCACTGACAGCCCAGGAAGGTTGAATCAGCTGTGCCTGTCTGAGCTGCAAACTGATATTTCTTGCCTTTGGAGCTCCTGGTTCTTGGCCTGCTGGAATCTATACCCCTGGCTTTCCTAGGTCTCTAGCAGGTAGCTCGTGGTCTGGTTCTCTTTAGAAAACCCCAGCACAGTGTCCTTGTGAGAAGTGACTGCCATGGCTTGCAGGGTCTCAGAGGGCACCTCTCTTCAAGCTCCCCTGGAACACTAAAGACAATGGCTTGCTGGAGTGGGAGAGGGTTCACGAACACCTACAGGTCCTACTGTTCTTGATTTTGGAATATAAAGCCCGTTCACTAAACACAGATAGCTTAAAAATAAGACCATACGCTAGGTCAAGAAGTAAACCTCAACTTCAAAACAGGAAAACAAATCAGACCCAAATTTTAAGTTAGAAATTAATAACGTGTTTAAATAAAAACTAACAAGAAAACGGCAAAGCTCTTGACTCTTTGAAGAATTAACTGTTCCTTCATGGAAAGTAATTTAAGGTGATAAAATCTAGCCAAATTTTTTTCTTAACGGTAGGAGAGAACTAAATAAGTTTGCATGGAGAAAAGCCTGAGAACTGAATGAAGTGGGAATCAAAGATGAAAGGAACTCAAAGAACGGGGGAACCAGGGGAGAAGACCGAACACCCGAGCAGAAGGGGGCGCGGGGCGCTGGAGGCAGGGGCTGGGGAGGCCCCGGGAGGCCAGGCCAGCCGCGCCCTGCAGTCTCAACGCTGGCCGAGCCCGGCGCAGGAGCCGGGTACCGGGCTGGGCCTGCCCGGCAGGTAGCCTCCGCGTGATTCTCGCGAGCGGCGGGGACCCCGCCCCTGCAGCCGGGCTTCCCGGACACCGGTGTACACGCCTCCCACACAGGTTGGGCTTCTGCGCGAGACCGGGGAGAGCGCCCGCTCGCTCCCGGAAGACAGCCAGCACGCACGCGCAGCTGCGCACGGCCAGGGACGCCACGCCTCCG
Source organism: Marmota flaviventris (assembly GCF_047511675.1). Classification (NCBI taxonomy): domain Eukaryota; kingdom Metazoa; phylum Chordata; class Mammalia; order Rodentia; family Sciuridae; genus Marmota; species Marmota flaviventris. Next base: position 921,700 of record NC_092513.1, on the reverse strand, counting down.
CGACGCGGCTCCAACGCCTGGCAGCGTCCAGGCCCGGCGCGCGACGGGGGCGGAGCCTCACACGGCCACGCCCCGCCGCTCAATGACGCCATCGGGCGGCGACCGCGGCGGGGCCGGGAGGCGCACTGAGCCGCCTCGGACAGGGCTGGGGCTGAGGGACGAGGGCGGGGAAAGAGTCGCCAAGTCGCCGCGGAGAACGGGGCGGGCTGGTGGAAACATGGCGGACCAGATCCCTCTGTATCCGGTGCGCAGCGCAGCGGCGGCCGGCCACAAGCGCGCGGCCTACTACAGCGCCGCGGGGCCCGGGCCGGGGGCCGATCGGCGCGGCAGGTAACTGCGCGGCCCGACCCTCCGCGCCGCACTGGCGGGGCCGGCTTCGGGCCCGGCGCCTCCGCGGCGGCGAGCGGCCGCCCTCCCGGCGAGCCCGAAACTTAGTTGAGAGTCGCAGAGGCCGCTGCTCCTTCTGCGCTGGGCGCGAGGGGCCCGCGGAGCGCTCGCTGGCGCCGAGCGTGGCCGTCGGGAGCGCGGAAGGGAAGTGGAGGCGCGGAACGGTTAAGTAGCTGACGGGGCCGCCGCTGCGCGGCCGGGAGGACGTGTGTGACCGGGGGGCGAGCCGGGCTCTTCGCAGGCTCCTCGCGGGGCTGCCTCCACGCCGCTCAGGATCGCTCCCTTCTCGCGCCACGGAAGTGAGCTGTTGTAAAGGAAGAGGCGTAAAGACTGCAGTTTTACAAAATAAACTTCCAGCTATCAAAATTTTATTTATTGCAGAGGTATTGAAGAAATAACCCATGATGCGCGGAGGAAAAAAATACGGATTTTACCCCATATCATATCTTAGCCATTTTTCTTCAGAATTTCAGCTTTGCAGTTCTTTTTTGACTGAGACTAACATGCAATCAGAAGAGTTCATGTTATGTAATGGGAGAGCTGAATTCGCCCCTGGTCTGTTTATTCACTAGTCATTTCATCTTAGGCACCTTAAACTTCCCTCGTTTGTAAAACGATGGATAATATTTTTCTCACGGAGGATGTTGAGTTTTACAGGAGAACCAATAAAAGCTGTCCTTTTTCAAGGTGCTTTCCTGGAAGTGGGTTCTCCAGAGCTGTCATTTCTTCTTTCCCACTCTTAGCTTTAAGAGTGATTGCATTAGTAATTGTCTAAGCATTTAATTTTAGGATATAAATATTTGGAAGTATGCCAGCTTTCAAAACAAGGTTTTCATCACATCTTGAGTCTATCAGTTTTCATTTTATGTCATTTGGTGCATACACATCCAGAATTTCGTGTCTTGCGTATGTGTTGACCTTTTTTATTGTTATGTACCATTCCTTTCATAATTTTCTTTCGCTCTTAAATCTACTAGGTATTAGAGTAGTACTCATGCACTTTTGAATTAATGTTTGCATAGTGCCAGCTTTCAGTCTACACACTTTGTTCAACTTGAGGTGAAGTTTCTTGTTGGGTCATGGTTTTTATCCATAAAGTAATTATTGATACATTAGGACTAAGTGTGGCATTGTTCTGTTTCTTCTGATTTCTCATTTCCTTGTGTTTCTCTTTCCTATCTTCTTTTGGGTTACTTGAACAATTTTTGGTATATGTACAGTGTTTTGAGTGTAGATCTTTGTATGGTTTTCAGGTGTTTGCTCTGGCTATCACCGTATGCATTCAACTTACTGCTATGATGTGTTTTTATCACCATTTTACCTATTCTTCCATTCAGGGTTAGCATTTGGCCACCTGTTTAGACTTAGCATATGGGTCTTGGCTTACATTTGTGGTTTGTAGTTCTAATGACAGTGTGTGGTGCATTTTGGACTGCTTCAGTTTAGGTGGTGTCATTGGTCTCTCTTGTGTTGCATGATGGGGAAGAGTGATTTCCCCAGGCCTAGTGTCTCTTGGTAAGAGTTGAGAGTGTCGGGCTCCATGGTGAGGCACTGGATGTGGTTGTGTCCCCTCCACATGTGCCACCTGGCTGTACTGGTGTCTCTGAGTAGGAGGCAGGAGTCTGAGCACCCCTATTGCAGAGGCTTTCCATGGCAGAATCCTGCTTGGTGGTGCTCCCTGCCTGCCCTGGAGTCTTGGAGTAGGGCAAGGCGTGGGGGAGGGAGGTGCTGTAAAAGAGGCTTCTTGGACTGGGCTTCTTGGTTGATGGGTAGCACTTGTCAGTGCTACTTGGCTGTCTCACTGGTGGGAGAGAGGAATCTCAGGGTTTCAGGACACAGAGGTTTCCAGGACTAGCTGGTTGTTGTGGCATGGTTCCCTTGCTGGTGCCTACATCCCTCAGCATCCCTGGTGGGAGAGAGCAGCCTCAGGCTCCCCCATATGACATTCCTTGGCTGCTTACCAGTTTCTAGCTGGTGATGCTCTACTCTCATGATACTGTGGTCCTGTTCTATTGGGGTGTGGGGAACGAGCTTTCTTGGCTCCCTTCTCTAGCATGGTTGAAGTTAGGGGACACTGGGCCTGTGGTGCTTTATTCTGTTGTGGGGAGAACACATGAGAGACAGGACGCTGTTGCTTCAGCCTAGGTCTCCAGCCAGCCTGCCTTCCTCTCACTGCTGTGGTCATGGCACTTTTCAGAACTCTCATTTGTGTCTTGCTTTGTTCCAGTTTATTTATTTACAGTTGGACTTATTGGGGAGTGTCAGGGAGAAATGCCATTTTGTCTGGACCAGAAATTATGCTTCTGTGTTATTTTTTGAAATTGGGTTGGTTTTATTTTATCATGATATGCATATGGTTTTATTTTATCATGATACACGTATAGTTTAAAAATAAAGTGGTGCTAAAAGGCTTATAATAAAACATTATAATTGCTCCATTTACTCAGTTGCCCTCACCCTATTTTTTTTTAACCCCAGTGGCAGTTACTTGGGACCCTTGTAGCTGGTGTTTTCTTTTCTTTTTTTTTTTTTTTTTTGGTATCGGGGATTGAACTCAGGGGCACTCAACCACTGAGCCACATCCCCAGCCCTGTTTTGTTTTTTATTTAGAGTCAGGGTCTGATTGAGTTGCTTAGCGCCTTGCTTTTGCTGAGACTAGCTTTCAACTCATGATCCTCCTGCCTCAGCCTCCCAAGCTGCTGGATTTATAGGTGTGCTCTAGCTGTTTCTTAAAGCCATTGCACTTCTGAAGTCATTCTTTATTCCAGCTGCTGTTAGTGCAGAATTAGGTAACTCCTGCCACACTCATATAGTGCATAGCAGAGATTCCACTCTATTCTATGACTTATCTTCTCAGATGTGTCTTTGTCAATAGTGGCAGTGATGATTAGATTTTACCATTTTCCTGGTCTTCTGAGTTGGGAAGTGTTCTCAACTCTTCTTCTTTCGGCAAGATATTGTTTTAATTCTTTTTAAATGTTTGGTGGATTTACCAGCAGAACTATCTGAGCATTGGAAATTTCTTTTTTTGGATGTTTTCAATTTATGAATTCAGTTTCTTTATAGTTATTGGGCTGTTCTCACTTTTTACTCCATAGTAGGAGAGTTGTGATAGTTTGTGGTTTTTTTTGAGGAATGGTTCCATTTGATAGAAGTTACCAGGTTTATGTGTAGATGTGTAGAGTTGTTCATGGTGTTTGCCTGTTATTCTTTTGATGTTTCTTTAAGATGTTGGTGATATGTACACCTCCCACCCCTACCCATTTTTTTTTTTTTTTTCCTTCTGGTACGGGAGATTGACCCTAGGGCCTTGTGCATGCTGGATAAATGCTCTACCATTGAGCCACATCTCCAGCCCAGCCAGCTGGACTGGCTATGAACTTGTTATTCTCCTGACTCAGTTTCTTGAGAAGCTGGATTACATTTATGCACCAGAATGTCTGGTTTATTTTTGCACTCTTTAACGGGTTTTTTGATATGCTTCTCATACAGACAGTTCACCTATTTAAATGTATAATTCTGTGGTTTTGAGTAAATTCATAAGTACATGTATCACCTCTTATCCTGCAGCTTCCACTCCACCTTTCATTTCTATTTCCTTCACCCAGCCATCTCTGAATTTATAGATCTTTTTTTTATTGTAGTAAAATGTAACATAAAATTTATCATTTTAGCTATTTTTAAACATACTTTCTTTTTTGTGGTACTAGGGATTGAACCCAGGACCTTGTTCTCAGTGCCATTTTTATTTTATTTTGAAAGAGGTCTGGCTAAATTGCCCAGGCCAGCTTGTGATCTTCCTGTCTCAGCCACTTGGGTAGCTGGGATTATAGGTGTGTGCTACCACGCTTAACTCTTTAGGTATACTGTTGACTTATAACAAATCAGTAATTTCATGCTTCAAAACTGAAATGATTTAAAATTGATATAAAGTTTTCTATCAAAACTATTTTTCTAATTTTTCTGTTTTGGGAACTATGTGCAATCTATAGAATACATCTGAAAAATAAAGAGTGTTAGTGTATTGTCTTACATATACAGAAAACAAAGTTTAATATTATCAGGCTGGAATCTACACACTGGCAACGGAATGCTTCATAGCTTTAGTTGATGGAAAGACACCTTTGACATAGACTTTTCTTTGAAAACCTCTCTCCTTAGGCAATGTATAAAAGATAAGGCTGGTATATACTTATACCTTACATAAAAATTTTCTTCATTGGGTTTAAAATATAACCCCAAAATTCCAAGGGAAGAATTATGTATGATTTGATGGGCTGGGGTTGTGGCTCAGTGGTAGAGCACTCGCCTAGCGTGCATGAGGCACTGGGTTCAATCCTCAGTACCACATAAATATAAAATAAAGATATTGTGTCTACCTAAAACAAAAAAAAATTTAAAAAAAGAATTATGTATGATTTGTGTATGGTTTAATAATTATTAAAAAGCTCATCATCACATTATTTTTGCTATCATCAAAGGTGAATGTGGTCCTTTTTCAAATGCCAGTAAATAAGTGAAATCAAAGTTCACTAGGCTTCTAATTACATTGTCATGTGAGGTATCAATTTTTCTCACATGGTGAATGTGTGAAGAGTAAGGCATTTTTAAATTTGGTGTCACATTTCTGTGTTTTAAGTGATAACTATAACATTCAAGTTAGCTTTGTGGTTGAAAAAAGAATGAAGGACATCAAACATTTTAATTTTGCTTTTTCATGTATGTTTTAGTTGTAGATGGACACAATACCTTTATTTTGTTTATGTTTTATGTGGTGCTGAGCATTGAACCCAGTGCTTCACACATGTTAGGTGAGCACTCTACCACTGAGACAGAACCTCAGCCCTTCTTTACTTTTTCTACCAGCATGGGTGTTGGCCCTGCCTAAGGGCATTTGCAATATTGTAAGAGTTAACCTTCAATGTTGAAAAGGAGTCTAGTGCAGAGGACAGATGGCTATTGTCTGATTACCTGCAAAATATTAGTTTTTCTTGGTAGATGTAACAGTATTTTGTAATGCTAGGTTTCTTATTCTCAGATTTCTTTGTTAGTCAGCATTTTGTTCCTGTGACTAACATTGTTGACAAGAACAACTTAGAGGAGGAAAAGTGTTTTTGAGCCTCATAGTTTCAGAGGTTCAGTCCATGGTTGGCCAGTTCTATTGCCCTGGGCCCAAGGTGAGGCAGGACATGGTGGTAGAAGGGCATGGTCATGGAGGAAAGCTGCCAGGAAACATAGCGCAAATGAGGATCCAGGGACATAATGTAATCCCCAGGCAGGGTATATTCTCCAGCTACACCTCACCTGCCTATATTTACCACACAGTAATCCATTCACGTTACTAATCCATCAAATGGATTAATCCATTGATTAGCTTATAGGTCTCCTAAATCATTTCACCTCTGAACATTCCTGCATTGTCTAATATAAACTTTTGGGGGATATCTCATATAGGGTCTATGCAGTATTTTTTCTGATTCTTTAAAATTTATAATGATTTAATAAATATTTTACCAGTTGTGAAGATGAAACTTTTCCTTCACTATGATAGTTCACAATTGAAGGGGTTTTCTTTTCCTCTTTCTATACAGAATAATTCAGTTTTTCATTCTTTGTGTGTGTGTGTGTGTGTGTGTGTGTGTGTGTGTATGTGTAGTACTGGGGTTTGAACCCATGGTCTTGCACATGATAGGTCTACCACTGAGCTAGATCCTCTGCCCCCAGAATGAGTCTTTTTTAAAAATAACTTTTAGTTGTCAATGGACCTTTATTTTATTTATTTATACATGGTGGTGAGAATCAAACCCAGTGCCTCACACATGCTATGCAAGCGCTCTACCACTGAGCTACAACTCCAGCCCCAGAATGAGTCTTAAGACAGTATTTAATTGCTAAGGCCTGTGATTCCTTAGAATTAAAGAAATTTTCATAGAGGTTTATAAGAATTTCCTTTAAAAGGGATCCATAATTCACTCAAGTATAAAAATCTTTAGACCTTCCAGAATCGGAATATGTCACTTAACTTTCCTATACTTGACAGTATTAACATGATGGGAAGAGGCAATTGGAGTATGTGTCCTGAGTTAGTAGGCCATGAATCTTCAAATTTCTAATTCACATGTTTGTCTCAATTTATATATAGCATTGGTATAATTTCTTCAAGAAATTGGTATGCAGGTTTCTTATAGAACCTTTGAGAAATTGCTAGCTCAAATTTACTGTATATACAGTCAACATTGGGGATCACTTCTTAGTTCAAGGGGGTGGCAATTCCTTCTTCCTTTTGCTTGTTTTTGTTATTAAGGTCAAGGCATATTTTATAGCTGTTTAATTAATTAATTAATTTGCTGCTGCTTTTTCTTCATTTGTGACAGTCTGCTTTGTGCTGTTTTGACAGAATATCAGAGATTGGGTGATATATAGAGAATAGAAACTTAATTGCTCACAGTTTTGGGGGCTGGGAAGTCCAAGATGAGGGTGCTGGGCTTCTGATCAGAGCCCTTCTTGCTATGTCCCCATGTGGCAGAGGAGCAGAAGAGAATGAGCCCATCTGCAAACTTTTAAAACTGACATTAGGGCTGGGGTTGTGGCTCAGTAGAGTGCTTGCCTACCATGCGTGAGGCACTGGGTTTGATCCTCAGCACCACATGAAAATAAAGATATTGTGTCCACCTATAACTAAAATATAAATACTAAGAAAAACCCTGACATTAACCCATTATTAGGACACAGGCCTCATGACCAAAACATCTCCCTTAGGCACTACCTTCAAATGATGGTGCAGCGGGATTTAATCTTTATCACATGAGTATGGAGAGAACAAAAAAATTAAAACCAGAATGAATACCTGCTGCTGGAGGAGGAGTTTTGATTTCTCAGCAGTTCATGTAGTTTGCTGCTTACTGGTGATTTCTAGGTGACATTGAACTTGGTAGCTTCCTGTGATGAGGGAGATATGCGCATTTCTTTGTAACAAATTCTTTTGCTTTCTCTATTAATATGCAAGCAAAAGGGAAATGTTTATTTTTCTAAAAGAAGTTTTGAGCATTAGGCATATTTTAAATGTTTCTCCTTTTAAAATAAATTGACTTCTCAGAAATAGTTTTTATCCTAATGGAAACAATAAGGCTGTTAGATACTTGAGGTAAAATGTGAATTTAAGCTAGTTATTGCATTGACCTACTTTTACTTAGAAGCATGTAAATTATGTCTTCCAGAGCTTGAGTGTTCTGTTGAAAGTTCCCAGTTCTTTTAAAGCCTTTGGCAGCAGCTAAGGTAGTTGTCTTCTTTCCTTAGCTTGGCAGTACTCTTGGGTTTGTATCATCTGTTGTCGTCTTTGTTCACATTGTTTTTACTCATTTAAGAAATATGTTTCCAGAATTATACTTAATTGCTGGAAACGTTGATTTTTCTTGAGTGACAAACCAATTAAGTGTGTATGACACCAGGCAACAAAAGACACTTAAGATTCTCTGCTTACTCTGTCTTGAAGAAATCCATTATTCATCATCTTATTGTGTTTAAATACTGAGGTGAAATTTTCAATACAATAGGAAAATTGCTTTGAAAATGGAATAAATTGCTTGCAGTTCAAAGGCTGCATTTCTATAGTTGAGGTTGCTAAACATGATGTTGCTCATATTCTTTATCTTCCAGAACACATCACTCTGCTTTTCCAGCGTTAAATGTGGTGAGATTGTGACTTTTGCTAAAATGTGACATGATTGCCCAGAAAACTTAATGAAAAGACTTAAAAATCTGATTTTGGATATAATGTTATAATATATTTAAGTGGTGTTTGAAATTTTTCACATTTTTGTATCATTATTCATTTTCTAGGTGCCTTTCTTTTTGGTACTGGGGTTTGAACTCAGGGACACTCAACCACTGAGCCGCATTCCCAGTCCTATTTTGTATTTTTATTTAGGGTCTCACTGAGTTGCTTAGCACCTCACTTTTGCTGAGGCTGGCTTTGAACTCGTGATCCTCCTGCCTCAGACTCCCAAATGACTTTAAATGTTGTAATCCTATGCAGAGAAGTTACATAAGAAGTTACATAAAGGAAACAATTTATTTTGGGCTCCCATCTTCACAGATCATGTAATTTTTGCCTGGATCATGTAAAATGTCATTTGCATGTTGTAAGGATGTTCTCTGATGGTATCTAGAGTAGTTGGAGTTGTTGGTGGAAGATGGTATGGAGACAAAAAAATGAGTAGCATTTTCTTCTCTTTTTTAATATATTTTTTTTAGTTGTAGATGGACACAATGCTTTTATTTTTATGTGGTGCTAAGCCTCGAACCCAGTACCTTACATGTGCTGGGCAAGAGCTCTACTACTGAGCCCCAAGAATAGCATTTTTATTGGTGAATTAGAATGTTCAAAGAGGGTGAAAACAAGTGACTGCTATTTCTCTTAGCATAGTTAGGTCGAACAGAAGTTCTTCTATCATTTTTAGTGACAGTATGGTGTTCCATTGTATACTTAACCAGTTCTTTAAACATTAATGCTTTTTCCTTTTCCTTGGTTACTCTTTCAAGCAGCATGGTATGGGGATGATCATCTTTGAAGATACATCTTGTGCACATTTAATTTCCATGGGCAATTAGAACCTCTAGTTGGTTTGTGATGCTGCTTCACAAATTGTTCACTGCTCTTGCTGCTACTGTGGGTGTCCGTCCAGCCAGACACTATGGGGCACACCGGTAATCCCAGCGACTCGAAGGCTGAGACGTGAGGATTGCATGTACAAGGTTATCCTGGGCACTTTAGCAAGACCTTTTCCGAAAGTAAAAATAATTAATAAAAAGGGTGGTAGAACACCTGTTTAGGATGAATACCTGGGTTCTAGTCTCAGTACCCCCCATTTTTTTTTTTTTCCACTTGACAGTCAAAGAAAACATTATCCCTTCTTGTTTGAATTTATATTACTTAAAAGACCTTTTTGGAAACAAATTATTTCCACACATGAGACCTTTTAATGGCTTCCCATTATGCCTGAAACAATACTGAAACTCTTGGTACCTTTCTAGCACTGTGTGCCTGGTCCTGCCCATCTCTTGCTGTCCTGCTGCCCAAGGTCTCTGCAGCCCTCACTGGTCTTCCTAGATCTTTAGTGGATGGCTGCTCTCCATAGGTGTTACCTCTTAGGAGGACCTCCTAGGTGATCCAAGGAAGACCTTTCCAGTCACTTCCATTCGTGCCACCCTGCCTGTTGTTCTAGTATTTTTCTCTGTAATTGACTGTGTACTTCCTGTTACTGACCCTGCAGGATTGGAGCTTTAGAGGAGAGGGCCTTGCTGTCAATTGCTTTTTTTTTCTTATGCTGCAGGTATTTCCCCCAGTGTCTGATTTGCTTTAAAATTATTTTTCTTCAGGGATCTGAAGTGTTTGGCCTGCTATCTGGCCATGTTCAGTACTCAGTAAATTTCAGTCCTTGTCAGTTGTGTCCATTTTCCCTGGCCCTCAGGAATTGTTGTTTTTGGTTTTGGTCCTTGGTTTGAGTAAGGAGCCTATTCTCCCAAAATTTGATGTTATGAAGGAACTTGCTCTTTTTTGCTTTGAGTGTGAGGATTTGTTTTTTCCTTTTTGGCTTACAGCTTATTTGTAAATGTAGTCCCCGCCCCCCCAAAGTATATATGGATTTCAAAAAAATCTTTCAATTAATAATGATTAAAATCCATTGTGATGACAGAGCCCATTTTATGTGATTTTAGTTATTTGTTAGGGTTGGTGTTCTGACCCAGGATAGGATCTGTGGGTGAGTGATTTCTTTGTGTATTTGAAGAGAACAGTATTATGCTGTTATGGGTAGTGTTTTCTATAAATGCCGGTTAGGTTAGTTGCTGATGTGGGTTGTACCTTTATATCCTTTCTGATTTTTCTTTTTCCTGTCAGTTATTGAGAGAAGAGTTTTAGTCTTCAAGTACCACTGGATTTCCCTTCCATTTGTATTAGCATTGCTTCATGTGCTTTGAAGCTTTGGGCCTGGCTAGGTGCATATACATGTATAATTGCTAGATCGTGTTAGTGATTTAATTCTTTTACCATTTGTGATGTCTTCCTTTATTCTGGCAAGTTTTTTTTTTATGTTAATATGGCTATTTAGTTTCTTAGTGTTTGCATCACACATTGTTTTCTATCCTTTTATTCTCTAAGATCTTTTGATACATATTGTGTTATAGTTAAGTTACTTCCAGTATGTGGTGATTTTTGTACTCCAGAGACATTTTTCATTGTCCTGCCAAGGCAGTGATTCTGTTCAACATTCTGCATGCACGGGACAGACCCCCACAGTAAAAAATTCTGTGGCATGAGTTGCAGTGTAGGTGGCTGACTCTTCACTGCCTGCTCAGCTTACCATCCTACCACTTCATATGAACTGTGGAGTGCCTGCTCCTTATGTTGTATGGTCACTCGTATTCCAGCCTCTTCACATTGAAAACAGTGTTATACTTCTTGTTTTGAATTGTTATTCTTGTCTTAAAAGACCTTTCTGTTGCTCTTTTTTTGCTGGAGTTCTGGGTTCCTTCTGGTATTATATTTTCTTCATCCTGAGACTTGCTTTGGCATTCTTTTAGGGCAAATCTGCTGCTGAAAACAAACTTTCTGTTTTCCCTTATCTGAGAATGTCACTGTCTTGTAGGATGTAGCATTCTAGGTTGGCAGCTCCTTTCTTTCAGTTCCCCTGGGGGCTGGGGTTGTGGCTCAGCAGTAGAGCGCTCACTTGTGCAAAATAAAGGTATTGTGTCCAACTACAACTAAAAGATAAATATTTAAAAAAACCCCAAAAAAACAAAAAACAAAGAACATTAATTCCTCTGTCTTTTGGGCCTCTGATTTTCCTCCACCAGAGAGATGCCCCCATGCATTTGAATGGATGTCCCTGGCTCTGTTGGTTTGAAATACTCATCTTACTCCTTATGTGTATGTTAAGGATTTCAATATTCTCTTAGATATGTTTTTGTTATAGGTTCTAGCTGGTTCTTTTTATGGCTACTTAGCTGAGAGCAGTGGCACATGACTGTAATCCTAGTAACTCAGAAGGCTGAGGCAGGATGATTACAAGTTCAAGGCCAGCTTGGGCAATTAGTGAGACGCTCTCTTGAAAACAAAATTAGAAGAACTTTGGAACTACTTGGGATGTAGTTCAGTGGTAGAGTGCCCCTCAGTTGAGTCTCTAGTAATGCAGTAAAAACCAATAAAAACAGAAAATGGATTTTGGAGATTGTGAGGAGAGATTTCAATTTCAGTGACTACCATTGTCACACACCCATCTCAGAAGTTTTGTTTTCTTAATTTTCTTTTTGTATTGGGGATTGAACCCAGGGATATTCAACCACTGAGGCACATCCCCAGCCCTTTTTTGTATTTTATTTAGAGACAGGGTCTCACTGAGTTGCTTAGGGTCTTGCTAAGTTGTTGAGGCTGGCTTTAAACTTGATCCTCCTGCCTCAGCCTCCTGAGCTGCTGGGATTACAGGCATATGCCACCTCACCTGGCTGTTTTCTTAATTTTAAAATTGAGATGATATATAGCATGTGAGCTCCATGTAAAATTAAGATAGCAATTATTGAATTGCCATTATGGTTTCTGACACTGTTCTCAAAAAGGTGAATTTTTATTTTGTAAAGAGATTATTTTTGTGATTGAGGAAAGCCAAAGTGACAGTGTGGATGGTGGGCTGCTGTTTCTTGGGATGGGAAGAGATCTTTTGCCCTCTAAAACATATTCTACTTGTTGATATTTTTTTCCTTGAGTAGAACATTTTAGTAAAGGCACTGATGAAGACAGAATAAATTGGACATAGCACTGTTCCCTGTGTGTGTCAGTATATCAACTCTGAAACAAACTCAAGGATGGCGTGAGAACTTTCAGTCTATAGACAACTATACTTTGTCAAAAATCACTTCAGGAACTCTGGTAACTAATATGTGACTGAGGGTTTAGCTGATACTTGTAGCCTTAAATTTTTGGCTGATGGCCATATTTGTATGATTACTTTTACTATTCCTGACTTGAATGCAGTGAGTGAATGTTGGGCAGGCCTGCAGAGCTGTCATCCAGCCATGCATGTGGAGGTGTCTGGGACTGCGGCATGGGTATTGTTGGCCTCTCAGCCAGCACTGGCTTCCTGGTGTAGACTGGTTGCCTGTTTACCTGGGCAGCTTGGTTTTCTGCACTGCTGTTTATGAAAGCAGCTCCATTTGAAGAAATGATAACCAGCAAGTAGTAGGTAGCGGTTGTCGTAAACGAATCCCACGCTGTTACAGAAGAATGCTTGGTCTGCTCAACTCTCTGTTCCTGCCTTTAACTAGGTACCAGCTGGAGGATGAGTCTGCCCATTTGGACGAGATGCCACTAATGATGTCTGAAGAAGGCTTTGAGAATGATGAAAGTGATTACCACACGCTGCCGCGAGCCAGGATAGAGCGAAGGAAAAGTGGTCTGGAGTGGTTTGTCTGCGGTGGATGGAAGTTCCTCTGTTCCAGGTTTGTCATGCTTATGAGCTTACCAGCTAGTATAACTGCAAGATGTATTGATAAGTCTCTATAAAAACCAAAGACACTGGGTTGTCACAGAGAGTACTTAGAACATTAGTCAGACCAAACAGTGCTAATCAGAAAGTCAGGGAAAACCAAGTTCATTATTTTATAAGACATTTAAATAGTTAAAAGCTGAGGGAAATTAGTGGCTTTGTAATTAACGCATGGCGGAATTAATTCTGGTCACTGTATCAACATTTATAAATGGCATTCCTTTCTTATCCAAAAAGATGGAGATGGACCTATAACATGCAGCTTAATAGCACTGTAATTATGTGTATTATTCAGCTTTAGTGCTTTGACTTGGAATAAGACTCTTCTGTAGGTTTAGCCAGCAAGATATTAAGACGGAAACTCCTATTTAAGACAAGTTTCCTGGTGCTAAGATAAACTGGTGTGGTTTGCCTTTGAGTAAACTCTGGCAGGTGAAAGAGCTCTGTGCATCTCAGACACCTTTTTCTCCCGCCACCAGAAGCAGGGAGCAAGAGCTACAAGAGCTAAGTGAAGCCCTGTGACTAGAGCAGAGCCTGTCCAGTGCATCATGCTCATCACAGAGTCTTCTTCAGCCCTTGTATTGTCCATAAAAGGAAGGTGAATATTTTTAAAGACAGGTTTTGTTTTTCATGCTTTTCATCATTCTTTTGCAAGTTTGCACAAAGATGTTCCTATTGCCGATTTGATTTCTGGGTCAGCTTGCGAGGTGATACTCACTGTTTTGTGGAACTGTAGGAAATTGGCAGCATAGAGAAAGGAGAAGAGCAAGATTTAGCTTTAACTCCCTATTTAACTTTCAATCAGATCATAACTATCCTTGTCCTTGTTGTATATCACAGGCTTTCATGTAAAGAAAGAATTTCATAGTTAACCAATGTTTTAAAAATTGCTGATGGTGGGATACTAATTAATAAGAAGTCTCTGTGACTTATTGAAAGCATTTTCTAGTTAAGTGGCCAATATTCCAAGATACCCGGAGTGGTCTTTGTGGGTACATACTTAGTTGTAGGGTCAATTTTTTAAATAGATTTGGGACTACAGTTATTTTTTTATTTGTTTTTCTTGTGTCAGTTATGATGGGGATATGGCTTGGTGGTTGAGCACCCCTGGGTTCAATCCCCAGTACTAAAAAAAAAAAACAAACAACATGAAAACACTGGACGAATTTCCATTGAAAGACCAGCAATCTTTATTCCAGCTTTTGAATGAATTTATTCATGGTCTTTTCCTGTGATCTGTTGAATGTGTGGGATCTGCAGTGATGTCACCTTTTAAAATTTATAGAGCTCAGGCAGAGTAGGTTTAGTATAATTCTTAGGGGCCCTAGGATTTTTTGGAATGATATATGAATGATTTTTTGGAATGACATATGAACATTGGCTGCATTAGTCCCTATCAAGAGAATCAGCCTGTACTTTGAAGCTTTGAAACAGGTAATTGCCTGTTCTCAGCTCCCTTCAGGGAAGTCACCATGAAGAGCACTAATTTTTCCTCTCCAGCTGTGACAGACCTAGCTAGCATCTTTTTCCAATGGAAGACTATATTATATCCACATCGAGCATCTTGTTAGTGTAGATACCATCATCGTTTGTCTTCTGGAATACTTGTAGCTTCTGCCAAGTACTTGCTGCTTCACCTTGTATTTTTATATTACAGAGACTTTACCTTAAACAGAGGTGAACCAACCTCTGTTCTCTTGGCTTCAAACTTTTCTTCTGCATTTACCTCACCTCTCAGCCTTCATGGAGTTGAAGGGAGTTGGAACCTTGCTTTGAATTTAGCTTTGGCTGTAGGGAATGTGTGGCTGTTCTGCTCTTCTGTTCAGACCACTAGAACTTTCTTTATGTCAGCAGTTAGCCTGTTTCACTTTCTTATCATTTATGTATGCATTGGAGCAGCTCTTTTAATTTTCTTCAAGAACTTTTCCTTTGTATTTATACCTTTGTTGCAACAAACCTTCAACCTTTAAAGATGTTTCTTGTCTAAAAATGTTATTAATTTTTTTTAAAAAAATATCTATCTTGTATTAAAATATAAAACTAATCAGGAGGGTTGGTCTGATACAATTCTGTCAGATCTGGACATGTAAGTTTGAGAGTTCTTACTGTGCTGATACTGGAAGCCTCAAGGAAGGTTGTTATCCTTGAAAGTGCACCTGTTGGGCTGGGGATGTGGCTCAAGCAGTAGCGCGCTCGCCTGGCATGCGTGTGGCCCGGGTTCGATCCTCAGCACCACATACAAACAAAGATGTTGTTGTGTCCGCCGATAACTAAAAAATAAATATTAAAAAAAAGAAAGTGCACCTGTTGCCAGGTCTATGAAGAATAAAGGAGATAGGGACTTTGGCAGTTGGAAGAGGGCAGGAAGAATGAAGTGTTGATGGAGATGACTTTTATTGTGTTCTTATTGGAACTGTGGGGTCACTTGAGTTAGCAGGGGATTAGGATACAGATGAGGACTTAAGATATGAGAAAAGTCAGCCAGGCTTTGCTAGCAATTGCTAGTAATCAGCAAAGGAAACTCAATACACATGAATTTGTAGTGATTGTGGCATATTTTATGGCTGTTTGTCTGTCGGGGAAGAGCCTGAACCTTTATATAACTGGTTGTGAAAGCATGGGCGGGGAGCTTCTGTGGGACTGAGGCCCACAGTATTGTGAACTGAGTAGATTGTGGTGGGCTACTGATTACTACCAGTTTGATGGCTGTGGGGTATATCTCAGAGGCATGAGTTCCCCACAAGTGTGGGTTGAAGGTAGTATTTTTCCTCTGCTCTGTAAGGCGCCTTCTTCAAAAAAGGTTGGTGTTCCTACTACTATAGTTAAGACCTGGCAAAGTCTCTCTCTGGACAGGTGAGGGTCAGGCCAGCCCTTTTTCTGTTCCCTGGGAAAAGTGATAGGACAAGAAGATGTGGCCTGAATGAGCTTGATCCTGATTTGCAGTCTTCGAAGTGCAATGGCTATTTGGTAATTGCCTGTTCTCAGCTCCCTTCAGGGAACACTGGATTGAGAAGGCTGAGGGTTTGTGTTCAGTGTGTCAGGAAGTCCTCTAATGTGGGTGGAGACTGAGTTGCTGAAATCCTTGAGGCTGTGGGAATGAGCACTAATGGGCACTAAGCCACAGGACACAGACATGTTCCTGGTGACAGTTGCTTGACAGGGGTATTATATGTTATGGGATGGGGCTTACTTGACCATGCTAGCAGCAGTCCTGCCAGCCTATACTGGTCAGCAAGCTGCAAAGAATTGTGGACTTGCAGCGCTGTCAGGCTCATCATTATTATTGAACTAATATTTTGCCTTTTTTTAATAGAAAAAATGTTAACCATATGGAACATGACAGCCATGTTTTGAATTTTACTTATAGTATACTCCTTTTCTTAGAGAAAATATTAAGAATATATTTGAAAATGTATGTGTTGACAGACCACTCAATTTGGGGGATGGCGAAACAGCTCAATGAAATATCTAGATATTGAATTAAAGATTCAAATATCTTTTAAATCTTTATTTTAATAAATCTGATTCTGTAAGAGCTAAACCGTCCTCACTGGCTCTGTTTAGTCTACATGTTGTCACTAAGGAGGGTCCTGTTGCCATGTGGGATAGGAAGTAACCTGAGATATCTTTAACTCTTGTTCATTAGGTTACATCAAGAAATTGTTATGGAAATTAGAAATTGTACCTTAGTCATATTGTACATTTAGCAACTAGCTTGTTATTATTTTTTGGCCACTTTATTTTCTAAGTACCAGGCATTATAAAATTCGTTGTTATTGAAATTATTAGATAATGATTCAAAGAGGTAGGTACACATAAAATTAGTTTAATTGCAAGAAAAAATGCTAATGATTATTGCAATACAAGTAGATTGTAATTAATATGTAAATATTTAAATATATCTGCATGTGAGATACATTTGAGTAGGAAAGCTTTTTTTTTTTTTTTTTAAGTTTTATTTTTTAGTTGTTGATAGACCTTTATTTATATGTGGTGCTGAGAATTGAACCCAGTGCCTCACTCATGCTAGGCAAATGTGCTACCGCTGAGCCCCAGCCCCAACCCAAGGAAAGCTTTTTTTAAATTTTTTTTTTTTTTTAGTTGTAGGTGGACACAATACCTTTATTTTATTTTCATGTGGTGCTGAGGATCGAACCCAGTGCCTCACACATGCTAGGCAAGTGCTCTACCAAGCCACAACCCCAGCCCCAATACCTTTATTTTATTTGTTTATTTTTTTATGTGGTACCGGGGATTGAATTCAAGTTCCTCACGCATGCTAGGCAAGCGTTCTGCCACTGAGCCATAACCCCGGTCCAGGAAGGCTTTTTTAAAAATCATTATTCTTCAGGGACTGAGTAGACTCTGATTTCTTCATGACTTAAGACTCACTTTTCATTTTTATTATTTGTCAGAAATACCCACTTGGACACTTTGGGAAAAAAAAAACAAAACTCTGAAATCTTTTAATTAAAACTTTTGAATTTCTTTCATGTGAATGAACATACCTTCCTGTAAGTTGCTCTGAGGCACTAGTTGGTATATGTAGTTCTATGATTCAGGTTGATGGTCATTCTCACGAGATTTACATTTCACTTATTATCAAAAATCACTTTGTCTCTAGGAAAGTGGAGTTGAGATGGCATTTCCATATGAAGAGAAAGGAGAGGGAGTATCAATTGCTGGGATTATTTCTGGTTCTAAATGGCCTCTGTACTTTGAATTAATCTGTAAAACATGTGGGGTACAGAGCCATGGGAAAATGCTGGTCTTTTAAGACAAATGTGAGTACTGTGTTGCTTTTTTCTTAGTAACTAAAGGTACCTATTAGATATAGTAATTGACCAATTTTGGGTGGAGGATGAAGGGAAGGAGGCTGTCTAAATTTTGAGGGTTATTTCATTATGGTTAAAATTTTGGAGCATAGAATCTTAAAATACAAAAATGTTTAATATCAGAATACTTAACTTTGATTATAGAGGGATTTGTGAAAAGCTACTAATCCTAAAATATTTTAAGGAAAAGTATATATGCACTATTAGAAGTACTTACTATTGATCTTGATCGTGTTAGGCAGTGTATAAATGTGGGAAAGTATTTTTCTGAAAAATTATTAATTTAGAAAATATTTAGCATACATAGCAATGTGATTAAGTAAAACTGCCAACTACTTACTAGGACTTCATTTTGCTTTTCCCTCTCATTTTTCGATATTTTCCCGTATGTTTTGCTCAGAAATTCCCCATGATATTGTTTTCCTCTTTAGCTCTACCACTCAATAGGGCTTGGTGTACTTTTTTTTGTTGTACAGATTTCTTTTTTTTTTTTTTTCCCAGTGTTTTGGGTTTATGTACTCAAAATCACCCTTCTTTCCCTTCTGATCATAGTTTGTGTCTTCATTGTCCACTGGCAATTCTGGAGGATCCCTAGGCTTTTCAAACCTCAAGCTTACCTGTTGTGAATGTGTTCATTCACTTTTGTGCAGTAGTATGTGACTTTATAGTGGCATCCTAACCCTTACTTGCTTCTCTGTCTGCACAGTACAATAATTAGTAATAACACTTTGATTTGTTAATACGTGTGAGTAATGAAGTGGTATGAATAATTTAATTAGATCGTGGCAGTCTAGGAATCTTAGATTTATTTATACTGGGTTATAAAGAGGAAAAGAATATAATATGGAACATATGTTTTCAGTCTTTGGTACATAGTGCTCACAGAATGAGATGAAGTCAGTGAGAAGCTGGTGCCTATCGTGGCTGGCATGGGTTGATGTTAAGGTTTCTGTTTGCTTGGTGTTACAACACTTAACAATGCTAAGTAGTGGTTTACCACTTTCTTAGCTTTGCATAACCTCTATTTTTCCTTAGGGTTGTGTGACTTTTATATGTTTAAATATCAGATTAGATAATTATGTGTTGCAGAAAAAATATTCATGTCTGAATGTATTCTGAGAACTTTTTGCTGTATTTGAAATGCTGAAGAGAAGTGTATATATAAGTAGCTTGTGTTTCACCAATGGTACTTGTTTTTAGTGTGTTTTGCATGTACCAGTGCTGTTTAGTAGTTCTTACTATTATGATAGGAATATTTAAATCTCTGGTGTCCCATGGTAACCATTAGCCAATGTGGCTGTTGAGCTGCTGAGATGTGGCTAGTGACTTAGGTCCTGGGCTTTTAATTTTAATTAGTTAAATGTTAAATAGCCTATTTTAGTCAGGTTTTTTTTTTTTTTTTTTTTTTTTTTTAACCTTTTTTCTGCTGTGGCTAAAAGACCTGACCAGAACAGTTGTGGAGGAGGAACAGAGTATTTGGGGGCTCTTGGTTTCAGAGGTCTCAGTACTTTTTGCTGTACTTTTTTGTTGTACAGGTTTCTTTCTTTTTTTTTTTTTTTTTCCAGTGTTTGGTGTTTATGTACTCAAAATCACCCCTCTTTTCCTTCTGACTCCATTTCTCAGGGCTTGAGGTGAGGTGAATTTCATGGTGGAAGAGTATGGTAGAGGGAAGCAGCTCACAGGATCATGAAGCAGAGAGACATCTCCATTTGCCAAATACAAAAATATATCCCAAAGCCAGGTCCTCAATGCCCACCTCCTCCAACCACACCTTATCCACCATCAGTTACCAGTTAGTAATCCCTGTCACGGGATTAATTCACTGATTGGGTTAAAACTCGTACAACCTTTTTTAAAAAAAATCAATTAAAAAAAGAAAAGAAAGAAAGGACTCTTACAACCTAATCATTTCTCCTTTGAGCCATCTTGCATTGTCTCACACGTGAGGTTTTGGGGGACACCTCACATCCAGACTATACATTTTGCCCTTACAATGCAAGGGCATCTTACAATGCAAAATACATTCTGTCTATTTCTAGGAGTCCCCATAGTCTCAACAGTTCTAAGATTGCCCAAAAATTCAAGTCCAAAGTCTACTCTGAGTCTCAGGGCAAGCTTGCATCATGAGTTCTTGTAAAAAAAAGCGATTTACAAGTGTTCAATATATAAAGGTACAGAGTAAACATTTCCATCACAAAAATGGGGGCATGGAAAGAAGGAATGGGACCAAAGCAGAGTCTGAAATCTAGCTGGGCAAATAAGTCCTGCAGTTCTGTTTCCAGTATCTGGGGCACAAGGCGTGGTAATGTTCTATTCAAAGGGCTTATGTAGCTCCACCCCTGGGGCCTTGTTTGTTACAGCTCAGGTGGACTTTGTGTTGGCTTGTTTCTGTTCGATTCTTACAGTTTTTCTAGGATGATGTCCCATGTTGGCATTTCTTAATCTCAGGGGTCTTTACTGCAGCTTTGGCTTTCTCCTCACATCTCCATGCTTTGCCCTCTCTGGGGCTGTGCACAGGGACTCCAACCCTGGGGCACTCTGCCTGGCTTCTTAGGCCTTCCTTTGAAATCTCAGTGGAAGCCTCCATGACGCCCTCTCTCTACCATCCTGCAATCCTGTAGAACCAGCACCACATGGTTGACACCCAGGTCTGCTGCCATTTTAAGTAGTAGCCAGGCCTCCAGGGACCCTGGATGCAGCAGCCTCTGAGTGCCTGAGGGGCTGAATGTGTTGAAAAACTTCCTAGGCCCCCTTGTGTAAGAAGGCTTTCAACTGGGCTCTTCTCAAGAGAATTTTTACTTTTAATTCCTTGAGTCTGGGATGAATATGATCTTGCCAATTCCTGAGATGCCCTCAAGTCATCTTTCTTACAGTCTGTGGGCAAAGTCTTTGGCATTTCTTTAGTGGCATTAATGTCTTTAACAACTGCAACTTTCTTAGACCCCCATTTTCAAGTCGCTTTCTGCTCCTGATTATTACAATAAATTGGGCTAAAAGTGGCCAGCAGTGTCCATGCCACCACCTGAATGCTCTGCTGTCTAGAAACAGATAACTTCTCCACCAGAACATAATACAAATGGCCTCTAATCCACTTACTGATAGTGTCCTCCTTTTCCTCTAAACTCTATTGAGTCCTGTCTTCACCATATGGTCCTATTGACATTTTGGTCTTCTGAGCTCCCTCCAGAATCAGCCATTAAGCTCCATTTACAACAACCTAAAACGTTTCCAGCTTGCACTGCTACATCTCAAAATTCCTCTCACCACTTCCAAAAAGCTCCAAATGTTTCTGAACCACATGGTCAGGTTAGTCACAGGAATGACCCGAATTCTCAGTACCCCATTTCTGTTTTAGTCAGCTTTTTTGCTGCTGTGACTTTACAGACCCATCCAGAGTAATTGTAGAGGAGGAACAGTTTATTTGAGGGCCCACAGTTTCAGTGGTCTCCGTCCATAGGCAAGCCAGCTTCATTCTTCAGGGTTCCAGGTGAGGCAGGAACAACATGGTGGAAGAATATTGGGGGGGGGGGGTAGTGGCTCACATGATGATCAGGAAGGAGAGAGAGAGAGACCACTTGCCAAATACGCTTAGATACCCCGGAGTCATGCCCCCAATGCCCACCTCTTCCAACCACACCCTACCCACCTTCAGTTACCACTCTGTTAATCCCTATCAGGGGATTAATTCACTGATTGGGTCGACTCTGGCAAGCCAGTCATTTCTCCCGAACCTTTTTACACTGACTTACATGTGAGCTTTTGGAAGATACCTTACATCCAAACCATAACGTGGCCACATGTGGCCAGCAGCTGTTGGCTGGAGTGGGTCTAAATTCTCTGTGCAGAATTCGGTGTTCTAAAATGGTGACTTTGCATGGGGTGTGGGGCTTTTCCGTGGAGTTCCCATTTCTTCTCATTAGTTGTTTGTTAGTTTTCACCATCCGAGTGTTGTGCCTCTAGCTAGATTGGGGCACTCTGGAAACGTAAGCATCATTGGCTGCTGACTCTTGTTTATATGCAGGATGCACATCATGTTGATGTGGGGTTGAGATCCAGGCTTCAGCTTTCAGCTCTGCCATTAACATCTTAGGAAAGTCATTTCCCTGTCTGACCTAGAGTTCCTCATGTGTCGAATGTAGGAGTTTGGCATCTGGACAGCACAGTTGCAGGTGACTAAGAGGAAGATCAGGTCTAAAGTTTAAGAAGGGATCTGTCTTAGCTGTGTATCATCACTGTAGGATTTTCATAACCCTAGGAGTACATGTTGAAAGCAGCTTAGAGCTTGAGTGGCTATTAGGGAGCTCTAGGCAGGAAGTGTCCATGAGCACTGAGCCCTGAGGGTGGGGACTTAGGTTGGGAAGTACAGGGAGCTGGCTACGATCTGCTAGGGGACAGTAAGATAGGGGGGTGCATGAGGGGAAAGGGCCTGGGGTGGGGATGGGGCTGCACAATAAAAGCAGTGGTATGGAAGAAATAATCATTTGAATCTTATGGTGTTCTACTTGTAGCCTTATTTTTGTTTCGTTCAATCAAAATAAGATGAAATATTGTCAAAATTCGGTTGAAATCTACTCGATGCATCTCCTTTTTTTCTGCCAACAATAGCAGTAATGGTGGAAGTACTTAGTTTTAAATAACTTGAATAATACTATGATTTATAACTGTTGGGGACTTGAAAGCATGCTTTCGATATGGAGATGTTAGGTTTATTGTTTAAAAAGTGATGCTGCACAGTAGTAGGAGATTTCCATTCTACCAGAGGTGGATCTTTGCTCCTGTTGAATTGAGGGGCAGTAGGTAGGGCTCTTCATTGGCATTCCATCAGCCTCATTAAGGAGAAGTTTCTCAAGGCAGTAATGTGGGCAATCCTGCAGAAACATTGTGTATCATGCTCTGCCCTTCTAGAGTGAAGATATGAGCAAAGCCAAAAATTATCCGGGTGTGGTGGTGCACACCTGTAATCCCAGTGGCTCGGGAGCTGAGACAGGGGATCATGAGTTCAAAGTTAGCCTCAGTAAAAGCGAGGCGCTAAACAACTCAGTAAGACCCTGTCTTTAAATAAAATACAAAATAGAGCTGGAGATGTGGCTCCTGAGTTCAATCCCCAATATTCCACCCCCCAAAAAATAATTAGGCGGATAGTCAATAGGGATGATGCTGATTTTAGTTTATACTCCCCCAAGGCACCTTCCCATAAAGAAATATTTATGAAGTAGTGCATCTGAATTTTTAATGTTTGAAAGTAATTTCTGAAGAATAAAGTCAGTGTGATTGGATGGAAAGGATAACACCAACATTGGAGACATAGCAATTCTGAGATATGAATTATGATGTGTCAGCTCTGTTGTATGATCATGCCTTCTATGTTATTTTCATACAAAATTTGTCATTAAATTTAAAGCTTACTTTGTCACAAGTGAAGTTAACACTTTCTGATGTACACAGCTGACTTGCAATTCTAACCTTGAATGCTTTCAGAAGATGAGATCCAACAACTTCCCTTAGTGAACTGTTCCGAATGTTTATACATTTTGAATAGTCAAATTAACCCAAATTTTTGATACTGAATCTTAAATTCATGATTATTTTGTGTTCAATAGAGATGAATTGGATACCTTTTCTTCATTTTCTGAGGTATTTTAAGAAAAGTTATCCCATTGGACCCTTTGTATTTTCTCTCTGAAAACAATGGTTGGGATGACCAGAAGGGGAAGAGTTGGTCCTCCCAGGACCCTGGCTGTGTTGGAACAGGGCATGGATGAAGATAGGCATGTGGAAAACAACTAAGCTTTTATTATCATGAGAACATCACATTCAACTTTGGTAGCTTTTTAAATGTTGTGTTGATTAAAACCATAAGTCTTTAGTTAATGCTACTGGAATAGTCGTTTTGTAAAAAAATGGAAAAAAATGATTCTTCAGAGAAGAGACAAAGCTACGTCTTGGATTAATTGATATCTGTGTACCTTTATCATTGAATCACTCAAGTGGTATCTTTTTTTTTTTTTTAAGAGAGAGTGAGAGAGAGAGAGAGAATTTTTTTTTAATATTTATTTTTTAGTTCTCGGCGGATACAACATCTTTGTTTGTATGTGGTGCTGAGGATCGAACCCGGGCCGCACGCATGCCAGGCGAGCGCGCTACCACTTGAGCCACATCCCCAGCCTTCAAGTGGTATCTTAAGAATTACCATACCCATAGCTATATGTTTTTTCAAAAATGGAGCATTGACTGCTGTAGAATATTAAAGATGTTGTTTTGCCACTAAGAGTGTCTAATAGGGGTGATAATTGCTGGGTTCTAGAAGCCATTACACATTTATAGGAGACTTTGCTCTGGGTTCTAGAAGGCATTGCACATTAATAGGAGACTCTTTAAGTATTTTTTTGTGACATTTTAAATTTGTATAATTGACCTGTTCTAAGAAAAAAACCCCAGATTAGCATTAGATAATGCTATTAGTGTCTGGTAAATACAGAAAAGTCAGTATTGTCTTTCAATATGCAGATCAGTTTAAATGTTTTACAAAAAGCATATGTAATATGTATTTTTTTTTTGTTTGTTTCATGCAGTTGCTGTGATTGGCTGATAAATATTTGTCATCGAAAGAAAGAACTAAAAGCTCGCACAGTATGGCTTGGATGTCCTGAGAAGAGTGAAGAAAAGCATCCCAGGAATTCAATAAAAAATCAAAAATACAATGTCTTTACCTTTATACCTGGGGTAAGACACTCCTGCTTCGAGGGTCATAGGTCAGAGCTTGCTGGTTTCCAATGCCTTTCAGAGACCCTTCTGTGTTTCACTGTCAGGCCCAACGCAGCACCTCCTGGTCTTATACTGTTCAGTTTCAATGATTGCCAAATCATTCATTTGCATTTTTAATCAACAAGAAAATTTTCAACTTGATTATTAACTTCAGTTCTTGATAAACATCATTTATATAATTATAGAAACAATTGTAGTATAGAAATAATGAAAAAATGCTAAGTAAAATGATCAAAAAATAAGTTGTAAAGTTTTTTGGGGGTGGGAATTTGGAGGGAAAAGTTGAATATAGTTTCTAAGCTTGTCAAGAAATTTCAAAAAGAAAGTAAAACAATTTTGCTTTCACAAAAATGACACTGTAACAATATGTAAGTGTATATAGATGTCTTTGCTACTTTACATTATAAACCGTAGACCTACTGCTAAATCTTTAATTAGGTACTATGCTAAATTTAAATACTAAAATTTATTTTTCTTCTGCTTGGTTATTAGTAGTACTTCTAAATTAAATTTTAAAACCAAGTTTATGTGAGTTTAGAATAGTGGAATAAATTTTTTGACAGATTTATTTATCTTTCTGAAGGCAAAGACAACTGGTGTTGGTTTTGTTTTTCTTTTTTTTTTAATTACAGGATTTTATTTTCTTTTTAGTCCTTGATTCTTAGAAGTTAGACCAGCATGATTTATTGGGGAAAGTAGTTTGTCATCATATATCAGATTATATTTCTATATCAAAACTTTGGCATGTTCTAGCTAAGGGCTATTATTCTATTTATCAAGAAAAGCTCTTGATTACATCAATTGAAAGTTGCTTTTTCTTGTGTATTTGTATTTTAATGATCATTCTGATTTTGTATTGGACATTGATTATTCCCCTCCCTCAATCCCCATCCATTCATTTGTTGGCAAGAGTTTGATATCTAATGTGCTTTTTTATTAAAAAAACACAAAACTAATGGCCCCATAATTAGAAGACTGATCTTTTGTCAGGACAATAAAATGTAAACTGTCTTTGGGGCAAATATTTTCAACTTTATTGAATGAAGCACTGTTTTCTCCTTAGGTTTAAATTATTAAATAACACCGTTAGCTAAGCAGTGTGCATTTTCTTAACAGTCACCAGACTTATTCAGTGAATAATCAAGTATTGAGTACAGTGGTCTGAAACAAATAATGCAAGCTTCACTTTGGTCAGTGTAAATTCATACAACCTGCCTAGAGTGGCTGCATCTTGAGAACACCTGTTGATGTGTCTATACAGTCCTTAACTGTGTGGGTGATTTTTTTTCTTAAATTGTCTCTGAAATGATCTTTTCATCTAAAATGTAGTATTTTAGAAACATTTGGTAATTACACAGTAGGAATTCTATGCCATTTTTAGCATAAATGGCAATTTCTGAATTGCTAATAGATATAATTTATGCTGAGATTTTAAAGATATTGCTGAGGAAAAAGAGAGCTTTCCTTCCTGCTGAGATTAATTTATGAAATAGTTCAGAACATTTCTAGATAGTAGTTGAACATGATTATGAGTATAAGTGTGTTACTGGTGTAACTGATGTTTCAGTCACACGTGTAAGTGTATGACGATGCAGTCATTTTATTTTATATTCTGTAATATAAGTTGCTTCCCAGGAGGTTCTGATTCATAGACGGCAAGTTTGCCAGTATGATTGTAATTGTGTGCCATTTGAATTGTTCCTATCTATAAATATCAGGTTTGTTCTATTTAATTTTTAATTCAAATCTAGTAACTTGAGGCATTTGTAAATAGAGCTCTCAATATACTGGATCTTGAGTTTTCTTCCTTATAGGTAATTCCATTTGAATTTTAAAAAAATATAAAAATTTTCACTTTTGGCTTTCCTAAAATTTTATTGAATGATGAAATTCATGTTTAAAAATAGTGTTAAAGACCAACTACCAAAAGACTATAAAAAATATACAAGTAGCTATATTCCCGAAAATTGGTCTGTTATTTACTATTCTGTGTTGATCATTTTACATGTTTTGAGAAAACACATGCAGGAGATCATCTCATGCAGTCACAGTTGTGCACATCTGGCTTCATAAAGCCCAGTTCATGTTGCAAAGCATGGGTGTTGTATTTTTTGTTTTTTATTTATTTATTTATTTATTTATTTTTCCAGTTTGTAAACATGAGGTTAGTATGACTTTCGCATCTTTAGAGTTTCTGAGTTGGTATCCAGATATACATTTTTGTATTTACTGACTTGCTAGCATTGGGAAAGTTTTGGTGTCATTTGTTTGGATGTGCATGTAAAGATTATAGATTTTGGAAAACTAAAAATTTCATTAAAAAAATAAAGCCTCTTAGGGAAGGATACTTTTAATATAATTTAGAGTCCTAATTGTTGTTTCCCCTCAGTTTATCTCAAATGTTATGTGGGGTAACCTTTATATATGGGATAGCTTTAGAAAGCCAATTCCAAACAGAAATGTGGTTATATATTGTGCTATATTTAATTATATATTGGAGGTATTAAAATTTAGGGATTGTGTTAATTTTCTCTTTTCTTTTTCAGGTTTTGTATGAACAATTCAAGTTTTTCTTGAATCTCTATTTTCTGGTAGTGTCCTGCTCACAGTTTGTACCAGCATTGAAAATAGGCTACCTCTACACCTACTGGGCTCCTCTGGTAAAAGAAAAAAATTAAAAAATTATGCTCAATTATTAATTATTATCTAAAAATGATGTTTAGTATACAATTTTAAGAGTTCATATGGCTAAAAGATAAATTGACGATTGTTAAAATGTTGTTGTTGCTGTGTATCATTTAACACTTGTTAAAGGATTTCACAGAGTTCTGTGATTTAATCCCCTTTAGCCCTATAGGAAGTGTAAGGTCAGAGCACTGCCTGCAGAGCAGCAGGAGTCTGTAGACCTCTGTAGCTGGGGAAGTTATGAGTGTCCTTTCTGGGGCTTTCTGCACCTGTTCAAAGGCTTGTAGGTCTGTCTGCCTGTTCCCTGCTCCTTCCTTTACTATGGAACTGTTGGGTGATACTGAGGTTGTAGGATCTGGAGAGTTAGTGTCTTGATGTGAAGCCAGTGGTGAAAGTTCTAAAGTATTGGACTCCAGTAAGACAATTTCTGGTTGACAGCTCAGTGTATGAAGTGTTCTGAAAGGTTGATGACTCTTGGCATTATTTCAAATATATTCTTTTATACTTCTCTTTCCTATTTTTTCCTTCTATTTTATCTTATGGTGCCAGGGTAAAAACCAGGGCTTCAGCATGGTAGGCAAGCACTCTACCACTGAACCACATGCCCAGCTCTAGCATATAGTTTTATGCTATTTGTTGATAGTAAAGACAATAGAAAATTGTTCTGCTTACTTTTTGGTTGCCCCTTTTTGGGCAGGAACAGCAGGGAAAGTGATTCCTTGGTGAAAGAGGAGCGCAGAGCTCAGTGTGGTCTTCAGAGTTGGAGAGGTGTGCTCGCTCCTGTGCTC
This sequence comes from Marmota flaviventris, assembly GCF_047511675.1. NCBI lineage: Eukaryota > Metazoa > Chordata > Mammalia > Rodentia > Sciuridae > Marmota > Marmota flaviventris. Next base: position 893,701 of record NC_092513.1, on the reverse strand, counting down.
ATCTGTGCTGTCTTGTGTAGTCTCTCCACTAGAGACTCTTCCCAGTGAATCAGGAGAGCTGCTGTCACAGGACAGGTCCAGTGTGTGCCATTAAATTGATGCTGAGACGTACTTTGTGACTCCCCATTCATATACCCTTAAGAATGGGGTGAATTTGAGGAATGAAAGTAACTTCATATGGAGTATAAATACAAAATCCCTGGATGAATGAGTATGTTTTTTACTTATTAAATTAGTGAGATTGAAAGAGACACAGGTGCTGAACATGGGTAAAAATGTAATACAGTGGCTCTCATCCATTGTCAGGGTCAATATGTCTGCACACCCATTGGATGAATGGTTGTTAATATATTTATCAAACACTTCGAGAATTGATTCAACATTTTTATTTGAGGAATTTATCCTATAGAAATGATTGATTACAAAGAGAATAATCCATTGTTATTTTTGATGAAAGAATTATGTAATAAGTCAAATAACTGAATTGATTGAACTGTGCTATATCCTACTCACATATTGGAATAAAGTGTAGCTTTAAAAATGTTTAGGAAAGGTATTTAATAACTTCAAAGGTAAGTATAGTAGGGTAAATTTTAAAAGGTAGGTTAATGTGTAGAATAAATGCACACTTCTTTTGAAGAGCCAGTAATATGCACCTTTGTGTCTAGCACTAGTCTAAGTAATGTGGTACAACAATGAACAAGACAGACAAAATCCCATCCTAACAGAATAAGCGTTCTGGGGGAGAAGACTGTCTACAAGCAGATTCATAATGCTGGATGGGTAGCTATGGCTTTGAAGAATAAAATAAAAAGCAGGACAAAGGTAGAGGAAGTGAGGCCCTCTTAGGAAGGAAGTCAAGGAACGCCTCTTGTGGGGGTAGCATGTGCAGAACAGGGGAGTGTTGCAGGAACAGTTTACTAATCTCACCATATTCTGGAGTGTGATCAGGTTCTCCTGCTGGGGAGTGGGGGTAGGGGAGGGTACCTGGAAAGGATTTCAGCAGGGTGAGGGGCTGTGTCCCTCAGACGTTCCCACAGAGGAGACACAGAAGTATATGCAACAGAGATTGAAAGTGGTGTTTTACTAGGAGACATGGAGAGGAGTGGAGATGAACATTTCTTCCTTGTTCTCACCCACCTTCTACCCCATTGGGGTGGCTTCTGTTATGAATGTAAGATTATAGTTGCTATGTACTGCTTAGTTAACTTTACTGCTTATGCATGTATCATTTCAAATAATATGCAGTATTGTCTTCCATGCTTTATATAAAGTTGTCTTAATTTGTGTATTCTGTTGCACCGAATTTTATTTGGCTTCACATTGGTTCATGAAATTGGTCCTTGTTGACACATGAATATTTACTTCATCTTTTGTTTTTCTAAAGTATTCCATTGTATGAATATATCACAACTGAGGTGTCCAGTGTCCTGGGAAAGGAGACTTTTAGGTTGCTTCTAATTTTTTGCTATTACAGATGTTATTTAATTTATAATTTCATTACTCATGATTCTTTATGTGCATCTGCTAAAAATTATGCCACATACTTCCAAAAATCTCACTTTAAAAGTTTTTGTTGATCTTCAGTGTTTTCTAATGAAAGAAATATAGCATCACAGAAATTTTAGAACAGAGAAAATACTTGGTAACAGTAAAAACAACTATATTTATGATTTTAATATGTTTCTATTTTTAGCCCCTTTTTTCTGTTCATAGCTTTACATGTTGTGTTTAACATATAAATATTATTGACATCTTGAATTGAATCTTTTATTAACTAACATAGTGATAAACTGAGAACACAATTCTTCTTAAAACCAACACAAAAAATATGTATTTTGTTTTTGCCTTTTGTCCTTACTATTAATTTTTAATTTTATTTTTTTAAAATGGTACTAGGGATTGAACTCAGGGGTGCTTTACCCTGAGTTACATTCCCAGCCCCTTTTATTTTTTATGTTGAGACAGGGTCTCACAAAGTTGCTAAGGGTGTGCTTGAACTTTGGATCCTCCTGCCTGTGCCTCCTGAATCACTGTAATCACAGGCATGCACCACTGAGCCTGGCTATAATTACTTTTTAAACCAAAGAAAATTTCCTTTAGGTAGATTATTTATGAAGAATTTTATTTGATTTGTTCATAAAAATGATTATCTTCGCCTTGCCTAGAGTGGAATTTGTTAATGTGTGCATGTGCATGCATGTACTTGTGCATGTGGTTATGTGAGTATGTGCACACTATACTGTTCACAAAGACCATTTTTTAGTACTTTATCTATTTTCATGTGAGCATTCATTTCCAGTTCTAGTTTCAGTTTTAAGTCCTGTAGCTTGAATTTTCAGCCACAGGTCTTTTTAAAATTTTTTAATTTTTTTCTACTTTGTCATATTTTTTTGACATGTAGGAATTAACTTTGTGTTTAGATGAGTACCTCAGTTAAGAAATTACTTCAGTATATTCATACAAGGGATATTGTTTTGTTAAAAAGAGAAGTGAAAAGCCTCCTTGCTTTTTTTCCATTTGCACCAGTGCTTATTGTGATAAACTTTGGTGACTGCTCCTGAATCCTGAGTGTTCCTCATGTGAATCTCAGAATTGGTCTGTTTGTAAGAGACATGATCATTTTCTTGGTCCGGCAGCAGCTGCGGTTGATGCCCTCTTTAGATGACAAGTGGTAATTCTTGTTAGCGTGGAGGCTTATGCTGTCTCTATGCACTTTTAACCTTTGGTTTAGCAAAAATCTTAAAATGTTGATGAGCACATTAGGCTCACCTTCAAATCCCAAGAAGCAGCTTTTGGGTATGTTGGTTCTTTGATTCAGGCTCACCTTGGAAGTATTTTTTAAAACTTTGAAAGTCCACATTTAGTATAGAGGATCTTCTTATTAATCTAGGCAAACATAAAGAACTTTTAAATGTGTGCTTATTTAAAGGAAATTAAAGAATACAAATTCTTTTTTAAAAATATTTTTTTAGTTGTAGATGGACAAAATACCTGTATTTTGCTTATTTCATGTTTTTTTATATGGTGCTGGGGATCAAACCCAGTGCTAGGCAAGCACTCTACCACTGAGCCACAACCCCAGTCTCTGAAGAATGCAAATTCTAAAACACATTTGGTATCTTCCTTTTTTTATCAAAGGAAATGTTCTTTAACAGGGATTTTTTTCAAAAGTTCTTGCTCTTTTTTTTTTTTTTTTTTTTAAAGTTTCTTTTCTTCTAGTTGCAGATGGACAGAATCCCTTTGTTAAGTTTTTTATGTAGTGCTGGGGATTGAACCCAGTCCCTCTCACATGCTAGGCAAGTGCTCTGCCACCAAGCCCCAGCCCCAGCCCTAGCCCGAGTTCTTGCTCTTTTTATACCAGTTTATTTTTACCCTGTATGTTCAGGGCCCATTATAGCATGCTGTCTTATGCAGACATTTATGTTTTTGACATCTTTTCTTTGCTTGCTCTCTATAAGGTTGTTAAGAGAAAGGTATTAGTTAATTTTTCCAGATTTCTCTTAGCCAAAAACCTGTCAACAAAGCCCATAATCATCTTATAGCTGGTGCTTATAAAATTTCATCTGTTGTTCTTTTGATGCTTATAAAGTCTCATGTCTGTTGTCCACTCATTTTTAAAGTGTTTTACTTCAAATTTATTCCCTTTGTTCTCTAAAATTGGGATGTTTTTGAAAACAGCAATAGCTTTATTAATTATCTTTCTTTTAAAATTATCCTTGGCAATGTTATTTATTAGCTTTAACTCTGAACTAATTTCTGTTATATTTCCTATATATACTGAAAACAACGTGACTTTATTAACTCCATTCTCATGCCACAATGGAGATTGCCTGCCTACCATCTCTCCCCGCCCCCCTAACTCCTTCTCCCTCCCTCTGCTTTCAGAATTGTTCTTTGACGCAAAGCTAGTATAATCAGATACAAAACAGATTATGATGCTTCAGTCAAATCAATAAGGTAGAACAGGTCTATCCATACAGAAGATTTTCAGATAAAGAAGATTCTGGCTCTGTGAATTTTTAACTTGTGGGCTAAATATCTTCCTTGTAATTTGGTACTACATAATTGTCAAGCAGAGATCGTATGGGTAAGAAATCAATTGATTGAGTCTCTGATTTTCAGTCTTATGTTAAAATCCTTCTGTCCACCCTTTTTTGTGAGTACTGCATTGGAGGTGGGCAAAGTATTGGAAAAAAAATTAGTTGCTTAGAATCCTACCATCCAGGGACACCAACTGTCAGTGATCTGTGTTACCTTCTCTCCTGTGTGTCAGCTTCTTATCCATACTCTAGAAGAAAAGGGACATGTCTCTCAAGGTTTGCGTGACATATAAAAGTGAGAACTGACAATAAGCCCTTGAAGGTAAACTGATACTCTTTTGGTATTTGTTACACATGGCTCCTCAGTTATCTGGAGAAATAGGAGAAAGGCTGTGGACAGGCCACATGAGACAAACCATGTTGTCCAGTCTGACAGGATCATTCTCCTGTTTCTAGGGTGTGATATTTCTCTGTGGCCTCTAGGGAGCAACACTATAGCTTATGTCTCTGGCCTGGTAGGTACTGAGGTAATGGGAAGACTCAGTCCATCTTGCAACGATTTACTTGCTCAGCGCTTACATGAACCACCAGTTAAGAACTCTGAATATGCAAACAGTTAATGTAGAGACCCTTTGATTGTGGACTGTAGTGGTTAAGGAAATAGTAGCATAAGTTTTTCTTACTTTCAGTTTGCTTTATGTTTGTGTGCTGGCTATGGGGTAGTTTGCTCAGGTGGATCCGATGGTAGTGACACCTCTTGGATGTTGCTGATCCTATGCACTTATGATATATCCACATAAGCTCTTGATTTAATAAAGCAGCCTATAAATGCCAGCAGTACTTGCCTATGAGCAGGAATTTGTTTCTTGTTAAGAGTCTCCAACTCCTGTTTTCAGGAATTGGGCCTGCCTCCCTTTATTCCATTTCTCTAATATTGTTCCCTTATGACTAGTGGCTTATTTTTACTGACTCCTTGAATTTTTAGAAGCAGTAGGAAGTAGCACTTTTTTTTTTTTGTGGTCTACTGTTACTTACTGAATTCAGAGTTAACTTTTGCTGCCTTTAAGCCATAAGTTTAAAGAAATGAAAAGTAGAGCCACCTGGAGAGTTTAAATAACATGTGTGTCTAGAACCTGTTCGCTGGAGATTAGAAGTAAAGGTACACATTTCAAATAGGGCCTGAGCAAATCTGTGTTTCAGAAAATTTTCCCAGGTGATTATGAATATTCTCCTGATTGAAACACTGTTTACAATCTGTAGATAAAATGCACTTGGCATTTGCTTATTTACAAACAGAACTTTAAGAAATTACTTCTATATCATGAATAGTAAATATTCTAATTGTAAATATTCTCCTAATGGTCTAATTGCAAATATTCTCCTGTGTGGGAATGACTGCATAGAAATCTAGTTTCTGGAGTCAGAGATGCATATTATCTCACGTTACTGAAATGGAGCCGTGACTGGCAATGCATGTATCTATAATGGGATTGTCTTCTCCCAAAAAACTTACTAAAATAACTGTGCATCTCAAAACTGCTGGTGTCTTTGAGTCAAGGAAGTATTTCCTCATGAGTGTACCATGAATTTCTTTTTTGTGTATATTCAGGTTGTTTCTAGTTTTTCATATTCATGCTGGGATACTTGAATTTTTTTTTTTTCCTTTGGGATGATTTTCTAAAAGTTAAACTGCTTAGCCAAATATGTATAAATTTAAAGGCTTTTGAAAATACTATATTTCTTAAAGCTTTTTTGGGTAGTGGGCGAGTAGGTATATGCTGGTCTCACTTTTAATATTTTCTTCTTTTTTGCTTTGACTTTAGAATAAAGTAATGAATTTAGTTATTTTTTTCAGTCTCTAATGGGTTCTTTGGGAACCACTTTTATTTCATTGATACTTAGTCATGACAAGTTGTCAGGTATGGAAAACTAGCACATAATTCCTTGTAGTACATTTTTTACTGTTATAGAGACACTTGGTCATAATATAAAAATCTTTATTCTTAAAATTTTGTACTTTGCACAATTAATACCATTTTTAATAGTAAAGGCTGAGCAGTTTGTCACTAAGATCACGAACAAGGACTTATCCTCCCATTCCTTCTATTTAACATTTTATTGAAGATAAACATTTTATTGGAGAATAGAATAGTAAGGTAAGAAATGAAATCAGTCATTTAGACTGAAAGAAAGAACAAAAGCTATGTATCTATTCACAGATGGCATGATTCTTGTAAACAGGAAAACTTAAGGAATCTACACAGAGCTATTATAATTAGAAAATGAATTGGCAGGGTTGCAGAATACAAGATAAATATACAGAAATCGTGTATTTCTGTATACTAGGAATAACTATCTTAAAGTGAGATTAAAATAACAATTCAATTTATGATAGTATCAAAAAGAAAAAATACTTAGAAATAAACTTAGCTAAAGTGTGAAATTACTGAAAATTGCAAAGCATTTTTAAAAATAATCAATGAAGATCTGAACAAATGGAAAGTCATCTCATGTTCAAGACAGTATATTGTTATGATAGCATTTTCCAAAAGCATCTGTAGATTTAATAGAAGCCCCATCAAAAATTGCAGCTTTTTTTTTCCCCCCAGAAGTTGACAAGCTGATTCTAAAAGTTGATATGATAATACTGGGGACCCAGAGTAACCAGTATATCTTAGAAAAAATAGATCAAAGTTGAAGTACTCAAACTCCCCCATAATCATGCTGAATTAATCAAGACAGTGTGATAATGATACAAACATAGGTGTACAATCAATGGAATAGAATTGAGAGTCCAAAAGGAATCTTTTTATTTATGATAGATTGACTCTCAAAAAGGCTACCAACACAGTTTGATGGAGAAAGAATAGTCTTTTCAAGAAATGATGTTGGGATAACTGAATATCTACATGCAAAAGAACAAAATTGGACGCCTTCCTAACATTGAACACAAAAAATAAAATGGATCAAAGACATAAATGTAAGAGTTAAAATTATAAGATTCCTAGGAGAAAATAGAGAGGTAAAAATCTTTGTGACCCTCAATACCAAAAACTGAGTTTTGGTCAAAATTTAATTTTTTTTTTTTTGTATCAGAGGACACAATGAGGAAAGTAAAAAGATAAGCCCTAATGGGAGAAAATATAAGGTCACATTCGTAAATTACATATTTTTCAAGGCATCTGTATTCAGAATAAGTACACAACTCAGCAACTAAATGACAATAACTCTGTTAAAAAGTGGATGAAGGATCCGAATAAACATTTACTCAAAGAATAAATCAAAGTGGCTTGTAAGCACATGGAAAGATGCTCAACAGCACTGTGGTGAGGGAAGTAAAAATTAAAACCACCAGTGGATGGCTGCTGTCAGCAAGGCAGAGGAGCATGTGCCAGTGGTGAGGGGACCCACGTTTTTAGTTGGTGGGGTTTTAAAGTGGGCTAAACTCTTGGCAGAACAGTTCAGCAGTTCTTGCGAATAATGAAGTTACCATGTCACCAGAATAGGTGAGGCATAAGAGGTGACTGCTCCTAAGTATGGGGGTTTCTTTTGTGATGCTAAAAAATATTCTAAAATTAGATGATGTGGTGGTTGCATAATTCTGTGAAAGTACTAAAAAACAATGAATTGTGTACATTAGAAGGGTTGAGTTTTATGGCATGTTATATGACAGAAAGCTGTTACTTACAAGAAGGATGAATTATATGCTAAGAATGTAGGTGGGGGCTGGGATTGTAGCTCCGTGGTAGAGTGCTTGCCTAGCACATGTGAGGTCCTGGGTTCAATCCTCAGGACCACATAAAACTGAAATAAAGATATTGTGTCCACCTACAACTAAAATATAAATATTAAAAAAAAAAAAAAGAGTGTAGGTGGGTTAGATTCTGCCCATCAGTGGCTATGTTCAGGCCAGTAATGGGTTGCACAACGCATGGCCTCTTTTTCAGCATGTTTAAGAATGGCTTCAGGATCCTTTTCAAAACAGGGCTTCTAGTAAGTACTGGAAGTACACTGGAAGTCCAGTGAGACCTGTCACATTGTGGGAGATTGCTCATAGATGCTGGTGTCGAAGGGTCAAGCAGTCTTCAGTGGGAGACAGGTCTAGGGATCTGTCCATCTTCAGGTTGGGGACATACTTCTGTGAAAGGACCGTAAGTAATGGGGAGCTTCTCTTCCCTTGAGCATGCTTGTGAGGGGATCAGGCTCAGAGAGGGACACTGGCACAGCAGGCGTATGGGGAGCGCTGAGGAGTACCTGAGCCTGGCCAGGCTGGAGCAGTTAGGGGAGCACAGCCAAAGGTTAGAGGAATGAATCTCAGCACTACTGATGGGCAATGGTAGCAGCTTATGTGGAGGACTGGGCTGTCCCAGGACCAGGCATGCAGGGGCGACTGGATAGAGTGCACAGATACCAGAAGTAGCCTGGAGGGAGTTTCCAGAATAGAAGGGGTGGAGGGGTAAAAGGAAAGAAGCAGTGGACAGTGGCCGGGAAGCCAACCTTCTTCCAGGGTGGTTTGAGTCCATGGTGGGGAAAGGAAATTGAAGTGAATTGAGGGGAAGGGGATATGGAGAGGATTCTGTGGTGCAAAGTGTATACTAAGGAGGAGAAAGCTTGTGTTCTTAGGTATGGATGGTTTTAGGGCTGAAGCTACTTATGAAACCGAGATGGAGATTGGGGGAGAGAGAACATGTGCACCCTCTGACGTAAGTCATGTCACACAGAAAGCTTTTAATAGGATACTCAACAAAAAAAAATGCCATTTAGTGGCTATAGAAAACATTCTTCAATGGTCTGCTTAATGGTATAAAGAGGAAAAAAAAACGTTGAAATAAAGATCGCTGACTTTTTTTTAATATTTATTTTTTAGTTGTAGTTGGACACAATGTCTTTATTTTATGTATTTTTATGTGGTGCTGAGGATTGAACCCAGGGCCTTGCACATGCTAGGCGAGTGTTCTACTTCTGAGCCACAACCCCAGCACCCCTCCCCATTTTATATTTATTTTTCAGTTGTAGTCGGACACAATATCTTTATTTATTTTCATGCGGGATCACTGACCTTTCAATGGAAATTCATCCAGCGTTTTCTTTCTTTCTTTCTTTTTTTTTTGTACTGGGGATTAAATCAGGGGTGCTCAACAACTGAGCCACATTCCTGGACCTTTTTAAATTTTGTTTTGAGACAGGTCTTGCTAAGTTGCTTTTAGGGCCTTGCTAACTTGGTGAGGTTGACTTTAAACTTGTGATCCCCCACCTTAGCTTCCTGAGCACTGGGATTACAGGCCTGTGTCATCGTGCCCAGCCAGTGTTTTCTTATTTCTAGCATAGGTTGAAGCTAGGTCATCAGGAATATGCAGCCTGTTGATGAGGTTTCTTTAACTGGGGAGGTGGACTTATTGGGAGATACACAGGCAGTTTTTCAAAGAGGAGGTCATCATTAGGCTGGGTTGTGGTAATGTCAAAATTTTGTTTAGAGAACATCCAATTCGGGATGCAGATTTTCACTTGAAGATGGAAAAGCACTGTAACCGCACCTGTACTTCATTGCATTTGTTGGGAAGCTGATTAGTGTGGGTGTTATGGCTGGAACCTTCTCCTCCTCCTAAATACTCTGATCCTGCTGGAAAGATTCCAGTGAGGAAATTGCTCTAAGGTTTTCATGTCAGTCATTGTTAATGTGCTGTTTGAATGCCTGAGTGTTCTAAATGTAATTCATGGCTTTCCTGAAGATCGTTTCTTTGTTTCTCTTTAGGTTACTGAGTATTTTCTGTTATATGTGTTGGAATACATATAATACAAATTTAAACATCTTTTTGGGTACCATAAGGGCTATAACACTTTTATTGGGTGTTATATTCCCTTTGTAGTGCCTTTGTTGTTTCTTTTTGTCTTGTTTTCACTTATTTTACACTTCAGAGAATAATATAAATTGGAAAAGTAATAATAAATAGTACAAAATAATCCCATGCTTTTTTTTTTTTTGTTGTTGTTGTTAAAGTTCTATTTTCTAAAATACTTTATTTTATTTTGTTTTATAGGGATTTGTCTTGGCAGTTACTATCACACGGGAAGCAATTGATGAATTTCGGCGTTTTCAGCGAGATAAAGAAGTAAATTCACAACTATATAGCAAGCTTACAGTAAGAGGTTAGCAAGATATTTTTAATCCTATTTAGCATTCCCTAATGTAATCATCATTTTATACTTAAAACATGTCCTGATTCTGGTCTTGAAAATAGTGTTATGTGATATCTGATTTTTTTTTTTTTTTTTTTAATATCTAACTCATGCAGTTTCACGGTGTTTTGTCTTGTTTTATTTTGCAGTTCTGGGGATTGAACCCAGGCTCTTACACATGTTAAGTGAGTGCTTTATCACTGAGCTATATACCCAGCTCCTAGGGTAGATTTTTATTCTAAATGCTTGGATGTATGTATGTGTTTGTTTATATATTTATATATGTATAAATTTATATTTTTATGTATTCACATAATCACATGTTCACATCAACATATCCATATACATATATATTAAAATTATATAATGTGCTCTATTTCAGTTACTTAGATACATGTGAGACTCAACTCATTTATCTAAAATTACCTTTGTATTATGTTGTTGTTATTTATTTTTTTTTCCAGTACTGGAGATTAAACCCACTGGGGCTCTACCATTGAGCTACACCCCCAGCCCTTTTTATTTATTTTTATTTTTCGGTGTGTGGGTAGGCAAGGTCTTCCTAATATCCCAGGTTGGCCTTGAATTTGTGGTCCTTCTGCCTTAGCCTCCTGAGTTTTTGGGGTTATAGCAGACCTGTGCTAATGTACCCAGCTTTGTATTATATTTTAAACACAGTCATAAAGATCAGACATCTGTACCATGAAGTTAAACTATACTTCAGTACAAAAGCAATTGAGCATTGGAAATAAATATTACGATCCATTGTGGTAATGGGTGCATACATGTTGATTCTTTAACCTTCATTCGGGACATTAACCCGTTTTAACTTAAAGTTTTAAAGAGCCTGTTTATCTGATTTTTAGTCCGTAGTTGAAAAAGAAGCCATATATTGGGAAGAGAATGAGGGAATCTATTACAGAAAAGTGTTGTGACAGTAGAAGAGTAACCATGATGCATTGGCAATGAGACACTGAAACACAGAGAATTTATAATAACCCCAAAGTCTGTTGAAAAATGAAACTCATAGTGGATTTTGTAACATTTCTGTATATGTGGACATGTATAATGAATTGCTTACCTGAAATAGTCCCTTAAAAAATTATCAATTTTAAACAGCTCATTGGGCTGTGTTTTAAAATTCATTCAGTTAAGCTGGGTATGATGGTGCATGCCTGTAATCCCAGTGACTTTAGATTAGAGACCTTGAGGCAGAAGAATTACAAGTTTCAGACCAGCTTCATCAATATATCAAAGCCCAAGTAACTTGGTGAGATCTTGTCTCAAATTAAAAAATAAAAAGGACTGGGGATAAAGCTTGGTGGTAAAGTACCCCCCTGGATTTAGTTCCCCGTACCAAAAACAAACAAAACTAAAAGAACATAACCATCCACTTAAAATATATACTTCATTGATTTTTGGTATGTTCAGAGTGTTGTACAGATGTTTCTAAAACATTTGTAACATTTCAGAAAGACACCTGAATACATGAGCAATCATTCTTCATTCTCCTCCTTCCCTGCCCACCCCAGCCCCAGGACCACTATTCTACTTTCAGTGTCTGTGGTTTTTAACCTATTCTGGATATTTCATGTAAGTAGAATTATAAAGTATGTGATTTTTTTGTCACTGACTTCTTTCATTTTACATGTTTTTAGGATTTATCCAGAATGAATCAGTACATAATTTTTTTTTTCTTGACAGGTAACATTCCATTGTTATGATAAACCACTTTTTGCTTTTTTATTCATCAGTGGATAGACATTTGAGGTGTTCTACTTTGTGACTATTGTAAATAACACTAATATGAACATTTGTAGACAAACTTTTGTGTGAACATTATAAAATTTCTCTTGGATATGTTTCCAGGAGTGAAATTGCTAGATTAGATGATAACGATGTTTAGCATTTTGAAGATCTGCTGACCTATTTCTAGGTCGATTGTCCCATTTTACATTCCTACCAAATCTGCATGAAGGTTTCAGTTTTATGACATCTTCCTCAACACTTGTGTTACTGTTTTTCCATTTTTCTTTTGAAATTTTTTTTCTAGTTATAGATGGACATAATGCCTTTATTTTATTTATTTTTAAATAAATAATAAATGCTGAGGATGAACCCTGTACCTCACACATGAAATAGGTAAGCATTCCTCCACTAAACTACATTCATAGCCCCTGCTGTTTACCTTTCTTATTGTAGCCATTACTTTTTTGATTGGAGTGGGTGTGAAGGTAATATCTTGTGGGGTTATTGATCTGCATTTCCCTAATGACTAATGATGTCATATACTTTATTGGCTACTTGTGTATCTTTGGTTCAGATCCTTCACCCACTTTTTAAAAATTTTTTTCCACATGGTACTGGGAATTGAACCTGCAGTGTTCTACCTCAGTCCACATCTCCAGCCTTTTTTATTTTTTATTTTGAGACAGAGTCTTGCTAAGTTGCCCAGGTTGGCCTTGAACTTGGGATTCTCCTGCCTCTGCCTTCTGAATAGCTGGGATTACAGTGGTGTGCCACCATACCTGACTTTCTTCACCCAATTTTTAACTGACTATCTTTTGGTTGCTGAGTTGTAAGAATTCTTTGGATTTTCTGAATTAAGTCCCTTGTTTTATGATTTACGATTTCAGATTTTCTCTCCCATTCTCTGGGCTGTATTTTTACTTTATGATAATATCCTCTGATACATAAATGTTTTTAAAATTTTCATGAAGTGCAGTTCATCTCTTTTTTCCATTGTTGCTTATGTTTCTGGAGTTGTATCAAAGAAACAATTGGTCAACCCAACTTCACAATAACTTGTCTTCTTTATGATTTTAATCAATCTTACATTTAGGTCGTTTGTTCATATTCAAATAGTAGTTTTTGTATGCTCTGAGACAGGGGTCCACTTTTTTTTACATGAGTATCAAGTTATTCAGTATAATTTGTTGAAAAGACTTGTTATTTCTCCATTGACTTGAAAAATTATTAAAAAGCTTTAATGCTTGTGATGGTGGCATGGTGGAGAAAATACTAGTTCTAGAAAAGAAGAAAAACTTTATAGCTTTAGTTTTTGGAAAAAAGAACCCCAAATGGCCTGGTAAATTAGGTATAATTTGCAGGGTATGTTTGATAACATAATATAGGTCTTAGCTTATTTAAAAATTGTTTTAACCATGGCATTTGGACTTAGCAGAGTTTATTTCTGATATATTAATTGTATAGTTGAGAACTAAGTGGAGTGTCAGTGAGAAGGGCATAGTAGGTAGTACCATTTGCTTGTCCTTCCACAGAACTATTGAATATCAAGCAGAAACCATTAAAACCGTTTTGGTTAGACCTCTGGAAAATACTCAGGTTTATGGCAGCCATGCAATTGCTGAATCCAGGAAAAGGTAACTTAAAAACTGGCATATAGTGTTTTTTCCTTTTTCCTGCAGTTAGTTGCCCTGGACCCAGACCCTCTCCAGTAAGTCTTGAAGGTGACAGTCTACATTTGTTTGCAGAACAGATTTATTTAATAAGAATGATGTATGTCCATCTAGCCAGTCTGTGAATGACTTGAGGCACTGACCCAAGATTTTGTTTAATCCACTTGGAACTCAGTACAGAAAAGGAGAAAACCAGCAGGCATTTCTCAAGTGTTTGGTAGCTTAATGACCAGGCTAATCCTGACACTAGAATGTCAAATGCCAGGCAGAAAAAAACTTGGGAGAGAATGTCTTTGAGAAATTTGGTTATTCAAAAGCACCTGTGCAGGCTGGGGAATTTTTGAGAGTCACATGCAGGTTGAGAACTGGAGGAATGTCAGAAAAGACCTGAGAAGTTCTTTGGTCTTTGGTGGATCTCTGGGTTCAGTATAAGTAGAAGTAAAGGCTACTGCAAAGTTGTAAATGGCCTTAGCCCTTTGCTAGTTCCTGAAGGTGACCTGGAGTGTAGCACCAATCTGCAAACACCGAGAGGTTTTATTTTGTTTCTTCCCTCTCCCCTTCCTCATATTCAAAGAAATGTCTGTCAGAACAAATGCCTGGCTGAATACAAGCTAACGGAAGGGAGACTTAAGAGATTATACTTGACAGAGAATATGCTCCTTACAAAACTTGAAAAACTTAGAAAAACCACTAAACAGCTATAGCGTATAGAAAGCTACAAAACTAACACAGAAGTGGGAGAAAATATCTAAACATCTTATTTCCAGAATTATAGATTGTCCAGTTTTCCACAGAAATTTATGAAGTATGTAAAGGAACATTCACAGAAGAAATTAATAGAGAAAATCTTTGAGGAAGTCGTGAAATTGGACAAGGAATTTAAGTCAGCTGTCTTCAAGTGTGCCCAAGGAACTAAAAGGAGCAATGGGGAAATGCTGAACAGAATAATACATCGAGGGAATGATGTATGGACAAGTAGAGAATATCAGTGAAGGTATAGAAAATTATATAAAGGATGCAAATGAATTCTGGAGCTGACAAGTATAATAAATGGCAAGAAAAACTCACTGAGGGTTTCAGTAGATTTGAGGAAGCTGAAGAATCAAAGACCTTGAATCTGAGTTAGTAGAAATGATTTGTTTTGAAGAACAGAACCAATGAAGAAAAAGGAGCATTCTTCAGAGACCCATGGAATAATGTGAAGTGTGCACCCGTTGTGTCAATGGAAGGAGAGGACAGAGGGAAAGGGAGAGAACAAGGAAGGAAGAGTGGCCAGGCACTTCCTCAGTTTAACCAAAGATATTAATCTGTCTATTCAGGATGTTCAGAGAGCCCCTAGAAGGCTAAACACAAAGAGATCCACTTCCAGATACATACACTATTGAAACTTGAAAACCAAGAGGATATCTTGAAAGGAGCAAGATAGAAAAGATCAATTACTGTGGTAACCTGGAACATCACAGAGACCTTGTAGGTCCGAAGGGAACAGGGTGCCATGTTTTAAAAATGATGAAGAAAAAATATTGTCAATCAAGAATCTGGTAAAAACACCATTTAAAAACTGATGGAGAAATTTAGACATTCTCAGATAAACAAAAACTGATAAATTTTTGGATATCTGATATTACCAAAAAAGTGAAAAGATGAACAACTTATAGAATTGGAGAAAATATTTATAAATCATGTGTGTGATTAAGGCCCAGTATCCAGAATATGTTAAGAACTCTTACAGTTCCACAACAAAAAGGTAACCTATGTAAAAAATGTGCAAAATATCTAAATATGCATTTCTTCAAAGAAGGTACAGAAATGGCCAATTAGTACATGAAAACAATGCTGAGTTAATGTTATCAGTTCATAGGAAAAGGTACATCAGAACCACAGCAGGATACTACCACCCACCTGTCTTGAAAAAATTGTAAAATAACAGGGGCTGGAGAGCATCTTCTTTTTCCTGTGTTGCCCTGGACCCAGGCCCTCGCCAGTAAGTTTTTTTTTTTTTTTTTTTTTTTAAGAGAGAGAGAGAGAGAGAGAATTTTAATATTTATTTTTTTTAGTTTTTGGCAGACACAACATCTTTGTTTGTATGTGGTGTTGAGGATCGAACCCGGGCCGCACGCATGCCAGGCGAGTGCGCTACCTCTTGATCCACATCCCTAGCCCCCTCGCCAGTAAGTCTTGAAGGTGACAGTCTACATTTGTTTGCAGAACAGATCTATTTATTTATTTTAGAAGATTTTTTTTTTAGAGAGAGAGAGAGAGAGAGAATTTTTTAATGTTTATTTTTTAGTATGCGGCGGACACAACATCTTTGTTTGTATGTGGTGCTGAGGATCGAACCCGGGCCGCACGCATGCCAGGCGAGCGCGCTACCGCTTGAGCCACATCTCCAGTCCCAGAGCAGATTTATTTAACAAGAATGATGTATGTCCATCTAGCCAGTCTGTGGATGACTTGAGGCACTACAGAATTGCTTGTGGGTGTGTTTTCAGCAGCAGTGGAGAACATTTCTTGGTAATTCTGAAGCACATTTCTTGTAGAAAATTGGGAAAACGTTCTCTGCTGTTTTTTTTTTTTTTGAACTTTTTATTTTAAACATGCTAATAACCTGAAGATGCTTTGTTTGGAAGAATAAAATATTTTAAGTAGAATATTGATCATCCTGGAATGATTTTGAGTTGTCTCTGTTTTATTTCCTGATAAACTATTTATATAGGAATTATCTATATCTGTTGCTGTTACTTCGCTTCTTTTCTCCTTGTTTGTGACTGTTTTTATTATTTATCACCATCTCCTTTGATGCGATGCCAGATGCAGAATTGAGGAAGGGGAAATGGAGTAGACAATAGTCAGCAGGTCTTGGGAATTTCCGATGAGAAGGTCTCTAACTGTGTGCCCATTGGCATTTGGACTTGTGGAATCAGTGCTGTGTGCTTTTCCCTTTGCTAGGTCTAGGTGTATCAATTGTATCTTGACTGTAAGTGTCCAGTGGGCTAGAACTGATTCCTTTCTATGTGTATTTACTAAGGAGCTATATTGAGCTGAGAACCATGATAGTCTCATAAGGTTAAAACATGAATTAGTCCTCAACTTTGCTTTTTAAAGAGTTGATGCAGTCTCCTGTGCAGATAGGATCAATTTAGAGGGTGGTTGTTTGTTTTTATTTCATTTAGCCATAAAAAGTCTCAGCCGTACTAAGTTACTTCCTACAACTTGTGATGATTGTTTTTCAGTATGTCTTAGCTGTTTCTTTGGATAGTTCTGTCATTTCTTTTGACTCAGTTTAAAGTACTCAAACATAAGTGTGATAAGTCTTTGACCTTATTTAATTGCTTCGTGAGTGTGTGTGCACATGTGACTGTGAGAAGAGGATCTTCACTTGCTTACATGCTTCTTGTGTTCCAGTCTGCTTGTCAAAAGGAATGTTGTAGTACAGAAAGAGCCATCTTTATTTCTGTTTTAGTGTCTTTGATTCGTTTATGTCAACATCTTGTAATTGTACAAGTTGAATTAAAATCTTGGCTTTTTTACTTTCATATAAATTTTACACATTTCAATAAAAATTTGTTGTCTTTCAGTGAAGTTCACACTATTTACGAGTGATAATTACTCCTTAGAAATGCAAGCCAAGAGGTTTTTGAGTCCCTGACTAGTGCCTTTTGTGGAATGCTCAAGGAGTATGTACATTTCTAAGGGAAGTCAGAAAATGTAGGGGATTTTATGGTTTGCCACACTTTCTGCTTGTCAGACGGGCTTCTCTGTTGCCATCCTAAGGTACTCCAGTCTTAGCTGAGTTGGCTTATAAGGAATTGCTTGGGGACCAATGTGCTTGAAGTAATCAGAGTTGATTGCTGTGGTCCCCTGCTCAGATGCACACTGATGATCTTGCTTATTTTATTTCTCTACATCATCTCTTTGTTTGTCCACTTCTGTGACAGTTAAGACAAAATGGAAAAATGGATATTTAAAAACCACTTATACATGTTTTACGTAATCCAGCAGCACTCTGTTATCTGCCATTGTGCTTTGGTTTCAGTTCAGTGGTCCAAAAATATAATAGAAAATTCCAGAAATATAGAACTTACAAGTTTTAAATTACTTGCTGTTCTGAGTAACATAGTGAAGCCTGGCACTGTTCTGCTCTGTCCCTTCCTGATGTGAATGATGCTTTTATCCAGTATATCTGTACTGTGTATGCTCCTGGCCTAGTACCTGTCTCAGGTATCAGACTGTTGTGATTTTGCAGTGCTTAGGTTCAGGTAACCCTCATATTAATTAACCATGGTCCCCGAGAACAAGAGCAGTGATGCTGCATTTTGGACATGCCAAAGAGAAGCCATGAGAAGTTTCCTTTAAGTGAAAAAGCATAGATTTTCTACTAAGGAGGAAGAATATATGTATGCCAAGATTGTGAGGATCTATGGTAAGAATGAATCTTCTCTGAAATTGTAAAGAAGGAAAAAGAAATTTGTTAGTGCTGCTGTCTCAGCTCAGACTGCAAGTTATGGCCCTAGTGTGTCATCCTTGCTTAGTTAAAGTGGACAAGGCCTTTAGTTTTAGGCTTTGGTGCTCCCCATAGTTTCTGGCATCCTGTTGTCTGGGAACATAGCCCCTATGGATGAGGGGCCAGCTGTGTAGTCAGAGTGCTGCTTCTATAAGTCTGGTTGGTTTTTCACGTCATGCCTTTCCTTGTAGTATACTCAAGTCATCCTTATTGTCTGTGTTTTGAGTGGTGAGCAGCATTTGACAAGGACCCATCCCTTATCTCATTCAGGAGCATTCAGTCTACATTATGGTATTTATGCCAAGTGCTTTATGTTTATTATCTCATTTTTGATTCTCTGTGGCTGGACCAAGGTAGATATGCATACCCTGGAGTGGACATGACATGGCTACTTAGGTTTAGATGTGTTTGTATGCTCATGGATGTATAGTTAGGTACTTAAATGGATATGCAAACTCAAGTTACTACTGTTTTATTCTCAAGTCACCCTTAGAGGTCTGTATGAATTCATGTCTTCATGAAACGAACTTAAAAATTTTTAAGTTAAAAAAATGATCTCTTGGACATTAGGGCCTAGAGTATGTGAACTATAACTTCAAAAATGCTGATTTGCTAATATTATGAATCTTATAAGAGATAAGAATTTAAATTAGGGTGTAGACAAGTTTATCTTAAGCCACAATATTTCTTTAGGAAACTAGAAATTCTAGAACTATAACGAGTTCAATTTTGATCTCCAGTGCTTTTCATAGAATATAGGGTAGAGTTTCAGTTAGGGAATCTTTCAGTCTAATCTTTCAGCCTAATCTATCAACAATAATTGCTAAGTGGTATTTATTTCTAAGTGTTCTGTTAGCATAAATCTAAACATTTTATTGTATCAAGTAAGCTAAAGATATTTCTCACCAAAAAGTCCTTCAATTTTAATCTCTTGCCTAATGTATTATAGTGGTATTGTAAATGATATTCTGAAGTTTTAATCAATGAATTACCCAGCACTGTTAAAAAATGAACAACAAATGAGTTAAAGTCCTAAAATTCATCTTTCACATGTCGCCTTACTAAGATATTGTTGTATGTAGTGCTTGTTCTCCATGTAATTTTGGTAAAAATAGTGTCAATTCCTTTATTACCTTATAACATTAAATTGTAGAAGATGCAAGAATGTAATTCTTTTAAAAATAATTTTTTATACCTTTGTTTTTATTAATTAATTTATTTGTATGTGGTGCTATGGATCAAACCCAGTGCCTCACATGTACCAGGCAAGTGCTGTACCACTGAGCTATAGCCCCAGCCCAAGAATGTAATTCTTAATTCTTTATTCTCTTCTTTTTTGCTTATTTCAGTGATTTGAAGGAATTTTCCCATGGTTTATAAAGAGGGCTATTTTTTCTTTTAGAAGCACAGATCCTTTTGTCTGTGTGTGTACTTGCATTTCTTAAAAAAAAAAAAAAATGATCAAACTGCTGTTGTATAATTGTTATACTTAACATTATAGCCTCATCAGGTCTGAAGGTGTTCTTTCATATCGCGTCCAGTTGTATGATAGTACATCTTAAGGGACAGCATTCTTTGATCTTTTATAGTCCTACATTTGGGTGGATGAGCATCCTTCATGCTCATCTAGCCTCAGAAACTAAACAAATGAGAAAATGAACCTTTACAAAATAATAATGTATACTGAATGCACCTGAATGAAATATTGGGATAGATTCTTTTCAGATGCTGTTTAGATCTCAAGCCATAGACAATAAGGATGACTCAAGTATAGGAAAAGGCACTACATGAGATGATATAGGAAAAGCTGAGCATGCTTATACAAAAATTGCTTTGACTATATAATTTTCCCACTTATCCACAGGGATGTTACATTTTGTTTCCTTGAACTCTACAGATGGTAGTAGACCACATCTCTTCATACTCTTCCCTCTTGGGGTATGTGTGCCGATAAATATACCCTCACTGTCCCTATCCCAGTGTCTTGGGTCACTAGAGTAGTCAGGTCTGTATCCCTAGCCTTCATCTAGTCATTAGCTGGGCTAAGCTGTTATTTTCCCAGCTGCTCTGCAATTCCTGTTCCAGTCTGTCAGTGCCAGGCACAGCCTATTATCAACCCACTTTAACCTCCACCCCTACCACACCCCCAGCCCCCGCCCCAGTCCCATATTCCTTCTCCAGCCTATGCCCCAGCTCCACTTCCATCTCTATCCCTAGCTTCCCTAGCACCCCCCACCACTGACTCTACTTCCATCTCCACCCCCAGCCCCAGCTATAACATTCTGATCTTATGATAGCTGTCTGTTCTGGCCATCACTTTTTTTGACTGAAATAGGAAATGACCTCCTCACCACTCCTTCTTTCTATGCATTAGTCACAAAAATACTTTTAAAAGGTGAATTTGAGGCTGGGATGTAGTTCAGTGGTAGAGTGCCTGCCTAGCTTGTACAAGACCACAAAAAGAGCTGAAATTGAAGCTGGGCATGGTGGTGCACACTTGTTATCCCAGTGACTGGGTTAGAGATGGAAGTGGAGTTGATGGTGGGGGCTGCTAGGGAAGCTCCTATAGTTATAAATCACCTTGGAGAAAATATCAAATTTTTGCTCCTAAACATTTGTTAGCAATAATCAAAATATGTTTTTAAAAAATATTCTTTAGCAATAACCAGAATAATTTAAGAAGCCCAAACTAAACACAATCCATTCTTTTTTAAAACTCATGCAACAAAAAATAAATTAGTTCTAAAAAGGACAATGAAATCATAAAATATAATATCATGGTAAGAAACATTTGAAGATTGAAGATAAAAACTGAAATGATATTCACTGGGTAAATTTTATTGGTCACTTCCCCTCTAAAATTACCTCACTAACTGTAGCAGGTTTACCATCTATGTAATCACCTCCTGTTCTCCACTCTCAACTGTTTTCTGAGGCCTCCTGTCCCTCCCTCCCCACCATATTTTGTTCTGGCCTCACATGTTGTCCGCGGCTGTCTATCCTTCCTTTCCCACATGTGTTTGTTGTTCCATGGCCTCCTATTCTTCACTTTGGTGGCATTCATTGCTCTGGTGATTGGTTCTGCTTTGTGAGGGTGTATTACTGGAATCCTAGGCTAGAGGTTTTATACTGGGGGTCCAACAAATTAGATCTGGCCACTCACTCCCAGAACCAAACAGCAAAGGTTGTGGTGTAAAAGCATGAAAGAAACTTAAATCAGCATAGCTACACTGGGAAGACTCAGGGACCTATCTTCCAGGGGCTGACAATGTCTTTGAGGCTTTAAAGAAAGGTGAATGGAGGCAAGGATTGGGGGTTTGCACAGCTGCCAGAATGGATGCTTTTGATTAGGTGTGGTCTGTCCATCATTCTCTCAAAATTGGTCAGGCAATGCCTTGTCCCAGATATTAAAGTTGAGGTCAGCCTTAGCAACTTGTTGGGACCCTGTCTCAAAATAAAATTTAAAAAAGGTGGGGGGGACCAGGCATTCGGCTTAGTGGTAGATGGCCCCTGAGTTCAGTCCCCAGTACCCCTATCTTCATACTCAGAAAATTGCTGTTGTCTGAGGGGTAGCTTCAACTCATCACAAGTGTTTATTGATCAGACCTTGTTCCTAGAATCCAAGGTGACTCAGAGCAAAGGAGGTGGATGCAAAATGGAATCAGATGACAAATCTTGCATTCTGCTTTTACCCATAGGTCATTTGCAGTCAGAAATGAAGAGTCTAAGTCCTTTTCACTGCTTTTTTCTCAGGAATAAGTAGAGTGGATGGTGCATAGTATGAATGATAAATAAATGAGGAATGTCCAGGTCAGATGTAAAAGTTTAGGTCTGGTTTGTGTGGCTACCTGTCTAGCTGTTCAGTGCTCACACATATTCGTCTCCTGACACTCTTGCTACTTGACCCACTTAAATGAGTCCTTTTTATTTTATTTTATATTTTTAGATGTAGATGGACACGATACCTTTATTGTATTTATTTTTATGTGCTGCTGAGGATCAAACCCAGCGCCTCGTATATGCGAGGCAAGAGCTTTACCACTGAGCCAGAATCCCATTAGTCATTTTTTTAAACTGCTAATTTAGTGAAGATTTGTTATCTCACTCAGTTTTGTTTACTATAAAAAGTTTCATTGCTCATTTGTGATCTTTAATAAACTCTTTTATTACCTTTTGTTTCTTTTTGTATTTTTATCTTATTGAAATTTCTCTACTAAAAGAATTTGCCTTTGCCACGTGGCAAATATTTTTATATTGTTGGACTTATTTTTTATGTCGTTTTTCTTGAGTATACAGAAATGTGTGATTTTTATACATTTAATTTTTAACCTTTTCCTTTGTGGTTTTTACTTTAATCTGAGACCATCCATTTACTCCCAATGTGAGCAGTCATAGTATTACCTCACTACACTTCTGTGTTCTCATGGTTAGCATTATCCTATTTGTGCTCTTGCATTTCAGGCATATTTTGCATGGAAAAGTAATCTTTTCTTTCCCCAGTGGTAACTTAGGTGGCCATTTAGACACCACATTTAGAGTGTTCCAGGCCTATGAGCAGTGTGAGCTTGCCTAGCTCTCCTCTCCACTGCTTGGCCACGCGTGCTCACTCTTAAGTTCACGTGCTTTGGGTGATGGTCCTTGTATCTTGGATTTGACCTTCACTTTCTTCTACCTCCAATTACTTATTTATTTTTTCATTGTTTCTGTTTTTTTCTGAGAAACATGAAACATGAAATACACTAAGAGAGTATTCAGAGGTTTCTTTCTGCTCATGAGTTTGACCTGTGTCACAGACCCCCATAGCAGCTGCACAGCTGTCCTGCTCTCTCCCTTTGTTGATATCTTAGCTCTTTCCCAGAACTGGCCTCTATACCTGGTAGTCATAAAGAAGTAAGCCACTTTCATGTTGCTGTTATTGGACATTAGAGCAAGATGAGGACTTGGGGACAGTTCAGAACTCTGTTGGGCCCATGTCCCTTTCACTACTGTGTCACCACAGAAATGGATGGACATTTGAGTTTGTGTATGTGAGTAGGCCCATGGGAAAGGGAGACTGCATTTTGTACATTGTCTTGATTTTGGTGATTGAGAGTCTCAAGGAGCTGTTAAGTAAGAACCACTTATGTTTACAGAATTTTGTGTCTTAAACTCTAGTCGTTATTTTGGCACTTATCTCATTCACAGAAAATGGCTTAGAAATTTCTTTTATGTGTACAGGACAATCAAAAGTTTGAGGGAATGCCATATACTTTTTGTTAAATATTTTAACTTCTGAAATATTTTCAAGCCATTGTCATATCCTGCTAATTCTTTATCTGATGAATGCAATAAGTTACTGTTAATCTTTGTTTCGGTGTTCAGTTCTTCATATTGGTTTGCATGGGCAGCTCTACCTTCTGGCAGCATTTGCACTATTAATTGGTGATTATATAGATGGTAAACCTGCTACAGTTAGTGAGGTAATTTTAGAGGGGAAGTGGCCAATAAAATTTACCCAGTGAATAACATTTCAGTTTTTATCTTCAATTTTCAAATGTTTCTTACCATGATAGCATATTTTATGATTTCACTGTCCTTTTTAAAACTAATTTATTTTTTGTTGCATGAGTTTTAAAAAAGAATGGATTGTGTTTAGTTTGGGCTTCTTAAATTATTCTGGTTATCGCTAAATAATATTTTTTAAAAACATATTTTGATTATTGCTAACAAATGTTTAGGAGCAAAAATTTGATATTTTCTCCCAGGAGATTTATAACTCCCCCCCGTCCCCCAGCTAAGAATTTCTTCTTATTCCCTAAACTGTAATTTTTACAGTTGATTTGTTCATGTATTTCATTTCATTTTGCATTACTTAATCTCATTAGAGTGTAAGTGGCAAGGGCAGGGGCTTTGTCATTATTGCTCCCACTTTTATTACCAGCATGTTGTCAGGAAGGGGGCCCCATGTGCCCTGAGTTAAGTCTCAACTTCTGGAGCCTTCCTCAGTCAAGGGAAAGCTCTGGGCCCACCCACCTTCAGGTGTTAAGATGAACTTCAGCCTGTGAGCATGGAATATCTTCTCATTTTTGTGTCTTCCTCAATTTGATTCATCTTTATAGTTATTAGTGTGGTGCTTGTTTACTTTAGTTAATTTTAATCCTAATTATTTTATTTTCTGGTAGTTATTGTAAAAGGGGTTGTTTTCTTGATTTTTTTCCCAGTTATTCATGTATAAGAAACCATTGATGCTTGACTATTGATTTTTGTATCCTACAACTTCCCTGAATTTGTTAGTTCTAATGGGTTTCTTTGGTAGAGTTGTGGGGTTTTCTGATAGTAACTCCTTCTCCATGTGCATACCTTCTGTTTCTTGCCTGGTTGCTGTGGCCAGGACTTCCATATTGACTAGGACTGGAGAGAGCCATCACCCTTCTTCTTGCCTTGTTCAGTTCTCAGAGCAAAAGGTTTCAGTTCTACCCATCCAGTGTGCTGTCATCTGTGAGCTCATCTGAAGTCGTTGATATTGGTGTGTAGTTTTCTTTTTTGCTGTAGTCTGCTTTTGGTATCAGACTAATAATGTTGGCTTTGTAAAATGATTTTGCAAGTATTTCCTCTTCAATTTTTTGGAATCGTTTGAGTAGAATTGGTATTAGTTCATAAAATGTTTGGTAGAATTCAGCATTGAAACCATATGGTCATGGGGTTTCTTTGAAAGGAAACTTTTCATTACTGATTTACTTAAGTTACCATTAACTTGTTGTTGGTCTCTTCAGGTTTTCTATTCTTTATGAGTCAGTCTTGGTATGTTTGTTGTGAGCCTGATGTATATGGCCTTTATTATGTTGAGAAACACTCCTACTACACCTTGTTTGTTGTGTGTTTACCATGAAGAATATTTAATGTTATTAAGTACTTTTTCTGCATCAGTTAAAATGGTCATAGAAGTATGTGTTCAGGAATTTATTAATTTCTTCTAGGTTATTGAATTTGTAGATATGTAATTGTTCATAGTAGTCCCTTATAAAACTTTTTTGTTTTTATGGTATCAGTTGCAAATACATGCAGTCCATCTAAGCGTCCATCAGCAGATAAATGAATAAAGAAGGCCCCTGACCCCCACACGTTATAGTGTAATATTCAGCCATAAAAATAGAATGAAATCCTGTCATTTGTGGCACTATAGATGAATCTGGAGGATATTATGCTAATTGAAATAAACCAGACACAGAAAGACAAATATGGCATGATCTCACCCATATGTTGAATCTGAAGTTGATCACACAGAAGTAGAAAGTAGAAGAATGGTTACCAGAATAGGCTGGCATGACAGTAGGGAGAAGGGAATAGGGAGAGTTTAGAGTTAGTATTGGAGGAATAAGTTCTGGTGTTTTATTGCACAGTAGGGTGAAGATGGCTAAAAACATTGTATTGAAAATTTCAAAATTTTTATAGCTAGAAGAGAGGATTTTGAATATCCTTATAACAACGAAATGATAAAATGTGAGGCAATGGATATGCTGGATATGAGTTAATTGTACACAGTGTGTACATGTATTGAAGCATCATATTATACTCTGTATATATATACCATCATTTTTTTTGTAATTAAAAACAAACATAAGGAAACTTCAGTAAGATATTTATATTTAAAGAAAAAAGTAGTTCAAGGATTCAGAACACATGCTCCCTGAGACTTCTCATCTCCCTCGAAGAACTAGCCTTGTGTCCTCCTGCAATAGTCTTATAGTGACCTTTTTCTTTGTTGATGTCACTTGATTTGAAAACCTGCAGAATTCGAAGTCACCTCAGAGCCTGCATATTCCTTGCTCGGGGATGCATGGCTTCTGTTTTCATGTTCACCCTTCATGCACTATGTTTCTGGCATTCAGTGCCCAGATGCCGTCCTCTTCACTCTGCCTCGAGCTGTGCCTTCTTTCACTGAGCTGTGGCTTTCTGAACCTATGGGCTGGAAGCCTCCTTGGTGTTTGGTTATGGGTTTGCTCCTGCTGCCTTGGCTCCCTTGGCCTGGCCTGAATCCCGAGCTGATTCCCTTCTCTACCTGGGATTCCCATCTATTTTTCAGCCTCTAGTTCATTGCTTATTTACCTTCTCACCAGTCTTTTTCCTTTTTATCTTCTATTCAGTGAAGTCCAGATTTTACTTTCATCATTGTGCTTTTGTGTCCTGAGGTCATATTTGCATGATCCAAGTTGAAAAAGATTTTCTGCATTTTTTTTTTAAGAGAGAGAGAGAGAGAGAAAGAGAGAGAGAGAGAATTTTAATATTTATTTTTTAGTTTTCGGTGGACACAACATCTTTGTTTGTATGTGGTGCTGAGGATCGAACCCTGGCCGCACGCACGCCAGGCAAGCGCGCTACCGCTTGAGCCACATCCCCAGCCCCCTGTTTCTGTATTTTCTTTTACAAGTTTTATAGTTTTGGAATTTACATTTGTGTATGTCCATTTTGAATAAATTTTTACATGTGGTGCAAATTGTGAGTCCAAATTCTTTTCCTGCATTTGGATATTCTGTTGCTTCTAGCTCTGCTTTAAGAAAATGACTCTTTTCCTGCATCTTTGCCTTTGTCCTTTTTCATGTGTGGGTTTGACTCTGGACTCTCTTTCACTCCATCGTCTATTTGTCTGCCTTTATTTAAATGCTTTATTCTTTAAATTTTTTTTTTTGTTTTTTTTTTTTTAGTAGTCAGTGGACCTTTATTTCATTTATTTATGATGCTGAGAATCGAATCCAGTGCCTCACATGTGCTAGGCAAGTGCTCCACCACTGAGCCACAACCCCAGCTCAATACTTTATTCTTTTGACTACTGTTGCTTTATATTAATTCTTTGTTCTTCATTTTTAGAGTCCTTCTGGTTAGCCTAAGGATATTTCTGCATAACTTCAGATACAATTTGTCAATTTCTACAAAAACTTTTGATTGGGACTACATTGAATCTGTAGCTCAAATTTGGGGAAGAATTAACATCTTAACAATGTTGAGTCTTCTGACCTATGAGCAAGCAAGGTCACTCTTTCCCTTTATTTTTAGGTCTTTTAAAATTACCCTCAGCAATATTTTGTTATTTTTAGGGTTAGCTGTTATCTTTAGGTCTGCTTTTAAGATTTTCTTTTTGTCAAGGGTTTTGAGTAATTTGATTATGATGTGCATTAGTGTGATTTTTCTTCTTGTTTCTTAAGCTTGGGGTTCAGTAAGCTTCTTGAATCATGAGTTGAGTTTTCATTAGTATAGACAATTCTTAGTCTTTGTTGTTTCCAGTGTTCACTATGCCCCACCCTTTCACGTCTGCATAGGTTCATGGTCTGTTTCCAGGCTTCTTTGACCTTCTTCTCAAGCACTGTAGTTTTTATTATAATAGTTAGGCAAGCATTGTAGTCTGGTAGTTTGATTTGGATCTTCTTTTATATCCTACATGTGCTCAGCTTCTTAAGTACTTGGAATACAATTTTAATTTATTTTCCTGTCCTCATGTGCTAATTGTAGCCCTGTGCATGGTGCATCAGTGTTGACTAAATGGTTCCTCCCCTCACTTGGGTCCTGGGTTCTTGCTTTTTTGCATGCAGTCTTTGTGAATTTTACCTTTTTGGGTGCTGGGTATTTTTATATTTCTGTACACATTCCCAAGCATTGTTTTGGGAAAGTGTTAAGTCCCTTGGAAAGAGTAATCTGACCCTTTCACATCTTGCATTTTTGTCTCATTTTTTTTTGCCTGTCCCAGGCAGCAGCCAGTCTACTTGTTGTCTCTGTACAAGGGCCATTCATGGACACTTGTCATGTGGAATCACACAACACATAGTCTTTTGTATCTGGCTTCTTTCCCTTAGCATATGCTTTTGTTTGTGAGGTCTGTTAATGTTGTGGCTCACATCAGTAGTTGATCTGTCTTGGCTGAGTACCATGGTAGACTGCAGTGGGTTTATTCATTATGGGTTGATTAGTGTTGGCTTTGGTTTCATAATGTGTATACGAGGATGAATTAGCCTCTTTTAGTTTATTTCATATGTGACATAAAAGGTAATACAGAACTGTTTATTGTTTAAATACTTTTGAGATTATTTCATTTGTTAGCATGTTTCCACATACGGTGCACCAGCAGATAATGTGGAAATTTAAACTGTGAAATAATTTCTTTTACTGAGAAATTAGTAACTAAAAGAGCGACATAGTCTGTACCCATGTAACTTTCCCTCCAGAAAGGTACAGAATATTTCCATCATCTCTGAACTTGTCCCCTTCCATTCATCTGCCTGCCAGAAGCAGCCACTGTTTTGAGGTCCTCATAACTTGGTTTTGTTTTTTCTAGCACTTGATATAAAGGAAGCATATAGTGTGCATTTTGTTGTGTTTCTTCTTTCACTCAGTGTCCTTTTGAAATATAGTACTGATGTTGCATAGACTGGTCGCCTTCCTTTTGATGGCTGAATAGCTTCTCATTGCATAGTCATCTGCTCTGCTTAAGATGGGCGCTTGGCAGCTTGGCAGTTTCCATTATGATCGTTATGAATAAAACCCTGATGGATGTTTTCATCTGTTGTGGACATAAATTATTGTTTCTGTTGGATATACACCTATAAATGGGATTTCTTGATTTCAGGATGGATAAATATATAAATTTTTAAAAGACTGATATTTTCCCAAAGTTGTTGTACATTTGGGATCCGGGTGGTGGAGGTACTATGATCTTTGGCATTCCACCCACCCCTGTTTTTGTTTTTTGGTACTGAGTAATTTACCTCTGGACCCCTTTGCTGGAGCTACATCCTCCGTCCTTTTTATTTTTTGAGACAGTCTTGCTGAGGCTGGCCTGGAAATTGTGATCTTTCTGCCTGTCTCCTAAGTCACTGGGGTTACAGATGTGCATCACTGTATGCCCAGCTCCCACCCTGTTTTTACCCTCACATATGGGGCCAGAGAACTATGCTTGGTAGCCATGGAGAATGTGTGTCCCTGATGATGATGGCCCTGAGTACATTTTCAAAGCTCATCTGTTCTTGTGAAGTGTATGTACATGTTCTTTGCTTTTTAAAAATTGAGCTTTTCTATTTTAGTGTTGTGCAGTGGGAGTTCATGTTACATATCCTAGCTAGAAGTTCTTGGTCAGATATGTTTGTTGTGAATATTTCCTTTTAGTCCAGCATGTCTTTTAGAAGAATTGTTGAACATTGATGAAGTCACTTTTTTCTTACATGGTTAGTGCTTTCTGTGTCCTTGCCCTGAACCTTCTTGGGCTATAGGTTTCAGAGAGAGATTGCTGAGCTCCTTTCCTAAAAGCCTGATTACTTCAGAATTCACATTTGGGTACTTGAGTCTTGAGTTCATTCTGTGAGGTGGGATTGTGGTTCCCAGCACCGTTGCCACCTCCTTCTTGTGGTGCTTCCTAGGGCTGCATGCCCGCAGGGCCCGTTTTCCCAGATACCTGCTCTTCCATTGGTCGCTTTACCACCAGCACACTGAGTAATCACTGGGGCTTCAGAGTGGTCATGGAGTTTTCTAGCTTTGTTTTTCCCTTTTTAAGATTTGTTTTGGTTGATTTAGATCCTTTGTATTTCGTTGTTTGAATCAACCTGTAAGTTTCTACAGAAATCCTGAGTGGATTTTGATTGGGATTTTATTATATTTTTAGTTCAGTTTTGGAGAAAATTCTCTAATTCCAGCAATGTTTCATAGTTTTTTGTTTTTTTTTTAAAGTATTTTCTTTTATAGATGGGCACAGTACCTTTATTTTATTTATTTTTAGGTGGTGCTGAGAATTGAACCCAATGCCTTACACATGTTAGGCAGGCACTCTACCCCTGAGGCACAACTCCAGTCTCTGTTTCATAGTTTTTTATAAAGAAGTTTTCCGTATATTTTGTCACATTCAATCCTCAGAACTTTACGTTTTTGGATGTTACTGTAAATTATATTTGTTCTAAGATTTCATTTTTCATATGAAGTTGATTTTTATATTTTATTTTTGTTTCCTGTGAAGTTTCAAAATGATTCATTCTGTTCTTGATGTTTTTATAGATTTTTAGAATTTTCTATGTGGATGATCATGTCATCTGCAAAACATTTAGTGACAATTCTTTCTTTTCACCCTTTCTGTATAAGCTTGTCATGGTGAGGTCTCTACTATAGTGCCATTGGAATATTGTTTTGTTGGCATGGGGAGGGTACTAAGGATTGAATCTCGGGGTGCTTTACCACTGAGCCACATCCCCAGCCCTTTTAAAATTCTGATTTGAGACAGTCTTGCTAAATCTCTGAGGCTGACCTCAACCTCCTGCCTCCTGAGTCCCTGGGACTACAGGTGTGCACCACCACACTGGGCCTAGTACTGTTGGGAGGAGGGGCAGCTGGGCTTCTGACTTTTCTGGCTCATCCCTTCTAAGACTCAGGTAGAAGACTCTGAGGCTCTGCTCTCTTTCCTCGAACCCATGTTTGGGGGCACAGGTGCAGATGGCCCTTTTGTCTGTGACCCTTGGGGTAAACTGTGTGGCAGGCTTCATGCATCTTTAGAGCTGACAAAGGTCCAGTTGTTCTCATGCTTCCCATGTCCTCTCCCTTCTGCTGTGAAGACATCAGTGGGTTCCTTCTCTCCTAGGGAGGCTTGTCCTATTTTGGATTTTATTTGTGTTTTCACTTCTTTGCATCCTAGAAAATCCATCTGAATCTGAATGAGCTTCTTTGTGGGTGGGAATGGCACTCTGACTCTCTATGTAGGTGTGCAGGTAGGAGCTTAGCTTCACTTAGACTCATGTGCTGGAACGTGGTCCATCCAAGGCAGCAGCACCTTTTAATTTGAAGTTAACATAGAACACTCCATGTATGTGCTAAGTTTCTGTTTTAAAAGTTGCTTATTTCCCATTCATACCACCTTGTGCCTTTTTTGTTAGGATATAAGTAATGAATATGTTTTTTTCTTCATTGATGATATCTGCGTCTAGTAAATGTGCTCTAATAATACGCTAGTAATAAATTATGACATTGAGTGATTTTCACTCATTTAGAGTAGATTGGGAGTGATTCAGAAATCATTCCTAGTTGCTCAGGGTCTGGGATTCAAGCAGTGGGAGTATCTTTCACAGTGAGAAAGGTGGAAGAGGTATTTCACTAAAATTCAGTATTGGATAGTCAGAGTGTTTCAGAGACTCAGAAACATTGCATTGAGCAAAGAAGAAAAAGTACATTGGAACTTAGCTGGTCATGGCAGTGGCACTGGCTCACCATAGAGGGAAGGGATAACACTGAGAGAAAACACAACAAGCAGATTTGGAAAAATCTGAGGTCAGAAAAGCAGCCTGAACTTAGCTGATCCAGAGGCTGCACCATGGTGTTTGAAAAACGCTCTGTATTTCTCAACTGGCAGTGGAGAGCTGAGGGTGGGGGTCATCTTAAGGAGGCCACACTGTAGCTGCTGCTGGGGGAGCCAGGAGGTCATAGTAAACCCTGCTAAACTGTCCCAGCAAGTGCCTGATAGGTGGCTTAGGGTGTTTATAGCAGAACATGAATGAAACAGGCACAGAGAAGATTGTTCAGGGGGATTCAAGTCAGAAAAAATGAAGAGTCTGGTTGTTTGCATGACCAGCTGAAGAGAGTTGGCAGTCTTGAAAAGGTGGGTGTGAATGCACTTAGGGACTAAGCCTGGAAAGGCTGTTTCCTTGGGCAGTAGAGTGTGTGGAGGATTGGCTCCCCTGCCCACAGGTAGAATTCTCTGGGATCCAGACTCCCAGCAGAGATTGGCATCCCCCTGGCCCTACGGGTGTGTTGATCTACTGTCTTTGAGCAGATACCACCCAAAACAGTCACAGGGCCTAATTAGACCTAAGCCCAGCTGTTAGGAATCCCTTCATAGAACTCTGCAGCGGCTCTCTGCCTTCTGCTTGTCATCTCCCAACCTGCCTTACTCAGGCCCTGAGTAACCAAAACAAAAAAAGAAAACAACAACAAAACAAAAAACAACAAGTCTGCTGTCTGTGCATACAAAACTGCAACTGATTGTACTTCCTACTCTGTCCTACTCTATACAGGTAAGAAGGGAGGCTGAGAGCTATTTCACCTAGCTTCAGTCTTAGGCTACTGCAATTCACAGCTCGGTGAGCAACACAGAAAGAGGAAGGTGTTAGTAACAGCTCAGGCCTTGTGCACATACTCTCCCTCTCTCCCCTCCTCAATACATAGCCCAAGAAGAAGAGGAAAGGACACAGTTGGGAATAGGCAGTGAACATTCGTTCTTGTTGACTATTTTGACGACCTCAGTGAAGAATCTTTTGTTCGTGACCATATGTATATATATTTATTATCTCCACTCCTGATCTCTGCTGGGTTTTCATGACTACTTCCTACAGTCAGCTACACTTGTTTCTTTTCTAGTGCTCTTCTACTTCCCTTTACCTTTCCCTCTTTAAAGTTTTTAAACCATAAGAATCGTATCCAGTAATTACAGACAATATAACTATCTACACAAGAAGTTCCAAAAACTGAAATAGAGTATTATTAACATGTTCTAATATGACTTTGAGGTCAAATGAAATAATCCTGATAATGCATCATAAACAGTTAACAAACATCTTATTTCAGTCAAAATATGACTATACCTATATACATTAAAATACACTAGTAAATTATTTATATTATTTTTTCATTTTTAGCATTTAAAAAATTTTTGTAGTTGTAAATGGACACAATACCTTTATTTTGTTTATTTGTTTTTATATGGTGCTGAGGATAGAACCCAGTGCCTCAAACATGCTAGGCAAACACTACCACTGAGCCACAACCCCAGCCCTCATTTTAGCATTTATTTAGGTGTACTATTTTTTGGTCTTTGAGGGTTAGGGTTTTTGGTTTGCTTATTTTATTTGGGTTTTGTTTTGTTGTATTTCTCTTTCTCTCCTTTCTTCTGCTAACAGCCAAATTCTCTAGTTCTTCCTATTTCTCTTCCTTTACTTTGTTTTTTCAATTTTTTCTCCTCCTTTCTTATGAGCATCACTTACTACATCTCTTCTGCATTCTCTGTTCACTGTTTGGACATTGTAAATTCTCTTCTACCTTTCTATCACATTTTCCTTTCTCTTAACTGTATTTTTACTATCAATTGGTTTGTGTAATTCTTACCCCAACCATTCTTGTTGTTGCAATGATTACTTCTGTGGATGACATAGTTGACACCTGTTGTTTACTTTAATGCCAGATCTAGTTTATGGTTATTTATTGTTTTTGCGGTTGACAATTGCTGACCCCACCATTCCTATTTTTGTGATAATTAATATGTTGTAGATCTCATAGACACTGTTGGCTGAACAAAACTGCCAAAGACAGTGTACATTGCTCCACCCATGAATTAACGGCACTCAAACATCAGCTATACTTCAGTATAAAAAATAGCAGTGACAGAAATTCAAACCAATGACCAGGCCCCAAGTAGGAATGGCTAGGGGTGGGCTTTTAGGTACCATGTGCAAATATCCACTGCTATAGCAAAAGCAGAGTTTACACAAAGGCTGTGGATACCACACCTACGTGGGTGGGTTTCAAATCTAGATCACTTTAGGATAATTTGGTCCTGGGGATAGGAGGGCTGTGCCTACAAAGGCCCACACAAAGGAGTAGAAGAGAAATCTATCCCAATTGATGCATGAAACCCAACACAGGAGTGTAAGAAATAAGGGGAAAAAAACAAGGTAACGTGACACCTTGTGAAGTTCATAATTCAAAATCTGAAGATATTGAAATGGATGCACTACCAGATAAAGAATTCAAAAGAATGATTATAAAAATGATTAATGAAATCCAAGAGCACACAGAAAAACTACTGAATAAATTAAAGAAGTCAGTATAGGATATGAATGAGAAATTCAATAAGAAGATAAGAATTATTGAAAAAGATCTGGACAAAAAGAAAATAAGTAACCATGATCAGAATATGCAAGAACTGTGAGACAATATTTAAGAAGCCATTAAGACTATTTGGAGTTGAGAGTTATGAGATGCATACTAACGGGATATACAACCTCTTTAGGGAAACAATTGGAGAAAATTTTCGAAAGTTTGAGAATGAGATGGACATCCAGATAAGAAGGCATTCAGAAATCCTAATAGCCAAGATGAAAGAAGAACCACTTAAAATGCCTGACATGCAGAAAAAGGACACAGTTTTAAAAGCCTCAAGAGAAAAGGTCACATTGAAAGGCAAGCCAGTCAAAATCACTTCTAATTTCTCAGCCCAAACTCTGAATATCAGGAGGGTTTGGAATGTTGAATTCCAAGTCCTGAAAGAAAATAATTGTCAATCAAGATTGCTATATCTAGGAAAGCTATATATCAAAATCAGAAATAAAAACCTTCCAAGATAAAGGGTATATACAAAAACCCCAAAGCCACCCTCATAGTAAATGGGGAAAAACTGAAAGCATTTCCTTTAAAATCTGGTAAAAGATAAAGATGTTCACATCTGCTGAGAAAGAAATTGGAAACAAACCCCCCCACCCCCCAAAAAAACCCTAGAAATAAATCTAACAAGGTGATGAAAGACCTCTACCATGAAAACTATAGAACACTGAAGAAAGAAATGGAAGAAGACCTCAGAAGATGGAAAGACCTCCCATGTTCATAGATAGGCAATATTGTTAAAATTACTATCAGCAAAAGCAATATAAAAATTCAATGCAGACCCCATCAGAATACCACTTCACTGAAAAGAGTCCTAAAATTTATTTGAAAGAATAAAAGACCCAGAATAGCCAAAGCAATTCTAAACCAAAAAAGCAATGCTCAAGGTATCAAAATACCTGACTTCAAATTTTACTACACATCATAAAACAAAAACTGTATGATACTGGTATAAAAACAGACTCACAGAACTATGCTGTTTTCTACAGCATAGAAAACAGACAAACCTGCACATGTACACTCATCTGCTTCTTGACAAAGGTGCCAAAAACACACATTTAAGAAAAGAGAGCCTCTTTTAAGAAATGGTGGTAGAAAAACAGGGTATTCTTATGTACAATTGTGAAAGTCTGTCCTTATGTCTCACCCTGCACAAAAGTCAACAAAAAAGTGGATCAAAAACATAGAAATTAGATCAGAAACTATGCAACTTCTAGAAGAAAATGTAGGATCAATACTTTAGCATATAGGCACAGGCAACAACTTTCTCAGTAGGACCCCTAAAGCTCAGGAAATAATGCCAGGAATTAATAAATAGGATGCATCAAAAAAAACCTTGGACTGGGGTTGTGGCTCAGTGGTAGAGTGTTTGCCTAGAGTGTTTGTGTGAGACACTGGGTTTGAACCTCAGCACCCCATATAAATAAATGAATAAAATAAAAGTTCATCAACAACTAAAAAAAAAAAAAAAAAAAACCCTGCCCAGCAAAGAATTCAGTTAAGAATCTGAAGAGAGATCATACAGAATGGGAGAAAAATATTTGCTAGCTATTCCGACAGAGGATTAATATCTAGAATATATAAAGAACTCAAAAAATCCAGGTAACCCAAATAATAAATGGACAAGTGAATTAAACACATTGTTTTCAAAACAATAAATACAACTGGCCAACAAATACATGAAAAAATGGTCAATACTGTTAGCAATTAGAGAAATGCAAATCAAAACTATACTGAGAATTCATCTCGTACCAGTCAGAATGGCATTCATCAAGAATACAAATAATAATAAATGTTGGAGAGGATGTGGAAAAAAAGTTGTAATTATGTAATTGTAAATTTGTACAACCACTATGGAAACCAGATTCCTCAAAAGATTAGGTGTGAATCTACCACATGACCCAGCTATACCACTCCTCGGTATTTAGCCTAAAGAATTAAAGTCAGCATACTAGAGTAGTACAGGCATACCCATGTTTATAGCAGGATAAACCAGAGTAACCAAATTATAGAACCAGACTAGGTGCCTGTCAGTGGGTTAATGGGTAAAGAAAATATATATGTACCAAATGGAATTTTATTTAGCAATAATGAAAATTGAGATTATATAATTTGTAGGAAAATGGATGGAACTGGAGACCATTATGTTAAGTGAAAGAAGCTAGGTTCAGAAGGTCAATAGTTTCTCTCATTTGTAAAAGCTAGTGAATGAATAGGAAATAAATATGGGTGACTGCATGAAAAGCAAAGGGAGATCAGCAGATCAAAGAAAGGAGATCCAGGGGTTGGGAAGAGGGGAGGAAGGTGGGAAGTGCTAGGAAGGGTTATTGGCCAAATTTTGTTCTTATTTTGTGTGCATGTACTAATATTTAACAACACATTCTACCATTATGTGTACCCTAATGAACAAAGAATGTGAGGGAAGAAGGGGTAGATTGAATATCTGTTCCTGTTTTGATTTTGAAAGACCTAATTTTGGATGTGCATTTCCAAAGTAAGTATTTATTAGATGCCATGAGAGTTCATTTTAGTTAATGCTTTGAACCATTCACAGGATATGAAATTTAATAGATGCTCATATTTGAATATTTTTAGCATCTTCACATGTTATTTAGTAGTGTGTTCATGGAGTTTATGTTAGTGTGGTCGAGGTGATCTGGAAGGGAGGGGTCTTGATGGACAAGTGAAGGGCATGTGTTCCAGGCAGCAAAAGAAGC
This sequence comes from Marmota flaviventris, assembly GCF_047511675.1. Taxonomy (NCBI): domain Eukaryota; kingdom Metazoa; phylum Chordata; class Mammalia; order Rodentia; family Sciuridae; genus Marmota; species Marmota flaviventris. The sequence goes on along the minus strand of NC_092513.1, from coordinate 856,968 downwards.
ACGGGAGAGCACACCATTGTCGAATGCTGTGCAGGTGGGATAGAGCAGGAGCAGCAGGAAGGTTGATAGCAGGTATAGCCCAGAAGTTAATGTGGGGGACAGCTGTAAAGAACCTCTCTGCTATGATACGTATACGAGTTGTCTTCTAATGACATTACCTAATAATGGGAGTTTTTGAGGGAGGATAAACCTAATCCTGTTTTCTAAATTGCATCATTTGGTATTCAGATTGAATTAGGGAAGTCATAGAAATGGAGACCTTTTAGTGCCATATTCTTTGTATATGGGGCACATCATCGAGCAGCAGCATGCTGGACTGCTGTGTATTGTACTTAGGACTTCCTGTAGAAGAGCCCCTTTAGCTTCGTTCATGGCAAAAGTCACATGGAAGCTTCCCTTCTTGGGGGAGAATCTCAGCTTTTTGCCTTTTGAACCACAGTGTCAGGGAACATTTTTTTTTTTCTGGAAGGAGGACATAATTGAAATGGTTTGGAGTAGAGAGTATTATTGTTATCACTATTAACTCTTTTTCTTTGTTTTCTGGTAGCGCGGGTGATTGAACCCATGGCCTGAAACATGGTAGGCAGGTGCTCTTACCATTGGGTCACACCTCCAAACCTTACCTGTTTCATTACAAAGTAAAAGGCCAGTACTGTATGACATTGTGAGCATTACTTGGAATAAATGGAATATGATGTTCAAAGAAAAAAGTGCCATTAGCTTCAGTGGTAGCATTGACATTGAGGTATCTTTGTTGGAGCTTCCTTCTAAAGTGTGCTCTTAAAATTACCTCTAAGTTCCTAAACAAACTGTATTGAGCTCTATGGACCAGTTGTGCCTTAAATATGCTCTGAGTTGTAAGTTTGTTTTCACTCTCCTACCTGTAACATTACAAGTGACAAGCTAGCAGCTCAGTTAACCAAGGGTTGACCCGAAATCAAATTCCTAGCTTAAGGCAAGGGCTGTTAGAATGAGGCAGAAAAAGGTCAGTGTTGCTGGGCCTTCACCAGCAGGCAGATTGTGGAGAGCGGGTGGCTATTCCCCCGTCTCTTCTGTTCAGTGTCCTGAAAGTTCCCTGCCCAAGGATGAGAAGTCACTGAGTTCAGGTGGTGGCAGAGGCACTGAAGGAAATGTATGTAGTCCCCTGAATGTAGGTTGACAGTATTCAAGAAGTTAGTACCTGTTAAAATAGCTTGACTGTCTTCAGCATTTAGAAATGTATCCTATAGCTGAGCAGACTTGGAGCAGATGGCCACACTGTTTAGTGAGTGGACCGTTATTTAACCTTCTGATATTTTCTCTTTTTTTTGAGATGGGATCTTGCAGTGTTCCCCAGGCTGGTCTTGAACTCCTGGTCTCAAGGGATCCTCCTGCCTCAGCCACCAAGTACCTTGGGCTACAGGCACATGGCACTGTGCCTGGCTTAGTATTCTAATATTTTGTTCATAGTGTAATAATATTAACATTTTGAGAACTTTTGATGCTATCATTTGCCTTGAACTTTTTTCCTTAAGCAAAATTACAAGGTTGTTCCATAGAAAAGAGTAGCAGTCACTTATTACATAAGTAATAAAAAATCAAAGGCTATTAAATATATGCTGTGTGTCACCATATAACAGAATAATAAACCTTTCTTGGGAATTTAAGATCTTAATTAAGGAATAAAAAGAGTGGTTTTTTTTTTTTTGTTTCAAAGTATTTTAAATGTATTTACTATATTTATTACATCTTATGACTCCTGGTGTTTTTCTCTCATTTTTTAATGTGTCCATTACAAAGAATGTAAATAGTGAGAAGGAAGAATGAATTATATAGTTAGGAAAGAAGATGAAGTTGGAAATGACAGAGTTCTGTGGAGTATACTCAGGGCCTGGGGCAGCGGGCCTATTCACTGTCAGACACGTGGCTGTGAAACAGTCCTGAGAGCAAGAGGAAAGCTTCAAGTAACCATGCTCATGATAATTAAAAGAGACGTTCTTTTAAGTTCTGTCCTGTGCTGGTAAAGCTACCAGTAGAGGATGATTTTATATGTTATTGCTTTATTTATTTTGCCTGTGAGGTTTGTGCCAGTGTCATGTATGATACTAATTTAAGGACTTTTATATATCCATGTTTTTCAGCTTTAGTTGTCATGTTATTTTATTGAGTAATGTTTTTCATCATTGGAAACTTTAACACTGACAGAGTACAGGAAGACTCTTCCAAATGGTACACCTTTTCCAATGACCACAAGAAAATTCTCACCTTAAAAAAAAAATAATGTGGGATAGTTAATTACTTGTGTTTACTACAGAAGTTAATTGTGAGTGACAATGTCTATATGAAATCTACTTTGAAAGTATGAGTTGAACATAGACAAATTCCTGGTGTTTGCATTTGTTTCATTGATTTTGCCTTAGAGTTATTTTTAAATATCTGTCAATTCAACGTTGATCTCTGTTGTGCCATTGTTTCCTTGAGTTGATTGTACTTCTTCTTCTTTTTAAGGTAAAGTGCAAGTTAAGAGTTCAGACATACAAGTTGGAGACCTCATCATAGTGGAAAAGGTTGATGCATTTTAATATATTTTAGATCTATGTATATGCTGTCATTAACATTTAGCTTTATTACGAGTAACTTTTGAATTTTAAAAAAAATTTTTTTAGTTGTAGATGGACATAATATCTTTATTTTTATTTGTTTATTTATTTATTTTTTATGTGGTGCTGGGGATCGAACCCACGGCTTCACATGTGTGAGGCAAGTGTTCTACCACCGAGCTACAACCCCAGCCCCAACTTTTGAATCTTAATGAAATTATTTGGGACAGGTGTTTTAAATCCTAATATCTTTATGTAAGATTTGATGTACTTGAACAAAAATCTAGATGTTTGTACATTCTGTTTTACTAGTGTATTTTAATGTATATAGGTATAGTCATATTCTGACTGAAATAAGATGTTTGTTAACTGTTAATGATGCATTTTCAGGATTATTTCGTTTGACCTCAAAGTCATATTAGAACATGTTAATAATACTCTATTTCAGTTTTTGGAACTTCTTGTGTAGATAGGTATATTGTCTGTAATTACTGGATATGATTCTTATGGTTTAAAAACTTTAAAGAGGGAAAGGTAAAGGGAAGTAGAAGAGCACTAGAAAAGAAACAAGTGTAGCCGACTGTAGGAAGTAGTCATGAAAATCCAGCAGAGATCAGGAGTAGATTGTCAGAATTGCTGATGATCTGCAGAAGGAAGGCTGGCTCAAGTGCAGCCCTTCCCTTGTCCTGCTACGTTTGTGCATTGGGCATCCTCTCCTCTAGAGTTCATACTTGCTGTGTACTTTCTCCTTAAACATTCCTGGAGACTTTTTGTTTTAGGCTCTAGGCCACATTTTCAATAACTCTCTAGGACACTTTCCCATCAGGCCTTCCATAGAGTAGTCTGAACCTGTGGGGTCAGCTGGTGTCTGGCCGCATGGCAGTCCTCTTTGCCTCCTCCCACTGAAAGGCTGCTTTTACATTATTCTATGCACAGGTTGTGGTTGGCTTTGTGATTTGATTTTATATGATGGGATACGCAGACATTGTTTTGTCATTCATTTACCTAGTTTTCAGATATGTGGATGCAGTTACTGGTCTTTCATTCATTCCATTTTTCGGAAAGCCTCCTTTTTTCTTTTGCTATTATAGAATGGAGTGGTGACCATCCTTGTACATTTGTCTTTGTACATTTATATAGCACAGATTCTGACTAGAGAGATTACTCAGCCTGTTATTCATGTAAATTTTGCTAATTTTCCTTGCTTTTGCCATAGGCTGTATGTTTGCTATATTGATGGCCATGTTATTTAAATACCTTTAATTATACTTTACTTTTTGATTCTGGGCCTTGAACTCAGGGCCTTGTACATGCTACACATATGCTGTAGCACAGAGTTTTTGGTTATATTTTAAATATGGTGTGATAAATAAAAAAGAGAAGGAGGCTATTTCAGGTAAACCTGAAAGGGCTATTGGCATTACAAAATGTGGCTCCTTTAGGGAATTTCAAGCTATTTGATGTTTCAAGAGTAGAGTTGATGTTTTTGAGGGTGGCTTAGAGGAATTGAAGGGTTGCTGGTATTATGGAAGAGCTTCTTGTCCCGAGTTAAACATTTCTAAATATTTCTCCTTTTCCCAACTTGATAAATTCATGTCAAGATTTAAGTAAGAGAGTGAGTTCTCTTTACAGTTTGTTAGTTCTTGTTACTTGTCTTAGGGTTTTCACTTACTGTTTTTTTTTTTTAACTGATGGCCTGCTATAGTGCAGGTCTTCTAGGGCTGAAAGGAGGAGTTCTTTCATTAGTCACGGAGCCTACTTCCTTACGTGTATGTCTTAGAACATGTAGCTATTTTCTCTCTGTATTCCATGTTACTCTTACAGTGGTGTTGAGCAACAGAATTGTCCTCAGCTCCAGAACTCGATGTTGAATAAGCTTTTATTATACATGTCTTGGGTGGAAAAACCATGAGTTACAGCTTTTCTAACTTAAACCCAATGTTAGGGACTTTACTTGTTAAAAATACTATTTGCAAGAGTTCATAATTTTTTTCCAAAGAAGCAATCTTTTATTTTTTTTTTTTTAATTTTCTTAGTTGTAGATGGACAGCATGTCTTTATTTTATTTATTTTTATGTGGTTTTGAGGATTAAACCCAGTGTCTTACACATGCTAGGCAAACTCTCCACCACTGAGCCAAACCCCAGCCCCCAAAGAAACAATCTTTTGTTTAAAAAAAAAAGTATTATTTAATAGCAACCGTATCAACTGATACTTGCAGAATTATAGTGCTCTGGATTGTTCTAAACTTTAATATAATATTAAATAAGATAAAAGCTGTCAAAGTATTTGTTTAAATAAAAATCAGTCCCATTGAAGGTTATGTTATTCTTATGTGTGCAATATGGAAAAGAAAGAAATGTTAAGTTTGTCTCCTAGCTTACCAGGGTGTATCTAAAACTTGGGATAAATCTGTTTGCTAAAATGTTGCTTCTCTAGCACATATCAAGTAAAGAGGGAAGAGGTGGCAAGTGCAGCCTTCACACAGTTCCTGCAGCCCATGGGTGTGTGCTGCCTCCATGGTTGCAGGATCAAAACAGACTCAATGGACCTTGTTAGTGCCTTTTATACCCTGATTAGAACTAGCTTCTGGGGGAAGAGGATGTTGCTTTTCCTTCATCTGGGAATAGCCATTTACTCTTTTGTTGTTTTTTTGCTTTTTTAAAATTTGTTTTAATTAGTTATACATGACAATAGAATGCATTATTTATACCCTGTGATATGTCATACATAGATGGGATATAATTTCTTAATTTTCTGAGTATACATATTACATAATTATATTGGTCATGTAGTACTATATATATACATAAATTAATAATGTCTGTTTCATTCTACTATCTTTCTTATCTCCCATCCCCTCCCATCATTTCCTTCTATCTAATCTAAGGTAATGCTATTCTTCTGCACCCTCTCCCTCGCCTTATTGTGAGTTAGCATCTGCATATTTGGCCTTTGGTTTTGTGGGATTGGCTCTTTTCACTTAGCATGATATCCTCCCAAAACATCCATTTACTGATGAATGCCATAATTCCACTCTTCTTTAAAACCAACTAATATTCCATTGAATACATATACCACATTTTTTTTATTCATTCATCTATTGAGGGACTCCTAGGTTGATTCCATAGTTTAGCTATGGTGAATTGTGCTGCTGTAAACATTGATGTGGCTGTATTTCTGTAGTATGCTGATTTTAAATCTTTTGGGTATAAACCGATGAGGGGAATAGCTGGGTCAAATGGTGGTTCCATTCCCAGCTTTCTGGAATCTCCATACTGCTTTCCATAGTGGTCGCACCAATTTTCAGTCCCATCAGCAATGTATGAGGGTACCTTTTTCCCCACGTCCTCGCCAACATATATCGTTTTCTCTATTCTTGATGATTGCCATTCTGACAGGAGTGATTTGAAATCTTAATATAATTTTGATTTGCGTTTCTCTAATTGCTAGAGATGTTGAACACTTTTTCATATATTTGTTGATCAGTTGTATTTCTTCTTTTGTGAGGTGTCTGTTCAGTTCCGCTATTAGCCCGTTTATTGACTGGGTTATTTGTTTTTCTGGTGTTAAGTTTTTTGAGTTCTTTATATATCCTAGGGATTAATGCTTTATCAGAGGTGCTTGTGTTAAAGATTTTCTCCCAATCTGTAGGCTCTCTCCTCACCTTATTGATTGTTCCCTTTTCTGAGAAGAAGCTTTTTAATTTGAATCCATCCCATTTATTGATTCTTGATTTTACTTCTTGTGGTTTAGGAGTCTTGTTAGGGAAGTCAGATCCTAGGCTGACATCATGAAGATTTGTGCCTATTTTTTCTTGTCTCTGTTCTACTGCCTAAGTCTGTGATCCACTTTGAGTTGATTTTTCTGCAGGGTGAGATAGGTTTAATTTCATTTTGCTTCGTATGGATTTCCAGTTTTGCCAGCACCATTTGTTGAGTAGGCTGCCTTTTCTCCAGTGAATGTTTTTGGCACCTTTGTCTAGAATGACATAACCGTATTTATGTGGGTCTGTCTCTGGGTCCTCTATTTTGTACCACTGGTCTACAAGTCTATTTTGGTGCCAGTGCCATGCCGTTTCTGTTACTATAGCTCTGTAGTATAGTTTAAGGTCTCTTTATCTTATTTTTCTGAGTTAATGCGATTTGATAAATAAGTATTACAGTATATATTGTCATGTCCAGAAGAAACATTACATAAAGTATGTGAACAGATGTACTCTGAAGTTCTGTAAATAACCTGAGGTCCTCCAAACAAGGACTCAAGAGTATACACGAAAAGGGAGAGATGAAAAATGGAGGAAATTATAGAAGAAAAGTAAAATAATGCATACTTGTATTCTGTTTTATTAATAAATTACCCTAATTGTCAATGTTCTGAACATAGCAATAAAGTGAAATGCAGAGTGGATAGAAAACATGACCGAGCTCTATGCCATTGACAAGAACATGTCTTCTCGTCCACTCAGAAAGGAAGATACGTCACTTAAAATTGAACAAAACAAAAGAGCCGGTATGGTAGTGGGCAAGAAAATATTCTTTAGAATAATGGGGAAAAAGTCAGTAAGAAGTTGCATTAGTATGTAAAAGATCTGAGAAGCAACAGCCAGGTCTAGATAGTTTCACTGGAGAATTCCTTAAAACCTTCAAAGGAGATTTACTATTAGTTTCACACAGTAGCTTCTGGGAAATAGTTGGTGGAAATTTACTCAGCTCATTTTATGAGGTTGGGGTTATCTTTATACGAACACCAGAAAAAAACCTCCCAGACAGAATTACAGACTGATAGATATCCCCTAATGAAAATAGTCAGAAAATTTTTAAGAAAATATTTACCAATTGCCATCAGTAATAAAGAGAGTTCCTCAACATGAACAAGTAGAGGTGACTCCTGGAATGTAAGTCTGTCTAGTCCCACATTTTGGAGTCAGCCAGTGTGACCCACTCTATCAGAGACCAAGGAAAAATCTCATGTACCAGCAATTGATGATGGGAAAATATTTGATTAAGTTTAGTACCCATTGACACAAAAGCCTTCTGCAGGTAGGATTGGAGGACAGTAGCCTCATCCAGTTAGAAAGCATCTACAAACCCTGCAGCACGTCTTGTGGAGTGGTAGAGACTGGATCCTACTCTACTTGGACACAGGGATGTTTGCTCTACTAATCTTAGCTGGCCACTCTCATCTCTGAGCAAGGCAAGAAAGGAAATTAAGGACACAGAGCCTGGGAAGGAGAAATAAAAATATCCCTGTTTGCAGGTGACATGATGGTATGTTGAACTTCACAAGAGATATATGAATATCCTCTGGGAAATAAAGTTCAACAAGGTGGCAGGTTATAAGATAAATATGCAAAAACGCATGTGAAAATGAAAAATATAACACTGTTACAGTCACTCTTGTGAAAGTGAAATCTCAAGCATGCTGGAAATTATAGGATGTTGATTAAAGCAATGGAAAAAGACCTAAGTGCATGGACATATGAAGTTCTTGGGTTGCAACATGACACAGTTTTCCAAGCATTGATCTGTAGGCTTGGTGTAATTTCTGTCAGAGTTGCAGGAAGTTTTATTGTTTGTTTTAATAGGTAACTTATTTACAAACAGCTGAAGCAGGCACCACAAGGACAGCAACTGGGAGGCCTCTCTCTGATCTCAGTGCCTGCTCCATAGCCATATTGATCAGCACAGCATGCATGGACGAGGGTGGAAACCAACCTTAACAACCTACACAGAGCTCAGAAGCAGACCGTGCTTCTAACAAAAGTGCCAATGCAGTAAATGGAGAGGAGGCACCTTTTTGACAGATGTGACCAGAGCATACATAGGTTAAAAACCATCACTGATTTTGTAAAAAATGTCAAGCTGTAAAACTTAGGAAAAACGTAGGAGAACATACTAAGAATTAAGTTATAGAAAAATATTTCTTTGACTATACATGAAAATAAATGCATAAAAGAAAAAATTGATGAATTATATCTCATTAAAATTAAAAATGTGCTGTTTGAAAAACCATGTGAATACAATGGGGAAAAACAACAACAACAACCCCTAAAAAAGCAAACAAAAAAACCCCAAACAAGCTGTGTACCAGGAGGAAAAACTTGTAAGCCACATATCTGACAAAGATTTGTATCTGGAATATATGAAAACTCTCAAAACTCAACAGTAAAAAAATTCAAGTTAGAAAATTTAAAGAGACATTTTGTCAAATAGTTACAGACAGAAAATAAGCACATGAAATTCAACATGAGTAGCCGTCAGGAAATAAAAATTAAACCAGTAAACCATCAATACACATATATGAGAATGACTAAAATTAACAGGTGGTGACACTGCCAAATGCTGGCAACAGTGAGAAGAAAGTGGGTCACATGCATTTTTTTTGTGGGAATGCCAAATGGTACAATAACTCTGAAAAGTTGTTGACTGTTTTATTTTTTTTTTTTTAAATTTTTTTATTAGTTGCTCAGAACATTACAATGATCTTGACATATCATACATTTGATTCAAATGGGGTACGTAACCTTAATCTTAGTTTTCCACGTGTACAGATTGCAGGATCACATTGGTTATACAGCCACGTTTACACATAGGGCCATATTAGTGTCTGTTATATTGTGCTGCCCTTCCTATCCCCCCTCCCCTCCCCTCCCCTCCCCTCTTTCTACCCAATCTTCTGTGACACGTTTCTCTCTCTCTCTTTTCTTCCCCTTCACACCATCTTATATGTAATTTTGCATAACAGTGAGGGTCTCCTACCATCTTCCGTGCAATTCCCCTTCTCTCTCCCATTCCCAAGCACCTCTCGTCCCTATTTAATGGTAATCTTCGTCTCATGCTCTTCCTCCCTGCTCTGTTTTGAGTTGCGCCCCTTATATCAAAGAAGACATTCTGCATTTGTTTTTTAGGGATTGGCTAGCTTCACTTAGCATAAATCTGCTCTAAGGCCATCCATTTCCCTGCAAATGCCATGATTTTGTTGTTTTTTAGTGCTGAGTAATATTCCATTGTGTATAAATGCCACATTTTTTTTTTTTTTATCCATTCATCTATTGAAGGGCATTTGGGGTGGTTCCACAGTTTAGCTATTGTGAATTGTGCTGATATGAACATTGATGTAGCTGTGTCCCTGTTGTATGCTCTTTTTAGATCTTTTGGGTATAGTCCAAGAAGGGGAATAGCTGGGTCAAATGGTGGTTCCATTCCCAGCTTTCCAAGGAATCTCCAAACTGCTTTCCAAATTGGCTGAACTAATTTGCAGTCCCACCAGCAATGTACAAGTGTACCTTTTCCCCCACATCCTCACCAGCACTTGTTATTGTTTGACTTCATAATGGCTGCCATTCTTACTGGAGTGAGATGGTATCTTAGAGTGGTTTTAATTTGCATTTCTCTGATTGCTAGAGATGGTGAGCATTTTTTCATGTATTTGTTGATTGATTATATGTCCTCCTCTGAGAAGTGTCTGTTCAGGTCCTTGGCCCGTTTGTTGATTGGGTTACTTGTTTTCTTGTTGTTTAATTTTTTGAGTTGTTTGTATACTCTGGAGATTAGAGCTCTATCTGAAGTGTGAGGGGTAAATATTTGTTCCCAGGATGTAGGCTCCCTATTTACCTCTCTTATTGTTTCTCTTGCTGAGAAAAAACTTTTTAGTTTGAGTATGTCCCATTTCTTGATTCTTGATTTTAACTCTTGTGCTATAGGTGTCCTATTAAGGAATTTGGAGCCCGACCCCACGAGATGGATATTAGGGCCAACTTTTTCTTCTATTAGACGCAAAGTTTCTGGTTTGATTCCTAGCTCCTTGATCCATTTTGAGTTAACTTTTGTGCAAGGTGAGAGAAAGGTATTCAATTTCATTTTTTTGCATTTGGATTTCCAGTTCTCCCAGCACCATTTGTTGAAGATGCTGTCCTTTCTCCATTACATGGTTTTGGCACCTTTGTCTAATATAATGTAGTTCTAATTTTGTGGATTGGTCTCTGTGTCCTCTGTTCTGTACCATTGGTCTACCTGCCTGTTTTGGTACCAGTACCATGCCGTTTTTGTTACTATTGCTTTGTAGTATAGTTTAAAATCTGGTATCGCTATACTGTCAGTTTCACTCTTCCTGTTTAGAATTGCTTTTGCTATTCTGGGTCTTTTATTTTTCCAGATGAATTTCATGATTGCTTTTTCTATTTCTGCGAGGAATGCCGTTGGGATTTTGATTGGCATTGCATTAAACCTATAGAGTACTTTTGGTAATATGGCCATTTTAATGATATTAGTTCTGCCTATCCATGAACAAGGTATATCTTTCCACCTTCTAAGGTCTTCTTCTATTTCTCTTTTTAGGTTTCTGTAGTTTTCGTTGTATAGTTCTTTCACCTCTTTTGTTAGGTTGATTTCCAAGTATTTTATTTTTTTTTTGAGGCTATTGTGTATGGGGTGGTTGTTCTCATTACCATTTCAGAAGATTTGTCACTGATATACAGGAATGCCTTTGATTTATGCGTGTTGATTTTATATCCTGCCACTTTCCTGAATTCATTTACTAGCTCTAGAAGTTTCTTGGTAGAACCTTTTGGGTCTGCTAGGTATAGGATCATGTCATCCGCATATAGTGATAATTTAAGTTCTTCTTTTCCTATCTTTATGCCTTTAATTTCTTCGTCTAATTGCTCTGGCCAGTGTTTCGAGAACTACGTTGAACAGAAATGGTGAGAGAGGGCATCCCTGTCTTATTCCAGATTTTAGAGGGAATGCCTTCAATTTTTCTCCGTTTAGAATGATGCTAGCCTGAGGCTTAGCATAGATAGCTTTTACAATGTTGAGGTATGTTCCTGTTATCCTTAGTTTTTCTAGAGTTTTGAACATAAAGGGATGCTGTACTTTGTCGAATGCTTTTTCTGCATCTATCGAGATGATCATATGGTTCTTATCTTTAAGTCTATTGATGTGGTGAATAACATTTATTGATTTTCATATATTGAACCAGCCTTGCATCCCAGGGATGAATCCTACTTGATCATGATGCACGATCTTTTTGATATGTTTCTGTATCCAATTTGCCAGAATTTTATTGAGGATTTTTGCATCTATATTCATTAGAGATATTGGTCTGTAGTTTTCTTTCTTTGAAGTGTCTTTGTCTGGTTTAGGAATCAGGGTGATGTTGGCCTCGTAGAATGAATTTGGAAGTTCTTCCTCTTTTTCTATTTCCTGAAATAGCTTGAAAAGTATTGGTATTAGTTCTTCTTTAAAGGTTTTGTAAAACTCTGCTGTATACCCATCTGGTCCTGGGCTTTTCTTAGTTGGTAGTTTTTGATGGCTTCTTCTATTTCCTCAATTGATATTGGTCTGTTTAGGTTGTGTATATCCTCCTGACTCAATCTGGGCAGATCTTATGACTTAAGAAAATATCGATGTCTTCACTATATTCTATTTTATTGGAGTATAAGGATTCAAAATAATTTCTAATTATCTTCTGTATTTCTGTAGTGTCTGTTGTGATATTGCCTTTTTCATATGCTAGTAATTTGAGTTCTGTCTCTTCTTATCTTCGTTAGAATGACTAAGGGTCTGTTGATCTTATTTATTTTTTCAAAGAACCAACTTTTAGTTTTGTCAATGTTTTCAATTGTTTCTTTTGTTTCGATTTCATTGATTTTAGCTCTGATTTTAATTATTTGTTGCCTTCTACTACTTTTGCTGTTGTTTTGCTCTTCTTTTTCTAGGGTTTTGAGATGAAGTGTGAGATCATTTATTTGTTGGTTTTTTCTTTTTTTAAGGAATGAACTGCTTTCATTGTGTACAATAGATTCTGATATGTTGTGTCTGTGTTTTCATTTATCTCTAAGAATTTTTAAATTTCCTCCTTGATGTCTTCTGTAACCCATTGATCATTCAGTAACATATTGTCTGTTCTCCAAGTGATATAGGATTTTTCCTTCCTTCTTTTATTGTTGATTTCCAGTTTCATTCTTTTATGATCAGATAGGATGCATGGTATTATCTCTACTCCTTTATAATTTCTAAGAATTGCCCTGTGACATAATATATGGTCTATTTTTGAGAAGGATCCATGTGCTGCTGAGAAAAAAGTGTAACCTCTTGATGTTGGGTGGTATATTCTATATATGTCATTTAAGTCTAGGTTATTAATTGTATTATTGAGTTCTATAGTTTATCTTTATTCAACTTTTGTTTGGAAGATCTGTCCAGTGGTGAGAGAGGTGTGAAGTCTCCCATAATTATTGTATTGTGGTCTATTTGACTCTTGAACTTGAGGAGAGTTTGTTTGATGAACGTAGCTGCACCATTGTTTGGGGCATATATATTTATGATTTTTATGTCTTGTTGGTGTATGGTTCCCGTGAGCAGTCCTTCTTTATCCCTTTTGATTAACTTTGGCTTGAAGTCTGTTTTATTTGATATGAGTATGGACACTCCTGCTTGCTTCCGAGGTCCATGTGAATGGTATGATTTTTCCCAACCCTTCACCTTCAGTCTATGTATGTCTTTTCCTATCAGATGCGTCTCCTGTAGGCAGCATATTGTTGGATCTTTTTTTTTTTTGATCCATTCTACTAGTCTGTGTCTCTTGATTGGTGAGTTTAAGCCATTAACATTTAGGGTTACTATTGAGATATGGTTTGTACTTCCAGCCATATTTGTTTATTTATGTTACTTAACATTTATTTTTCCTCTTTGATTATTTTTTTCCTTTACTGTACTATCTCCCGCTGTTGGTTTTCATTGTTATTTTTCATTTCCTCTTCCTGTAATGTTTTGCCAAGGATGTTTTGAAGAGCTGGTTTTCTAGCTGCAAATTCTTTTAACTTTTGTTTATCGTGGAAGGTTTTAATTTCATCTTCCATCCTGAAGCTTAATTTCGCTGGATTCACGATTCTTCTTTGGAACCCATTTTCTTTCAGTGTTTGAAATATGTTTATTTAAAAATAAAACAAATGTGCTACGATCATATGGCCAATAGTCAAACTTCTAAATACCTTTACACAGAGTGAGATTATTTTTTATTTAAAAATAAAACAAATGTGCTACAATCATATGGCCAATAGTCAAACTTCTAAATACCTTTACACAGAGAGAGATTATAATTTATGTCGATACAGCATCCTGTTTTGGAAAGTTTACATCTCCATTTTCCATAATAGTTCCTAATTGGAAACAGTCCTGAAGTTGTGAACAGATTTGACTGGGCAGACATACTGTTGTGTGTCAACACCATGGGGAAGCATGCTAAGGAAAAACAAGGTGCTCCTTTCAGACTGGTCATGGTTTTAAGGGGAGGAAAATAAACAAATACTATCTAAAAACAACTGGAAATCATCTAGTTCATGTATGACTCCTTGGAAAATAAGACGGGTTTAGAGAATGAAGAGTAATGGCCTGAAGTGAAATTAAGAAAAAAATTCATTTATGGTAGTATTAAAATGAATAAAATGCTTAAGAATAAATTTATCAAAAGAAATAAAAACCTTGTAGTTTGAAAATTCAAAACATTTTTTAAACATGTTAAAGAAGACCTAAGTAAATGTAGACATCTCATACTGATAGATACAAATGGTGATGTTGTGAAAATGTCAGTACTTTCCAAACTGATCTGTAGACCCATACTGTCCAAGCTGATCTCTAGAATTCCATGGAAAACAATTTTGAGAAAAGTTGAACAAGTTCTGCATACTCATTTCAAAGTTCCAGTAGTTTATACAGCATATACTAGTCTGTTTTTGAAGTTGAGAATCTAGGAGTAAAGGTTGAAATTTATGGTTAATTTGTTGATTCTTGATAAGGATGCTTCAAAAATTCAATGAGGCCAGATATGGTACATGCCTGTAATCCCGCTGAGGCAGGAGGATCACAAGTTCAAAGCCAGCCTCAGCAACTTATTGAGGCCCTAAGCAACTTAGTGAGACCCTGTCTCAAAAACACGGTGGGGAGCAGGCAGGATGTGTGTGGTTCAGTGGTTAAGCACCCCTTGATTCAATCCCCAGTACTAAAAAAAAAAAAAAAAAAAGTGAGGTCATGTGCTTGGACAGGTGCCCGTTATTCATTCCACAATTAATGTGTATTTGGTTTGCTTCTGAGGTTTGCCCTCAGGAGTGGTAGATACATCTGTGTTGTTGAACTGTCTCCTGACATGTACATGCACACATGGATGTTGCATATGTACCCAGGAGTGCAGTGGGTGTTGGGTATGAGTGTGTTCTGTGCACAGTGGCATATCCATTTGTGCTCTCATCAGCAGTGACTTCCCGCTTGCCAGCACTTGCATTGCCAGCTGTTTTAATTTACATTTCTGATGTGAGTGTTGTAGTTGTGATCCTAGTGTGCGTTTGTCTGAAGTCTAGTCAGTTGGGTATCTTTTCATATGGTTCTGCAGGTCTGCAGGTCTATTAGTAAATAGACCTTGAAGATATCTTGCAGTTTTGTTTTCCCTTAATTAGCCCTTCTTTCTGGTCAGTGTGTAGGCCTTTGTGTATTGTGAATCAGTGTTGTTATATATGCTGTACGTATCTTCTTTCTTCCTTCCTGGTGGGCAGAAGTTGTTAATTTTAATGAATTATACTTTATTAATCTTCTCATTTATGCTTAGTTCTTTTTTTAAAAAAAAAAAATTTCTGGTGGTGATGAGCACATACTGTAATCCTAATGCTTGGGGAGGCTAAGACAGGAGAATCACTAGTTCAGGGACAGCCTGGGCAACTTACGAAGATCCTCAGCCGCTTAACGAGACCCTGTTTTAACATAAAAAATAAAGAAGGAGCTGAGGATGTAGCTCAATGGAAAAGTGCCTCTGGGTTCATTTCCCAGTACCAATAAAATAAAATAAAAAATTCCTACAAAAAAGTCATAAAACACTATTATAATATTTAATGAGTGACAAGACAATTAAGCAGAGAAAGAAAATAAATTCTGGATTATCGTTTAGAGATTTTGCTGGGTTTACTTTTACATTTAAAATTATAGTGTGGCATAGAGGTCAGGTATCATTCCTGCACCTCCCCTTTGGGCATCCAGTTTTCTCAGTACTTTTTATTGGAAAGACCCATTTTTTTTTTTTTTTTGTTGGTCTGTAGTGTCACCCTATAAATCTATGTGTGCTCATCTCTGGATTTCCCAGTTTTGCATGGGCATAATTACCTTGGTGAAATGCTATCTTGTATTAGTTGGTCCAGTTTTATTTCTAGTGTCATTAAGTTGTAGAGTCAGTCCTCACTCTCTTCTTGGTTATTCTTGGCATTAGCAGCTCCCTGTATAGCTGAGAGAAACCCTTATCAGTTCCCACCAAAATAGAGGGGGGTAAAAATCAACTAAGATTTTGTTTGTATGTATGTTGATTGTATGTTTCAATTTATGGGCATTTGACAACTTTGCAATTACATTGTAATTTCTGAGCAGGATACATTTTAAGTTTAATTTCTCTAGTAATGTTTTATATTTTTCATTAGAGGTCTTGAGCATCTTTTATTAGTTTATTCTAATATTGATTTTTTTTATTACTGGAATGGACATGTTTAATATTACTTAGTTTCTTGCTGTTTGTTACTGGTATATATCCATGTATCTATTTATTTGTGTGTGTGTGTTAGTCAGCTTTCCATTGCTATGACAGAATACATAAGAAAAACAAAGAAGGAAAGATTTGTTAGGTCTCATAGTTTTAGAGATTTCAGCCCATAGTTGCTTGGATCCAGGCTATGGGCTTGAAGTGAAGTGGAACAGCATGGTGGGGAGCTTTTTGGTGGAGCAAAACTGCTAATCTCATGATGGCTCGGAAGCTGAAAGACAGGGGAAGAGAGCACACCTGTATGTAGAGGAAAGGGCTAGGGACAAGATATGGCCTTCAAGGGCATGCCCCCAAGGACGTTACTCCTGAACTATGCCACACTTCCAAGTGTCTATCACCTCCCAATAGCACCACCCTGCTGGGATCCAAGTCTTTAACACACAAGCTTTAGGGGACATTTATGACCCAAATCATAACAGTACATGTTTTTCTCTGTGTCATTAAGTTTTGCTGTTACATGCATTTACATCCATGTGGTTTCTTTGGAATTTATTGGCTATTTTTTTCCCCTGCTTTCAAGCTCCAAAATTGATGACATCAAGCCTCTTTTCTGTTCTTTTGTATGCATTGATTTATGTGATTTTCCTCTTGACGTCTTTCTGACTTTGGCTGTTGTACTCACTTTCTTGTCAAATTTTTATTATCTTTTCGGTTTACAATATTTTCTAATGTCTACTGTGATTCCTTCTTTGACCTTTAGATATCTTTGTCCTTTAGAGATCTACTGGTCATGCTTCTTTGTAGTGTTAGAAAGAATAGCAGTATCCAGCATAATATTTCAGCCTTAATAACTTAGTATTTGTTTTTACTACTACTTATTGACTAGGCCATTTCTTTGTCATATGGAAAAGTACACATATTTAGAAAATTATGTGAAATATTCTTATTTTAAGTACATATTTTTTTAGCTTGATTTTCCCCTCCCATTAGGGTTTCCAATTGATAAAATGATTATAATGATGAGTAAATGTTTGAACTGTGACTAGTAAAAATTTTTATGTGCCATATATCTTTGAGTTCCTTTTCTGTCATAAAGAAGAGCTCCTCTATTTTGTGAGATTTTGTTTGCTTAGTCACGCATTTATTAATTCACTGTATTTTAATGATGTGCTGTTATGTGTTAGATATTGGACAGTCACTGCCCTCACTCCGTAGGGCCTTTTCATCTAATGGAAAGGATGAATTTTTATAAGGCAGTAGCTGTTGTGTGAGTTAAGGTTCAACAGAAGCCGTGAAAATGGCAATATTTAACACTTTTCCGACACAAAGCATTTTGTAAGTCATTGCTAAATGCCATTTACCTCTCTGGATGATGTATTAAAATAACGAATAACATATTAGTTATTTCAACATAATTTTAATGATGACATTAATTGTAGTTAGCTGTTTTACTTTGGAATGGAATAATGTAATTTGTAAAGCTTCATATAGGTAATTATTTTTTTTTATTATTCTTTGCAGAATCAAAGAATTCCATCAGACATGGTATTTCTTAGAACTTCAGAGAAAGCAGGTATTTTTATTTTTTTGCACTGTTGTTGATTCAGTATTTTGGCAGTTTAATTGTTATTTTAAGAAGTAAGAGTTAAGTTTATGCCTATAAAAATTTCCCTGATAATATTTTGAATTTATTAGTTTCTAATAATCTTTAGTTCTTGATATTTACAAAGGTGGCTTAAATAATCCTGTCACAACCTGTGTACCTTAATTAGTTTTTCTTCCTTTCATATTCAGATATAATTAATTAAATGATGTCATTGCTCAAAACTTGATTGCTGTTTTGTGTTTGCAATTTTATTCATTGATTCAGCAAATAGTTATTTACTTACCACTTCCTTCATACCAGGCATTAATTGTTGCTTGCAGAGAGAATAAAATCCATAGGAGTCCATACATACAATGACCATCAGTAGTAATCCTATTGTATAGGTCCTATAGTGGTGACAAGAGCTGTTAGGGTTATGTGAGAGTGCTGTCTAGGTGAATTGCCTTACTCTTCACAGGAAAAACAATATTTAGATGGCCTGAACTTTGAATAAGTAAAAAGTGGAAAGAGTAAGGGGAGGGAAGCCTCATGTGGTTGACTGGAGAGGCCATGTTGGAAATCTGTTAATTCTTCATCTGAGTCTCTAGTCAGTTCCTGATTGTGTGACCTAGCTTTGTGGACTGAGGGCAGTTAGTCAACGACTGTCCAGAGCTTCTCTCTGCCCATTTCTCAAACTCGTTGAGTACGTCAACCATGATTTTGTAGGAAGCTCAGCATATTGTCATTTGTTTGTGTGCTTAGCATGTATTATTTCTAGTGTGAATACTTTTTTTTTTTTTTTTTTTGGGCCAGCTATAGAGTTGGTAGTTATTCACCTTGTCAAAGAAGGCTGTCATCAGCAGAGGAGTTAACCTTAGAATTAAGTGGCTTATGAATTCGGTTCTTTACTTTATCATGTGTTATTTAATGTGAGTTCTTAGGTTCCTAACTGGGGCAGACATTGGTAAGGTACTCTGCATCTCTTGGAAACAGCTGGGCTTATAGTTTATCCTGTCCAGTGAAGTGGATCCGTGCCTCTGGGCTCTGTCCTGGAGAGTAGGAGCTGAAAGTCTTTCACGTACTTTGCGATGTGTCTACTGTTTCCTTTCTAGCTCAATGGCAGCCTTGGAAACTGCTGGTTGAAGGCACAGAACTTTCATCAGCGTGGCTTCCTGAATGACTGCTTTTGGAATAAAGCTTCTCCCCTTCCATTGCCAAATGGATTCTGTTGGAGGGAGGCATAAATCTCTATTGTGAAGCACTGCAGTTGCTGGTTTGTTCTTTACCATAGCTGTTGTTCCTTAGTGTGTTGTCTTCTTGATCTCTGTTTTGGAAGACTTCTCTTTTTCTTCACAAGTAGTGTGATTTGCTTTTAGAGTTTTTGCATGTGTATTTTGAAACTATCATTGGGTAGCATTGGAGTATAAAGTGCTCCATTTCCAAGTATTTCTAGTCATTCCCTGGAGTGCAGTGAAGCTACCTCAGTGTTGCAGCAACACAGTGATAGGCTTCCTTCATCACAGGGCATATTTGGTGCAGTGCTCTGTTGCATAGAGCAGCCTGCCAGATGGTGAGGGAACTCTGTTGGTGAGGCCCCTGGGAGACCCATCTCCTTGGCTGTGTACACATGCCAGAACAGATACCTCTCAGTCTCAGCACATAAGCCTGTGCTGCTGGATTTTTGATTGCAAGTGTTTTGTTAAGGATTTATGCCTCTGTGTTCATAAAGGATATATTGATTGTTTGTTTTGTTTTTCCTTATATCTTTGCTATCAAGGTAGTATAGTACTGGCCTTTGAGTGAGTTAGGAAGTGTTCTTTCCTCTTCAACTTTTTTGGAAGTTTATGAAGAATTATTATTGAATTCTTCATTAATGTTTGGTAAAAGTCACCCATGCAGTCATCTGGGACTGGATTTTATTTTGAGGTTTTTTTTTTTTTTAAACTAATTTTCTTGTTAGAAGCCTTTTCAGATTGTTTCTTGAGTTAGTTTTGGCAGTTCATGTCTTTTTAGGAATTTGTGCATTGTATCCATCTAATTTGTTAGCATACTGTTCTTAGTATTCCCTTGTAATACTTTTTATTTCCTCAGTGATGGTAGTGGTGTCCTCTCCTTTGTTCTTGATTTTAATAATGTGATGCTCCTCTTTTTCTTAGTCACTCCAGCTAAAGGTTTGTTGATTTTGTTGATCTTTCCAAAGAACTAACTTTGGGTTTCAATAATTTTTTTCAGGTACTCTCTGTTTCTTATTTCAGTGTCTTTATTACTTCCTTCCATTCATTTTGGGTTCTGTTTTCTTTTGTACTTCTAGTTTCTTAAGGTGGAAAGTTAGATGAGGTCTTTATAGTATAGGCATTAAAATTCCATTTCCACCCAAATGCTGCTGTTGCTGCATCCCAAAAAGTTTGGTATGTTGTGTTTTCATTTTCATGCTCTCAATAGCATTTTTAAATTTTGCTTGTGATTTCTTCTTTAACCCATTGTTTGATGATGATGATGTTTAGTTTCCAGGTATTTGTGGATTTTTCTAAATTTCCTACCATCACTGATTTCTGGTTTCATTCTGTTGTGGTTGGAGAACACACTCTGTGGCCTCAGGCAGATTCACCCAGATCTGTGTTCTGAAGCGAGCCCCTGTGCTCTAGAGCAGGATCTGTGTTTTGTCACTGAGATGTGGCATGTCCAGTGGGTGGGTGTTTGTCAGTTCTGGTGGGTCTGCAGCATTGGTCACATCTTATTGTCTTCTATCTAGTTATTCTGTTCATGGTGGAAAGTAAAGTGGTGTAGCTTGCAGGTATTTTTGCTGTTGTTTCTATTTCTCCTTTATGTATTTGTGACTGTTGTTTGGGTTACACATAGCTGTCTGCTGGATGGATTGGCCCTTTGATCACTTTAATGTGTCCTGGAGATGCCTGCTCTCTATTGCTTACTGTTTATATTGTTTCCTATTATCTTTAGCCTTCTGTGTCTTTGAATTAGTCTAAAGTGTGTCTCTTGTAGACAGTGTATAGTTGAATCTTGATTTTTTTTTCTTCTATTCTGTTAATCTTTGCTTTTTAAATATAATTAGCTTTATTCAGGAAAATTTATATACAGTTAGGTGGACTCATTTAAAGTACAACTTATATGTTAAAGCGTATTAACAAATATACCTTCCTGTGAAACTACTGTTGCTATTCCCACACACCCTCTTTGCCCCATTACCCTGCATTACCCTGCTTCTCTGGCCCTCGAGTTCTTCTTCTCCCACATCTGGTGGCAGAGGAGACACACAGCTCTGTGAACCTCAAGACATTCTTCCTGACTGCCCACACATCATCTTGAAAGGAGTTTTCTTGTCTCTGCTTCAGTTTGCCTTCACCACCTGCACACTCACTCTCAGCCTATGACTTCACCTTCAATATCACCAGGAGCATTGGGGCCCTCAGACTGACAGTTCCTTCCATATTCTCTTCCTTGTTAAAGCATATGTTGAGCATGATGGCAAATCAGCACAACCACTTTGGAAAGCAATATGGAAATTTCTCAAAAGACTAGGAGTGGAACCACCATATAACCTAGCTGTCCCATTCCTTGTATTTTATCCAAAAGAGGTAAGAATCAGCAAACTATAGTGATAAATGCATACCAATGTTTATAGCAGCACAGTTCACAATTGCCATGTTATGGAACGAGCCCAAATGCCTGTCAGCAGACAAATGGATAAAGAAAATGTGGTATAAACATAAACACGACAGAGTTCTACTCAGCCACAAAGAAGAATGAAATTATATGTCATTTCCTGGTAAATGGTTGAAATGGGGAGAATGTCATGCTAAGTGAAATAAGCCAGACTCAGAAAGTTAAGAGTCAAGTGTTTTTCCTAGAGAGAAATAAAGAATGAATATATATATATATATATATATATATATATATATATATATATATATATAAAATATCTAATGAAAACAGAAGTGAGAATAGTGGGGTAGAGGAAGGGAATTGAGAAGAAGGGAGGAATGGGAAAGGGGAGGAACTGCAGAATGAAATTGACCAAATTATGCTGTGGCATGTGTGAGTATGTCGCAGAACTACTTTTATGTTTAACTATAATTCAGTGTTTAAAAAGCAATAAATAAATAGAAGGAAGACCAGTAGAAAAGAGGAAGGGGATCAAAGGAGGAAGAATGGGAGGGAAAGGGGGAAGTCCTGGGGATTGAAATGGATCTACGCATTTTATATACATTTTTGAATATGTTAAAATGAAGGCTAGTCTTATGTATGACTATAATGCACCAACATAAAAAAAAAAAAAAACCTGTATATTATTTACTGTAATTAAAGTCTTTAAACCTTAGTCAATACAGAAGTCCTAGATATAACAGTGTGTTCAAGCTTGGACAACAGCAGCTGGGTGCTTGTCAATACAGCTTGGTGAGTCTGTTCATGGCATCACATTGACTGTGTATTAATACGGAGTATTCTATTGAGCTGTGAGTGGATTGTTTAGAATGTAAATGAAGCTGTTGATGGATCTGGTGACTGATGGCTTAAATTCCAATCAATCAATTGCTTCATCAGTTTCTTAATTCAGATCAAATATCTCCTGGGTGCACACAGTTCTTTTAGTGGTATTAAGAGAAATTAATGCTTTAAAACTAATTTTCATCAATCTCTTATAAATGCCAATATCTTTTTCACTTGTGTCCTAAGTTGATGACATTATAATTGAAATGTTCAGGACATATTACAGTACCCCAGCTATCCCTTGTTAGTTGGACGAGGGTAGGTAAATGACACTCTCCTCATCTGCATTATCTCTGTAGTGCTATTCATCTTGCCTCCAGCTTAAAAATTTCATGCAGAGTCATTAAGTCATATAAATGATTTAAAAATTAAGTTTAATGACCAGGGCTCTGGTATTAGAAATGTGAAGTCAATGTCTATTTCTCTTTTGTTGGGCATATACTGTGGCCCATTTCTTTCAGAGCTGCTAGATCCATGAGCTGGTCCAGGCTACCTGCTAATGCTGAGAGGTGACTTGTTACACTATGACAGACTCAGCTGTCTCTCAGGGTCCTTCAGTTACTTCATCACCACCTGATGTGGCTCTCCAATGTGACACATACACGAGTTGATCTTAATTTGGTGGTTATTAAACCTGTCCTTTCCTGTCAACTCTTGTCAATTATTCAAAATAAAATCAAGTATTCATAAGAAGTCTGTAATAGGATATAAGCAGACCAATTTAATAATTCATTTTTACTGATCTATAACTGGCATTCGTTGTAGCTCGTGCTTCTGTTAAAAATTACTAGATCTGGCTCTCTCAAGATAAGCCAGGTTGATATGCTTCAGATTTTACTGCAGTACTCCTCCTTGCCCCTATTGTAGCAATTGCTGTGTGGTTAGTAAGTTTAACTGTGCTTGGGGGAAAAATAGTATGTCATTTTACCCCCTAAGTTTTAAAAATAGCATATAATTATTTAACATGATATGTGTCTTTTTTTACAGAAAGACAACTGAACTGTTTTCATTGTTTAATATTTCTACAAAGATCCAGATAATTGGTTTAACTTTTAGATACTCTGTGTGTATGAAATTTAAGACGTTACAGAGAGTCTCACCTGTTCTTATTTAAATTTTAGAAAGTAGATTTGGAGCAGACTGGAGAGAAATGAGAATCTGTTCCGTTGAAGTTACTTTTATTTATTTTTTTAATCAAAATAAATATATTCATATGTTTAAGAGAAAAAAATCTTGAAAGAACATTGAACTTTAAAATAACATGAAGTACAAATTTTCTTATATTGGTTCCTGGTTGAAATTCATCAGCTGTAGAGAGTGTTGTTCTTTTCATATAATCTTTAGGAAAAATAACGTACAATATATGTTTATTTACATACATCATAATTTAAAGTGTATGTAATCAGAGAAAAACTCTTGAATATATCATTAATTGATAAAGCAAATGGTTGGAAAATCTTGTTATAGCTCTGATCTTATTGTGCCTGAGAGAAGCAGCTTCACATTCAAATGCCCATATTGAGGATAGCTAAAAGGGTTAGAATTAAAGTGACTACATGGTTAGGACACATCTGAGGCACTAAATTGGTGGCACTGTGATTAGTTGACAGTGCATCATTTGGAAGAGAAAAGCATTTGATGGTTATGAAGAGTGAGAATGAAAGAATGTCCAGCAGTAAGCACAAGTGTTTCTCTATTTTTGAGAAATAATTTGCTACCAGTCAGTGACTTCCTAGTGTATGCCCTCATGGCTGAGTGTAGTAGATTTTTATAACACCACTCCATGAGACACCTTACTTCCCCATTGTAGAGAAGAAAAAACAGTGAGTCCTAATAAAATAAAGTAACTTGACAAGGAGTGTCAATTAGTGAACTGTTCAGCCTTGAACCATCTGGCTGTTCCTTGTGTCATGCCAGGTTTTAGTCACAAACCTCTGGTGCAGAAGTCCTTACCTTTGTCATGTCATACATAGGGCTCTGTATTTTCTTTGCTGTGGGATCTGTATTGATGCACTGTTGGGTGTTGAGAATATCCATGTCTTCACCTCACACTTGATGAAGGTGGCATTCCCTGGCCTCCCTCCTTGTTGTGAAAATCAGTAGTGTCTCCAAAAGTTGCCAAGTAGTTTTTTTTATTTTCATTGGAGAGTCCCTAAAATGAATCTTAAATGCTTGGTGATGTGTCTTTTGAGAGTAATTGTTTCCATATTTTTCAGAGACCGTTATTTCCACTAAGAACAGATTGAATCTATGGGAATTGAGACTGACTTGTCTCCAAGCCACACATAGCCAGTAGCACAGGGTGGAAACCTGACTAGCCAAGCAAGTTTAAGCACCGCCCTTCACCAATAGGTAGTATATGTGGAAGGCAAATTACCTTTCCTCTTCCTTGCCTCAGCTCCATGAGAAGGAAGCTCTATTCTAGACCAAGGGCTTTGTTTCTCTACTTCTTGTTGGTGGAGGCGAAGGCCTCATCCCAAGCAGAGCTGGCCCCTCTCTGATTTTTCTCCGACCGTGATGCAGAAGCCATGCTCAGGAAACTTGTGTCAGAATATTGTGCTGGCCCTTCTGCTTCCAGTTCCTATTCATAGGCAAGAGCTTTGCTCCAGCCTTATAGGTGTCCCACCCCAGTGATTCCTAGCTCTAGCTAGTGGGTCAGCCAGTGGACACTCCTGGAGGGATTGCTACCACAAGCTCACCCCAAGGGCACTTGAAAAGCACATGTCCTGCCCTAGCTCCAGTGCAGTGGCTCACATGTTCTAACAGATTTCTGCAGGCAGTAGACTTTGGAACAGAGCCTGGCACAGTTTATGCCAGGGCATCATTAAGAAATTTGGGAGAACTTGGTAGTCAACAGTTCAAGGTAGGAGATAGCAACACAGCAGGAACCTCCTTGGAGAGTCCCAGGATCCTTGACAGGGAAGCTGTATGCCTGTGCTAGGTTCTAAGAGCTATCACAGGGGGACTGGGGCAAACTCAGAAGGATTTCCCCAGAGACAATTTAGCAGTGCCACAGCCTCACTGGCACTGGGGCTAAATAACTCATGCTCCTCTGACCCAGCAGCAAGTCCTACATAGCTCAGCTTAAGCCTGAGATCACAAGTATCTGTTAGTGTCTAGGGTGTGGTCTCAGGAGAGCAGGGACAGTGCCTATAAAGCCGATTCCTGAGTGAACTAGAGCAGGACCCTGCCTTCCCTGATCAGCCCTTGGCACTGCAGAACCTGACTCCTCAAACAAGTTGCAGCACTACCCTTGACCAGTAGGTGGTGTGTGTGGAGCCAGGGCTCAGCAGACCATGAGCAGGGTTGCTGAGGTTGCTCCTGCAGGGAGTGGGTTTTGCAGAAGTAGTTCAGCTAGGTCACTCCAAAAGCAGATGTTTGTTTATCACAGTTCAAATTGTTCAGTGCTTCAGCTGTGATTTTAGGTGCTGCAGCAGGGGGACTAAGGTGTGTGATGCTGTAAGGCTTGGATTTGGGGTGCAGTGCACCTGATCGAGGTTTTTGGACTGTATGCTTTCTCTTGAGATCTAAGGCTTGTCTGTCTGAAAAGCTGGAATAGGTTTTCTCAGAGGATGGCAGCATACTTCAGGTATACTGGGGGAACTCTGGTTCTCAGTAAGCAGCTGCTCAGCAGGTGTTAGTGACTTTCCCCATTTTTGAGGAAGAGGAAGAGACATTCTACTATGCACATGTATTTTGTACATTTTTTTTTTTTTTTTTTTTTTTGAGGGATTTGCTGCCGGGCAGTTTCTAATCAGTAGAGTAGACTCTTACTTAATTTGGTGTTACATTGGTTTCTCACCCCACAGTCTTTGGGAGGTGGTTTCTAACTGAGCTGTGCTTCCTGGAATTGTGATGTACTCAGTCCCTTCTTGCTACTTACCCCTGTCATCAAAGGAGGTTTTTGTAGAGAAAGGAGAGGAGTCTTCAGAACACATCTGGGGATACCATTGCAGACCCAGGTACAGGCAGACAGCTAGGGGAGGATCCAGCAGCACATGGAATCGGTAAGGCCAGAGGAGAGCGCTTGCATGAAGGAACAGGTTGTTGCCCAGTGCTGCTCTGAGGCCATTGGAGAGTGATGTGAAGGGTCTGTTGGGTTTGGCAGCAAACCTTGTTGATGTTGGCCACAGAGGTTTCAAAGTGATGGGGATTTAGAAGAGTAAAAAAGGTGGTACTCCGTGGCTACAAGAGCAGAGATGGTTTAACACTCGAAGAAGGGTTTACGGGGGTGGGGGGTGGGGGGCGGCAGTGGTAGGGAGCTTGCCTGCCATCTGTGGGGCCCTGGGTTTGGCCCCACCACTATAAAACAAGAGAGTACGTGAAGGTCAGTTGATGTTGTCCCAGACTTTTTTGTGGACTTTGAGCATTTTTTAGAAGTGCTTACTGAGTGAGCTGTGGTGCTTCTCACTCTAGGTGTTCACACATACAATTATGTGTGCAGTTTATTGTTGCCTCCCGACATGCAGTGCTTTTTGATGCTTTCTCTTCATCCTGAAGGCTGTGTTCAGTGGGCAGAATTCTTGTTGGCTAGTCCAGAACCTTCTGATGTTTTTATGAGTAATGTTTGGTGGTGTTTACTGTGTTTAGAGAGAACAGGAAACAGTCAACTATTCTCTTTCTTGAAGTGACAGTCCCTTAAAGATTTTATTCAATTTGTGCTTTCTCCCATTGGATCCTAGGCTTTTTGTTATAAGGAACTTTCAACTCAGTCTGTGCATGCAACGTATTGCAGTGAACCATTGTGGAGCCCTCATCCCATGTTAATTGTGGTCATTATTTGACCAGTTTTGCTCCATCAGTCTCATCCTCTCCTCCAGTGGCACAGGAATCCCAATACTGTGTGATTATGTCAGTTAAGTTCCTTGGCATTTTACAACCAGAACCACAGTTCTATTGTCATCCCATAAAATTCTCCATCATCTTATATGCAGTTACTTTCCAACTTTCTGATTCTCTGATTTCTTATTTCTTTTTATCTATTCAAATCAGGGCCTATGGTCTGACACATTGCATTTGGTGAGTATGTCTCTTAAGTCTGTTTTCACCTATATAATTCCTTCTCTTCTTTCTTTTTTACTTATTGAAGAAACAGAGTAATTTGACCTAAAGAATTTCCCATATTTTAGATTTGCCTGACTGCACAACTGTGGTGTTAGTTAAGCTCTGCCTTTGTTTCCTGTTAAGTGGTAGCAAAGTCTAAAGACTTCATTATGATTGTTTTCAGATTTCTTTCTGCTGCTTCTCTTTTTGTTGATGGATGCTGTGTCACTGCTACTCTGTGTGTCCTGGTGTGATGCCAGCTGCATGATGTTCAGATGGCCCTCTTGGAGTGATGTGATGAGTAGACAGGTGTGCCCTGGCCCACCTTGTTTTTCCTGGGTTAGCAGCCACAGGGAGCTCTGTCCAGACCCACTGGTTCCTTCCTTGTTGACAAGTGTTAACTCCTTCCCTTTCTCTTTGAAATTGACATTCTCTTAAAACTTGTTCCTATCAACTGTTTTGATTACTCTGAAATTTCAGGAAAGGCAAAACAAATCTTCAGTACTCCCCTTATTTACTTATTTGAAGAACAATATGCTGGAAAAACTAAAAATAGAATTTTCATTTACTGCAGCAATTCCAATTATGGATTTTTACCTAAGAAAGCTGAAGGCATTATGTTGCAGGGATGTCTGGAAGCCCGTGATCCTGGCTAAAACTCACAGTAGCCAGGTATGGGGCCATTGGCCAGTGTCCACAGGCATCAAGTGGTTGGAGAGGATGTGCTGTGGGTGACTTGGCATGTGTGCACAGTGGTGCACTGCCTAGCCTTTAGAAAGAGGCACATCCTATCACTTGTGCAACCTGACGAACTTGGAGGATGTTCTGCTGAGGCAAATAAACCAGCCACAGAAAGACACAGGCTGCGTGTTTTCAGTTCCGCATGGAATCTGGAACAGACCATCCACCTCACAGACACAAAGACAATTGTGGCTACAAAAGGCTGGGGTGGCAATGGCCCAACGCTATAGGAATAAGGCCTTTTTAATTTTCATTTACTTATTTACTTATTTTTACATCTGTTTTAGCTGGTCATAGTATGCTGTACAGTTCAGAATAACTAAGAGAGTAAATTTCAAATGGTCTTACTATAGAAAATGACAATTATTTGAGGTAATAGATATGTTGAATAGCTTAACTATTTCACATTGTGTTCATGAATCATATAACAACATTTTATTCCCTGTAATGTATACAATTATGGTTCATCAGTTTACAACAACAACAAAAGAACATGGTGGGTTCTTAACACAGGCAGGCAAAGACTTTTTAGTAGATTTATGTCCCATGCACTTGAACATGTTGATGCTGCACAGCTCGTGACTGCTTCTCACAGTCAGATTGCCCCTTTCTTCTATGTGGAGGGCCTCCGTGGTCTCTTGACAGTGGTGCCTGCCTACAGGCCTTCCTGCATGGAAGGGTACTGTCTCAGCCTCTTTCTTCCTCACTCCTGCCCCACCACAGGTCTCAAGCAGCTCTGATTCCTCCTGAGTATTTTCTTTGGAAGGAGCTTGATTTCTGTTTCTTTCTTCTTTCTCTTTTTGATACTTGTAATTGACTTAGAGGTACTTTACCAATGAGCCACATCCCTAGCCTTTTTGTTTTGTTTTTAATTTTGAGACAGGATCTTGCTAAGTTTCCCAGGTTGTCCTTGAATTTGTGAACCTCCTGTTTCCAGCTTTTTGGGCTTCTGGGATTGTGGGTCTGTGCCACTGCAACTGGTTGATTTCTCTTTTTGAAAAGAATAATTTGTCAAGGGTGCACTGATGATTTCCAGTTCAGATTCAGGATCACAAAGTTTTTACATCTTCAGTTTGTATTTTTTGTGTAGAAAGTTTTGCTTTGTACATTTTTCTTGTCTACAAATTTCATTATGAAAGTTAAGACAAATTACACCAGTTCCCTGATGATGTATACCAAGTTTTCATTACTGTGACGTATAATAATTGAATAATTAGGTGCAGTTTAAATTTTATATTTGACTCTTCTGTCCACAGATCATTTTGTAGACAGCCTGGGTACCATGTGACTAACTGGTGATCACCACTTTACTCCTTCTCTTTGTTGAGTCTGTTGGTGACTGGTCTCTGCACACTTTTATGCAGCTCACATGTAGACAGCAAAGTATGTGGTTGCATTGCCGCCTTCTCAAAGTGAATTTGCCTTTTACCATCAAGCACAACTTCATTACTCCAGCCAGTGTGTTGAGGCATTGTTTCAACTTTTAAAACCTGTTATGTAATATGGCCTTTTGTTCTTGTTATTGTCACTGTAACTGGGCGTCTTGCAGTTTCTTCAGTTGAGTTTTGTAAAGTCTATCAGGAAACACACAGGGGAAAACATTCTAGAAAAGTGGTAGAAAGTGACAGTGAGTCTTGGTGTGCACAATTGCAGGAAGTCCTGCCATTCCAGAGCTCTGAAGGAAGCCACTTGAGAGTGTGTAAAGTGATAGAAAAAGAAGGTGGCCATAAGAAAATTCACACTGCTGCCTTTCTGACAGATTGATGGTTTGCAGCCCCAGGAATTTATTATTATGAACTTCTTGATATAAATAAGGGAAATCATGGTAACGAATAGGATGAAGATATCTTGAGGTAAGACATGCCCACTGTAGTCTCACCAGGATGGAACTCTTGCTCCAGGATGAGCATTCTAGGCCAGTCCCACCTCAGCCAGGAGTAGGACTGGGCCAAAGCCCAGAAGGGCGCTCTCTGCTTCTTCTAGAGTTTTGTGGCAAGTGGAAGGAGGCAAGAAGTACCCAAGGAGCTTCCACAGAACTTAAGAGCAGAGTCAAGACTCTCATTCCCGGCATTCTTGCTGTTTAAGTTCCCATCCACTCAGTAAATGCCAGTTTTATTTCTTTCATTTTCCCATACATTTATAACTGGCAGGAGGAGAGTCTTGGTGTCCTGACAGGTTTTCAGCAGTCATGGGACACTTGCTGAATAAGATCACATGGCATGGATCTAGCCTGGACAGTTATCTTTATGGCCCCATGGTAACTGCACTAAGTGGATATAGTCTGCCTGCATACTGTGCAGAGGTTTCTACATGATAGTCTCCCGGTTGTAGTGCAACATTGAACTCCTGGAATGGCAACTGAAAGCTATTACAGTGTATCTGCAGTTTTTCCTTAGGATACATAGCACTCACTAGTGGGTGCAGTCCCATTACTGCAAGTTATATGAGGTTCTGAGATCCTGGGTGATGGTTATTGCAGCATAGTCTTTGTGTCTTCTCAAACCCTGCCTGTAATGGGGCAGAGCTGTAATACCACATGGGTCATTGCTGGATTCCTGCAGCTGGTAGAGGAGGGGTGAGAGGAGGAGTTAACACAGAGGAAACCTGGACTCTTTGTCTGTCGTGGGTACGTTGTGGTGCTGACTATGGTTTCAGAAACATGAACATGCAGTCATTCACCAAGTGGGACTTCTCAGCCAACCACAGGCCATGTGTATGAGGGTGACCCCATGAGATTTTAGTGCAGCTGAAATGTTCTTATTGCCCAGTGGTGTCTTGGGGGTCTTAATGCTGTAAGCAGTGCAGTGTACATGTGTGTGAGTGAAGTGATGCTGGTATGAACAAACCTGTGCTGCCAGTCCTCTGGAAGGGCATGTCAGTTATGAACATGCTTAGCGCTTGGTAATGATAATGCATGACTGTGTTAATCATTGAGATATTCCTGTACTATATTTTTTGTTGTTACTTGAGAATGTATTCCTACTTGTTGAAAAGAGAGAGAGAGAGAGAGAGAGTGTGTTAGTTTATTGTAAATGAGTATGCTGTGTTACTCTAGCAGCAAGCTCATACAGATTTGTGCTCACCACATCCTTTGTTTGCATCAGGAGGCCATATCAAGTAACCTGTGCCATCCGGGTTTGCATTGATATACCCAGCAACATTGCCCAGTGGTGCATTTCTCAGAAGGTACTCCTGTTGTTCAGTGATGTGTGGCTCTATGTCACATGTTAACAGATTTAAACGTGAGGATCATTGTGTGGCAATAGACTTCCATAATACTGTTTGTTTATTTATGACAAAGGTCGTTCATACATACACAAAAGAGAAATCAGACTGCCAGATAAAACCAATAATCTACACACAGCATTTAACACAGAATGAGCTTACCAGTTATCCCTGTAAAAGCCCAAAGAATAGACCACCTGCAGCCACGGGGCCTGGTAGGATTCTCATTCTGCATTCTATGTTCTTGAGAATCGGGGTCCTTGAGGCAGAAGAAGGGAGATGCAGCTGGAAGCGATAAGGGGTCATGAGAAACCCCACAGCATTGACTTTGGATTGGGGAGATCAGTGTGAACGCAGGATGTACTTTGTGCAACACACAAACATGCACACACATACACACACACACTTTTCTCTCTTGCTTTTGTTCACTGAAAAGACCTAGAAATGATGTTTAACCTAGTAGTATTCTGCAGTACCAGACTGTGAAGGAGACTGTCAAAGTCTAATAGATTCATGTCATCAGGACTAAGGCAAGAACCTAAAGAGGTACCCAATGGAAAATGTGGGGAAATTTGAGATTCTGTAATGGTAATAATGAGCACATTGTATTGAAACATCAATACTGCAGCTCATCCATGTGCCTCCCCCATGGAGCACTAGCTGAGGGTGGCAGAGTACCAACTCCTTGTCTTGGAATGTCGAGGGTGAAGAACCATGAGCCAGTCTTTACTTCAGAAGCTGTTCTACCAGGTGACCAACCTAATACACTGGGTAGAAGCTTCTCTGCTTGGGTTTCACTCCACCTGGACATGAAAAGGCTGTCTTGCCTGCACCCTATAGTGTAACAGTGGGTCTGTGCATGGAGCGTGAGTGGCTGTAGGGCCATTGTAGAGTGGACACTGCCCCTTGCACCTCTGGTGTGGGACCGTGGATGTGCATTCAGTGCAGGGCAGATCTAGACCTTCATCAGAGGAAATAACAGGGAAGGAGATCTGCAGGTGAAGAGAGAATTTGGTGACATACCAGAATGGCAAGCCCGTGCAAGTAGGTGGTGGACTCTGCAGTGCAGCCAGCAGCAGCAGGTGCCCCTGGCACCTTCCAGAAGGAGGGAAGGACAGAGATTGGCATGGGGCATGTAAAGCTTGTTGTAATTTGATTTTTCAATTATGTAAAGCATGTATCCTTTCCAAGTGAACAGTATCAAGTAAGATGTAGTTGGGTCTGGCTTCTCTTCCTGTCCATTCTTTTCCATATAGGTATGATGCACTTGTGCATACCCACAGCTTTGTACCTACACACACAAAGCACAGACATACACAGATACACATGCATCTAGACAGTTACACACAGATGCGTGCAAATGAAGGGATACATGTACACTCAGACACATGCACGGATACAAATACACAGTACAAATGTACATGGATGCACACACTAAAGCTCGAACACAGATATTCACACACTTATACACACGTTTATTCTCCTTTCTCTTACTGTGAGTTAGTGTTCTGTACATAATGTTCTCTTACTTCCTTCATGTCAGCATGTGTCCTAGAAGTCATTTGATAACAGTATGTAGGGGTCTTTCTTTGTTTTCCTTTCTTTTCCCTTGTGCTCTCCTTTATTCAGCTAGTTCTCTTTTTGCCCCCATCCTTTTGTTTTTGTAAATAGTATTGCAGTGAATAGTTCTGAGAGTTTGTCATTTTGTGCTTTTCATGTTCTGTCTTCAGGGTACATTCTGAGAAATGGGATGATATAACTCAGTCTTGGAGGGTCAGTGGAATTTTGTAACTTGATATTTTTCTGTATTAAAAATCAAATAGCAGGGCTGGGGCTGTAGCTCAGTGGCACAGCATTTCCTCGCATGCTTGAGAGAGTTCAATCCTCAGCACCACATATAAGTAAGTAAAATAATAGTCCATTGACAGATAAAAGAATATATTAAAAAAATCAGATATGCTATGAGTGTCCAGTAGCACATTAGCTGTGCTGTTATTATTGAATATATGTTCTGTGGTGGTAAATGTAACATTTTTTTAGCAAGGTAATATCATGCACTCTTGGAGATTTTTGTGTGTCTCATTTTTTTGTCACTCTCAAAAGACATTAAAGGTAGAAATGACCCCTGTAGTCTCTATAGTAGTTAATATTAAACCTTAAAAGGCAGAAACACCAAATAGAAATCAGGTGATCAAAAACATTGAATGGGCTTGGCATGGTGGTACCCGACTATAATCCCAGCAGCTTGGGATGCTGAGGTGGGCGGATTGTGAGTTCAAAGGCAGCCTCAGCAACTTAGTGAGGCCTAAGTAACCCAGTGATTCCCTGTCTCTAAATAAAATATTAAAGTAACACACACAAAAAAAACAAAAAACCAACAACATTGAATGGCTGTATCTTTTCAGAGACTTGATCTGTCAGTCACATCATATCAAAATGAAGGCCTTTGAAGGTTTTTGTTCTCATGATGTATCTCTTCTGGCCTGGATCTGTGCACTTTAGCTCAGGAATAACCTTCTGTAGTACATTTTGAGAGTTGTGACTTTTTCTTCTCTACTTCCAAGGTTCATGTTTCATTCGAACGGACCAGCTGGATGGCGAGACAGACTGGAAGCTGAAGGTGGCTGTGAGCTGCACTCAAAGGCTGCCGGCCTTGGGGGTGAGAACCATCAAGATGTGTGCAAATAAAGGGATACATGTACACTTTTGTCTTCAGTGGGAATGTCTAGGGAGTAAGGACCTTTCTGTTCATGCCATATAAGTTATACACACTATGAAAATACATTGAGAACTTGTTTTGTTGTTTTCTTATTTCTAACCAAAATACTTCCTGAGGTTTCTAAGCACATAACCTGTTTTATATTGTTGGGGATGTTTTTTTGGCTTCACACTTTAGACTTTCATTTTTCTTTTTCTACTTTTTTACATTCTCATTAAATAATCTCAAAGTTGAGGACTTTGGTGGGACACAGAAGGTCCATTGTTGCTAACTAGCTTACTCCCTAATAGCTACTCAAGGTACTTCTTTGAGAGACTGGGACTCAACCCTGGTTTAATCAGCGTTTGAGCCCGGTCTGTCACCTGCAGCTTTTTCTAATGAAGCATGGAGAACCTCTCTGATAGAAGGAAGTGCGTTTTGCAGTGTCTCTTGAGCCAGGGAAAGGAGAAAGGCTCCAGCTTGAGTCCATCAAGTGTTTGTATGTCGCTTTAGAAGGTAGAGGTTGGGACAGAGAGCAAGGTCATGGATGGTGTTTATTTTCAGTGATCTCTAAAACAGCTCTTACAAATGTCAAGAATCTTCTAAACTGTGCGTGCTTCGGCAGCACATATACTAAAATTGGAACAATACAGAGAAGATTAGCATGGCTCCTGCACAAGGATGATACGCAAATTCGTGAAGCGTTCCATATTTAAAAGAAAAAAAAAGAATCTTCTATACTGGCATACATGTATTTTTTTTTCCTCCATTCTTGAAAAAAACCCTAGTTGTGGTCATTTGATGTTTGTTTTCTGTTAGCTTGTATTTAATATTGATCTGAGTGAGAGCAGCTTTGTCTTACGTGATTCGATGATTCCATGGAGAGTAAAGGAAGATTGAGATTGTCTGGGGTGACCTTTGACCACACAGTTGTTGTCAGCTGTGGAAAGAACGTTAGGTACTGCTTGCCCTTCGTTTAGTTGCATCAGGATGGGAGTACCTACTGCTTATGCTGCAAATGGTTTGCAGCTGTTGTGGACAGCAGGAGCCACCGAATCTCTCCCTGCTGCACTTTCTGGAAACTAGAAAGTGGCACATGTGGGGCTGGGGTGCCATGCTTCTTCCATCTACAGTGTTTATTTCAGGTAGTCCCTACATTAGAAGTCATTCCTCTGTGTTCTCTGGCTTTTTCAGAACCAGTGGGCCCCAACAAGCTTCCTATTCCTTTGTGTATTCTTCATCATATGAGAATGTGTTGTCCAGAGTCACCATCACCATCTCCTCTCCTTCTTTCTCTTTTGACAACTTAAAAATACCACATATGCTTGCCTCTACTGCCATACAGAGTGAATCCAGGCTAGATTTGGAACACAGGTTTTAGTTTTCTCACCCTGTGGTGGATAGTGACCGTTCTTAGCTGACCAGCCTCCTCTAGCACCCTTCCATGGAGCCAGGGAAGCAACTTCTACTTTATTTATTTTAAAATATATTGACACTAAAAGAGGGCATCCAAGTAGCAAATCTTATGTGGAGAGCATCCAAATAGCTGGTCAGATAGTAAGAATTATGGGATAAAATGTTTCACAATTTCAGGCTTCTGGTTTTCTAAACTGTTGGAGAAGAGTTGTACCAAAACACTCAGTACCTAGTGACAGATGGATTACCAGACATTATCTTTTAAAATATTTAACATAAGCATGAAAGAAAAAAATTTCATTTTGACAGAACGTTGACAGCTCATTGTTTAAATCTTACTTCTTGGAAGTCTAATAGACTGGAATTTTCCATCACATCCTTCCTGTATTTCTCATTTGGTTGTTTGCCCCTTACCTTTGCCATTTCATGTGCTTGCCAACATGCAGTGTACATGTATGCTCATGTATATTGTAATCCTCCAAATCAGTAAAACCAGATGGAAGTGTGTGTCCCCCCTTTAATTTTCCGAACTTTAAACATACAGAAATATGTCTCTTATTTTGTCTCTGTATATCTTGTAGTCCCACTCATTCCCCAGTTTGGAAGTTTATTTTGAAAACTGCCTGAATTTCTGCTCTGGATCAGGATTTCTCCATTAAAGCCAATAGCATACCAGCTAGATGATTTGTTGTAGTCTGTTAATTCTCAGTGCTCTGTGATGGCTTCTTTACATTCTGTAGGATATATCAGGTATTAATCTCTGTGTTCTGAGTTGTCACAGCTCTTCTTTTCTATGATTGATGATGACAGAAGGCAGATTCTCCTAGACCAGTGGATGAAGAGATTATAGGAGTCAGATTTGCTATCATTGCCCCAATCAACCAGTTGACTCTCGTATCTTCCTAGTGGTCGGGGACAGTAGGACAGCTCCCATGCCTTGAAGTCACAAGTACAGCATTGAGGCACTTTCCCACCCAAAGGGTTTTGGTGGAAGGTACACAAGCAGCTTTTGCATGTCAGAGTAATTGCCCAGCTGTTTTTCATGATGGCAGTACCATTCACGGTCTCCATTAGGAGTGGAAGAGTGGTCCAGAATCTGTCCTCAGCAACATCAGTGTTGTCACCATTTTGATCTTATTATTCATGACTTTGTGTGGTGAGGTCTCTGCCATTTTAGTTCCATTTCCCTGATGACTTGTTTTGTGAGCTTTGCCTCACATGCTGTTTGCTATCTGTGTATCCTCTTTGGTGTAGTGTCTGCCCACCTAGAAAGTATTGTCTAGGTGGTTGTGCAATGGAGATCCTTAACTTTGGCGTTCCAGTCTGTATAGCAGCCATCTGTTTCTTCACTTGCAGTATCACATTTGACCTGAGTCAGTGTTGGAGAAAAGTGCAGAGACCATTTATTGTGTTCCATCTCATCTTGGGGGACACATTCAGCCCTTGTGTGTAGGGATAATTGTCAGTTGTTCATAGATACCTTAATCAGGTTGAGGAAGTTCTTCCTAGTCTCATTTGCTGAGAGGTTTTCCATGAGTAGGTACTGGATTTTTCAAAGGCTTTTCTGTATCTATTGAGGTGAGCATGTGGTTTTTCACCATGATTAATAATAATTTTGTGGACCAGTTTTTACGCTTGTTACACTACCAGCAGAATGGGACGAACACTGTTTTGTCTTGCTGAGAGTCCTTTATACATATTGCAGCATTTGACATTTTGTTAAGGATTTTTTATGGCTATGTTCAGGAAGGATATTGCTCAGGATTGTTTTTGTTTAATGCCTTTAGTTTGATATCTAGGAGTATGCTGGCTTCATAAAACAATTTAGAGAGTCATTTTGCCTCTTGTATGTTTCAAGTGGTTGATGTAAGATTGGTGTTATTTCTTTTTTTATATGTTGAACAAATTCACCTTTGAA
Source organism: Marmota flaviventris (assembly GCF_047511675.1). Taxonomy (NCBI): domain Eukaryota; kingdom Metazoa; phylum Chordata; class Mammalia; order Rodentia; family Sciuridae; genus Marmota; species Marmota flaviventris. The sequence goes on along the minus strand of NC_092513.1, from coordinate 819,739 downwards.
ACCATTTGATCCAAGAGTTTACATTTTGGGAAACTCTTTAATTATGAAGTGAATTTTTTTATGGATTTGGAACTAATCAGATTTTTCAGCAGCTTATAATACTTAATTTCTTTGTGTATTGTCAATTTCTCTGTCGTTTCTGGTTATTTTTCTGTTTTTAAAACTTTCTTCTTGTGATAGGTCACACTTTTCTGCGTTTTTTTGCATGTCTGATAATTTTTTAATTGGGTGCTGGATATTATAAAATTTTTAGGGATTTTTTTCCTCCTTCAGAGCCTCCTATTTTTTATTTATTTATTTATTTTTTTACTTTAACAACTTGTAGATGGGCTTTCTCTTTTCAAGTCTTGTTCTTAAACTTCGTTAGGATGGACCAGAGTCCCTTTATTGTGATGTTTCATTTGCTGAGAGGTTTGCCATGAGTAGATACTGGATTTTCATCCTGCTCCCAGGGTACAGTCCTCCTGGGTTCCTCCCAGGACCTACTGAATCGCAAGCCCCTCTTGACTCTCAGTCTCTCCCCTGCTCTGTTGCCCTGGGATGATGCAGTTTGGAGCTCTCTGTTAATGCTTGGTGTGGCCAGATGTAATCCCATCCTGTGTGTGTACATGTTGACAATTGGTAGCAGGTTTCTGCAACTTTGTTTGCCTGGCTTCTTCCCAATACCTGCAAATGCCAGCACAGTTTACCTAGGTCTGGTCCCTGTCTCCAGAGCTCAAGGTGCCTGTCTCCCCTGCCTAGCTGCTACTCTCACCCTGTGGGGTGTAATCACCCCAGGATAGGAATGGGCTGCTGTGGGATGCATGGCTGTGTTTGTTTCTTGAGGTCCTTGTGTCCAGTGTCTGAAAGTGACTGTTCTAGTTGCTTTCAGTGGGAAGGCAAGTCTCACACCAGTTAATTCAATATTGTTTATAGAAGAAGTCTTTGATTATTTTTTAATGAGAAATAAGTGCCTGTGGACTATACAAGCTACATGGCATTTCTGATGATAACTAAATTTAAAGCAAATAGGTATTGGTTTCTTGAGGATTGGCTTGTCAGTAGGGATACATCTGCCTGGAGGACAGAACTTGCTGACCAGGTAGCCTCTCTCTGGGAGAGGACTTGGTATGTACCCTCTGTTTACCTCAGAAGCTCCTCAGTCCTTAGGATGCACTCCTTCAAAAAAGAATAGAGGTTTATTTATTTTTACTGACTCTAATAGTAAAATGTGCATTAAAAATAATGCATTAGTCATAAAATGGAAGAAGCCCTCAGCATTTGCCTATAGCATTGGCTGCCCTTTGCACACATTCTTCCTGAAAGGATGTTCCCTCCTCATCACATAGCTACACACCTGTGCAAGAGGTGTGGCCCCAGCTGCTGTTTGTTAGGTAGGGTGTTTTCTCAGGGTTATGTTTTAAGTCTATCTTTCATGTAAGGTTTTATAAGTTTTACAAGATTTTATTAAACCGTATAAAAGTTCAGCATGTTTATATAATATAACCTGCCAGTATTTTAAAATGGTATTGCCTTTGATTTTATGCTTAGACTATTTCCACTCATTGTTGTATTTCAAATGATTACTTTTTAAGTGATTTCTGTTTTTCATACAGAATTTCTAATCCAACAGACTTATTTTGAGACCAGCTATAAATGAGAATTCATACTTTTTTAAGAAAACACAGACCCCCTCAGTCGGCTGCACTAGTACTATTCATTGAACAACTGTTGTTTTTTCCACCAATTTACCATTGCTCTCAGATGGTTCTGCAGTGTCTGACTGTAACCATCCAGTTTGAATGTGCCTGTGCTATCTACATACTGTGGCCCTAGTATATGCTACAGGTGGAGCATCCCCATCTGCTTCTTAACTGCTAGCTTATATTAACTTTTGCCTATAAAAGTGTTGTTTTTAGTTGGGACAATGTTGGTATGTTTTCCTCTATGTTTTCGGGTTTGGTGTTGTGCCCAGAAGGCTACCAGTACCCATTTGTCATCTTAACTGCCTTGTACATCTCTCCATAGGTAGAGGCTAAAAGTGAGAGGCTGGTCATTAGCTTTCATAGTAACACAGTTTCTGAAGTGCTCCCTGCAGTTCTACATGGTATCCAGGGACCCCTGAGAAGGAAATTGCATTGTGCCACTCAGTTTGTGCTGCCCAGTGAGCACTCTGGCCAGGTCAAGCCTTCCTTACGGTCAGTCCACTTTCCCCTCTGCAGTCATGCCTTTCTCCACCAGAGTTTCCTTTGCCCATGGCTCCCATCCTGGCTTTTGCTCACCAGTATCCTGCTTCCCAGTAGCTTCCATTTGCTTTTCATTTTTTTAATGTGGCAAAATAAAGCTGCACCACTATCTTAGTCTTAAGATATCTGGTTTGTTATTCTCTCAATATTTGTTAAAATTAATTAATTTATTGGGCATCTTACAGCTTGTTGACATTGTGATGTTATTTGAGCTATTTTCTGGGTTAGTGTTACTGTTCCCTGCCTACATCCTTGTATCCTTTGTTTACTTTTCTGGTGAATATCCCTAGGCAGTCTTCCCCAGGTTAAAAGAGAAAGGGAGACAGGAATCTTTAGAAGACCGAAGAAGATTTTATTTGCTGTCACTCTTGGGTGATAGCCCCATCCTCTGTTTGTTCCCCTAAAACTCCTTGCAAGAATCTTGGGGTTCACTGGTGGTGGGTGCTTGGGAATGGCCACACTACTTGATAATTTTTGTAATAGATTTAATTTTGCTAAGAGTACAGAATTAAAATCTGAATGTGCCTGAAAGAAAAGCCAAATATTGACCAACAAACAAGAATGTAATTGTATTCATAGAAAATTCTAGAAGAATAGTAGATGGTAGTGCTAAAAGGTGGACGAAAATAGTTTGTGGGCTGATGGAAATGTTTGCTCTCTTCATTATTTGGTGTTTTGATGGTCATAGGCATACATCAAAGCACACAATTTTATACTTTGTGTGTAGCATATTATACTTAAATTATACACTAATGAAGTACTTAAAACTTAAGTGTGCCATTATCTATACTTTGGGTAATATCTTCGATGTGGAAAGTCATGTCACATCCTATTAAATATGGTAAGGATATTCTTTTTCATTTTTATTAGTGTCACACATACTCATGTAAATATATATTTGAGATTATTTAGATGCTTATACATCTATTATAATGCTACTTTAAAAACATTATGGCCCTTGTACTTCAGTAGGGAGAATAACTTAGCATTTGAGTGAAACATCTATGTGGTTATTAAATATTTCAAATCTTGATAGGACCATGAAACAAAAAGAATATTTGCTTAAAAAAAGAAAAGAAAGAAAATTTACCTGAATTCTAATTCATTAATCAGTTGAAATTTGTAGCTTCATAAAATTGGGTATTTTAAATATTGACCTTTTTGATAAGGACACTGGCAAGGCAGTTTGGTTTGTTGCTTGTCTTGACTCCCAGGTCTTTGCTGTTATGGATTGGGGATATTCTGTTTGGCATTGCCAGTTGTGTCACGTCAGAGCACGCAGTCATGGCATCTAGAGTCAGCAAGCCCGGACACATTAAGCTTTTCCTAAGAACAGAGGCAGGCCGCCCATAGTGGGCTCTGCTGATTCCACTGCCATCCCAGTGTCCTTGGTGCGGCCAGAGCTGAGCCCCCGGAAGCCCTGGTGAAAGCTGTATGCGGGCCCGGAGCTCAGATGCCATTTGTTGATCTTGTTGCCAGGCACCATAGACGTTTGGAAAATATGTTTCTGGCTTTTGTGATCAAGCAAATTTATTAACAACCATGAGGCCCCAGTAATTTTCAATAAATCATGACTTGCTGATTTATTTCAAAAGATCCATACAGCAGTAAACAATACCATTTACATTTAATTAGTTTTATTGAACGCAAGGCAATTTTATTTGTAATGAACCACATGTTATGATTAAGGATGTATTTTAATGACCTTTAAGTAATGCGAACAAATGTTACCCTTGACCTAATAGCAGAGGCTTTCCTACATTATTGAAAACTTCAGAATGATTTTTAAATTATCGTGAAAAGCTTCGAATGACGTTCTCATTATTGTGCCATTATTCAGTCATTTGATGTCTAATATACCAGATGAAGTGCGCTCTTGTAAGTGTCCGCTGCATGTAGAAATGAGGGTGGTTGCTGGCTTGCTTTTTATTTTCCTGTATCACAAGGTAGGGTGCGGGATGAAAGTTTCATGTTTTGAAATCACTGTGATATTAAGTGAAGAATGATTCTGAGACTTACCTTATCCACATTCTTTTGGCTTCTTATTAAATATTCTGGTAGTATTTTCACAAGTTCAAGTTATTATACCATATATTTCTTCTTTATTAAACCACCTTGGCTTAATTAACCTGAGCATAAATTATGTCAGTTCCTATGTCGTCTAAGCTATAGAGTCTGCTTCACTCCATTCACCATCCAGCCTGTGTTCCCTGGGAACTTGAGGACTAGCCTCCTGTATCCTGGAGGCCTGGAAGGTATGGAAATCAGTTTTCATGGTTGACTGTGCTCACAGGAGTTTGGAAGGCAGGAGAAGAGGAGCTGTCTTCTTCCTGTGGTGTTTGCTGGCAGATGCCCTTGCGCTCCCTAAGCTACTGCTGCTCCTCTACCATTTGGGCAGTGGTCAACTTCATTGGGTCATATAGTGGTATTTCCCTGGAGAGTTGTTTCATTAACATTCTGAGAGTATTTTTGGAGGTTTAGTCATGAATTTCTTCCCTTTCTCTGATATTGGAAGCATCATGTTCTGTATGAGATCCCTTTTGCTATTAAATTCAGAATGCTTCTGATTTGAAAAATGAAACTCAACTGATATACCCCAAGTCTAGAGAGAACCTTTTCTCCTTCATTTGGTGGCCCAAAAATGGTAGTCCAAGGCTAGTGGGGGTAGTTTTGTTTTTTTGTCAGGTGACTTCCCACGAGAGGTCTCAGCAGCTCTTGATTGCACAGTGGCCAGCAACAGAGGGTAAGGAAGGTAGATGGACTGCATTACTGTTTGTCATGCTGCTTGGCAAGAATTAGCCACACTTTCACATCCACCTGTGGAGAATGCTGAGAAATGTATTGGGAAGCCACCTGTCTGCGGCTTGGAAGTTAGTTTTAAAAGGAGAAGAGAAGCAGGATGGAAGATGGAGGATAACTTCTGCCATTCCACTTTTTAATTTGGCTTTCTGTTGAGTGTCTCTGATTTCTTTTCTTTTTTTAATATCTTAATTTTATTTAGGTATTTTTATGTGGTGTTAAGGATTGAACCCAGGGCCTCACACATGCTGGGTGTGTGCTCTACTGCTGAGCCCGAGTGTCTCTGATTTCTTATGCTGCTTATTGAGTAGCCTACAACTATTCAGTTAGTTCTCTTAGAGGCTTTTATTGGCACGAGAACAGGATATTCTTTTTAGCCTTTTTTTTTTTTTTTAAATTAGTGTCAGTTACTATGCTCTTGTTCTTTGAGTAAAAGTTTAAGCAGTTCATAAATTTATATGTTCCATTTCACTGAAAGTGGAAAGTCAATGAAACATGAACAGCAGAAGTCAATATGTCATCTAGAAATGAAAGACAGTATGAAAGTTTCAGACAGCATCCAGGTGCCTGTGTGGGCAGCATGAGGAAGCCCACCAGCAATTCTGCCTCCGCCTTCTGCGGAGATAGTTGGAATGCATGTGTAGAATCCACAGGAAGGGGAAAGACCAGTCCAAAGTGAAAGCAGCCCAGTGGATTAGGTCTCGAGGAACTGAAGACAGTGATTTCAGTTGTCTAATATCTCTGAAGAAATTTGAGAGTTTCTTACAGTTTAAACAAAATAGAAGCTATGAGAAAAGAAAAAGTGAAAAATAAGACCTCTTAGAAATAAACACCACTGCTGCAATTAAAAAGTTAAATAAGAATGGAAAATGCATTGTCTGCATTACTCAGAATGTAGGCCAGAGTGGAAAACAGCTTTATGATGACCAGCATTGGCGTCCTCCCAAGAGACCTTTACCTCTCTGCATGTGTCCCTAGGTAACTGTGGTTTCTCCTGTCAGTGACGGCATTCTCAAACTTGGCTCCTCTTCATTTCTCATCTCACTGTCATTCAACACATGGTCTTGTCTGTGCAGAAAAGGGTTCCATTAAGCAGAAGTTTCTGCAGTTCTTGGCCAGTAAAGCCTGTTGCCTCTCTTCCTCCTTTGCCTAATCTGATAACGAAGGATGATTCCTGTTCCTGTCTAAAGGTGGATCTTCCAAAGCTTTGTGCTGATCCTGTCTGGCACGCTTTTCAGAGACCTTGACTAATCAGCAATTGCCATCTTTCCTTTCTTGATCCATCCTCTCCTTGCCCTCCTCCCCATTGGGCCCTGAAGCCTGAGCCAACTTTGGTCTCTCATGTCTTCTTTCACTGCTTTTTCCACTTTAGCTTTTAATTGCATATTTTTAAGAAATTAGGTGAAAAATGGGATTTTCCTTTTGATGTTTGTATGGACAGTTGTCATTTCCTGATGCCATCTCCCCTCAGGGTGAAGAACTTCTGTCAGTGTATATATAGCTGGTGGGTAGCCACTGGAATTAGTTCTCATTTAAGTCCTTTGAAAATGTCTTTATTTCTTCTATATTCTTCAAGGATCTTTTGCTGGCTTTGAATTCTGGGTTGACCTCTCCCCATATTCGTACTTTAAGTAGTTTGTTTTGTTGTCTTCTGCCTTGATTATTTGTAGTAAAAAGTCAGTGGTATTTTGTCGGTTTTTTTCTAGGTGTTTTAGAATTTCACTCCCCATATGTCTTTGTCTTTGTAGTAATTTGATAGTTTTAATTTTTTTTAATCTTGAATCTACATTTTGGGCAGTCAGCAGATTTGGAATATTCTAGGTCATTGTTTCTTCAGGTAGTTTTCCTTTTCCCTTTTCTTTCTTTCTCTGCAGTGATTTTTCCTTTAGGAGCATATTTTACGAGTCTGAAGTGTTAGAAAGCTACTTTAGAATTCTCTTCTCTTGGTTTTCATGCTCAGTTTGTTCAGGACTGGTCTTCACCCATTGCATTCTTTCTTTGACTGAGTTTTATGGTTGTGCTTCTTTACATGTCTGGAAATTTGAATTGTATCTTCAGCTTTAGTCATGATACATTATAGAGACACAGGATTCTATTGGGTTCTTCTGAAGAGTGTTGGAGTTTGGTTAGGTTTAACTGTGGTTAGCTTGGCTGAGGCCCTTGTTCACTTCTTTTATTTTGCTGGGCTGCTTGGAACTTGGACTGTGCATGATTTGTTTAGGGGTCAGACTAAGATTAAAAACAGATTTTCAGGCCCCTCTATGAGGGGCTTCTTTCTCCCAGACTTTAGTTTACCTTTACTTTTCAGATGCTTTGGTCACCCTATTCTCCAAATTCTGGTTTTTCACTCATACTCAGAAAGGAAATCAAATTTATAAAAATGGCAAGTTCTTTGTATCAGGGATCATCAAAACCACTCCTAGCTCTGATGATTCGTTAGGACTCTCAGAAACCAGGTGGAGTTATCCCCCACATGGCTGTGAGGTATTGCAGGGGTACTAGTACATCCAACAAGGGACATGTTGAGAGTCCAGAGGAAAGCAGGCATTCGACCCATTGACGAGTTCATGTGACCAGCATGTGCAGTGCCGCCTATTGGGGAGCTACAGAGACTCATTGCTCAGCCCCTTATCAAGGGCCAGCCACAGAGGCACACACCATAAGTCTGGAATACCAGAAGGAAGTCAAATTGCTTGCAGAACAGTTCAGGGATGGAGAGCCTTTCTCTTGAACCCTTGTTCCCTGAACACACCTTGCATGCAGGTCCTTCTGAGGACCAGGCCCCTCAGGAGGCTATGTGAAGTCTCCCACACAACACTCACCCACTGGCAGTGTACTCAGTTTCCTCAAGATGCTGCTCCCTGTGGCCAGTTAAACAAAGCTGAACTACCTGCCACAGAACTCATCTGAGGAGTTCTATACTGTCACGTAGGACTATAGGCTCTATGTCCCATTGGAGCTTACCCACTTGCAGAAGCTTGCCAAGGTAGCAAGAGGGGAAGCTTCCAGACAGTTTTGAGATCTAAGGTCCTTCCAGCCCCTCGTCCTCTCCCTACCTCTACATTCCTAGGTGTTGGAGTTTTATTGTCACAAAGTTGTCCTATAGGGTTTGGGTTGTGGCTCAGAGGAAGAGTGCTCACCTAGCATGCATGAGGTACTGGGTTCAATCCTCAGCACCACAAACAAATAAAATAAAGGTATTGTGTCCACCTACAACTAAAAAGTTAAATATTAAAAAACAAAAAAGACAAAGTTGTGGTATTTCATTTGGCCATCCTGACTTTAACGTCTCCTATGCTTCCCCAGACCTTTTACCTGGGATTGTATTCAAGAGGGACACAAGTCTTTTTTAGAAAAAGGAAAACATTTTTTTTTTATACAGCTTAACCATAAAGACATATCATGCTTAACAGTTTCTCAAGAGGAATTATTAATTTTCAATCATTTTGAGAATGACTGTGTAATACCATCTTTTGTCCTAATCATCTGTTGGGGAGAGGCCTAGAAAAGATGATTTGGTGTCTGGGCACCAGCACTCTCTGCATTTCCTGCCTTTCTAAGGTGTGCATGCAGTAACAGGTGAGGGGAGTGGACTCAGGTTTTTAGACATCTGCTGTGAGCTGCAGCTGTTGGAACAGAGAGAGCACACTACACAGCATGGAAACACCCCTGGGGAGGTGTCTCAAGTCACAGGAAAGAATGGGACCCTCCCAAGGCTTCGAGGTTGTGTGCCTGCCTGATGTACAGCTCTGGGTGGGAACAGATGTTTTTTTGTGCAGTTGTCCTCCACAGCAGGGGTACAGACTGACCACAAGCAGCTTAACTTCAGATGTTATCCCTTAGAGAATGAGCCCTGGGCATTGGTGCTGATTCCAAAATTGTGGCATCACAGAGGGGTCTGAAGTCTATACTTTTCCATGTCTAGGACTGACTGTGAATCTGTCCTTCCTCTTGACTTCCCAGCTCGTGTTCCCTGGGCAAAAGGGCTTCCATGCTGTCAGGCCTGTCCTTCAGGAACAGGGAGCCAAGGATGAGGTGGGATTGTGGGGTACCATTGTGCCTTCAGGCTCTGCCTTGAGATTAAAATCCTGTGAACAGCCCCAGGCAATGTGTGCTTTGCCAGCTTCTCCCAGGTGGTTCTGATACACACTGCACATTTCTCGGAGGGAAGAGAAGTGACCATTTCTGTTGAGCTTTAGCACTGCTTTGTTGTTACCTTCCATCCTAATTCAGAGTGCTGGCAAACAGGACCTAAGAATCACTTGTAGCACAGAGCATAAGGAAGATTTTAATTAGCAAATGAAAATTTTCCATGTCATTTTATTTAATTATAACATTGAAATTAATACACATGTTCTGTATTCCAGGACCTTTTTTCTATCAGGGCTTATGTTTATGCTCAGAAGCCCCAACTGGATATTCATAGTTTTGAAGGAACCTTTACCAGGGTAAGTTGAATCTTTTGTTCAGTACAAATATTGTTTGTATAAGTTAAAGGTAGTAGATCTTCCTTTTGAGAGAGTAATTCGATGAAGAGTAAATTCACATGAAAGCTGTGAACTAGAGAGGGAAAGTTTGGAGAATTGTCAGCTTCTTAGCTGTTCCCATGTCATTTGCATGTCTATGGGATGTGTTCAGTACAGTTTTCTAATATTTTTAGCATATTTAGTGTAGATAACATCCTTCTCTAAAATATGAGTCAGTAAGATGGTATAATTTAATTTAACTCTTTGAGTTAATTATGGTAGCCACATAATATCTACTTTTCAGATAAGTACATATGTATGTTTGGATATGTGTGTATGCAGATGGGTCTTTCTTTACATGCATAAGAGTATTTTATTCAACTTTTATTTTATTCCAAAATACAGTGTTGGTAAATCTTTAAGTCCTCTTTCCCCTGACTGCTGGGGTTTGAAGGACTTACGGTTACTGATTTTCACAGCGTATAAAAGATTTTTATTGGCTCAGTCACCTTTGTTTCAGTCTTGATCAGACATGACGAGGCTCAGCAAGTAATCATCATCATTTCAGAAGCACTTAAGGAGCTCATAGTATGTGACAGTTGATGAACAGCTGTGTGGATGCAAAATGAGGACACCGTGATGCTGTCAGAGACTGGGGATGAGCATTGTTCTGCAGCTGCCCGTTGTGCCTTTTTTAGATAGGTCTGCACAAGATGCTCTTGGAACATGGACACAGGGAACAAGCTTGTCCAGGTCAACAGGATTAGAGCACCAGTTCTGAAGTACGCGGAGATCTTTTTGGACTTGTACGAAAATACTTACTGTGAAGAAAGCACACACTTTTAGAGCTGGGGATGTGGCTCAAGCGGTAGTGCGCTCGCCTGGCATGCGTGCAGCCCAGGTTCGATCATCAGCACCACATACAAACAAAGATGTTGTGTCCGCCGAAAACTATTAAAATTCTCTCTCTCTCTCTCTCTGTCGTCTCTCTCTCTCTCTAAAAAGAAAAGAAAGCACACACTTTTAAAAGAAAATTAAGCGTATGAGAAAGATGCTCGAAAGCAACAAATCAGAAGACATGAGTGTCCCTACAGTTAAGAACTGGGAGCATGGTGCACTGTCCTCCTTTGCTTTGCTCGTCCTCCTCTTCATGCTGGTTTGTATTGTTTATGACTTCTGAAAAGCTGGATATATGTTTTAGGCCTTGTGAAAGTACTTCAAGGGCTGACAGCAAGAGCAGACAGTTCAGAAGTGGGGAGAGTGTACCATTTGTGGGAAGCCTGGGTGGAAAGTTAGTGAGCTCCACCGGAAGGATCTTCAGCTTAGAAGAGAAATGGTAACACTAGGCAGCTTTAAAAAGATTCCTTTAAAACTTTCTATGTCCATAAGATAGTGGAGCCATCCAGTACCATAGGCCAACTCCCATGACAGATAGAGTCTTCTGCACCTTCAACTCATGTGTGCTGCATAAAATATTATATAAAATACCACATGCTTCAGCTTCTTGCAAGTGTCAGGGAGTATAACAAAAAATAGCGTGTCTGCTCCAGAGCCAAGATGTTACAAAGGAGGGAGATTGTTCCAGAACACTGTCATCATTGAGCTTCTGATTTCAGAAGAGGCAGGATTTCTGTGTGGCACGATGCCCCTGCGTATGGATTTGGTGATTGCCACTAACTGAAGATGAGGGCACTTTTGGAAAAAGTGCAAGTCATAAGGTCCCATTTGGAAAATCTGAGGTGCAAAAGGGCTACCCATAAAGTGCTGGTGCCTCTAAGATGCATGGTGAAGAAGAAAAACATGAAATTGGCCTTTCGGAAAAGGATAATGGCACTTAGAGTCTGCCCCACACCATCCTAAAACATGGCCCTGTGATTCACTGAAGATGTGGAACAACACTATGGGACAGAAGGCTTGCTCGAACTGAGAGCAGGTTTTATCTCTAACTGGAGTACCTCCCCTGCTATAGATGGGTCAAGAAAGCCAGACTCATTACCAATGAAGGTCCAGCGTACCAATTAAAGTTCAAGATAGAGTGGAATTCAAAACTTTTTGGTTAATAAAAATCCTCCAAAATCCAGCAAAGGAAGATCCTCAAAGCAGAAGAACTCTTGACAGGGCAGTGAATCTCATCTAAAAGCTGCTAACCAAACAATTGTGGACAGGAAAGAGACTGTAAGTTGAGAATTAACAAAGTTCCAGAATTATAGAGATGATGATGCATGCTTACAATCCAAACGATTTGAGAGGCCAAGGCAGGAGGATTGCTAGTACGAGGCCAGCATGGGTACCTCAGTCTATCTAAACATACAATTTAAAAAACCCAGGAGATGCAGCTCAGTGGTAGAGTGGTTGCCTCCCGTGCGCAAGATCCTGGGCTCTGTCCCCAGTACCACCAGAGAAACCCCACAGAAGACAAACAGAAAACTTAGGAATGGAAAATGTGGAGGAAGATGGTAGATTAGAGGAAAGGTGCACTTCCTAGCAGTTCCTTGGCTCCAGATTAATAAGTGGGAAGACTGATCATCAGTGAAGCAGGTAACTAAGGGAACTCAATAGCCCGTCCAGTCTGTTGAGAAGATGCAGTCAGGGCATCTGCCCTCCAGGACTGATAGAGGTAGTTTACATCCATTGACATGAATGTGAAATTATTCCTGCAACGAAGGCAGGAAATTATTAAGATCAGAGTCAATATTAATGAAATTAATAACTATAAAAATGCACAGGATCAATGCAACAAAGAGTTGCTTCTTTGAAAAGATTTAAGATGGATAAACTCTTACCTAGTATAACAAAAAGAGACAACTCAAATAAGCAAAATTAGAAATGAAAAAGGAGATACCACCAAGCACTTTTGATATCCAGAGAATCATTAGAAACTATTTTGAAAGAACACACTACAATAAACTGAAAAATCTGGAAGACACTGACAGATTTTCTAGACACCTGTGACCTGCCTGGATTGAACCTATCAAATAATGAAATTGAAACAGCAATTAAAAGCTCTCCAACAAAGGAAAGCCCAGGACCATATCAATTCTCAGCTTAATTCTACACGTTTAGAAGAACTAACACAAGTGTTTCTCAAATTATTCAATGAAATTAAAAGGGACATAACTTTCCCAAATATATTCTGTGAAGCCAGTATAACCTTGATACCAAAACCAGAGAAAGGCACATCAAGGAAAGAAAAGTATAGACCAATATCCCTGATCAATATCGAAGCAAAAATACTTTATAAAATATTAGCAAACTATGTTACAAAACACATTAGGAAGATAATATACCATGGTTAAGTGTGTTTCATCTCCTGGATGCAAGGTTGTGTCAACATACGTGAATCAATAAAAGTAATTAATTCACCTCATACATAGAATTAAGGACAAGAATCATACAATCATATCAGTAAGTTCAGAAAAGGCCTTTGATCGAATTCAGCATTCATTCATGGTAAAAATGTTGGAGAAACTACCTCAACATTATAAAGTCTGTATGTGACAAACCTGAAGCTATCATACTGAACAGAGATAAACAAAGGGTTTCCTTTAAAATTGGGACAAGACAAGGCTGTCCACTCTCACCACTCCTATTCAATACAGTTCTTGAAACTGTAGCCAGTGCAGTCAGGAAAGCGAAGGAAATTAATGGGATTCAAGTAGAAAAAGAAGTCAAATTATCTTTATTTGATGATGGCATGATCTTGTATCAAAAGACCAAAAAGCTCTACCATAAGACGATGAATTCAGCAGAGTAGCAGAATATAAGATTCATAAATTAATAGCTTTTCTTTCAAAAGTGATTTCTGGTGAGAAAGAAATCAGGAAAACCATTCCATTAAAAATAACCAATAAATAAAATACTTGGGAATAAATCTAACCAAGGAGATAAAGTATCTCTACAGTGAAAATAATATGACATTGAAGAAAAAAAAAATGAAAAAGACCTAAGAACATGGAAAGACATCCCATGTTCTTGGATAGGTAGAGTTAATACTGTCAAAATGTCTGTACTATCAAAAGCAATATACAGATTCAATGTAGTCCCCTTCAAAATACCAGTATTCTTCACAGATATCGGGGCGGGGGAGTCCTAAGATTCATTTGGAAGTTTGACACCCATAATAGCCAGAGCAGTCTTGAGAAAAAAGAATGATGCAAGGCAGCAGAATACTTGACTTAAAATGATACTGCAGAGCTATCGTAATTAAAAAAAAAAAAAAAAAAAAAGTACGGTATTGGCATCACCGAAGACTAGTGGGACAAAATAAAAGACACAAAGACAAACACACATTCTTACAGTCATGAGATACGTGACAAAGGTACAAAAATATGTTGCAGAAAGATAGCCTTTTAAAGCAATGGTGATGGGAATACTGCATATTCATATTAAAAGAATGAAACTAGATTCTTCTCTCTCACCTTGTAGGAAAATCAAATCAAATTGAATCTAACATTTTAAGAATTAGACCGGAAACCTTGCAACTGCTAGAAGAAACCATACAGTCAGCACACCATCATATTGATGCAAGCACTGATTTCCTTAACAAGACCCTAAAGCTCAAGAAATAAAACCAAGAATCAATAAGTGGGATGGCATGAAATTAAAAGCCTGCAGAAGGGAGAAAATCTTTGCCAGCTACTTCTCTGACACAGGGAATTAATATCCAGAATACATAAACAACTCAAAAAACTTAACACCACAAAATCAAATACCTCAATTAATATATGGACAAAAGAACTAAATAGATATTTCTCAATATATGAGAAAATGTTCAACATGTCTAGTAAAAAGGGAGATGTAAATCAAAATTACACTAAGAGTTCATCTCACTCCAGTCAGAAAGGCAGTTATCAAGAACACAAATGATAATGCTGGTGAGGATGTAGGGGAAAAGGTACGCTTATAGTGTGTTAGTGGAACCTCAAATTAGGATAATCATTTTGGAAAGCAGGATGGAGACTCCTATAAAACTAGGAATGGAACCACCATATATAACTCAATTCTCCTACCTTAGTGTTTATTCAAAATGCCTAAAATCAGCATAATATAGTGCTAGAGCTACATCCGTGTTTTTAGCAGAACAATCCACAATAACCAAATTGTGTAATCAGGCCAGATTCCCATCAGTCGATAAATGGATTTAAAAAATGTGGTATGTATATGCAATGGAATTTTACTCAGTCATAAAGAAGAATGAAAATATGGCATTTGTCAGTAAAAAATGGAACTTGAGAACATCATGCTAAGTGAGATAAGCCAGACTCAGAAAATCAAGGGTCAAATGTTTTCTCTCATGCTGATGTTATAGCGGAATACAAGGGAAAAAATGGTTTGGTAGATCAGATGTCATACAGAGAGTTTCCATTGAGTAAAAGGAGGAGATCAAGGAAGGGGGAGGGCAGGAACAGGAACAAATATGGAGTGAGTTTAAGAAAACTGCACTATGCACTTGTGTAAGTATACCACCATGAATTCCACCTTCATGTATATGTATAAAGCACCATTCAGAAATAAACAGATGTGTGAAGAAAGACCAGTAGCATCGGGGGAGGGAGGATTGCTCAGGAGCCCTTTTGCTTCACGAGAACATTAGATGAGATGGAGAACACAGGGGAGGTTTTGTCTGAGAATATTAAATACAGGTGAGAGTGAGGTTAGCTCTCTGGTTGCTTCATTAGTAAAGGGCTGAGTCAGAGAGAGACTTCCCTGAAACTGATGAGTTCAGTCATAAGAAGATAGGTGTGGGTGGAAGGACCAGGATGGATTACTGTAGCATTGGCCAAGAGGTAATGGCTGAAGAGTAAAAACCTTAGAAAAAATTACCAAAAAAAATTTTAAACAGGGCTAGGGTTGTGGCTCAGTGGTAGAACACTTGTTCAGCATGTGTGAAGCACTGGGTTCGATCCTCAGCATCACATAAAAACAAATAAATAAAGGTCTATCAACATCTAAAAAAATTTTTCTTTAAACATTAAGGAACAGTTGATCAGTTCATAGTCTTTCTTTTTTTCTTACCTAAAATTAATTGGATCAGAAAGGCTAATGCAAAAAATATGTGAAAATATACTAAGTATACTAAGTAAATATAAATAAAGAGGAAGCAGGAGTTGCCATTTTGGTGTTCAGCAGAATAGAATCAAGATGGAATAAGGAAAGACGGATACTATGAAAATGATAGAGGGCATAATAGGCTTTATGCCCGAGTTCCCATTTGATTCAGTAGTCAGGTGAGAAAATGTTTAAAAGATAATATGGGTAAGCAATATAATAAATCCTTTTGTTACTTTTATTGAACTCTATTCCCTAGTGATTTATTTTTAACAATGTACAAAGTGTTACAGAAACTTGATCATATATTCTTGGCAATGAAAACCTTAGCTCCATAATGTAAAAATGTTACAAACTGCATTCTTGGTCATATGCAATAAAAGCAGTAACAAAACCCAGGTGTTAAATGGTCCTTCCACCCAGAAGTTTAAATATCATAGGCCATTAGTTTGAGGATGGAAGGAGAAATATAAACTAAAATTGGAGAATTTCTAAACAGTATTGGTTTAGGGAACACTGCATATCAGAATCTGAATATTTTGGATATAGTTAAAGTAGAATAATATGTTTAGGGGGAGAGAGAAGAATAAAATAATGTAAGTAAATAAATGGAAATACTTTATCACCATGAAGGGATCAGAAATAGCAGGTCAAAGGACGCACCTACAGAAGTGCATGTTAAGGTGATATCCTGAAATAATACAACCAGAAAATTGATCCAGATGTCATTTTTTTCCCCGTGTTTTTATTGGTGTATTATAATTATACATAATAGTGGGATCCATTGTTATATATTCATACAGGCATACAATAGAACACTATCAGATAGCGTTTGTGAAGCTTTTTATGGAGTGTATTTAATCTTTTTTTGATTTTATTTTGTTATATATGACATCAGAATGCATTACAATTCATATCACACATTGTGCAATTTTTCATATCTCTGGTTGTACACAAAGTAGAGTCACATCCTTTGTGTCTTCATACATGTACTTAGGGTAATGATGACCATCACATTCCACCATCTTTCCTACCCCTATACCCATTCCTTTCCCTTCCCTCCCCTTTTCCCCTTTGCCCTAGCTAGAGTTGGGACACAGCCACATCAGTGTTTATAGCAGCACAGCTGACAATAGCTAAACTGTGGAACCAACCTAGGTGCCCTTCAGTAGATGAATGGATAAAAAAAAATGTGATAATATATAACACAATGGAATATTGCTCAGCAATAAAAGAGAATAAAATCATGGCATTTGCAGGTAAATGGATGGAGCTGAAGAATATAATGCTAAGTGAAATTAGCCAATACCCAAAAAAACCAAATGCTGAATGATTTCTCTGATTTAAGGATGCTGATCCATAAAATGCTTCGGGGGTTTGGGGGCAGGATGGAGGATAAAAATGAACTCAGGTGTCGTTTTTAAGATGATACAGCCAAACAAAAAGCTATTCAGCCAAGAAAAAGAAAAGCGAGAGAGCACATTAACCTCAGACAGAAATGGATAAAATAATCATTGAAAAGAAAGTTAAAACAAGTACATAACTTTCTGTTTACATATATGAAGATACCATAGTGAATCTCAACATCATGAACATCCAACAAGACTGGGATCCTAATTAGAATAAGATATATTTCATCCTTGTATAAATATATCAAAATAGAGTCTCCTGTCATGTGTAACTAAAAACAAAAAGTACAAGCCAAAAAAACCCCCAAAACTCCACATAAAAGACATTGCGGACTGTGCTATGCAAATAATTTTGAAAAATCCAGATGAAGTAATTTACAAGGATAATGTAATTTACCATATAAAGAATGATATTTAAGCAGTGAGCTTACCAGAAAATAACCACAAAAAGAGTAGGCCTTATTGGTTTCACAGTGGCATTATACCAGTACTAAATTGTTGAGGGTTAGTTACACAGTCATATTCCTGTAGTAATCTTCACTGTTGTCTTAAATGGTGATAGCATCCTCTACAAGCCATGTGCTGGTGGTAGGGACACCCTTTGTGACTCAATGTGCACTCAGTACCATTGCTTAGAAAGGGAAGCTAACATGCCAGGAGTGGCCCTCAGCCAGTGTTGTTAGAAAGGTGCATAGATGCCCTTGGATTGGGCATCTCTGTGGCATGTTCTTACTATCTGCCTGGAGTAGGTTGAGCTCCTCTTACATGCAGTGATGAGTTGCTGGTTAACACACCCTGTATTGATTCTACCCTTCTCAGTCTTTGTTTTTCACTTCTCTAATGGTGTTTCTTGAGTTTTGCCATACACCCCCAAATCCTTTTTTCAAGCTTTGCTCTTGAGAAAATGAAGCCTAACGCAGCTGGTCCTTTAAATGTAGTTGCTGGAAGCAGGCTTTGTATTGAGATCTCCGGCTCAGATTACTTGCCCTCTGCCCAGAACCAGCAAGTAAGTGGAGGAGGTGCTGCAGTGGTAAGGGATGTGGAGCAGTTGGGCTCCTGCTGTTGACCACAGGAACTTGGAGCAACAGAAACTCAGCCTGCCCTGCTGATCCAGTATACCACATTAGTGTTCATGCAGTTCTTGATTTTCAGCTGGAAAGGTGATGGCAAGAGAGGTCAGGCAGTGATTTTTCTGCACTTAGGACAGCACTATGGTGAACAGCAGAGATGTTCTGAGACCTGGAATGTCAATACTGAGGCTGATGCACTGGAGAGTTTGAACATCCACTTTCTTCAGTATCCCTTGAGTCTTCAAGAAGCTACTTTCTCGAAGTTGCTAGAGGAGAACAGATGTAATTGAGATCAAAGTAGGGTGACCAGGCTTGTGTTGTGGAAGGAAAGGGGTTATTTATGATAAGAGCTGTAAGACAAACTGTTCCGGCAGGACCTGAAAGATGTGACTGAGAATGGTCTTGGACTATTGGACCAGGAAGAGGGAATAGGAAATACAGGAAGGAGTGTATCCATAGGGTTCAGTTTCCCATTACTTAAGATTTAATGTCCTTGAATGAACACCTGGATATTAGAAAATGGTGATAATATACTAGTCCGTGTAGGCTACTGTGACAGTACTATAAACTGGATTGCTTATAGAAAGCAATTATTTCTCATAATTCTGGAGGTTCAAAGTCTAAGATCAATGCAAATATAGTAATCTGGTGAGGGTTCCCTTTCTGACTCATACATAGTGTTTTGACTGCTGTGTTCTCACAGGGTAGGAGGGCAAGGAAGCTCTGTAGAGTGTCTTTTGTAAGAGCAATCATCCCATTTATTAGGGGTCTTCCCTCCTGACCTAATCACCCCCAGAAGCCCATCTCCTAATACTATTACCTTGGTGATTAGGTTTCAACATGAATTTTAGAGAGAGAGAAATGTTCAGACGATAGCAGATATTCTATTAGTAAATGAGCTAGAATTACTGTTGCTGTTGTCATAGAATATCGAGGAATAGGTAAAGTTGATTAGAGGATCTTTGGTTTGGGGATGAATTCGTCATGTAAGACCAGGGATCCCTCCCATTGGTCATGTTCCCCAGAAGGATTCCAAGGACGGTCCCTTTTATAAAGTGATAAGGACTGCAGTAGCAAGTAGAACACCCACATTTCTGAGAAGCATCCTTGTCTGTCTTCTGAAGCAAGGGTGATATTAGGAAGGCAGCTGTGGAACTGGCCTTATAGAATTCTGTTATTGCTCAGAAGATTGGACTGGCATTTGGTGGTTCTTTGTAGGGCTTCTGATGCCAGCTTTTGGATCTTATCGAACTTATAAGGTCTACTACTATAGTGGAGTGTGTTATGCAGAGTTTTGGCCAAGTCTTCCAGTAGGCACTGGATAAATAGTTTGTGTTCACATGGATGATGGGACTTTCAGCACCTTTCCCTATTGGGTTGGGGATGTCAGAGGTAATAAATGGCTGTCGTGTATTTTTTGTTTTTGTTTTTTAGTATTATGTGTGAAGTGATATAATATTGATACAGGGTGAACAGTGATACAAAAGGTTCATATTGTAATTCACTGAGCTACTGATAAAAATCGAACCGGTCAAGCTAACAAGCCCAGTAGAGGTGATGCAATTGGATACTCAGTTAAAGTCAAGTAGCCCTCTTCACCTTCTCCCCCCAGAAAGAAAACGATTGGTAAAAGGTATCAAACATTAGCCTGGGGTTGGGCTCAGTGGTAGAATGCTTGCCTAGCATGCATGAGGCACTGGGTTCAATCATCTGTTACCACATAAAAATAAAGATATTGTGTCCACCTAAAACTAAAAAGTAAATATTAATAAAAGGTACCAAATATCAAGTACAATAGGTAAGAAACAAAGCACAAGATAATTACCTCAGTAATTAAACTATGCTCTCCAATGGAAAGTTAGAGATTATCAGATTGGACAAAGATGTAGTGTAGTCATTCTTCTATATCTGTGGTTCTGTATCCTTGGATTCAAGGAGCTGAGGTAAAAAGTTATTTTGTGAAGACAACTTCATCTGTACTGTACTTGTACAGACTTTTATTTTCTTGTCCTTACCTACTAAACAATTTAGTATAACAATTTAGTATAATTACTGTTTACATAGCATTTACATTTAATTGGGTTTAATCAGTGATCTAGAGATGATTTACAGTATATGGAAGGATGTACATATTATATGCAAATGCTATGCTATTTTATATGAGGGTTCTTGAACATCCACTGATTTTGGAAGCTACAGAAGGTCCTGGAACTGAGTCCCCATAAATATTAAGGAGTAACTATACTCCCAAGTGGATAGAAGTAATAGGGAAAATATAAAAATCTACAAGAATAGGGTCCTTCCTCCTAATCCATAGATTATATGGATGTACTTTATGAAAAATATAGAATATTTAAACATCATTAGGAAAACACTTTACCTTACTGACAGATATTATTAAAATGATTGCATTTTAATGGATCATCCCCATGTGTTCTGGAAAATTCAGTCCTGTTTTGTGAGGATGGTTCTATGAGATCAAAGAAAGAGGCAGGCAAATCCATTATTCCCAAGAATACATTTACTGGGAACTTATTTCTTGGTTAGCAGCAAGACAGGTGGATCCCTACAGTTTGGGCCGAAGGAGTGGTGTGAGGGGTAGCTAGTGCAAAAGTGACATCATCCAAGCTGGATGTGCCTGTTGTTGTTGTTTGTTTTTGTTTTTTTAGAAAATAAAAAAAAAAAAATTATTGCTTTGCTAGCAGAGGAGAAACTCAGAGGGACTCCTGTTCTGGAGGCTGTGATTCTGCCCATCAAGGGGAACTGGGGACTTTTAAAGGTGATTCAAAGGCTTTTAATCTGGGAGATAGTTATTTTTTATATCGTTTGGTGCCATTCCCAAAGTTTGAATTACTCCGGTACTGTGGTGGGTGTGTGCTGAAGGTCAGAAACTCTGTCTAGGATGGGGAAGAAGGGTAATCCTGTTTCCCTGAGATTAGGGAGTGCAAGGAAAAGAGGAAGAAAAAGAAATACGTCCATTTTAAGGCAAATATTCAAAACATAAAGTAGACCATAGGGATCATGCTAAGACTCAAAAACAAGATAGCAAAGCATTACTTTTTTGTAAACAGTACAAAAATGATTCAGGCCAGTCTCTGAAAACCATGAGGACAGTAACTCCATCAGTGAAAACAGATGATTTATGTAGGAAGTTAGGAAGATTTGTAGGTCTATGAAATCAGGCCCGATGACCCTCCTCTTTGCAGAATGTGCATTGGTTGGCTTCATGTTCTCTAAGACCTCTTGATCTACCTGATTCTTCACTCTGAATTTGAATTTTGACTTTTCCACTTACTAGATGTCTAACCCTGACCAAGCACAACCTTCTCAATCTTATTTCCCAGATCTTAGGAAGGAAGGCTAATCAGCATGTGTGTGGGCACTCCAAAAATGTTTGTTCTTTCCCCTTTCCTGCACGCCAGCCAGTCTAGAGGAGGTCTGCTAGGAGGTACACACAAAGTAAAAATGCCTCATTGGGTGGGAAGGGAGGTGGAGCAGGCCTAGCTCTTGAAGAGATCTGTGCCTATACCCTTTCCTCAGGCTGGTACTCTCACCCCACTCAAAGTGGCCACAACATAAGAGCCTTGTATCTGGCTGCAGAATTTGTGCAGGAGGGAGCTTCCTGTGGGTGGCCCTCTGCTGCCTTCCCTAGCCCACAGATACCCTAGCTCATCTTTACAGTTCTATATTATACCTAGGTTTTATCATGCCTTGTCATTTAGGAAGGGTTAATTAACATCACATGGCGATAGCAAGACCTTTAATGTCTTGGTCACTTGTGTACATACGTACCCTCTTAGGGAGGTTGTGGGCCCAGTGGACTGATCCTTAGCAACCTGAGTTTCACATCAGGAGCATAGCAAGCAATTGTTGCATTTTCCCATTGGTAATTTATGTGTCTGAGGTTTTCTACAGAGGTGAGAATCATCCACATCAAAACCGAGACAGGAGACTGGGATTGTAGCTAAGTGGAGGAGCATTTGCCTTACACGTCTGAAGCACTGGGTTCAATCCTCAGCACCATATAAAAATAAATAAGTGAAAAAAAGGTATTATGTCCATCTACAACTAAAAAAATGTTTTAAAAACCAAGACAGGCAAGAGTCTTCCCATATCAGAAGACAGGTGGGAATGGCCCCATGTGAGAACCGAGACAAGGCCTGCTGGTGGTGCACACTGTCGACATGAGGGTAGACTTCTGTGGGAGGCTATCCTTGTTCTAAAATGAGAGAAACTTACTTCAGGACTCTAAGTTGGTTAAAGACACATATATCTTGTATGGGTTATTATAATTCTTGATGAATATAATAAATGGCTTTTCATTGCCCTCATTTGACGTTTCTAATTTTTTTCTTTTAAAATGTATTGATCTAGAGTTTCAGATTAAGATGAAAAATGTTTTATGTACTTTTTTCAAATAGGAATAAAGAAAATATTAAATAACTAGTTTTGTAACTAGAAATGGAATTCAATTTAATTAGCAAAATTCAATAAAGTGAACATTTTGTGATATTTGTTTATTTTCCTTTTTTACATTATCAAGAAAAAATTATACCTTTTGCAGGGAGGAGGGATCCTGCTTAAATACTTAAATTAGAATTTGAACAGATTAACTCAAGGCCTCTATAGCAGGGACACAGTATGCATCTGTGACCTGTACAGAATCTCACAGACATACCCCGTCTGCCTTTCTCCAGGCAGCACAGAGGCAGACTGGGAGATGTTTGACGTGGAGAAAGCGGTTCACATCATTGTTCCGGATGGCTAATTTCATGAATTGTTCAAACATAGGCATTCTCTTGGAATCTGGAGTTCAAGCTAATTGGTTTTGAAGTGCAACAGTTCTCATAGTCCTTACCTCCTTTCTAGTTTTTCTTACAATGCATTTTCTGCAAATCATAACACACTTAACTTTGCTTTATGTTTTCAAATAAAAATATTCTTTAAAAAGCACATTTCTGTTGTTTGTTAAATAAGCCACACCATTGAGAAAACAGCTTGAAATGGAAACGGTTTGTATTCTTTCCATAAAGCAGGTTTCATCTTTTCAATCTATATAACCTGAAGGAGAAGAAAACCAAAAATGAAAGTTATTTGGAATAAATTTTTCCCATCTTCCCCATTTTTATTTTCATTATAGAATGTGGGTAAGGAACTGCCTTTTAAAATGATTTTCTCTGTTCGACAAATGTGTTAATGTTTAAAGCCTGTCACTGCTGTTAGTCTTGGAAAGAAGCACAAAGATACAAAACGCATTCTTCAGCCTACCACGTTAGAATGGACAGAACCTTTCACACAGTGAAATGGTTACCAAAAAGCAATGTAGGAATTGACTTAATTTCTAAATCTACATTGTATAGTGTCATTTATTTGCAGTTCAGAAAGTGTTATACATTTTTTGTATATTTTAAGGCCCTTCTTGCTCTTGGAGATCAACATAAGGGGAAGATAAATGGTGAGCATGTGTGAATAATTTTTAAATTTTATTATTAAGGGAAGCATTAGAGTTTTAAGGTCTACTTTGAGCTAGGTTGCTACATTGAAGATGATAGCTACAGGTGGCATGGACCAAAGGGGACACTAAAGACCACAGTGGGGCAGCGCAGCTTAGGGGCACGCACTGTCCCCTGTGTGCTGCCATGCATGTGCGGGCACTCAACGCCTGTGGGTATTGGCAAAACAGTTTTGAGAGTCTGTCTTTCATTTACTGATACATTGGATAAATTTGAGTACCTGTTCTGTGGGCAGAAAGTAGAGCTCAACCCTATAGTGACTTAGTTTATAGTCCTAGGTGATAAACAGACATGTACATTGCTATGATGCAGTGCAGGTAACTCAGAATACATTTAGAGAAAATTTTATTTGTTTCATACTTTAAATGATAAGTGTGCAAATCAGCACTTGGCCTCTTCTTGCCAATTATGCACTCTGTTTGCTGGGCCTCCTGGAACAGCTATTCTCTTGTCTGTAGAATCAAAGGGTAGGTAGTGTCAGTTGTATTTAGGAAATAGAAGTGAGGATATGTAGATTTCGCTTTCTCCAGCAGCGTTTATCAGAACTGTATCTGTGTAAATGGTTTAGAACCTGGTCATTTCAGTTCAGACATACATTCAAGTATAAAATAAGCTAATCTATTGAGGCTACTTGCTTTTCTTTTCTAAATGGTTTTTTGTTGTAGCTGTTCTTCAAAAGAATAAAAGTCAATGGCAAAATTTAGTTTCCTGGATTACTTATTTTTTAATTAGACAATTTTTGAATCTACCTGAAGAGCTACCTAAACATGGGAATAAGTGACAACTCCCTGCCTGGCATTGTGCATGGAAGAACGAACAACATTTTGGAAAATATGAAGCAGAGTACTTGAATATTCTTATGCCTTTTAAAGGCTAATGATGGTATGTGAGGTACTATGCAAAGAGCTCAATTTCATAAGATATATAAAAAAATTTATAAACATATCTCCATTGCTACAAGATTATATAAAAGTAAAGTGGTTACAGTGTAAAAATTTTTATAACTTTGTCATCCAAACATAAATACAAATATTCTTTCACTTTTCAAGTATTTTTAATGGCATTATGTTAACCTTCATTTTCCCACTTAAGATACATTTACATGAAGTATTTTGCCCATCAGTGCCACTGAATAGTTTATCAGTAGGTTTTGTAAGCATAAAACTTTAATTGAAAAACATAGTTCCTGGGGACTGCAAAATTAAAAGTACTTGCAGCTAATGAGGCAGAGACTGGTCACATGCAAGAGTAGATATGTGTTGAAGACAGCCCTTCATCAGTGCATTTGCAGGGCTCTGCTTTCCAAACCTAGCTCAATCCCACACATAGGAGATTGCATTCTCTGTGTTTTGCACATGCCATGTCTGCCCGTCTTGGTATTCACCCACAGCAAACTGGTCTATGGCCGATCCATGAGTATCTAGCTGACAGGCTACAGCTTCACTCTTCACAGCTAGCTGATAACCCAGGCACTCTGGCTGTTGGTTCCTGATCTAGGTAATTCCCAGCGCAAGCACACTGTTGGGATCCAGGTCCTAGAAAATGTTTCTTTTCTTCCCCTATTTGGTTTCCTTATTATATTAAAATATATCTTGATATCAAATATATCTTGAGATTTTATATGTGTGTGTGAGTGTGTGTGTGTACACGCACACTATATAACCTCAGGTTAAGAGGAAGGTTTTCAGATTTTAAGTTCTAAGTGTTATGTCTGAATATTAACATTAAGAATATGATGATAAAATTAGACTGAATATATAGCTGTTATAATATTGATGTATGACCGTGTTTGATAGCTGTATACATTATTAGCAACATACAACTTATATTGAATTTTGTTTCATGAAAAATATGTACTATCATAATATATAATGATGTATCTGTTGGTACATGTTTGAACATATAACAACAGATACATCATTATGTACAGTATAATGCACCAACACAAAAATGTATAAGAAATAAAAGAAAAATATCCAATATAATAACAACATTTTTAAAACGGAATTTAAGAGAAAAGACTTTTCTCATGGGTGTATTGTGGTATTTGCGGGAGTGTCCCCCCCACCCCCCACCCCAGGCATATATTCACAGTTATACCTGTCTAGTCCTTGTCCTTGCAGAAAGGTGGGGTAAACATGACTGAGTTCATCTGTGATCATGTTCATGCTAATGTTTCCACCTTTGCAGGGAAGTAGTTCCTAGTCCAGGAATGTTGCTAAAACACATTTGAAGATGTGATTTTAGCCTACTCTTAAACGGTATCACAGTATATATAGTACTTTTATGAACATTTAAAGTTGTTTATATTAAAGCTAAATATTAAAAACAGTTGACTCAAGATTGGTCTTTCAACTTTGCTTTTTACAACTTACATTTTGAGGTTCCTTTAACACTGCTATTCCATTGGATCCAGGTTGTGGGCACGTTTCTAACACTATAGATTATCTAAAGTATGAATAATAAAAAGAACATGGCCAATTTTCCCGTTTTTTTTTTTTCTGTCCCTGAACAGGAAGACAGTGACCCTCCCATTCATGAAAGTCTCAGCATAGAAAACACGTTGTGGGCAAGCACCATTGTTGCCTCAGGTGAGAAAGAAGTTCTCCTTCAGTGTGAATTCTCCCAGGATGAGGACTCCAAACAGCTTTCTCAGAATTGCCTGAAGTATGTTTGTGGCAAGGCCTGTGTACTTCGTCACCCATGGCACTGGGGATAGTAAAGCCAAAAGCAACATGGAGGTGCAGTCTTCCTGGAAGAACAGGTGGTCAGTTTCTTGGGTTCTGACATGTATTTCCTAATATGCTCCTCAGTGTGCCTTAGAGCCAGTTGTAATTTTAGAAGTGCTATGTTCACATGGGGGCCTTGCTGTATGCCATTGTGTACAGTAGGCTCCTTCAGGAGTGCACAGGTTCACCTTCTAGGGACAGAATATGAAAGAGGATTCACTTTTATACTGATGTTTCATGTGTTTAAAACAAGTTTGAGGGCAAATATGTGAATTCTAGTAGGTGTCAGTTCTTTGAGGTATTTGATTTTTTTTTTAATCCCATATCTTACTTTAGTTTTTCAGGATGCACAGAGAGAGAGGTAAGGGTGGCACTCAGTGAGGAGACCTCAGGGACAGACAGGACAGCGCTGCCTCTGGCACCACAGGAAGGGTGTTTGCAGGCCCCATTAGAGGGCATGTGGAAGCCAGGGAAGCCCTGCTATCTTGCCTGCCACCTTTCTGCTGTCCTTGCTGGTGTGTGTTGCTGACAGCCAGGGGCAGGGCAGGGAGGTGGTTTTACTGCCAGCCTCCTCCTGGACTACTCTGTAGCCTCATTGTTACGGTCAGGCCAGATCCAGGCAGGACCTGCTGCAGCACTGAAGTCCAGGTATGCCTTCCAGGAAAGCCATCAGCCCCAGAGCTCAACATTAATATTTCATAGCAAAATACCTGAAAGACAGGTTGTGGCTTATATGATCAGAAATTCCGATTTGTTCTGTATTTAACACGATATTATTTATTGTTTTAAGTTACGTGTCATTGAGATACTAAGGTTTTCTTTATAAAATCGATTTCATTTAATCTTTTGTTCTGTTTCTTTTTTAAGCATGTGTTAGAGTCTTGTCATTAATGCCATGTAGTATTGATTTGTGACCATTCTCCTCAAAGAAACAGAAGCATCTGAGGTAAAGGCTTCTAAGACATCCCATATAATTTCCTGAAAAGAGATTTTCTTTTGTGACCTTAAGGCTGGATGATCTTGGTGAATGATAGTTGCTACTTGTTTACTTTGGCAACAGAGACTCTTTCTTATTCTTTGCCATGTAGCATTTAGCTTGCCAGGGCACTTGATCCTCACAGAGAGTATTTTTAAATGTCCACTGAAGAAGGTTAACTGACCTCTCTTTAATGTTATTTTGTGTTTGGACATATTTAAAATGCACGAGTAAACCTTTATTTAAAAGCCTGTTGTGTGAACAACTACCCAAGTCTGTCCTTTACCAGATTACCGTGTCCTGACAACATTTGGAAAGACTCGAGATGTCCAGGAATAACCTGAGGGTTCTTGTCTTCTTTGTAGTTGATCATAAGTTTAGAATTCTTTTCAATCTTACATGTTAAAGTTATATCTGCATTGAATGCAAGGTGGCTCTTTTTTGTGTGTGTGATACTAGGGGTGGCACCCAGGGCTTTGTGGATGCTAGACAACCCCTCTACCACTGAACCACACCCTCAAGTTGCTCTAAGTAAAGCAAACTTGGCCGTTCTTTCTGTGTCATGGAGTCTCAATGCATAGGAACAAGGACTCAAACACAGACCCACAGGACAGCAGATGACCAAAGGAAGACAGAGAACTTCCTGAGCTGCCATGTTCAGTTGCCCTGATTGATTCAGAGAACCCTATCCTTCCAAAAAAGATACAGGTCCTCCAGAGCTTATTATGATGTGCACACAAGAGTCTGTTCTCGGAAGAGTCCCTGCGGCCTAGAAGGAAGCAGGGCCTTCCAGAACCAGAGATCGGTATTCCGCAACAGGACTGTCCAGGAGTTGAGCCCTTAAACCAGGCACAAATGTGCACAGACTGCTCTAGGAATCAGTCCTCTGGAGCAGGGCCTTGAGTATGTACAGACAGCCCCTCCAGGAATTTAAACCTCTGCAGGCCCCTCCTGTCAGTCCCCTCCAGGAGTTTAGTCCTCTGCATTAGCACATTGAATATGTACTGAGGGGCTGTCCAGTTTACTCATCATGGAAAATGAGAATAATAAATATTTGGAAACTGTTATAGAAGTTGGATGAGGTTTACTGATGTTGGAAATAT
Organism: Marmota flaviventris; assembly: GCF_047511675.1. Lineage (NCBI taxonomy): Eukaryota > Metazoa > Chordata > Mammalia > Rodentia > Sciuridae > Marmota > Marmota flaviventris. The sequence continues at coordinate 791,401 of NC_092513.1, read as the reverse complement.
TGGCACATATGTGTTCTTTAATTTGGTTGTTAATTTGTTCTGGTAATTCATTTTTATTGTATTTTATGAAAGTAGCAGTCTCAATGAGATTTTCAAAATGAACTCTGGCCCAAAGGTCATTAAGAGGGTGAAATGGGAAGACCTGTCCCAGTAGGAAGTTGCCTGAAGGGCCAACCCCAAAGATCTATGGGGATGGGAACAAAAAATGGCCAAGGAGGTCGAGCAGGTGGGTGAAGCCGAGAACACCAGAAATACCCAGGAAATAGGCTGCAGTGCAGGTCCTGGGCACATGGGTGGGGGCTGCTTCTGCTGGAATGGTCTCTTGGAGCACTTTGTGTGGGCCATAGAGGTGGACATCAGAGTTCTGTCCAAAGTTTACTGCTGTCCTTGTGATGTCCATGGCTTGTGGACTCTGTCCTTGGTGCAGTTCTTATGTGTCCCTCTCTCTGCCTCTGGCCATGTGGAGTCCACCCTTGAGGTTGTGTGTCATGTGTCCTCTGTATGTCCCCAGCTTTGTGGCACCTGAGCCTGGTGCAGATGTCCTGTGGCCCTGTCTGTACTTCTGGCTGTGAGGACACGAGACCTGAGAGCAGGTCCTCTTTGTTACTCTGTGTCCTACCTTCCTACTTTGGTTGGTCTTGTTGAGGTTGTGATGCTCAGTTCATTGTCTCCTCAGGTCACTGTGCACCTGGCACTTAGTCAGTCTATGACACGTGGTGTCCTTACCTCCTACCTGTGTTGCCTGTTTGCTTCCCTGACTGGCCTAACATGTGAAGGCTCCATACTAAGATGCAGTGTGGACCCTGGCATTTGTGAAGATTGGCACCAGAGAGCATCTGTCAATCAGAGTCAGTTCCTGGCTGATGTGGGTGGTCCTGACAGCTTGTTTCTTTTCTTTTCTTCTCTTTTTTTTTTTTTGTTAAAGATAGAATTTTTTTAGTATTTAGTTTTCAGTTTTCGGTGGACACAACATCTTTATTTTATTTTTATGTGGTGCTGAGGATCGAACCCAGCGCCCCGTGCATGCCAGGCGAGCGCGTTACCGCTTGAGCCACAACCCCAGCCCCCTGAAAGCTTGTTTCTATAGTATCTAGCCAGTCTGCACGTATCATACTTTGGTTGACAGTACTCTCTGTATGCCTTTCATACACAGAAAAAACAAATGTTTCATTTTTGGTTTGAGTTAATTTTGTAATAAATAAGTAAGCATTCTACTCTCTTTTTGATCCAGTAGTTTCAACCACCAATCCTTTTGTTAAAATGGTCTAGGTTTTATGTTTTGCATACACACACACACACACACACACACATGTGTTTATATGTGTGTGTATAAATTATCCATGAATCATCTTTAAGTTATTTGGGGTTTGTGAGGATTGGTTGAGAATAAGTAAATTGAACTTAATATTTTCTCAGTGGTCAAAAGCAACTGAAAATATTATACTAGGTTGATCTTTTAAAATATTTAGGAGAATAGTCAGTTTGACTTGCTGCATTGTTTTGTGGTCATACGTGTTAAATACTTATAAAATATAAAAAAGAATACCTTTTCCCCCTAACGTTGGCCTTGTTAGCATTTTTTTTCTTAATTTGCATTAGGAAAGTTATTTGCTTAAAGTATAACTGTTCTGTTAATTAGAACTTGATAGGGTTTTATGTGAAATTTCCTCAATAGCATGATATAAGAGGTTCATGTAATAGCTAATATGTCAGCAACTGTCCCCTTGAATGACAGGGGGATGGCACTGAAGTTTAAAGTCATACCAACAGACAACATCACGCAGGGTAGGGCTACTCAATCAGTGGTGGACATGTCATGCTTGTGACCCTGTTGGGTACAGCCAGCACCTGGATCTTCTTACACTGACTTTTCAGTAACTAGTCAGTATGAGATTTGTAAATATGGATTAGGGAAATTAACCCCTGCCTTTCAAAATTAAGTGCTTATAAATCTTCTAAAACATTTCCTTGGTACAGACTGAGCTACATTTTGATTACTTACCAATATTACATCACCACTACCTCTAGTGACTTTGTGACATGGTACCTTCCTGTTAGCAATTTCTTTGTGGTTGTGGTTTTAGTATGTAAACACATTTCCAAATCTGTCTTTCTGAATAGAAGATTCCCAAGTTGGATCCAGGAGGAGAGGTACTTAATTTCATACTTAAAATATAAAGTTTTGAAATTCTCCCATTTAAACATATATTTGTGTGTGTGTGTGTGTGTATACACACACACACACACACACATATATATATGTATACACATATACATATATATGTATTTTAAAACTGGAAAGTTTTAAAACATTCTGTACTTGTCACATTTGGTTTTCCATTATCTGATGTGGTACAAGGTACGTGTCAGGTTTTGTTGCTTTCACATGTCTCATTTTCAAAATTGGTAGCCTGTCCCTCCCTTTTCAGTATTTCTTTCTTTCTTTTTTATTATTTTATTTTATGTTTTTGAGGGGATGGGTACTGGGGATTGAACTCGACCTCTGAGCCACATCCTCAGGCCTTTTTTGGATTTTATTTAGAGACAGGTTCTCACTGAGTTGCTTAGCACCTCGCTATTGCTGAGCTAGCTTCGAACTTGCGATCCTCCTGCCTCAGCCTCCTGAGCCAATGGGATTATAGGCCTGTGCCACCACGCCCGGTTTCCTGTATTTCTTTATACAGTGCTTACTAGGTCTTTTTGCCTGTACCAGTTCCATAAGAGAACAGAGAATATCCCGTGTATTCCTGTACTCATTTCAGTAATTGAAAAGCATGAGACTCAGGAAAAACAATGCATTTTAAGTTAATTACAGTAAGTTTTTAGGAAGAATCAAATAGGAAAATACATATAAGAACCATTAGCAGATGTAAATAAATTATGTATAAGTATGACACACTAATTATATTAAAGGCTAGTTGATGTGTGCTGTGTTTTTTGTTAGTCTTGCCATTTCTTACGTTTAACTTTTGTAGTGTAAATTATAGTGGCAGCCTAGAATCCACGTTGTTCATAGTCTATCTTGGCTTTTAGCACAAGTTTTCTAGGTTCTTTTGAGGCTTGTTCATTCTGCTGTTGTTTAAAAAACAACAATAATAATAATTATGCCATTTTCCTTGTTATGTAATTTTGCATCAGTGGCACTTTTACATTTTGGTTAAGTCAAATTGGCAAAATAGGAAGAAAATATTGATCAGGTCATCTTTAGTATTTTACCTTATTTTAACATTTAAAGAATCCTATGATGCAACCATATGTTTCTTTTAAGCTTTCAACACTATTACATCATTATGAATTTAGCATTTTTCTGAATTTCAGGTGTAGTAGTCTTATCTAGGAAGTTTATAGGGGTGGAAATATAGAAACGTTCTTGTGCAGGTAGTTGAGCTCACATGGAAATTTTGGGCCAGCTGTGCCTTCAGGAATTTGACAGATGGAAGCCCCACTTCCTTCCCAGCGAGGCACAGTTGAACACACTGCTGCTGAGGACACCTGGTTAACATCTTCATCTTCCTGGGCCTGCTAGAGGGGCAGTTGTGAGTCACAGGTTGTGACCAGTGGTCCATTGACCCAAAGAAGAAACTCATGCCATATCTGCTTCTTGGGTCCTGAGAGTTCACTGAATTTCATGTGTTTGATTACTGTGACATTCAAGGGGTTTTGTATAATTATTATAGTTAATTTTATAATGTTTGTTAGTTTTAGTGTTATACATATTACCTTACTATCATTCTGTTTTTCACCTTCAAAATTTAAAAAACTTAAGGACAAAAATTAGAAATAGAGATTTTGCATAGACGTAATTCTAAAAAAGAGATCCATGGTGCGTATAATTTAGACAGTCCAGAGCTGCGTGCCTTGAGACTTTGTAATCTACGGGTTGTTACAAGGGTATTTTTTTTTTTTTTATCTTAGGTTTAACAATTAGCATACCTTCTTTACATGTAAAATTAGAAAACCAGACTTTTAAAGATATGAATAAAAGAGATTAGTAGCTCCTAAATAAGAAGTTAACAGTTTTGATAATATTTCTGCTGTTTTGGTTGCATGCATCAGAGGTGCCAGCAGATGCTTCTGCTGGTCTTGGTGTACAGCGGAGGCACTCTCACTCAAGAGAAGCTGTTTTCCTGGTCCCCTTTGGTAGGCGAGTCCAGCCACCCAGCTGTCAGTTAAGAGCACTACCTCTCAACAGATTGTCAGCAATGAATCCCTCTTTCTATTGTCAGGCAAAGAAATGCTAGTGCATTTTCTACAGTTATATGTAGGTGAATTTGTATTGTTTAACAAATCATTTGACTTTTTCCAAGTCCATTTAAGAAGTTGAGATTAGGTTTTCTTGAATTGGCCAAATGAAATTGACTGAAGAATAAATGTATATAAAGTCAAATAGAGTAATGTATTTCCCATCAAGACAGTTAATGAGAACTGTTATCTCTTTGCTTTCCTTCACATATCTCTATAAGGACCACTTTCATGTTTTTGCAGGTACTGTAATAGGTGTTGTCATTTATACTGGAAAAGAGACTCGAAGTGTAATGAACACATCCAATCCAAAAAATAAGGTAGGCTAGATTAAGGAGCAAATGCTTTAATGACCTTGCTTTTCCTTTCAGGAAGAAAGTCGGTATAGTCCTGAATAACTCATTCACATGGCATAGTATGTGGCATGAAACAGATTCTGGTGATTTGGGGTCTGATTTTTCTGTGTTTATAAAATACCATTCTCATTTAAAAAAATTTTCCAAATACAACTTTTCTTGCCTAATTGGAGTTTTATATGTGTCTTGAATTTGCATTGTTAGATCTATAATTTATCAATAACTTGACAGTTATTGGTGGGTTCTCAATTTCTCTTCTCACAGTTTATTTTACAAATTGTGTTCTTTATGTGGATAATTTAGTGTTCTTTTAAAAAGCAATCTTTACTAATATTTTATAGCATTTAACTTAATGTGATATTGTTAAAGCAATTTAATATATTTCTACTGCAGAATATGCATATTGAAAACCAAATTTTAATTTTAAAAGAATACTTGATTACATTCCTAAAATTGGTACTCAAGCAATCAGCATGTATAAGTAAATCAAAACAAAAAGTCAGTATGAGTTCTCAGTAGTTGCTGTCTCAGAAAAGGCACATGTGCTCCAGGTATGGCTAATGACAAGTTCTTCTTCAAGGTGACTTTACTCACTTTTGCTTGGAGTGCAATCTGCATATTTAAGTAGAACCAACAACCTCATGTGGCTTCATTCCTCACACTGTACCTATTAGTAAAGGCTGTCTTTGCTGGGAATTTATTACAAATTAAAAATCCTTTTTAAAAAAATCATGTTTAAGACAAAATATGATCCTCTCCCCCCTACCCCCCCAGCTAAATACCATTGAAAAAAAATAGCCCTTCTAAGATTAGGAAAACCTTACCACCTGTGCCTGGCTTTTCTGTGCCCAGAGGCCTCCACTTCTATGTGTGCTCTGTGAGGGGCTGGCTGCAGTATAAATTCTCATTGTGATAATGGGGATTTCTTTAGATTAGTATTGCACCTTTGAGTATCAAATATACCAAAGTCGCTAATTCTACAATAGTTAAAATTAATTAAAAGTGAATTGCTCAACTAATAATTTACAGAATCGCATGCATACTTATATATGTTTTCAGGGAAGCGTTGTGATTTTTTTCTCAAGTGAGCAAATAGAATATTCTAGTGCCTGTATAAGTCCAGTGCTTCTCTAATCTTTTCACCTTTTATATTTATGATATTTGAAGATAAATTTAATGTTAAGTGTAAAGTTTAATTTATATCTTAAAAGTTAGACTGCCTTTCAGTTTAACTCTTTATTCTTCAGTTTAACTTACTTCCTCTTTTTTCTTCACTTTATCACTTTTTTTCTCAATATAGCCTTTGTTTTTACCTCATTGAACTCTTTGCATGGAATTTTGATGCATAGTAACTTAAGTGACCTTGTATTTTATGATCACAATTAAGAATTCTGGCACTGGAGTTTCACTATCTGGGTGAGAATCTGGATTTTGCCACTGACTTGCCCTTTGGTCTTGGGCACATATCACAATTCTACATCTTAATTTCCTCATCTATAAACGGAGAACGTGTCCACATATTGAAAACAAGATAATGTGTGTTGCTTTTAGAAAAGAACTTGCCATACAGATGTTCAATAGATGTCATCTATAGACTTGCTATAGAATGGAATGTTTTCCAGCCTATCATCTCCAGTCAGTAAATACTTACTAACTAGTTTATGTGAGGTAATATACCCTGTGCTGTCCAGTACCATGTACTCTTAAATTCTCCCAGTGGCCACCCTCTCTGCCTTCCTCCTCACCTCCTCTCCTTCCACCTCATCTCTCTCCCTCTTCTGCTCTCCTATGTTTAGCCTTCTGTATTTCCTTGGTTTTAGCAGGGACACTGTTGGTATTCACAAGATTGGAGTGGAACCCTTGCTTGGCCTCTTAGTGGCTTTTAACCCGGTGTAAAGGGCTCCCTCAGTGGCAGGCTCCAACTCCAGCCAGAATCTGCCTGCCAGCAGTGCCTGAAACTCTGGGAGCACTTTTCCCTTGGCTGGCCCCTCTGCAGCTTCCCTTGTGTAGAGTGGTGCATTCATAGCACAGCTCCCAGAAGAGGGTGGCGCCTCAGTGGAACTGTGCCTTCACGGGAAAATCCTGCGCTATGCACTCTGCAACAGGGCACGTTAGTAGAGATTTGTTGGAAGATTTTTTTTTTTTTTTTTTAGGCCTGAAGTTTTTAAAAATTTTTAAATTAAGGAATAACCCTAAGAGGGAAATTGATCAGATAAATTTGTATGTGTAATGAAATCTAAGTGTTCAATGCTAGTTTTATAAGAATAAAATTCAGAAACGGCTTTAAAGCATGCTATAAATGGGCTGAAGGTATCCAGGGAAGGTTTTGATTTTGGAGTATGGTGAATGGAGAGGAACATGTGATGTTTGTTTCCTGATGACCATTGTACTGTTTGAGAGACATTATTTTCTGAAGATTACATCTAGTGTTCTTCCACAGGCTAGTGAACCAGCAAACTTCTGGACTTTGAGGAAGGCTGGTGTAAATGAAAGTGCAAGTACTCTGAAAGGGAATCAGATTGCTCTTCTGAGTTTCATTGGATTTCTTCAGAGAGACAAAACCATCCCTCACAGTTCCAACAACTGTCTCACACATGGGGTGGGTTGATAGGGCAGTATTTGAAATTCGGTTTTGGAGTGACTTGTCAACAGAGTAATTTGAGCTAGAAATACATATTTTTGAGTGAGTAAGAAGTGGTTACAGTTGGAACAGGCTAAGCCATGCTGGGATCCTAAACTGCCCCAAACCACAGTGATTTCCTACAGTGGTCCCCTTAGCGTGTTTTGTGTCTAACTGAGGCTGGGGGGTGCTTGCTCATCATAGTCTCTGATGTAAGATAAACTAGCACATTGCATGTTGACCCTTAAGGCCTCTATTAGTAAGCAATACAGGTGACCAGAACAACTTCATTGACCAGAACAACTAAAGGCCTCAGCTTTGCTCAAGAAGCCAGATAAGAACAGTCCTGCTTCCCATGCAGGAGGGAGCTGTAGGTACTGAATCAGCAGCACTAGTGACTACCTCCAGCATGGCTATGACTTTAGCTTTTCAGGGCTTCTCTTTAGTGTGAAAAAAGACCTTGTGGAATCCCCCAAAATGTAGTGTTTAAGAGGTCATGCAGAGGAATTATAACCAGGGAGTATCACAGGAGGGGGCAGTAGTGACAGTAGGTGTCAGCTGTGGTGCTCCCTAGGGGAAAGCAGGGAAGGCTAGTAGGTTCAGTAGCCTGCCAAAATCAGCACTGGAGACTCTAGGGGCTCAGGGTGATAAGAGGATGTGACATTGGGGGATCTGGGGTCAGGGTTAGGAGAAGAGAGCCTAAAGAATGTTGATTAAAAACAAGTGGGGGCTGGAGTTTTGGCTCAGCAGTAGAGTGTTTACCTAGCACGTCGAAGGCACTGGGTTCAATCCTCAGCATCACATAAAAATAAATAAGTAAAATAAAGGTATTGTGCCCAATTACAACTAAAAATTTTTTTGAAAAAGAACAAGTGGATTGCCAGGCACAGTGGCGCTCACCTGTAATCCCAGCAGCTCAGGAAGCTGCAGTAGGAGGATTGCGAATTCAAAGCCAAACTCCGCAAGAGGCACTAAGCAACTCAGTGAGACCCTGTCTCTTAAATAAAATACAAAATGGGGATGTGGATGTGGCTTAGTGGTTGAGTGCCCCTGAGTTCAATCCCCGGTACCAAAAAAAAAAAAAAAAAGTGGAGTGATCCTATCATAAGAGAAAGCCGGCAAATAGAGGCTGGCACTCCCATTTTATTTATTTTTTCTAGCTAGAGAAATTAATATAACGGTACTATTAATACTATCATAAAAGGACAAAAGGTCTTTAGCTTAAAAGAAAATTACATAATATTATATGACTACCATTGAAAATATGACATGGCTTCTTTGATTGCTAAAAAATATTTACAGTCAATCATTATGTCTCTTCTTGTCTCCCCTTCCCTCTTACTTTTTTGTTTTCTTCCCTATTTTCACTCTCTTCATTTTTCATTTATTTTCTACCTTCATTACAGTGTATGTAAATGCGAGGACCGTGCAAATTTGTAAAATTGTTAAGTTCCTATTTAAGCTCTTTTGTGTAATATTGGGGACCTAGCTGTTCTTGGAGTTAAAGTTATAATGGAGCCAGTAACAAACAGAGGACAAGAGCCCCAAAGCAGGCACAAAACAATAGACACTGAGTTGGTCCAAAATTGCAGGTCGGCAGCAGCAGGTTTCAGAGAAAAGTAGTTGAAGGAGTACAGCAACCCCAGGGCACAGGCAGTGAAGTGAGTGATAGTACATAACCATACAGATGGCAGCCCAGAGGCCCCCTGGAGCCCAAGGGCAAGACTTTTAGAAAAGGAGAAAGGCAGAAGATGTGGTCAGACTAGGCACATCTGGAAGTAAGGTAGCTATTGGCACTAAGAGGCAAAGTACAGGCAGCATGGTGGTGCATGCCTGGAATCCCAGCAGCTAAGGAGGATTGAAAGTTCAAAGCCAGGCTCAGCAACTCAGCCAGACCCTGTCTCAAAATAAAATATAAAAAGGGCTGGGGATATGGTTCAGTGATTAAGCACTCCTAGGTTCTTTCCCCTATACTCCCACCTCCCAAAAAAGAGGCAAAATGCAGTGACAGGAGGGCTTCATGCAGGGGAGGTGCCAGCACCCAAGTGCACACCTGTGTTCACATTTTCCAGTCTACCTTCCCTTATAAAAGGATGCATCCTGGTATTGCTGCAGCTAACCTGCAAAGGCAGAGCGACTGTTCCTACATGTGTTCTATTTCCCAGGACCTTCTCTCTCAAGGGGACACAGTAGCAGTCTCATACTCTTCAATTGCTTGTGGACTCTCACAGAATCAATTCAGTTTAACAAATGCTCTGCTTGCTGATTTTTCTCCTTTATTCCTGGATGGAGCAGAAATATGGAATTCTATAAAGATTGCACATCCTCTCAGTGACTCTGTTATTGTTCTGCTGCTTATTGATGCCTGTAGTGTCTTTTGCCTTCTACTATAGGTGTGACCCTGCTTCTGGACATTTCTCTCTGGGATCACATTGCTTTAAGAGTAAAAGAAAATGATGCACATAATTGTAGACATGTAGAATGTCTAAATGCATGGACTCTTTCTAATATGTTGGTTCTGTGGCTCCTGCAGCAATGTAAAGCTCATCGGGCATTTTCCTAAAAAGATCAGGTCCAAGTATGCAGTAGCTGTTGTTAACTAGGTCCAAGTGGCTCCATAAGAGGCCAGCCCTCTGCCCACTCTGCAGCCCTAAGATCTGCCTGCTCTGTCTTGACAATGCTGTTTGCTATTGTGCACCCCCTCCCACCACACTGCTGGGAAGAGCATTGTGAATCCCATCCCTTCCCCCTTGGCTTAGGTTGGCAGCCCATCTTCCCCACTCAAGTTGAAGGGTCCTTGACGACCAGAGTTTGTAGTTTGTAATCCCCAGAGTTGAGCAGGTAGATGTGGGACATTCAGCCAGTATCATCAGTGGTTTCATGAATTATGTTTTAAATCTGTCATTCCTCTTAGCAGACATCCCCATGCATCTTTTGGTCAGTTCTCCTTTTTCTTTTTATGTTGGCTACCTTGTTCTTCTCTAGCTGTTTAAAAAAGAAATAACTACTATTATCAACAGCCAAGCCCAGAGGCCCTGCCGGAATCCCAGTTGTTGGATTTGCTCCCCCCAATAAGAAATAGACAAAAAATGCAAAAAGGAAAATAGAATTTCATGCAATTTGACCTAACTGGGTAGAAGTACTAGATGTCTTCTCTGCCAGTTCCACAGAAGGTGTTAATGCTTCAGACATGCAGAACCCAGGAAAACAGCGTGGGCACTCTGAAACCCAAGCCTTGGCCCAGGCACTATTTTACTTGTTTCATCTTTCCTGTGGTTGTGGATACAGGACCATCCCTAAATGTTCTTTTTAAAAAGTTGAATGAAGAACATTCCCACCCTGCCACCCTTCCTTACTGTTTTGGGTTGGCAGTAGCATTGCATCACCCAGTACTGATCCTGTCTCTGGGCTGGATCAGAAGAAAAAGCCAGGCGGTGTGCATATGCAGATTCATGTGGCCTGTGCTTGACAGGCCCTGGCAGTCCACAGTCTTCACTCTTAGCTTCCTTGGCATCTGTCAAGCCAGTGGAAAGGCAGCCCTCAGCCTGCTGTCAGCACGAGGACGTTGTCCCCGATCTTCATAGGGACTCTTTTACTGTGAAATGCTTCAGACATGCAGAACCCAGGAAAACAGCATGGGCACTCTGAAACCCAAGCCTTGGCCCAGGCATGTTTTTACTTGTTTCGTCTTTCCAGTGGCTGTGGATATGGGACCATCCCTAAATACGCTTTTTAAAAAGTTGAATGAAGAACATTCCCACCCTGCCACCCTTCCTCACTGCTTTGGGTTGGCAGTAGCATTGCATCTCCCAGTACTTATCCTGTCCCTGGGCCGGATCTGAAAAGGCAAACTTATGGGATCCCCAGAATTCCTGAGTCAGAAATGGGGTGCAGCCACCTGTAGGGATTCCGACGTACCCTAGAAATTGAGAATGTCTGTTTTGGTCACTGAAATCTAAGGTGGGAAACAATTTCTGTGTAACTAAATTCAGTGACTCTGGCAGATATCCCAATTTGATTATTTGGGGTTTGTTTTTAGAATTGGTTTTAGAATCTAATTTTATTGTGTGACATAATTGAAAAAAAAAAACTTAATGCCTATTATAAGAATTTACTAGAACTTTTTAAAGAAATGGTTACATGTTTTATCCAGAAAGGGATTAAAAATAAATTACAGCATTTTGTTAGATCTAGGAGGAAAATTTTATCTAGGATAAAAATGAGCTCTTAGAGCTCAGAATTGGAATTTTCCCCTCAGCATAGTGCTTAGTGAGGAGGTGGGCTCTACACAGAGTTGGAAGTTTTATTGTGAAACTTTGAACAAATCAAAAGTTGTTATTACTAAGCAATTTTACATTGATATTTGGTGAAAGTTTAAATTACAAGGACTACAACTTGGAATAATGGACTTCTTTATAGAACCTAGCCTTACACATATTTATAAGGTGATACTTGATCACACCTAAGAGGGAAGAATTCTTAGAGGAGGTTAAGAGAAATCAATTGTGACAGGTTGCCATTTTCATGCCGTTCATAATAATAAGTTGCTCAGAGCAAGAACAGCAAGGATGAAATAATAATGCAAATTGCTTCAAGCAGTTATTGTAATCCCTTGGGTATATTGATTTGTGTTTCTAATAAAAAGATGCTTTTACATGTCTCATTGACAGAGAGACAGGTGACATGTGCCATTACATGAATTAGAGCCACTTCTCATTGTCTGGATTGTTGCAAAGGCATTTTTAGATAATAGAGCAAAATACAACCAGCTATGGTATATTTTGCAAGTTGAAATCAAGGCAGTTTGGGGAATAGCTTTCTTATTTTAAAAAAAGGCAATTTATTAATATTGTTAGAGTTTTGTTGATTTATAATAAAATCTTAGAATAGCTTCCTTTTCTCTGAGGGTTGCGTAGAATTGTAGCACCCCATATTTCTAATAGTTGCCTTCTTAAGTAATAAAATATTTTCAAATTCAAATACTTGTTTAAAAATATGCTTCACAAAAGAATTAACATGTTGTAGTATATAGTATCACAACCTACATTCAAAAGATTAACAGTCACAGTGTCCAAAGCCCTATCAGAAGAAGATTGACCACAGCACAAACCTACCATGAATCTCTGCAGCAGCACACAGGATGCATGTGACCTTGGGTTCTGCCTGCACACTTCCACCCTCACTCCCATGGTTAGCACACTGTAATACACTGTGCACAACTGAAAGTCAGGCTTCCTCATGTGCAGTTTGAGCTTAAGTGGGCTTATTATTTAGGAAAGCTATACAGATGCAAAATACTAAATGTTAAGAAGTAATGCTTGATGGTAGTATCTGGGACTTAATGCTGTGTGAGCGTAACAACACCTAGAGCAGAAAACTGGATTTTGTCTCTAAATTCTCTAAAAATATGAATTTGATTATAAAGCAGATGCTTCAAACAGGAAATACAAGCATAAATTTATTAAAGTGAATGCTTTGCTTATTTGGTAGTATTTCCTTATCCCTTAACAACTATAGCTACTGTAGTAATTCAAATTCTTAACAGATGGTAATTTACCCAAGAAGCAGATGAATACTTTCCTAATTGTCTTTATTTATTTATTTTTTTTTTTTTGAACCCCTTAATTCCTTACCTGAAGTCCATGAAAACAGAAGTGTGTGGAACTTGTAATAATGACTTACTTATCATGGATGGCAAAACTAAGTATTTCTTCTGCCAGGTCATTTTGAGGTATTTCTGATGGCAAGGTCTGAAATGTCTAATGTGACTAGGAGTGCAAAAGGCCAATGTTGTCCAGAACCCCTGTGTGCACTTGGATAAAGTGGGCCAGAGAGGATATTCATGTTGTTAGTGAGGACCTGAGTGAGATAAGGAGCTTTTCCTGTTATTTTGAAGTTCTCTGAGTAAATACCACTTTCCCACGGTGATTTCTGTAAACTACCAGACTGGGATGGTGTGTGTATTAGAAATGTTGTATGGTCACTGCCTGTCATCATCATGTACACATGCAGGGGGTCAGAAGCCAACCTTGGGGCCTTTTAAGCCAGCAGTCAGACAGAAGGGAGGGCACTGTGGTTTCCTCACTGCCTTCTGCCAAGGTCCAGTTGAGTGGGGCTCAGTTGGGCAGCGGCCCCCTCCTCTTAGAGAAGCCCTGACCCTAATTTGGCCCTGGGAAGTCGGGTGGGTACTTGTCCTTGTGGAGACACTGAGGGAGGGGGAAGCCAATGAGTGCAGTCTTCCTGCCTGGCCACCCTGCCTGTGGCTTGTGTTGAGGACCCCAGCACACTCTGACTGCAGCACCACACATTTCCCTCTTGACAGGACCAGCTGGGGCCCATCCTGGTCACCTTGTTCCTAAGCCTCTGGCAGTGTCTTACAAGCTGAATGATTGCATTATTTTTCTTAGGGATAGTTCATGTTGTTTTTCTTTCCATGGCTACCCTTTTCTAAGTAGTATTTGTGTTTAGGTATTCCTCAGAATCAAATCATAACATATCTGGTCTCAGTTGTCTGCTCAACCTCTAGAAGTGCATTCTAGCTGTGAATGTTTAATTTGATTTTCTTGACATTAAAGGGTGACTTCACCAAGCTCTGTTTTGAACAGACCCACATGCAGCAGCCTCAGCCTGAGGTCAGGTGGCCTTTGTGGTATGCTGTCCCAGACCGATTACACTGCCAGCTGGTTGTCACCTGTGTGAGTCCTGTCTCACAGTGTGCTGGCCTCACCAGTGGTCTGGCTGCCCTGCTGAGGGTACTGAGATGAGGTGACACACCTCAGGGACTTGGTGTGACTTCTGTCGCTGTGGCTGTTAAAAGACCTACCGGATGTTTCCATGAATTTCAGTGTCCCTCCCTGTTGTGCGGTTCTGGGCATTGTGTGGGCTGTGCTTTGGCATTGAGGTTAGCAGGGGTGTAGGCTAGCTGGATCAGCAGGCTGAGTAAGCATCCTGTTGAATTGAATTGCTAGGATTTGTTGTAAAATGGGGCCACAGCAGAGGGCCTTTCAGAAAGTTGCTGTCTGTTGCGGTGGAAATCTCATAAAGGTTCTGGGTGAGGAAACAACAAAAAAAAAAGGACTATGAACAAACATCTTGGTGTGTCTATATAACCGAATCAGTTTTTGTGCTGATGCTGAGACTTGTAGACTTTGTATGAGGTATGGGTGACAGTTTGAAGGAGGGCAACATCCCTGAGGCACTGGTTAATTACATCTACTACCTTGAAACTTTTGAATTTCTCAGTTACAGACAGAATTGCAACAAACAGCCACTTCGTGTCCTTTTTCTCCCCCTAGTACTTGGATTGAAGTCATGGGTACTCTACCACTGAGCTACATCCCCAGCTCTTTTTATTTAATTTAGAGAGATGGGATCCCTCTTTGTTGCCCAGGCTGGGCTTGAATCTGCTATCCTCCCGCCTCATTTTTCTGAGTAGCTGGAATTATAGGTGTGCACCACTCTGCCTGGTTGATCATTCTTATTTTTTGAAAAAAGTCTATTTCACAAAAATTAATATTTTTTTTAAAAAGTGAACACGAGAAATTAAAGTTAATTTTTTACAAGTTTTTTCCCTAATGGTGGAGAATTTAAACTGATTCGGTTATATAGACACACACACACAAATATGTTTGTTCATATAGACTTTTTTTTGACTTGATAAACTTTGAGTGTAAAATGTTAGTTCTTTTTTTTTTTTTTTTTTGATAGTTATTTCTTTGGCAGCAAGGAAGAATCTTTAAAAAAAACAGACAAATTTAAAGTGCTAACTTGAGTAAATATTTACTAAATAAATCCATGCCACGACTGGCAGCACACCTGGTTCTTGTCCACTTGGGACACCTCGTTTCCACAGCCTCACTCTGGCCAGACCTCACATTTGAGGAAGTATCATGCTGTGTGCCTCTCCATCTCACTGCACTAGAGGGTCTCTTCTCTCCCCTGCCCACTCCTTCACAAGAGTAACTAAAATCAGCTTTCACTGCAGCTCGTAGTGCTTTCTCTTTGGCCTGTGGAAACTCCTTTAAGCTGGCTCTGTGTCTCATTTTCATGAACCCATCATAGTATTTTTTGTTCTTTCTTACACAAAAAGAGGAATCAGAGTTGTACTTTCTTTACCCAGTCCTAGGATAAGCCTGGGTTCCTTTCAGCAAAAAATGGTATTAAGAAGTTAGAGTCTGGTGTTGGATGTGCTCATTACTCTTGAGATACACTGATTCCAGGTGCTTAATCCACACAGTGAGGGACGGATGTATGTATGTATGTATCTGTCTGTCTATGCAGCCATCTATTCATCCATGAAGAGATGGATGTGTGGGATGGATGCATACATGTGTGGTGGGTGGATACATGGACAGATGAATGTGTAGGGTAGATGGGCGGATGGATGGATACACACATGCATGTGTGGGTGGACAGAAGGATGGGTACATGGGTGGATGGACAAATTAATACATGGATTGATGGATAGACAGGTGTGTGGGTGGGTGGATACATGGATGGATGATGGATGGATGCATACCTAGTGTAAGTCTTTTTTAACTTTGTGTATATTGAACACCGAGAGTTCGGACATACTTCCAGTTCCAGTTCAAGTCCACAGGGTTACTTCTAGTGTTTTCTCCATACTGTAACTCCTGTCCCTGACAATGAAAAAACCTATCTACCTTTAGCCTTAATGTATTTATTCATTTGAGCAACCCCTTCACTATAACTAGCCTGCATTCCTCCTTATTTCATTTGTGCCCCAGTGTCCTGCACCAGCTCACCCTTGCCTGTTTTCCTTCCTTAGACAATCACTGAATGAATCAATGAAATGTGTCTTAGAACCTCTTAAATCATCACCACTAAAGAGAGCCTTCTGGGTGAGGATGGAATAATATTGGTCTTCAGTTGAGGCAAGTGTAATCAAAGAGACAGTGTGGTTCAAAGTAATAGATTCTCTTCTGGTGTCGAATATTGCATTCTGCTTGGTGAGCAGTATTTTGTAGGGTTTTTTGTTGTTTGTTTGTTTCTTTGTTTTTGCACATCTGTGTAGACTTCTGTGCCAGTGTGATAGGTTGAATACACTATGGGAGAGAATCGATCTTTTCATAGAAAACCCTGGGTAAATATGGATACTGAAACAAAATCCTAAACGTAGGTTTCAATCTCTCTCCTGCCAATACCTCCAAATTACTATCATTGTAAACCCAAATGGGGAATCTACTGCAGGTGTGGTACCCTCCCTTTCTATGTCTGTTCTTCATTAGACAAGGTAATCCTTACTTAAGGTGATTACCAGTTGCATCTATCATCTTTTAGAAATTAGAAACTAGCACTGCCTTTAAAGAGATTCTAAACAAAAGGAGGAATTCATCATAGATCCATTTGTCCTCTGCCTCTTTCCCTATCTTTTGCATATAGTAAACCCTTAACAAATAATGAGTTTTTGTAGATATGACTTGCTGTGCTGGCATCAAAATTACTAAGTTTTTAAAAAACTTAAATGTTCCAAATTTTAAGTAACCTCAAAATTCATGAACAGATTTAGGAAGCTAGGCCTAGAATTCAAACTTATGACTTTGAAGCACATAGCCAGATTTCTGTTAACTTTGCTACTGGTGCTAATGTGAATTGTTTTTCCCCCATAGTAATGTTGATAGCTCATACTTTGTTACATTGGAATCATATAATTGCTAAAGTGATCCAGGGACACTCTCCCACCACTGATTTTAAGGATGTAAAAATTAGAAACGGAAAAAGCACAAATAAAGCATCACTACATTAACCTGTGGAAATGAGCAAGTTGTGTAGGATGCAATTTAGAGACATTTGTTTTGGTTGAATATTTAGTCATTCAAGCAACAATTTTCTTAAGTTAAAGTCAATAATTTGTTTCGTTATTACAATTACAAAAATTGTTTCATAGCCTTAAGATATAGACATGGTCTGAAACACACAATGTAGAGAACAGAATTTTCATAATGGATCAATTTAATATGTTTTTAATTCCAGACAACATAAAGAAAAATCACTATGCTGAGGCTTCATTTCAGTCTCATGTGACGCATTTGCTGCCCTTTGGATGAGGGTGGGTGGGTGGCACCCAATGTCTCCAAGGGGCCAAGTGTGTCCGCCCCATCACCAGGCAGGAGCCACTGTTGATTGTTTCTGGACCTCAGAGAAGATCAGACTGGAAGTTCCCTTGACCTCTTCAACCAGCAGCCTGTCCTCTCCTGGGGTGTGTTCTTAAATCCTGACTTTCTGGATAAAGAATCATAACAATTTTAGAGAGGATTTATGGGTGCTGATTCATTGAAACAAAATCAAGTTTTTTCTTGGACTTTTTTTTAAGTATCTATGTTATGTTGCTTGCATACATTACATTAAAGATCAGTGGGGCTCAGGGTCTGAGCCTGTTTTATAAAGCAGAATTATTGCTCTGGAAAGACATGTCTGTGTGTAAGTCTTAGGAGTGAATAAAGAATAGTTTTCCACCCCGCCCCTTATATTCAAGGAGTACATATGTGTCGATTTGCCTTTTTATTAGTGTTGTAATACTAGTTTTTCAAAGAAAAGTGGCCATCTACTTGTTGCCCTTGGAGGGTGGGAGATTATGCTTGTCATTGGTCTAGCCTGCTTTAGGTTGTTCGATCTGAGTTCTGATCTCTTAGTTCTGGTTCTATACAGGCCAAGCTCTTTGCTGCTGTTACTAGTTAATGTAAAGTGTTTCTTCTGTGCTTATAATCCTTTTATATCAATTAACTGCATATAAATTATTGGTTATAAGCTGTTTTTCATACTAATGAACCAAGTTTAAACTGCCAGCGGTCTTTTGTGTTTGTCTCTCTCCTGAGGCCCAAGGTTCTGGCCTCGTTTATGCACAGGATGACTGTGCTACTCCAGCAGAGGCAGGAAGAATGCTGAGATCCTTTACAACAGCTCCATTAAGAACAGGGACTTGGGACCATTGTGCTCTAACTAACTTTGGATCTCGGCTCTGTCTCAGTAGAGCCCTTGCACCTTTGGTGAATACTTAATCTTTATGCCATGTGGGAGCTTATAGCACTTTGTGTTTTACATGGACAACATTTTAGAAGACACATTATCTGACACATCATAAATGCTCAAGAAGCATTGTCAGAAGCCACAGAGGACCAGGGGTTTTAAAACATAATATGCTCAGCTTTTGTGTTTCTAAATAGATTTTTTTTAAAAAAAAATATTGACAGTTGTCTTGAAAGCTGAGAATTTTGATTTAGAAGAGCTGGGTACTATTGAGATTCAAGAGGCCAAGTCTTAAGGGGAATCAATATAGAGTTTTAGGGATAAGCAGCAGAAGGGAAAGAGGAAGTCACGTAGCCCCTCATAACCTTCCTGTCATAGAAGGAGATAAGCTGCAGAAGCAGCCCTGGCAGGTGTGGGTCTGGGGTACTGGCCTCTGTGGTACTCGCAGGGATGTGCTGTCAAAATGAGATGATTCATTAATTCGGTCCTGCCCTCGGCTCTGGGAGGTGAGCAGCCCATGGGAGCCAGCCCTTGGAGTATATTTGCAAGCATAGACAAGACAGCCTTGCTCAGCCTGCCGAGGTCCCCATAGGCTCCAAATCATGTAGGAGTGCCACACGCTTCTGTACTCCTGGAGTGGCCAACTAGAAACTGGCCAGCAGGCTGCATGGCTCCATGGCAGTGAGGAGTGGCATTGTGGCATTGTGGTCGTGGCAAGACTGCAGCAGCAGGAGCTGAGGTCCCATGGATTAGTGGCATCAAAGGGTGCCTCTCTACAAATTTCCACTCACTTTCCTAGAACTTAGGTGTGGGCTGGGGACGTGGAGTTGCAAAGGCTGAATGTAACTTATTGTAAATCTGAAATGATAATTGCTAGTTTTAAAGAGTTAACTAGGATCTGACTAAATTATTTTCCATTAGATAGAAATTTATTTTTGAAAACAAATTTTGCACATCAAATCTGTCCTGTAAAAGTGATATCTGCTGCCTCCAAACTTCTCACAGGTTGATGCTTTGGTCTGGAGAGCTCCAGATGCTGTTAGGTAGATGGCGAAGGTAGGGATTTGAACGTCTTGGCATCATTGGCATGGGTGCTTGCCATGGAAACTTGCTTATTAGCCTGGCCAGTGTACCTCCAGAAGCCAGGGCACGGTTGGGGTTGCTGACAGCAGCTCAAGGGACAGTGCAAGGTAAGCGTAGATGAAGGGGGTCTCAGTGTTCGGTCCTCCGAGTGTGAGGCTGGTCTCTCATGATAAATTTATGCATCCTCCTCTCTTTGGAGTGCTTTGATCTTGGGTCAGCAGAACTTTGAGGAGACAAAGGCAGAAGCCAGGTGCATGGAGATGACAAGGGAGCAGGAGATACGTGTCCTCAAATGTCCTAAGGCTTGAGGCCATTGTGTTGTTTAAGAGAAAAAAGTGGTCATGCATGTAGACCATGGGAGTAGCAAGGAGTCGGCAGAAGATTCCTGAAAGACAAAGGTGATGGCTGATGAGGAAAAATCCCTCAGGGGGCAGGAGCCATCCAGAGGACATCGTGTTGATGAGAACAGGGGTAGGATGCAGAGGTGGGTGGTCCTGAGCCCTCACCTGCTCACACTTCCTGAGGGAGGAGGAAACTCCTCCTTGTCAGAGTGAAGTAAGTGCAAAACGTTTGAAGTGGGTGGAAAATTGTGGTAGAAAACACTTGAAAGATTGATTTGTGGTGCAGCAGCTCTAGAAAGGTTATCTTTCCTAGAAAGATTATCAGTGATTGCCAAGTTGCCATGTTCTGCTATTCAGATGTAGAAGCAGTGACTCAGATCTTTGGTTTTGCTGAAAGGTTTTATAGGAAGTGAATTAGAATAAGCCAAAGTGCAATGACATTGACCCCACCTTGAGCCAGTATTCAGATCAGGTCCAACACCTGTTGGCCTCTGCTTTGCAGTGGTTCTGGGACTTGAGTCTCTCTACTCTGTTGTCAGACATCCCCTGGTCTTGGCACTGACATCTGCTGTTGCTGAAAGAGGGGCAAGAGTGTGTTAGGATCACCCGCTTTGTATAGCACCAGCACAACTTTGGCATGAAAAGACCACAGAAACAACGCTGAGCAAGCAGAAGGTGATTGACTTTTTTGAGACCTGTCAGAACTGGGGTCAGTGCAAACAGCCCTCTGAAGTCTAGAAAGACCCAGGCACTTCTGGAGAGTCGCAGTTGGCACCTGCTAACCAGGAGCCCTGTGAAGAAGCTAGCCATCAGATGGTGGTCTTAGAGATTTCTGGAGTGCGTGCACAATGCAGTGTGTGAGCAAGACCTGGAGGCTGCAGGCTCTGGCTGGGGCACATTCCTGGCTTGACCTCCAGAAACCAGTCAGTTTCAAGGTGAATTATAGGAAGGATGCCTCTGGGCTCTGGAAGGGGAGGGGAAAAGCAAGTGGTGCAATGTCCAGGACACAGGCTCACTGCACAGGTGAGAAGATGGTCCCAGAGCTGCCCCTGGGGAGGTAGCTTTCCCATTCCAGCCTCCCATCTCCCTATCTCATCAAGTGTAGAGTGAGCTGGGGAGAGCTGAGGACTACTTGCAAAGGGCACAGCCCAGGGTACAGACCCATTTAAGCTGACCCTTCATCACAGCATGACAGCATGCTCCTCCCTCCTTGCCTCACACCAGCTCTTGCTTGGGAATGTAGATGCCACCCAAAAGGGAGGGAGCATGACACAGAGATCTCTAGGAGGAATGTTTAGGCCCAGACCAAAGCAAGGAGTTGGCAGCCACCAGCTCCTGCAGCTGCAGCAAGCACTAAGCTTAGCTTAGTTCCTGGCCAGATAAGCACATGAACTCAGCTAAAGGCTTCCTGTTATCTAATGCAGCATGTCCAGCCTTTAAACATTACAAGATAGGCTGAAGCCACAAGGCAGCATTACAACCAGACTCTGGACACAAGGTTTGAAATGACAGGGAATTAAAAGTACTATGATTAGCATGTGAAGGCCACTAATAGAAAAAAGTGGACAACATCCAAGAAGAGATGGATAATGTAGTCAGAGATGGAAACTCTAAGAAATCCAAAGGCAGAAATCAAAGTCACTGCTGCAGAAATGAAGAATGGGCATGATCGGCCCTACTATTCGTGAGTATGCAGCCATACGCGGAGCTCCCTGTGACACCCCGTGGTCAGTAAGGTGTGGGTGAGTGCGCACACCAACCTCTACAGACCTTTGTTCCCGCCTGCTGCCATGTTGGAGGCGGCCTGCTGCGCTTGCACTGAAATTTCTTTCCTATTAATGTTCCCTAGATGGGGTCGCTGTCCCCTGCTGAAGTGTGGAGTGCCTGCTTGCCTCAATGTTGGCCCTGGCCAGTGCAGTTTCAGCAGTGCCATGAACTGAGTGTTCAGGTCATTGCAACAGATGAGAACGTTTGGCCTCTGTAGTTTGTAAGACCTTTGTATTACAACCTTATTGTATATACCACCCCTTCAACCTCTCAACTTTTTGAAGTTTCAGAAATGCTCTTTGTTTAGTAGCTTTTGAGAAAGTCTAGTTTTGTTCCCATTTAATTTTCCTTTAAAATAAGTTTCTTCCACATAATGTGTGACCATTGCTTTAATTTAGGCTGTTGTGCATTTAAGATGTGATCTTCACCTTAGAAGCTCCTCATTGGTGTGTGGATTTTGCTTCAGAATAAGAATAATACTTGCTTTCTGTTTTACTTGTTTTGATTTTTTTTTTTTTTTTTTCCATTTTTAACAACTTAGCCCAGAAGCAGGCAAACTTGAAAAAAAACAAAACAAAAAAACAGCTACGTGAATCGTCAGGAGCAAGCCCCTTCAGAAACAGCACTCTCCCAGCCTCCTTCGCCAAGTTGACCACCATGCTCCTGTTTAATGGGCCCATGGCTGTGGTACGCCTTGGAAATTTTTAAAAAAGGAATAGAGTGCCACATATTCTTCTGTATTTGACCTCTGTGTAGTGACATGCACATGTGAGATTTATTCACATGTCCAGGAGTGAGTAAACCATAACTGTATGGAGCCCTCAGTCCACACGGGATGCATTGTTGAGTTCTTCCTAACCTTTGTAGTTGGGAATCACTCCACCCTGAATGTGGGTGTGCATGTTCTCTCCTGCATTCCTGTGTGCCTTTCTAGGGAGAGGAATTGCTGTGTCAAATGATACATCTGTACTCATGTCATAGGACTCCAGTCTCCCAAAGTGTTTGCACCAGATGTAGCTTTACCCAGGCATGAAGGTGAGCTTAGGTTTCTCTACAGCCTTGGCTATGCCCGTTCTTATTTCATTCTATAAATCAAATATGGCCATGCATATGGTGATTACCATCTTGTGCCCGTTTCTCTCTGGATAGCTCATCTCTTTTCTTACTGCTCTGGAGAACTCTCTCATGTCTGGATGTGAGTGTTTTGTTGGCTTGCATGTATTGTTTCCTCTCACTCTATTGCTTGCCTTCTCCCTCTTCATAAGGAACAGCAGATCTTCACTCTCATATGATCCAGGTGTCAATCATCTCTGGTCCTGAAAATACTCTGTGCATTATCTGTTGTGGTTTTAGTGTTTACCTTTCTCACTGACATCCCACAGCCTTGTTTTCATGTATGAACAGGGATTGAGCTTATGTTTTTCCTTGGGCAGATGCCCTTTGCCATGGTGCCCAGGCTGCTGTCCTGGCACAGGGCCAGCTTCTTGGACTGCTGTGTGTCCATGCACAAGGGTCCTCTGAGCCTCCGCTTGCATTGGTCTCTTGTTCCCTTTCTGTGCCAATACCTTTTGATTACTGTAGGGAGTTTGATTAGGATTGCATATAATCACTATAAAGCTTTGGAGGGAATTAATTTTCATAATATTGAGTCTTTAATCAGTGAGTACATTATATTCTTTTCAATAATGTGATTTTTCTCTGTAGATGTTTCGTATAATTTTGTTTGATTTATTTCTAGGTACATGGAATTTTTTGATGTAATTCCATTGTTGTCTTTAAAATTTTTTTTCTATTTGCTGCTATATAAACAGAATTTCTTTTTGATGGAACATTTTCATTTTAAATGAAAATGGCAGCAAAGCCCTTTATTTCCAAATTGGTTACCCAATAGAATGTTGAGTTCACATACTTTGCATTTTAATTACAGATCCAGTAGTACTCAGATAATTGAACACACTCATCTCAAGATCTGCCCTGTTAGGCTAGCTGATCATTTCTTTTGAATGAGAAAGTTAGTGACTAATTCTACAGGAATCTCATGATGGCTGTCAGTCAGATTGCCACCATCTTCTCCAGTGGGGAGAGCAGTTTCCACCCTGGGTGCCGGCAGTGCTCATGGTTCTGCACAGCAGGTGCAGGGCACAGGAGTCAGGAGTGGCAGGCTGTGCTTCTCAGACCAGTGTGGGTTGCTGCTGTTGCCACCAGGATGCAGCCTCACCCTGGATGTCTGGGATATGGAGGCTGTGCTAGCTTTGTATGTTCAGGCACAGAGTGACTGCTTCCAGGCTGTTGGCCACATCTAGACCCTGTGCCTCTCTGCTCTTTCACAGTGAGTTGTGGCAGGCCCCAGGCTGCCACACCTGTCTAATGGCCCAGGACACCCACCCCCCTCCAGAGCTGGGGATGCAGCAAGGTTGGTCCCCTTCCTCTTCCCTGCCCTCAGATGCTGCTTCTCAGTGAACTGGGAAAAGGCTAGGATGTGACATGATCTCCTGGTAAAGAAAGCTGCCTCTTTATAAAATGAAACAGTCCCCAAAAGGATGAAATCCACAGTTTCAGAATAGTCTACTGTACAGAAGCAATTTTGTTTAGATTTGAAAGTAATTTTTGAAATAAAAAGTAAATTTAAAACTCAGATCAAAAAGATATATAGGGGCTGGGGTTGTGGCTCAGCAGGAGAGTGCTCGCCTAGCATGTGCAAGGTGCTGGGTTCGATACTCAGCACCACATAAAAATAAATAAAATAAAGGTATTGTCCAACTACAAAAAAAAATTTTTTTTTAAAGATATCCATATATTTTCATCATGTCAGCAAGACAGAAGAGTGTAGGAACAGGTATTTAAGTTACCAGATACTGTGTGCATGCTGTCTGCCTGAGGTAGGAGGTCCAAGAGAACTTCCCAGGCAGGTACCTGCTGAGCACCTTCTGAGTCCCAAGAGACAGCAGAATCCTGTGGGAAGGCAGGGGTGGGTCTTGGAACCAGATTCTTTTCATGAGCTTCACAAAGCATGCTTAAGTGTGTGGGGCATGGTGCCTGGCAGACAGGAGGGTGCCAGCAGACAGGAGGGCAGAGGCACTGGCTGCCCACCTTCCATCCTCTCATGCACCAACCCCCTATCAATCATGAGAACTGAAGCCAAGGTCATGGTTTTTAGAACAGAACAAATTAAATTGCTGCACCTCAGAGAGGTGCACATGAGTGTTCCTGCATGGTGCACAGGCCATTCTGAACCCAGGCCACAGAGCAAGCAGTGTCAGGGCCAGTAGGCTGCTTTTCAGCCTGTCGTCCTGGGGGCGGGAGGCAGGAGGATGGTGTGTGTTCTGTGGACTGCGGGGACTTTAAATGGTCTTTGAGGAATTAATTTGTTTAGATTCTAGTCATTATGGAGCCATTTCCTACCATCATGTCATACTTATTTTGAGAGAAAATTGAAGAAAAATTAGCTTACCTGCAGTGCATCATTGTTTAAGAGTAATCTGATGACCAGGGCTTGTTTCAGACATTTCCCCCTCGGTTTATTTTATCATTTGGAATTTTTGTCATGTAAGTTATGTGAGTATCCTTTAGGGGGATATGTTTCTAACCTTGCTGTTTTCTTAAGAGCATTGTTTTATAAAGCTGTTAATCTTTAGTTAAATGCTGTGACTTCAAGACACTGTGAAGAGACATAGGAAGTGGGTGGCCTCTGAAAGCCTGGGCTCCAGAGGAGTTCCTGCAGGGCTGAACTTTTCTGCAGATGGGAGAGGCGTGCCCTGCTAGAATCCCCTGACTGTGCTGTCTCAAAGGCCCTTCTTGCCTGGGTTCCAGGCATAGTCTCCTCAGAGAAGGAGACTCATCCTGGTGCTCAGTGGAAAGGGTGAACTGCTCTCCGCAAGGGAGGAGCCTCTGCAGCCGTCAGCTGGGAGGAGGCAGTGGGGGAAGGCAAGGGCTTTGTGCTGTGACAGCTGTTGGGAATATACTTCCTGTGGGTCCTTGGGTAGCAGGTAGTCATTTTATTAGTCTGTTCTTAAAAGTGTAGTAGTTCATGTCAGTTGAGCGAGTTTTGCCACGATTAAATAAAAATGGTAAAGGAAGACATTTCATGACCCTAATGGAAAGTTAAGTCATTAATGAAAGTTCAGCAATAGGCATCTGATTATAAGAGTGAACATGCTTTCATTTTTTCTGGGACCCTTCAGTGAGCTGCTCAGCTTTAGCAGTGAGCAACAGTGGGCCCAGGAGGCATGACTTGGGAAAGAGGTAGGCAGCTGCCAAGAGCTGGGTCCTTGGCTAGCCACATGGACCCTTAGAAGAGCAGAACAGTGAGGTGGGATAGAGTGGGCAGGCACAGGGGAAAAGACATCTAGCACGCTTTGTAAAATGGAAATGGGCTAAAGGGGAACAAATTGATCAGCTTAAATTTGTTAAGCAATGTAAACCAAAAATTAAGCCCTCATGTGTTAGGTATTAGTTGCTAGTTTGGAATTCATCTCGTGAAAGTGAATTCATCGCACACCATCCTTGTCTGAAGCATTGTTGCCTGCATTTTTTAAATACCTTTTTTAAAAAAAATTTTATGTATCAATTTTTATGTGGTGCTGAGGATCGAACCCAGTGCCTCACGCGTGCTAGCACAGGCAAGCACTCTGCCCTTGAGCCACAACCCCGGCCCCGTTGCCTGCATATTTTACTGCAGTTATCTGCAATGAGTCCCCTGGAGAAAGGCCAGGGCTTCCTGCAGTCTTGCCATCTCTCCCTTCTGCTCTGGCCCAGCTAAAGCAAGGTACTTCATTTCCCAGCAGGAAGTCTTGACAGACCAGCTCTGAGATTTTTAGGTGTATCTCAGGTCCTATTAGCTGCAGAGCTGTGGCTTCTGTGCCCTTTCCCAAGAGAGATGTTGGTATTTCTGTCACTCTTCTGACCAGGAGGCTGATGAGGCTTCGGTACAGATTTCCACTTAGAAAGGACTGTTCCTAGGTTTAACCATGAAAAACATTCATCGAGTTGGAACCTGTTGACTCTGT